>NC_136069.1:104225588-104826788 GCF_964261635.1 Lissotriton helveticus
ATAGAAACTCTTTCTAAGATAGAAAGGTCAGTCCAGTTCTTAACCATGCTGATAAGCATGACATGTTAAAATGAGAACTTTAAGGACCCATTGAAGTTCAGGGTATTATTCCTAGAGTTGAAAAGAACAAAAAAAGCTGCACTGGAGGACCCCACGTGCACTAGAGAACAGTTTCACCAGATTCTTTGGTTATGCGCACATCACAAGGGACAGGCGAGACTCCCCCTCATGCAAAGGAGGTGCCTAATCAGTATACGCCAGCATGAAATGACGTTTAGTGAACTTGTGGGGTTACTATCAAGGTATTTATTTTTATTGATAAAGTTTTTTATAGCGTGAACAAGATCCCAAAGGATATCAGATGACAGATACAACTGGAATGAGACGGAAGAGCTTCTCAAGCATCTCCCAGACATTTACTGAAAGCTTGAAAAAAGTGCAGGAAGGCAAGATCATTTCCAGCACCAGTATGTAACAGACCCCTCGGATACTACCTCTAGAGAATTAAGTACTTTAATTTTTCTGAGTTGGCATGCTTGGCTGAGGGGTCGGTATTCAAGCCACAAGTACAGCCAGCATCTAACCTGTTCAAAGGAGAACACTTTTTTGGACCACAGGTGGACTCCATTCTTGAAAAGATAATGAATTTGGAAAAAGTCGAAGCAATGGGGGCCCTGCAAACCTAGCTGGCAGTGGTTTCAAAAACAGCCATGCCATAACAGGAGCAAAGTCATTATACACCTTCCAACAGCCCCCTTACCAGTCACAGCACATTTTTTAAGGTCAGCCATATTCTAAGGGAGGCCTCCGGTGGCTACATCTGTGCCAAGGCCAGAAGCACCTCAAAACAATGTCCTTACATGGATTCCCCCAACCAACAATCCGTGTCTGGGGAAGAATTAGGTTACAGCTCTTGGAGTGAGAGAAAATAACTTGAGACAAATGGGTGCTATCTATCGTCGCCCATGGTTACTGCCTGGAGTTTCTTCCCTCACCCCACAGCCTCCACATCAGCCAGGATCCTCAAAGGCTGTTTGAAAGGAGGCGCAAGCATTGTTTCTAAAGGAAGCAATCAAGCCTGCCCCAACACTCCACAGGGACAGGGAGTTTACTCACTATACTCCAAATTCCCAAAAATGATGGAGCACCAAAGCTGACGCACACCCTGCAGCTGCTCAACCGGTACATCATTTCGTAGCACTTCAAAATTAGAATTCTACAAGACATCATTTTGCAGCTCTCCGGTCTCAGAGATGCCTAGTTCCGCATTACCATCCACCCGGCACACCTCCAGTGTCTCAGGTGTATTGCAAGTGGTTAATTTTACCAGTTCACAGAAACTGACAAAGCAGTAGGGACTTTGCAAACCCAGCCTACAGTGCCCAGGATTAGAAGACCACAGCCGCAAATGTCTGGATGACTGATTGGTAAAGAGCAGAAGCTTCCAGCCATTCAACAAGCAGGTTACCTCCTCTACAGATTAGAGTTTGCAGGGAATGCTAAAAAGTCACATCTCAACTGTTCTTGGTCGCGATTCTAAATGCCCTCTATCATATAACTATTAGGAATGATGGTGGCTTGTATAGTCAAACCTCTTCAAGACCTAACCCATCTTCACTCCCCTGAACCTTCGCAATGAACAGATGAAGCAGGACAAACTTTCACTTTGGTAAATAAGCTCTGTGCCAAGCCCCTGCTCTAGATGATCAAGGCTGTTCTTAGGCATTTTCTTTGTTTTGTCATTAAAGAAAAGGGATTGGCCCTTGGTGTGCTGACCCAACTGCATGGCATTCAATGGCTTATTATACTACTGCAATTGATCCAGTGGCAGCTGGGATTCCTTCATGCTTGCAAGCTGGGGTTGTAGCAGCAACACTTGTCCAGTTATCAGTCACTCTTGTGCTTCTGTCTCCTGTCCCTGCTCCACACACCATAGTTTCACTGCTGCTAAAAACAAAAACCCAGCTCTCCAAACACCTACTGTGACTGCAGGTTGTATCACCCTCTCTTGATGTCTGTCCTGAACCACGCTTCCCTTTTACCTTGTCCCTAGGGGGGGTGAATTCCACGGTTGCCCTTACTGTTACTGTCAATCTTTGCATGCCCGCATAGATCTTAGAAACCGTCCTTTAACCCGTTAAGTGCTGCGCACGTTCAGCGGATGTCGCGTGCACTACCTCGGTAGTGCTGTGCACGTCCACTGAACGTCGCAGCCCCGCCCGCGCAATAGAACGTTCCGCACCAGCGTGGAACGTTCACCGCAGGGGAGGGGTTAAGCAATCCTGAACTAGTGTATTACATTGATGGCTCATGCTTAGGAATAACAGTGGCTCATTCATCCAGCTGTCAACATGAGACCAGAGAGTCCCGCATTCCGCAAGGTTGATTTCATCCAATTAGCCGAGTTGGTTGCCCTTACCTGATCTTGCATTCTGGCAGGAAAGAAGACTCAATATATTTGACTGATTCTCACTAAGTATTTGTGGTAGTGTATGAGGGAAACAGCCATTACTACGCCAATATTACAACGCAATGACTTTTCAATGCAACTTTTAGATCGCAATCTCAATTACAACGTATTCTACTACTACTCATGCCATTACAACGCAAATGCAATTACAACGCATGCCATTACAATGCAATTTTGGGTACTTTTATTTTTATTTTTTATTAATACTGTATAAAGCATAATTTTTTTTAATTAATAATATGCATGTATTAATACTAATACTCTGGTATTATTTAATACTTTTTTTTACATTTTATTTGTTTAAATATTAAATTATTTAAAATGTTAATTTTGAATTTAATAAAAATATCAATGTATTTTTAAAATTAATTCTCAGGTATTAATACTAATACTCGGTAATTTTAATTCAATATTTTTTTTAAATCACTTTTATAATTAATTAAAAATATGTTTTTAAATATTAATAATGAATTTAATAATTAAAGAAAAATACTATTAAAAAATAATAATCATTGATGAATTCTTATAATGTGGTATTTTATTGAAATTCTACACAATTGTAGAAACAATGGGATTTCTGACCTCTAGTAGAGGGCAAGTCGAGAATGGTCTCTATGTGGCATCCCTGTTAGATGTTATTACCAGTTAAATTGCTGCTGTTTAATGTTCAGACCACCAAAAGTGCCCACGATGACGATACAAGTAGGAATGCTCAGGCTGATGTTACAGACCTTGAAGCCGCCCATTCACCCCCTCCGGCCACAAAGATGCTCTTCCCCGTTCACACCGCGAATCTACAATGGTGACCGTAAAGGACATTACTATGTTAAAAGATTTGGAGCAAGAATAGAGCAAGCACAATGCAGCTGGGCAGGATTTAAATAATATGCAAACCATTTATGGCGCTCTTAAGAAAGCTGTTAGGTAGGGATTAGTCAGGCTCCTTTACCTTGCTCATATGCATCATGAAGTGGCACACATGATCAAAAATGGATTGATCCGATGGTGGCTCAATAATTTTGGACCACCTGTACCATTTACCAGGCTCCTAAAACGGCCAAAGTCACCTAAATAACGGGAAACAACAATTACAACGCAACTTTTACAACGGACTACTTTTACAACGCTACTATTACAACGCAGGATCTTTTACAACGACTGCCTTTACAACGCATGGCATTACATAGCAGATGCTATTACAACCCATGCCATTACAACGTAAGTATAGGTAAGTATCTTTTTTTAATCATTTATTTAATTTGGGTTTAGGGGTATTGTAAGGGTTCAGGGCTAGGTTTAGGATATGGGGTACAGGGGTATTTTTAGGTTTCAGGGCGAGGTATGGGTTTTGGGGTAGAGGGGTATTTTTAGATTTCAGGGCTAGGTATGGGTTTTGGGGTACAGGGGTACTTTTAGGTTTCAGTGCTAGGTATGGGTTTTGGGGTAGAGGGGTATTTTTAGGTTTCAGGGCTAGGTATGGGTTTTGGGGTAGAGGGGTATTTTTAGGTTTCAGGGCTAGGTATGGGTTTTGGGGTACAGGGGTATTTTTAGGTTTCAGGGCTAGGTTTGGGTTTTGGGGTACAGGGGTATTTTTAGGTTTCAGGGCTAGGTTTGGGTTTTGGGGTACAGGGGTATTTTTAGGTTTCAGGGCTAGCTTTGGGTTTTGGGGTACAGGGGTATTTTTAGGTTTCAGGGCTAGGTTTGGGTTTTGGGGTACAGGGGTATTTTTAGGTTTCAGGGCTAGGTTTTGGGGTACAGGGGTATTTTTAGGTTTCAGAGCTAGGTATGGGTTTGGGGTACAGGGGTATTTTTAGGTTTCAGGGCTAGGTATGGGTTTTGGGGTACAGGGGTATTTTTAGGTTTCAGGGCTAGGTTTGGGTTTTGGGGTACAGGGGTATTTTTAGGTTTCAGGGCTAGGTTTGGGTTTTGGGGTACAGGGGTATTTTTAGGTTTTAGGGCTAGGTATGGGGTTTGGGGTACAGGGGTATTTTTAGGTTTCAGGGCTAGGTTTGGGTTTTGGGGTACAGGGGTATTTTTAGGTTTCAGGGCTAGGTATGGGTTTTGGGGTACAGGGGTATTTTTAGGTTTCAGGGCTAGGTTTGGGTTTTGGGGTACAGGGGTATTTTTAGGTTTCAGGGCTAGGTTTGGGTTTTGGGGTACAGGGGTATTTTTAGGTTTCAGGGCTAGGTTTGGGTTTTGGGGTACAGGGGTATTTTTAGGTTTCAGGGCTAGGTTTGGGTTTTGGGGTACAGGGGTATTTTTAGGTTTCAGGGCTAGGTATGGGTTTTGGGGTACAGGGGTATTTTTAGGTTTCAGGGCTAGGTATGGGTTTTGGGGTACAGGGGTATTTTTAGGTTTCAGGGCTAGGTTTGGGTTTTGGGGTACAGGGGTATTTTTAGGTTTCAGGGCTAGGTTTGGGTTTTGGGGTACAGGGGTATTTTTAGGTTTCAGGGCTAGGTATGGGTTTTGGGGTACAGGGGTATTTTTAGGTTTCAGGGCTAGGCATGGGTTTTGGGGTACAGGGGTATTTTTAGGTTTCAGGGCTAGGTTTGGGGTACAGGGGTATTTTTAGGTTTCAGGGCTAGGTATGGGTTTTGGGGTACAGGGGTATTTTTAGGTTTCAGGGCTAGGTATGGGTTTTGGGGTACAGGGGTATTTTTAAGTTTCAGGGCTAGGTTTGGGTTTTGGGGTACAGGGATATTGTTAGGTTTCAGGGCTAGGTTTGGGTTTTGGGGTACAGGGGGTATTTTTAGGTTTCAGGGTTAGGTTTGGGTTTTGGGGTATAGGGATATGTTTAGGTTTCAGGGCTAGGTTTGGGTTTTGGGGTACAGGGATATTTTTATGTTTCAGGGCTAGGTTTGGGTTTTGGGGTACAGGGATATTTTTGTGTTTCAGGACTAGGTGTGGGTTTTGGGGTACAGGGTTATTTTTAGGTTTCAGGGCTAGGTTTGGGTTTTGGGGTACAGGGGTATTTTTAGGTTTCAGGGCTAGGTTTGGGTTTTGGGGTACAGGGGTATTTTTAGGTTTCAGGGCTAGGTATGGGTTTTGGGGTACAGGGGTATTAGGTTTCAGGGCTAGGTTTGGGTTTTGGGGTACAGGGGTATTTTTAGGTTTCAGGGCTAGGTTTGGGTTTTGGGGTACAGGGGTATTTTTAGGTTTCAGGGCTAGGTTTGGGTTTTGGGGTACAGGGGTATTTTTAGGTTTCAGGGCTAGGTTTGGGTTTTGGGGTACAGGGGTATTTTAAGGGTTAAGAGCTAGGTTTGGGTTTTGGGGTACGGGGTATTTTAAGGGTTCATTTTAAAAAAAATAACTTAAAAAAAATTACTTAAATAAATAAAATTAAATAAATAAATTAAATTATTATTACTTACTATATATTTAAAAATTATATACATACCTATACTTACGTTGTAATTGCATGCGTTGTAATAGCATCTGCTATGTAATGACATGCGTAGTAAAGGTAGTCGTTGTAAATGATCCTGTGTTGTAAAATTCGCGTTGTAATGGTATGCGATGTAAAAGTTCCCGTTGTAACGTCATACATCCCTAAATAACACAAGCAGCCCATCACAAACCAAAGATGGCCTTTATCATTGTACAGATGGATTTTCTACAGACGCCTCAATGTTGTAATTATAACTATGTACCTTGTAATACACAAGTCTTACAGGTGGGTAGCCTCTTGCCCATTTTCTAGAGCAGACGACAAAGACACTGTTGAGTGACTTTATTCC
The DNA here is from genome assembly GCF_964261635.1 of Lissotriton helveticus. Taxonomy (NCBI): domain Eukaryota; kingdom Metazoa; phylum Chordata; class Amphibia; order Caudata; family Salamandridae; genus Lissotriton; species Lissotriton helveticus. The sequence continues at coordinate 104,231,796 of NC_136069.1, forward strand.
ACTGTTTGGCACCATCCTTAGTATCAACAGTGATGGGGAAAACCATGATCATAACTAGGTCTTGAGAAAGCTATGCATAGCCCTCTGGACTTGGCGAAAGTTTCACAACTCTTACCACCTGCAATCCACAGGGGCAGAAGAGAGGCAGAATAGAGTTCTCAAAATCATAATAGCTCAGGTTTATATGGCCAGATGTCTTGCACCTAGCCTTAATGAGTATACTATCAATTAAGAACAGAAAACTAGACTACGCCCTCCTGAGATCCTTACAGGCACGCCAATGAGACTTTCAACCTCTCCAACAGTGTGTCAGTCGTCGGAATCAACAATAGCAAGCCCTAAGCACTTACCGCCTAACCCAGTGGTTTTTAACCCGTGGTTCAAGAAGTTTACAAAATTAAATAAGGTTAATAAATTCAAATGAATGAAGTGTTGTAAAAGTTCTGAAGAAAATTGAACATTTGAAGACTTTTGACTTTGGATTAAACAAAATATTTTAATATTTGATCATTTGTTTGATGTACTATTTTATCTATATGTGTATTGCTATGAGGTTCAAATAATTGTAATTTCTTAGGCGGGAGTCTCCGGCTTCCAATAATGACAGTATGGGTCCCCGGATTCCAGTAATGATTCAGTAGGGGTCATTAAGAACTTCTATTCTAACCTCCTTCACGTGTGCCTCATAGAAGTGATGCTATACCTTTACTCTCTTTGCCAAACTCTGAACTGTGACAGATGCCTAGCAAGAGACCAGGGGAAAGAAAAAAATAGGAGAATCTGTTCATTTGAGAGACTGTCAAGGTTCATTGCCTATCAATCTTTCAATGCAATGCACTGGGTACAAATTGCACACCTGCGTTTGATGCTGCGCAACGAGATGAGCTGCAAAATAGGACAATATTTTAGAGTGATTCATAATTAGTTAGCTCTCTACCAATTGGCCACTCTTGTTTACCTTTACATCTCTATATCAGCTTGTCAATATATCTGAAAGAAATACTTAAGTGATAGATTCCTTACCTTAGAATTACCCCCAGGCGGCAGACTGGATCTGGAAAGTTTTCGTCAGCAGTCCCCTGCGTGTCGGAAGGTGGCGTTGTGCGGCTCCGCGTCCGTCGTTAGCATCGTGGTCACCGAGATGATGCCACTGCAGCTACTTAGATGCTGCCCTCGCACGCTGGTGTCAGTTCTTTCTTTTTCCGCTCCAGCAAGCGCAGATCTGGAGAGAGCGGTACCCCCAGTCACTTTCTGACTGAGTTTTTTCGAGGCTTTTTATCTCTCTTTTTCGAGTCGATCGACTTCTGGTGTAGTAGGGATGCCCGGCTTCAAGTACTGCGGGGACTGTCATCGCATGATATTGGTGACGGACCCGCATAGCATTTGTCTTTACTGCTTAGGGCGCGACTACGACCCCAAGTTGTGCCCCGACTGCCGGGCCAAGGCACCAAAGACTTTGCGGGAGCAGTCCCGAAAGTTGCTTGAAGTCCGGCAGTCGGCTCCGCGGCGCTCAATGTACCGGTCCTGTGGGAGGTCGAGGGACCGGTCGCGGAGCCATCGCCTTCCTTGATCGGGATCGAAGTCTTCGCACTCGGGGTCAGGTAAGGCAAAGCATTCCAAGAAGTCGAAGAGGCGCTGTCGCTCTCCGACTTCCCCTCGCCGGTTGCGCAACGCGGCTGAGGGTGCGGGTGGTGCCTTCCCTGTGGCTCCGGTGGAGCCTACGCAGTTGCTGCCGGCCTACCCGCCCTTCCCGGGTCCATCAGCGACTCCAGCCCATCTGCAGACATTTCTGTCAGCCATGGCTCACCTTTTGGGCTGTCGGGCCCCGCGGGCCCGACTGGGGATCCTAGCTATTTACTGCCGGCGGCTCCGGCCCAGGCATTACTGTCGTCTCCTGCCCCGGCGTCAGGACTCCCGTGGATCCAGACTTAGATCCCATTCAACGCCGGTTGTCTTTGCGACACCTCCACCGTCGTTGACCCCACGGCACCACCTCCGACGTTGCCCGTCCCTCCGGACATAGTCGGCTCCGGTTTCAGCCCCTTGGACATGGCGCCGTTCGACGCCGGTGGGGGATTTCTATCCCTTTGTCCAGCCTCCTTATTTTAGGCCTGTTTATCAGCCTTTGGAGGAAGGGGAGAACTGGGAGGGGTCTAAGGACCATCTCACTGCTCAATGTGAGTTTGACCTGGACTGGGCAGAGGAATTGGGGGATGCCAGTGGTCTTGATACCTCTCCTGACCTTGGCATGCTGTCTCCTCCTACCGTGGCTACGGAGGAGGGTGCGAGTTATGCAGTGGTGTTGTTTAGGGCGGCCGAGGCCCTCCACCTCGAGCTCCTTACGGTGGCCGTCAGGACTAACCTCCTGACAGAAGTGCTTTATCCGCCGGCTACCTCTGCGGAGCCACTGCTGCCTTTTAATGATGCACTTTCAGATGTTCTTTTGGGCACCTGGTCCAGGCCAACACAGGGGCTCCTGTTGATAGGAACGTCCCCCGACGCCATAGCCCGGCCCAGAGCGACCCCATTTTCCTTTCCCAACACCCCACCCCTGAGCACTTGGTTGTCCAAGCCTCTGCGTCCCTGTGCTCATTCCCTACCGCACCACTGCACAGGGAATCCATGAAACTGGAGCAATTCGGTAAGAAGATTTTGTCTTCCACCAGTTCAGCGATGCGGGCTGTGAACACCGCATGCCTCTTGGGCCGTTATTCCCACTCTGTGTGGGATACAGTGGCATGCGTGCTGCCTCAATGTCCGGAACGGCCCGGACAGTGCTCCCAAGTTATTGCTGAATGGAGGGATCCTGCCAAGTTCACTATTCGTTGTGGCCTTGTCACCACCGACTCGCTGGGCAGGGTGATTTCCATGAAAGTGTCTCTCCGTCGCCACGCCTGGCTGAGGACAACTTGTTTCTCTGGGGATGTCCAGAACACTCTGATGGACATGCCCTTTGATTGGCATTCACCTTTTTGGCAACAAAGCAGATAGTGTGTTGGAGCGCTTTAAGGACTTGTGGGCTACAAGCCTGGTTCTTTCCTCCACTCGCCCTCCTCTGCCTTCTGCTTTTCGCTCCTTTCATGGCCACTGTAGGGGCACCCCGACACGTTCGCTTCAGAGCCAAAGGCCTGTGCAGCAACATTCTCAGCGCGGCCGTGGATGTGGGACCCGCCGAGCTGGGTCAGGGGGCCAGCGGGCGGGTCAGTCCACCTCCAACCCGGCCACCACTGCCTCAAAACCTTCCTAGTCCGTTTTTTCAGGCCCATCAACCGCCAGTGGGCGGCAGGATTCGCCATCACCTCCCCCACTGGTGCACCATCACTTCGGACAGGTGGGTTTTACAAATAGTCCGAAGGGCTACTCCCTCCCCTTCAAAACTACCCCTCCAGTAATGCCACCCCAGTACCACCACATGTCGGGGGATCACTTGCCACTTCTCCGACAGGAAGCTGCAGCCCTCTTGGCCAAAGGGGCCATCGAGCGCGTTCCAGAAGTACGATGTGGTTGTTATTCCCACTGCTTTCTGGTGCCCAAGAAGGACAAGGGGCTGCGCTCGATCAGGGAAGTCAATAGCTTCCTCCGGAAGGAGAAGTTCACGATGTTAACTCTGGCTCAGGTCTTGTCTGCCCTCGACCCTGTAGACTGGATGGTAGCATTGGACCTGCAGGAAGCATATTTCCACATTCCGGTCCTGCTGGTCCACCAGCGTTACCTGCGGTTTACAGTAGGCCACGAGCACTTTCAGTTCACTGTGCTCCCCTTTGGCCTTACCAGCGCCCCTCGGGTGTTCACAAAGGTGATGGCGGTGGTCGCAGCTCATCTGCAGAGATCAAGGGTTCCAGTCTACTCCTATCTCGACGACTGGCTGTTGAAGGTGAGCTCACTCCTCGCAGATATTTCCCAACTCCAGACTATGGCCAACCTCCTGCATTTGATGGGGTTCTCCATCAATGTGCCGAAGTTGCACCTGATTCCCTCTCAGAAGCTCCTCTTCATTGGAGCGGTTCTAGCTACGAAACTCTTTCGGGTCTATCCTCTCGAACGGTGAGTCCAGGATATTCAGACTCTGATTCTAATCTTTCGGCCTCTGTCCTGGGTTTTGGTCAGGTTGACCCTGAGGCTGCTGGGCCTCATGGCCTCCTGCATCCTGCTGGTCGATCATGCCAGATGGCATATGCGGGCTCTGCAGTGGAACCTGAAGTTCCAGAGGGCGTAGCAGCAGGGGAACCTGTCTGATTATGTCCAGATCTCAGAGGGCACTGCACAACAGTTGCAGTGGTGGCTCACGAACCGGCATTGGGTCAATGGCAGATCCCTCTCCCTTTCCCACCCGGAGCTCACAGTGGTGATGGATGCCTCCCTTCTGGGATGGGGCGGCCACATGGGCGAGGCGGAGATCAGAGGGCCCTGGCCACGGCGGAGTCCAGGCTCCATATCAATCTTCTGGAGCTCCGAGCGATCGGACTTGCACTGAAGGCATTCCTTCCCTCTGTCAAGGGGAGAGTAGTGCAGGTGTTCAGACAACACCACCGCCATGTGGTACTGCACCAAACAGGGCGGGTGGGGTCATGGACCCTATTTCAGGAGGCTCTGTGCCTCTGGACATGGCTGGAACATCAGGGCATTTCCCTGGTGGTTCAATGCCTGGCAGGTTCACTGAACGCCAGGTCAGACAAACTCAGCCGCAGGTGCACGATGGATCACCAATGGCGTCTTAACTCGGAGGTGGTGCAAGGTCTCTTTCAGCAGTGGGGAGAGCCTTGGTTAGATTTATTCGCCACCGAAGAGAACGCGCAATGTCAGCAGTTCTGCACGTTGGGATTTCCAAGGCGGCAGTCTCTAGGCGATGCTTTTGGTCGCGAGTGGAGTTGCGTTCTGTTGTACTCCTTTCCACCTATACCATTTCTGCCCAGAGTGCTGAAGAAAATCAGGCGCGACCGGACCCATGTCATTCTTGTGGCTCTGGACTAGGCTCTAAGAATTTGGAATCCCGAACTATTCAGTATGACTATCGATCCCCCAATCCGACTGCCTCTTCAGGAGGATCTTCTGTCACAGCAGAAGTGGACAGTCCTCCACCCGAACCTGTCCAGTATCCACCTCTTTGCGTGGAGATTGAGCGGCAGCAGTTGATTCCTTTCGACTTGCCTCCTGAAGTTTGTGATGTCATTCTGGCAGCTAGGCGTCCCTCCACTAAGTTGGTATACACCTGCAGGTGGAACAAGTTTATGGCATGGTGCACAGCAAAGGCTGTGGATCCCCTTTCTGAGGTCCTACTGTTCTTCCTTTCTGCTATTTAGGCCTTTCTCATGCTTCCTGATCAGCCCTCTGTTTTAATCCCCTGTTGTTAATCGATTCCTCAAAGGCATTACTCATATGTTCCCTCCTATTCCCTTCGGAGTGCCACAGTGGGACTTGAACTTGGTTCTCACATATTTAATGTGCGCTCCCTTTGAGCCTCTTCACAACTGTCCTCTTCATCTGTTAACTCTGAAGACTGCTTTCCTGGTTGCCATCACCTCTGCTAGGAGGGTGAGTGAGCTCCAGGATCTTTCTTGCAAAACTCCTTTTCTGTCTTCCCATCCGGACAAGGTTGTGCTCAGGACATGTCCATCCTTTCTGCCAAAGGTTGTCACTACCTTTCACATCGGGCAGACCATCACTTTGCCAACCTTCTTTCCGCCTACGCACCCTTCCAGAGAGGAAGAGAGGCTGGACCCAAAATGTGCGCTCTCATTTTACCTGAATCGCACACAACAGTTTCATGTGGATGACCAGCTCTTTGTTGGCTATGTAGGCACCAAGAAATGTCGGGCCGTACACAAGCGGACTATCTCTCGATAAGTTGTCTTGTGTATTAAGGCCTGTTATTCTCTGGCAAAAAACAGCCTCCGGTGGGCTGCTTGCCCATTCCACCAGGGCGACAGCTGCCACTACGCCATTGGGACGTGGTGTTCCCTTACAAGACATCTGTCAGGCAGCGTGGCCTCGCTGCACACTTTTACTAAGCACTATTGCCTGGACAGCCAAGTCTGGAGAGATGGCTTCTTTGGCCGTTCTGTTTTCAAGGACTTTCTGGTGTGATCTTGGTTCGCAGACCCACCACCGGGGTTGGTATTGATGGGGTATCTATTCTAAGGTAAGGAATCTATCACTAACGTGTTTCTTTCAGATGAACAAGTTACTTACCTTTGGTAACAATATATCTGTAAGAAACATTAGTTAGTGATAGATTCCTTACCACCCCCATCCATCCTCCCTGTTCTGCATACTGATTTCTAGGGTTAAGGTCATCCCTTTCAGGGACCTAGTTTTAAATGCATCAGTGGTCAGAATCTTGCATGGCTCTGCGTTCCTGGTGCGGTAAGTCGTGTACAGAACTGAAATCTGCGCGCGAGGGCGGTGTCTAAGTAGCTGCCGCGACATCATCCCGGCGACCACGACGCCAACGACAGACGCGGAGCCACACGACGCCACCTTCCGACTCGCTGGGGTACTGCGGACGAAAACTTTCCGCATCCAGTTTGACGACTGGGGGTAATTTTAAGGTATAGAATGTATCACTTACTAATGTTTCTTACAGATATATTGTTACCGAAGGTAAGTAATTTGTTCTTTAGGATCCTCAGAAGAGATTTTCATCTGTTTTCTATGTCAAGCTTTCTCACAACATAACTGTGGTACTGAATAATAACATTCTTATTTTACATTAAACAGCTATATGTCTCGCAATCAGTCAAAAACATTATTTTGGCCATTGCGGCCATAAAAGTATCACATGCGTACAATAACATTTTCAGCTATTGACACTCCTGATGTACGAAAAATGTGTGAGATTAGAGGAAGCAGGAATACACAGAGACAGATTGCTGATTAAACTCTGAATAAAGTATTTTGCAGTGTTCTCTTAAACGAGCCTCTTGATGCCCCAGTGAAAGCGCTTGGACTTGAATAGTCCTCTCAGAAGAGCTTTTTGCCAGTTAAACACATGTAGCAGAGGCTGAAATCCTTTGCTTTAAGGTTCCACACTAACATGCGTTTTCTTCTGTGTTTTTTCCTGTGCATGAAGAATCTCCATGGAGGCAAGTAAGCAAGACTGGTTTTCTCCAAGCATGAGTCAGGAAGGCAAAGCTCTGCTATGAAGATCAGCAGGTGAGTTCAGTTAGCAAGCGGTCCTTCCTGGATGATTGTGCTGCAGAACAAGCATGTGCCTCAGGGTGGGCACGTTTAAAAGGAAAGCCGCTCTCGCAATGGCTGCCTGCCTCATGTGATCTCTGACACTTGCAGAAATGGAATACTGGATGCCAGGACGCAGGGCTGAGAAGTCTCTAACTTAGACCATTAATTCGCTTTAAAGAATAATATTGGATGACTCTCAGGTGTTCCTTGGGCACACTGCAGAGGGCTACTGTCTAGGAACACTGCTGGGCTGGGACAACAGTGATATTTCTGCTACGGGTTCAAGCCCAGGACTAGAAGCAGGGCACTTCTGTTTAGTCACTGAGGCACTTCTGTTTAGTCACTGAGGCACTTCTGTTTTGTCACTGAGGCACTTCTGTTTAGTCACTGAGGCACTTCTGTTTAGTGACTGAGGCACTTCTGTTTAGTCACTGAGGCACTTCTGTTTAGTCACTGAGGCACTTCTGTTTAGTCACTGAGGCACTTCTGTTTAGTCACTGAGGTACTTCTGTTTAGTCACTGAGGCATTTCTGTTTAGTCACTCAGGCACTTCTGTTTAGTCACTGAGGCACTTCTGTTTAGTCACTGAGGCACTTCTGTTTTGTCACTGAGGCACTTCTGTTTAGTCACTCAGGCACTTCTGTTTAGTCACTCAGGCACTTCTGTTTAGTCACTGAGGCACTTCTGTTTTGTCACTGAGGCACTTCTGTTTTGTCACTGAGGCACTTCTGTTTAGTCACTGAGGCACTTCTGTTTAGTGACTGAGGCACTTCTGTTTAGTCACTGAGGCACTTCTGTTTAGTCACTGAGGCACTTCTGTTTAGTGACTGAGGCACTTCTGTTTAGTCACTGAGGCACTTCTGTTTAGTCACTGAGGCACTTCTGTTTAGTCACTGAGGCACTTCTGTTTAGTCACTGAGGTACTTCTGTTTAGTCACTGAGGCATTTCTGTTTTGTCACTGAGGCACTTCTGTTTAGCCACTGGGGCACTTCTGTTTAGTCACTGAGGCACTTCTGTTTAGTCACTGGGGCACTTCTGTTTAGTCACTGAGGCGCTTCTGCTTAGTCACTGAGGCGCTTCTGCTTAGTCACCGAGGCACTTCTGTTTAGTCATTAAGGCACTTCTGTTTAGTCACTGAGGCACTTCTGTTTAGTCACTGAGGCACTTCTGTTTTGTCACTCAGGCACTTCTGTTTAGTCACTGAGGCACTTCTGTTCGGGGTTATGAGGTCGTGGTCCTCTCTGTTGACCACCATAGTGTTGATTTACTGTCAAGCTCTAATCAAATGTGTTAAAGGTTTCCATTCGCAGGTCTTGTCTATCCTACCGAAGGGGTCCATCGACCGGTGTCACCAACTACAGCTCGGCGACCACATATGTCTTAGCGTGCAGCAATGACAGGCTCTGCAACCCCGGTGTAAGGGCCAGCTCTGGCATTTCTCATCACAAACTTTACAGTGAACCGACAGGGTCGCCAAACCTGGAGCCCACCGCCACATCTTGAGGTGCCGCAGCCTGTACTGAACCCATCTGATTCAGGTACGTTCCCACTACTGCGCAGCTGCGCTCTTACATTACATTAGCTTTTTGGCTCAGACTCCGATCGCAGGCAACTATATGGAGATGACAATAGAGGGGCCGGGATTACCCTCTTAATCTGGTCTCTCGCATTAACATTCATACGATTAGCGCCATGAAACCTCTGGTGACCGTGCGCTTGATAAATTCTTATTAACATAACATAACGGGATAGAACGTGCCCCTCCTTTTGGTGCAGATGACTGCTGCATGAAATAACAAGAGGCCAGTGGACTGGACACCTCCCCCAACATTTTGAAAAGTTTTGAAGAAAGCTGAGCCATGGCACATTCTGTGGGCCTTTCAGCTCCAGTCCAGTTATCCGCCCACCAATTTCATCCTTTTAGGGGATCGACCGCTCCATCATTCTCAAACAGACTTCGCAGCCCTTCCGGTGTCAGGACTGCGGGTCCCACAAACAAAGGCCCTCCCAATCTTTTGCACCTCCGGAAACAACCGCAAAGCCTCTTTAGTGAGCCCTTGGCAGCACAGGGAGGCAGGATCAGCCACTTCTTGCAGGGGTGGCAAAACATCATATCCTATTAATGGGTCCAGCAGATTGTCCAAGGGAGCTAAGCCCTCCCTTTTCTTTTCAACCCACCACACACGCCACCTACAGTGGCTCACCTCACTGTCTTATGCCATGAAGTGTTGTCCTTTTGGACCAGAGGAGCCACAAAGAGGGCACTAGCCTCAGAACTTATGTTATGTTATGTTATATTTATTTTTATATAGCGCACGGCTACTCAAAAAGAGTGTCCCGGCGCTTTAAGTAAGGAGAACTACAGCACAATAACATAACACAGTAACAAAAAGGAGAAGAGAAGAACACAGAAAGAGCAAACAACTGGACGGCCTACTGGGTGAGAACTAAGTAAGTGGGAACTGTCTTTTATACCTGCCACTTCCTGGTGCTGAAGGACAAAGACCTCCACCCTATCCTTATTCTTCACCCATTAAATGCCTTCCTGAGCAAAGAAAAAGTCAAAATGCTTACCCTGGCCCAGGTCATATCTGCCCTCAATCTCGGAGACTGGATGGTAGCGTTGGACCTACATGATGCTTATTTTCACATCCCCGTCCAGCAGGGCCATAGGCACTGTTATGTCGTAGAAGGAATGAACACCAATCGCAGGTAAGTCTGTACAATATCCTGTCCACACCAGGATCCTTTTATTTAGTGCATAAACCCCGTCCCCAATAAATCAATTAGCAAACCCGCACAATATATACAACAGGTGGTCCACCGCTACCCCTTTGGGTTGCTGATAATGGCGGTGACCACAGCACAGGCACTACCTGCTTTTCAAGCGAGCCACAAGCACTTTCAGTTTGCTTTGCTTTGCTTTATTTTACCCTCACCAATGCCCCATGGCTGTTAACAAAGAGAGTAGCGGTGGTTTCTCCCCAAATGGCTGGGGTACCAGTCTTTCTCACATGGACGATTGGCTGCTGAAGGCAGGGTCACCACAGTCAGTAACAGACCACCTCAAGACAGCAGTGAACCTTTTGATGCTATTGAGCTTCTCAAGCTGCTGAAGTCACACATGACTCCTTCACAGAGGTTCCCCTCTGCTGCTCGACTACAATTGGACCAGTAGCAGAACCCTGCCCCTGCTACACCCAGAGTTGATGGTGACAAATGCATCACTGCTGGGTTGTAGGGCCATCTGGGAGAGGTGGAGGTCCAAAGATTCTGGTCTTTGGCGGAGACCCATCTCCACATCAACTTGCTTGAGTTGCAGGCAGTTCGCTAACTTTGAAGGTCTTGTTGGCCACCATTAAAGGGAGGCTGGGGCAGCTTCACAGACATCACTGCCATGTGGTATTGCAACAAACAGGGTAAGGTGGAGTTTAGAGTCCTGTAGTCTCTATGCCTCTGGAGCTAGTTAGCTCATTAGGGGATTTCCCTAGTGGTGCACCACATGGTGTGAGCTTTAAAGGCCAGGGCAGGCTAACTCGAGCAGCGACGCCTAGTGGATAACAGAGGTGGCACGGGGCATCTTCAAAGAGTGGAAAGATTGCTGGCTAGTTCTGTTCACTACCCCAGAAAATGTGCAATGTCAGCACTTGTGCATGCTACGTTTCTCCAGAAAGCTCTCTTGGAGACAAATTCTATATAGAGTGGCGTTTGGACCCCTGTATGCCTTCTCCCCAGTACCCCTCACACCAAGAGTTCTGAAGAAGATCAGAAAAAACCGGGCCCAAGTCTTGCTATAAGCCCCAGATTGGGCATAGAGTGCGTGGTACTTCTGAGCATGAGCATCTGCCTCCAATGAGGCTTCCACTGCATAAGGATCTCCTGTTACAGCATCCAAGCCTGCAGAATCTGCCCTCCAATAGTGGAGATTGAGTGACAGCTGTTGAGTTCTTTTGATCTCCCTTTGAGGTTATTGATGTCATCCTGGGAGCCAGACTCCATTCCACCAAATATGTATGTGCTGGGACAGGTTTATAGGGCATAGTGTGGTACAGGGCCGGACTGGGAACCCAAACAGCCCTGGCAATTTTGTCCCGGAAGAGTGTGGGCACAAGTGTCGGGCACTGCTGATGAACAAAACCTGCCCACAGCACTTCTGCTTTTGTTACTGGGGGCGATATTGCAGCATTTCTGCAAAACCTGCCCCCAGTAACAAAACCGTCCCCACCATTCCAGCTGCCCATGGAAACACACGATGCCTGCTACGGCCAGTCTGGCCCTGGTGTGGTACCTGGTAGTTAGACCTGTTGCAGGCAAAACTGTTGGGCGTGTTGTTGTTTGCTTTGTTTTTGCCCAGTAAGACCGTGCCCTGGGCACAGTTAAAGGTTACCGATTTACTTTTTCAGCCTTTTTACATTTGCCGTGCCACCCTTCCATTTTCAAATCACCAGTTGTGATGCGTTTTATAAACGGTTTGCAGCATATGTTTCCAACAACACCTTTTGTAATGCCACAATGGGACTTGAATTTATTCCTCACCTTTCTGATGTGTACTCCTTTCGGATCAGTGCACAGTTGTTCACTTCACCTGCTCATCTCCTAAAAATGCTCTTCCTGGTGGCAATAACATCTGCACACCGAGTGAGTGACTCCTTTCAGTGCAGCCTACTTTTGCATCATTTTTCCCAGGCAAACTATTGCTAAGGACTCGAGCCGAGTTCCTTCCTAAAGTGATGAGGCCTTTTGATGTCAGACAAGCCATCACTCCGCCGATCTCCTTTGATCCACCTCATCTGTCGAAAGAGGAAGGAGGACTCCATTGTCTGGAGCCAAAGAGAACTCTGCTCTTACATTGATCATGCCAAGGAACATCGGGCGGAAGATCAGCTCTTTGTTGGACTCTAGGTCGAAGAAGGGCAAGGCGGTGCAGAACTGGGCCAACTCTCAATGGATAGACCTCTGCATTAAGATCTGCTAGGCATTGGCTAAGAATAAGACTCCAGTAGGCCTGCATGCTCATTCCACCAGAACCAGAGATGCTTCTACTGCCATGGCATTACGGAGTGCCCTGTCCTTAATATATGTCTGAGAACATCAAAGATAGGTGAGATGCACACCAAAATGCTCCCAATTTAACCGTAAAACTTGACCTGTTTCTGAACTGTAAAGGCGTGCATGCCCAATTCGCGCTCCGTCACATTGCGCTTTTTGCAATATTTTGAAAAGACTTTATTCAGCACCAAATAGAATGCACAGTAGGTTACAACAAACCAGAACAATATATGCGTACCAGTGGACGATGTCATACATATCAAATGAAGAAGGGTAATGCAGGAGCGGGAAAGTTCAGGCCTGTTCGATCAGAAATACAAAGTGCCATTTTCCAATATAGGAGAATTATAAAGACAAAAAAATGAACAAAATGCAAGAAGAACAAAAAATACATAATATAGCAAAGGAAAGGAAATCAACAAGCATGCGAGAATCAAGGAGGCAAGTCGGGCAGCACAGTTACAGGTAAATAGTGAGAACGCCGTGGTGGTCTGGGACACAGCCCACTCATCCCGCTACAGGTCCGCTATCACAGGTCTCTCCCCATTAAGGAGCAAAACTCCACAGGTGACAAGCATTATGTATTGGAACACACCAGTTCTCATGCCCACACCCCACCCCCCCATCCAAGGCATACCGCAGTGCTGAGCCAAAAGTGGTGAGTGTGACATCTGATGGCAGCGGGCGAGCGGAGGGGCCGCTTACAGCCTAACCCTCCCCCTCCGGGACAATGGAATGAAGGGATTGGGACTGCGCCTTCTGGGTCAATTTTTCGACATAGCCTCGGTATGGCCCCCATATGTCCGTCGGACGGGAAGCTGAGGGGAGCATGGCCGAAAACTCCACACTGTTAACATTGCAGTGGGCCACACTCCTTAGCCATGCGGCAACCTTCGGAGCGCGACGCGCGCCCCAGAGCAGCGCAACCTCCCTCTTGGCCAGGAGGAAGCACAGGGATGCCAGTCTACGGAGAGGTTGTGGGAAGTTAGCTACATAGCCTAATAATGCAATTTCGGGGGTGGGATGTAGTGTCATGCCCAGTATTTCACCCAAGACCCGGTGGACCTCTAGCCAAGAGGCGTGTATCTTCGGGCATGTCCACGACAAGTGGGAAAAATCAGCATGAGGAGAGGCGCGCCTGGAGCAACTGTGTGGTCTGGTAGCGTCTATTCTATGGGCAAGCGCGGGGGTGTGATACATCCTCCGTAGAAACTTGAAATGGAGACGTTTGTGCCTACTATTCATGGACACCGTTTTGGTAACAGCGCAGCATGCCTCCCACTGGTCATCAGTAATCTGGTTGCCCAAGTCCCTCTCCCACGCAGCGCGCACCGCGGTGTCAAAGGAGGGAAGAGATGTCATGCATAGCTTGTATAATCGCGACACTACGTGAGCGCTTGTTTGAGTCTGTATGATGAACGTGAGTGCCGGGTCCTCGGGCGGTGACAATGGGAACGTAGGGAATTCAGCGCGCAGCATGGATCGGAGCCTGGCCAGGGTGAACGCATCCATAAACGAGCGGTCTTCGAAGCGGGGGTCCTCCGTCAATGAAAAGGCATGCCCCTCAGGGAACAGGTCGCCAATAGTGTGCAGTTGAAACTTGGACAGCGTGCGGTCAACTATCGCCTCTCCAGTGATGGGGAGCCAGTGAGGGTTGGGGAGGGGGAGCGAAGGAGAGTACAACTTGTCCATGCGGAGTAGTCTCCGTAACTTATCCCAGGCCCAGCTAGTAGTGGAAACCGGCTGTATGTCCTGTGGATCACGGGGAAGTCCCTTGGGAAGTATGGAACAAAGCGGCACCGGAAGCGCCGTATCGGCCTCAGGTCGCAAGAAGGGAATCCTGGCATCCGGGTGGAACCAGGAGTGCGCGTATGAGCATTGCGCAACCAGGTAGTAAAGGTGAAAATCCGGCACCCCGAATCCTCCTCGTTCATAAGGTAATGTCAACGTGCGCCAAGCCACTCGAGGGTTTTTGCCGCCCCATATCAGGCGCAGCAGGGCAGAGCGACGTTGTGTAAAGAAAACCTTAGTCAGAGGGATCGGAATATTGTTGAACAAGTATAAAAAGCGAGGGAGGACAACCATTTTGACAATGGCAATCCTTCCAGCCATGGACAGAGGAAGACGGAGCCAACGCTCCGTATTCTCCTCCAAAAAATCCAGGGCGCGCCCATAATTCAGTCTCACAATGGATACCGCATCCAGGTGGATGTGTATTCCAAGGTATTTGACGGAGTCGGTGCACCACTCCAAAGGGAAGGGACAATCCCATTACGCCGTGGAGGGTGTCAAGGGAAAAATGAGCGACTTGTGCCAATTAATCTTCAGGCCAGAGTGTGAGCCGAATCGTGCGATCTCGTGGATCAAGGGCTCCAAGTTTGTACTAGGGGTGCGGACATACAGGACCGTGTCGTCCGCATATAAAGAGACAAGCAGAGGACCCGTGCGGAATTGTAGACCTCTGTGGAGGTGCTTCTCCTGAAAATGACGGACTAAAGGGTCCATTGCCAGAATATATAGGAGTGGGGACAGTGGACAGCCCTGCCTGGTACCTCGGGAAAGCGCAAAGTTTTCAGTTATGGTGCCGTTCAAACGGATACGTGCCGTAGGCGCAGTGTATAGCAATTCTACCGTGGCCACATACATTGCAGGCATTCCCATTCTGCGCATGATGGATAAAAAAAAGGGCCATTCCAGTGTATCGAACGCTTTCTCAGCGTCTAGGAAGACCGCAGCAGCAGGGACGGAGGGGTAAATTTTATGTAGAACCGAGAACAGCGTGCGCAGGTTGAGGGAGGTGGACATGTGTGGGACAAAGCCGGATTGAGCCGGCGCGACCAGGGAATCTACAAGAAGCGCCAAGCGAATAGCCAGGACCTTCGCTAGGATTTTATAGTCAAGGTTAAGGAGGGACAGAGGGCGGTAAGAGCTACAGAGGGAGGGATCACGGCCCGACTTGGGAAGCAGAACTATGACTGCCTCATGGAGGGTGGGGGGGAGCACGCCCGTCTCCAATGCCTCCGCATAGACCTCCATCAGGTGTGGCACCAGTTCGTCTTTGTACTCCTTATAAAAATCGGCAGTAAACCCATCCAGGCCAGGCGCAGAGGAGCTCTTCATCGAGTCTATAGCCTCAATTATGTAGTCTGGGGTGATGGGATCCGCCAGAAAGTCTTGCATATGCTTCTCGAGGTAGACCATGGCTATTTCGTTAAGATAGGGCCCTGGGTCGCAGTTGGCATCATTTAGTGTCGAAGTGTAAAGACGGGTGTAGTAGGACAGAAAGGCATCGCAAACGTCGGGAGTGGAGTAGTGCCTAGTGCCCTGAGCGTCGTGGATGTCAGTTATGTATGCCGCTTGATGTGGCGGGCGGAGCATCTGCGCTAGCAACTTGCCCGGTCTTTCCCCGTCCCCATACTGCCGCGCTGTGTAGTGCTTACCCAGGAATCGGAGCTCCCTATCCGCAGCGTCCCTAAACTCCAGCAGGAGTTCTAGGCGCCTGGCCTCCCGGTCTGGGGAGGGATCTCCAAGTATCTCCCTATCCAGTGCAGAGAGGTCGGCCTCTATGCGGGTTAGAGTGGTACGAGTGTCACGAAGGGCCCCAACGTGTTTGGCGATACAGACCCCTCGGATGGTAGCCTTAAAACCCTCCCACAGTGTGGCCCAGGAGGCCACCGAGCCCGTGTTGGTTTCGAAATAGTCATCAATGGCTGTGCGGACTTCTTCTGTAAAAGTCGGGTCAAGCAAGGCCTTGCCGGGGAAACGCCACTGCCTCTCATACCCTCCCAGTCTCGGGACTGCCAGTGTCAGCACTACCGGGGAGTGATCGGACAGAGTGCGCGGGGGCGTGGAAAGAGCGCGCATCCAACCGGCCACTCCTGGAGAGAGTAGCCAGTAGTCTATTCTGGTGCTGGTGTTATGGTAGCCCGAGTGGCGTGTGTACGCAGGGGATTGCGGGTGCGCCCTGGCCTCTACATCGATGAGGGAAAAGTGGGAGCAGATGTCCGCCATCACTGAGCGGGAAAGCGGTTTGCAATCCGGGGAGAGGGAGGTGCTGTCCCTGCCGGGGGTCATCAAGAGGTTAAAGTCACCCCCCATCGCCAGTAAGTCAATGTCAGAGCGAAGCAGCAGAAGCTGTATGTGTTGGAAAAAAGCAGGGGAGTCAACATTAGGGCCGTAGACACACACCATGGCTATTTTATACCCATGCAGAATTCCAGAGACAAGCACATACCTACCCTCTTCGTCAGTCTTGCTATCAAGCAACACAAAGGGAACACGATTATGTACCAGAATCGCCACCCCTCTTGCGTATCTACTATAACATGAAAACACTCTATGCGCACCCCATCCCTTAGCCAGAGAATGAGTGTCCGAAGGCATCAAATGGGTTTCCTGCAGGAACAGCACATCCACCCTGTGGCGCATAGCATAGTTCAGAACCTGTCTGCGCTTCCGCGTGGTGTTCAGACCACGAACATTCCAAGTCATCATCGTTAGCATGGAGGGGCCAGCCCTAAGACCTATCCCGGCCATAGCATCATAACATGAACAATCAAAGAAAGCTGCGTATCCGGCAAGCCCGGCCAGTGAGTCTCGCAATAAGATGCAACCAAAAAAACCCACAAAAACAACACACAACCCATCCCCCACCCGCCACCCAGCCTCCCGACATCCCCAGAGAGGCAGTCCCCTATCAAAGGGAAAAACATAGCAAAAGTTGACATGTATGAAAACCACAATTGCAGCAAGTATATATTCGAAGAAAAAAAACATCAAACCTTGAAAGAAGGTTAACAAGCAGGCGTACACCATGGGGGGTAGCAACGCCTCGCCACGCGGGCTATCCGGCAAAGCGAACACTATAGCAATGGTCGTGCAACAAACCAGAAAGGAAGAACCATTAATTCCATATCAGATAGCATACAAAGAGGAGAAGAGTCAGGCGAATCAGCCCCTGTCCGCATCGGCAAAAAGGTCGGCGCTGGACTGCGTGTCAGTGCGTGGCGGAGAATGCACGCCAGAGCCAGAGGGGGACGAGGAGCTTCGCCGCTTGTAGCCGGCACAAAAGTCCTGCGCCTCAGCCGGGGAGTCAAAAATGCGGAATCTGCCGTCTGCCTCCACCTTCAATCTCGCTGGATAGAGCATGGCGTACTTTAGGCCAAGGTTACGGAGAGCAGACTTGACGCTAGTGTACTTGCGACGTGCCTCCTGCACCATGAGCGTGTGATCCGGGAAAAAAGACAACTTGCTGCCCTGCCACTGCAGGTCTCCCGCCTCACGTGCAGCGCGGAGTGCGGCGTCACGATCGCGAAAGTTCATGATGCGAGCTATTATGGGCCTGGGTGGAAGACCTGTGCGGGGCCTGGGCCCCAGGGATCTGTGGGCTCGCTCAACGACAAAGCCAGCAGTGAAGGTGTCCTTTCCAAAGAGCTCTATGAGTAGGTGTTCCACAAAAGTGTCAAACCGGCCAGTAGCAGTCGTCTCCGCAACGCCCAAGATGCGAATATTATTGCGCCGGCTACGCGCTTCCAAGTCCTCATTTTTGATGGCCACGTTTTTAAGGATGGTTTCGACCCTCTCCAGCCGCTTCAGAGACTTCGCAGCCCCATCCTCAATGTCCGAAATTCTGGACTCCGCCAAATCAAGCCTACGGTCATGTGCCTGTACTGCAGTGTTCATGTCTGAAAGTCGCTGGTCCAGTGCGTCAAAGTGATTGTCCAGTGCCTTGAAGCCAGCGCGCATCTCCCCCATCATGGCGGCCATCATCGCTGTCGCGTCCCCCGCCTCTGCTGTGCCAGCGGCCCCAGAGGCCTGTCCCGGCGGAGGGTCTGTGTCGGGAAGAGGGGTCTTGTCAAAAGTGAGCTTCCGTTGGTTTGGGTCTTTCTTCACCATCTTCAAGACCGAGAGGGAGATGCGGTGGTAGCAGAAATCGACTGCAGTGCCAACACACAGGGCAGGCGGTAACAGGAGGGTGGCAGGTTCGAGCCTCGGTGAGCCCCAGAGGAGAGTGTAATGGTTGAGAGCGGCAAGTGAGGGCTACAGAGGGTCTGTCCTCAAAGATGGCGCCGTGGAGCCTGGCAGCAGTCAACAGCAGCGTGCAGGGAGCAGGAGGATTGCAGCGAAAGTCAGGAATCAGCGGCGTCGCATGTCAAACTCAGCGGCCTGCAGGGCAGGGAGCGACCCTCTCCTGAAGTGAGGTCAGGAGGAAGGGGGGGGAACAGCCGTTCCGCCAGGCGCGAGTGGGGCAGGATCGCCAAAAGCTACCGGCGGGCGCCGCCGGTAATCACGGCCGCCTTGAGCCCCGAGTCCCACCGCCCCCAGTCAAGCGCTCCCGCCGGCCGCCCAAAGAACCCCCGCACCAGGCCACCAATCGAGGCCCCGGTCACAGCGCGCTCACAGGCCCAGGGCTCCGGAGCGCGACAGGAAGCAGGCGCCCCAACCGGGGAGAGGGCACGGAGGTAGGGGAGCTCGGCAGGAGGCCCCGCGGGTGCAGCAGAGATCACGAGGCCCGGCGGGCGAGACCCGAGCCGCGCCCTCCCAGAGTACCGGCCCCGAGGGGAAGATGGCGCCGAGGTCCGGAGGCTTCGTTTCCCCTTCGCCCCACTCACCGCCGAGGTCGCTCCCGACGAGGGTGTAAGGCTCCAAAGGTACCAGGCGGCATCAGGAGGCTCCGCAGGTAAGTTGCAGCAGGATAGGTGGGCGGATCATGCCGTGTTCTTCTCCGCCGGGAGCCCGCCTGGAGGAGCTTCACCAAAGAGCGGCCATTCCGCTCTCCGCCGTGGCCACCCACTTTTTGCAATATAACTGAAACACTAAGGGAACTCAATTTTGGTTCTCCTTCGAGCAGCACAGCCAAAATTGCTTGAATGAATCCAGTCAATCAAATCCTTTTTTTTATAATCTTCAACTTATTCATTTGTTTTCACTTTACTCTTCATCCCTTTAGTTGAATTACTTCAATTCATTTTAGCCATTCGAATCCGATGTGAAGGTGTTTTATGCAAACACAGGAGACAAGAGGGTTTCCGCATGTCACGTGTTTTATGTAAAAATCACCCAATGCATTTCAGGATTAACCCTTCTTGGGGGTATCGTGACATGCTATCTGTATCCATTATTTCACAACCCAGGTTCTGGACGTGCCGACTCGTTCTTCACAAGCACCAAATCTTTGTGTCACGTCAATGTTTCTACATAGCCGCAGCTCACATATCTACCTTTGAATAAAACACCTTCACATCGGATTCGAATGGATAAAATTAATTGAAGTAATTCAACTAAAGGGATGAAGAGTAAAGTGAAAAAAAATGAATAAGTTGAAGATTATAAAAAAAAGGATTTGATTGATTGGATTAATTCAAGCAATTATGGCTGTGCTGCTCGAAGGAGAACCAAAATTGAGTTCCCTTAGTGTTTCAGTCTTAATATATGTCTGGCAGCTACGTGGGCATCAGTGCATAAGTTCACCAAACACTCTTGCCTCAACAGTCCGATCTTTCGAGTTGGGCACTCGGTCCTGCACGCCTTTTAAGTTTGTGCCATACAACTACCTACTACCTTGGGAGGCGGTGCTTTGAAATCTACTCACAAGGTGAGCAATCTGTGGTTAAAAGGATCCATCATGAGAACAATTAACTTACCTTTGGTAATGCTCTTTCTGGTGGCTTCTCTTATCTAACCCCAGCTTTCTCATCACCCTTTCACCTCCCCATTCTGTGGTATAAGCTCTTTTGCATAAAAAGATCCAAACCCAGGCATCTGCACACCGTTTTGTTCAATCTACTGATGGGCTCTGCATCTGAGGGAGCGGAAGAGTTAATGAAAGAAATGGATGTCTTCGCGCATGGGTGGTTCTTATATGCTGCTCTGTTCATCTGATAAAGACTTCTAGTTGTACACTCCTTACCTTTGAATATCTCCAGGTGTCAGACTGGATCTGGAAGGTTTTAGAGCAGTACCTCTGCACGCTGGTAGGTTACGTCATTCGGTTTGGCTTCATCTGTGTCAGGAGTGGTGTGTACTGTACTATATAGGAGCCAGTTCTAAGCGCTGACATGGGTTCTTTTCTCTCTTGGTGTGAGGATGTCACCAAAAACGTTCTGGTTTCAAACCATGTGGGGCCTGTCACAGCAAATGTCGTTGACAGGTCCTCACTTGGTGTGTTTGTGGTACCACTACACGACTTAAAGGTGTTTTATTAAATACCTGTGTCTACCGCAAGAAAGGGGCGGACTAGCTGCGCTAAACATCCGATTCTATCAGGTTGCATGTCTCTTTGGTCAGACGGCGACACTACTGGATATTTTCACAGATGTGACGAATGGTATTTCCGGAAATAAATACCCGCCCTCTATTTATGAATTAATATTGGGAAAGGAAGCATTTGGGATTCTGTTACGGAAAACAGAACTAAGATACTACAATAAGAAGCGGTAATAGGTGTTGGACAGTGCTTGGAGGGTATGGAAGGAGATCCAGAAAATTTTAGGAATTCCCAAGTTTAATTATTACACTCCTCTGTGGAAATCAAATCAATTCCCAAACCTAGATAGGGATGGGTGTTGGGAAACATGGAAAGTTCAATGGATTAGAAGTATCGGACACATTTGGGAGGGAGCAGCTCCAATGACTTTTTTAGATACCCAGCGGAGATATGGAATATCACCAAACCAAGGCTTGAAGTATTTACAAGTTACTCAAACTTTAGTCAGTATTAGGCCCCGGATCACGCCTGGCGGGAAAATCGATATGTTAGAATATATTCTTGCAGGTGGTACCAGGATTGGTACAATATATGCATGTTTGATACCAAAGCTACAGGATGATATGGAGAAAGTTGAGAGTTATTGGGCATTGAAACTAGGTGACCCTGATATAGATATGGATAGAGCGTTATTAATGGCAGGCAATCTCTTCTGCTCTTCAAATCTCAAGGCTCAACACTACATGACATTTTATAATTTATATTACACCCCGGCAAAATTGTTTGAGTGGGGGAAAAAGATGATAATAAATGTCCCAGATGCTCCCAAGGTCCAGCGGACCTGATACACATCTTCTGCCAATGTACGGCACTCGGAATCATAGGTACAGAGATTGAAAGATACTGGGAGGGGCTGCTAGGAACTAAAGTAAACCTATCCCCTACCCTGGTGATCCTCGGCATAGACTCCAGTTTGAGATTGAAAATGGATGAGGAAGCTTTTGTATTTATATGTGTGGCGGTTTTTAAAATAATACTGGCTGCGGGCTGGAAAGATACTTCTGCCCCTTCATTTCAGATGTGGCTGTCAAGATTACTTGGAATCCATAATATGGAAGCAGCATTGTATTCTCGAAGGGGTAGGAGAATGCGGGAGTTAGGATTGAAGATTTGGGCCCCACTTAAAAATTGGAGAGAAGGCAATGTGTTAAGTTCTCATGTAAACTCCCATGTATAATACTCTTCTTTTTAGCAATACTTTTCATGCTGTATTCCGCCGATTTGTTCTAATAGATTAATGTACTTCAAGGTATTTTTGCTGAAGCTGCTATGGTTTAAAATCAATTGTACTGTATTTTAATCAAATGTAAGTTCTGGAGACTATTTTTGTAATGTTTGAATTTTTATGCACCAGATATATCAATAAATATATTTAATAAAAAATAAAAAAAAGGTGTTTGAGGACTGCTGCGCCATGCATCCGAAGGTGCTGAGGGAGTGATCCCGCAAGCTCCTCGCCACCTGACGTCCTTCGACTCCACAATGCCAGAGGTCCATTCCACGTGGGAGGTCCTGGGACCATTCGCGGAGCCCCTCCCGGTGTTCCTTATTACACTGTCATTTGAGAAGTCCCACAAAAAGTCGAATTCCACACCCTCTTAGACTTTACAAACGTTCGTCAAAGTCATCTGATGAGATGGGGGAGCATTTGCACTCCAGGTTCTGCGAATCAGTTCTGAACCCGGGTCTGAACTGGGCTTCCCTGATTTTGCCGGAGCACCCCTCGCCCAGCTAAATTAATTTTATGAGGTCATGTGCCTCATTTTTGGCTGGCCCATTCCATCTGGAGCGCCTTCAGGTCTCATGGGTATCCCCCCCCACCCCTGAACACGCTAGCGGGTTCATATTTGGCATCATCAGGCCCCAAATATCCCTAGCTGGATCCGGAGCAGTCAGCAAGACCCTCCACCACACCCACTCCAGTGGTTTAATGCCATCCATTGAGCCCCACATCTGCTGGTTGATAGAGATAACATAGCCCCATCTCCCCTGAATACAGGGCTGCTCTCACCCCTTGATAGAGTGGCTTGTACAATGGCCATTGTAAAGAGCCCCAGTTATGCATGGAGGCGGTTAGCGCTCACGTGGGGCTTGCAGACCTTGTATTCACTGCAGCTTCCTCTGCTGAATAATCTCTGGATCCCTCAGCGTGGAACAAGAAGCGATTCAACAACTACTGAAGACAGGATGGACCAAAATAAATGACATCTATTGTGGTGGAATTTGCAAGACAGTAGAGCAGCTGAAAGCAGAGGCACCCAAGTTTAGGCTCTTGGACATATTTCAGAGACCATCATACATTACAGAGGCCATTAGGGGACTTCCACTCCCAGCTTTTACTTACAAAATGAAGATCAGCAGCAACTTATAACAATCCATAATGAAGCAGGCAATGCACTATGATAACAGAGTGAGAAGGACATGTGCAACTGCCTGGGGTTAGATATCGCAGACAAATCGTGAACATATTGTTTGAAAACTAAAGCGATATCCCTTGACAGCAAACGCAGGCTACTACACTGAATGCCCTCATTGTTGACAACGTTTTTACTATACACCGGTCGGAGTGCACGACTTTGGGTTTCAAATGGATGCTATGTGCACTCGGTGCTCCTACCAAAAGGCGGATATCTTCCATTTGGCCTTGGACTGTCCAACAATGAGGGCATCCAAGGATCAAGTCTTTATAGAGATCTGCGGCCTGACCCGAATTGATCTTTTTCCTTCTCCACGGATTACCTTTTTGGGTGACATTCACAGCCTCTAGACTTATGCGATTCGGCGGCTATGGCTTTCCCGCATAATTATGCATTAGCCACATAAACCATCATCTGCTGCATAATCTGCAGATTTTAACCCCAAAAAAGTTTTGTCCCTAGCTCAAATGGATTATAAGTAGCTAAAAGCATATCGCCATACGTTCATGCCCAGTGGAAGGTCCTTCGCAAAGGTTAACTGGTCATCTTTTAGTTTTTTTAATGTGGTTGTTAAACTGGTTCTAATGCGGAGAAATCCTTTCCCGGGAATTATTACTATGTGTTAAAATGACTAAATAAGGAAGTAATACTATCAAAATAAGTGACGCAATATGCCACCTACTTAGCTTTTTCTTGCCACATATTTTAGTCAAATTTGTCGCATATCTTGGTGCTGTCCTGCTTCATAATTCCAGTGACCCTGGTTATGGCCATGAGATTCCACTTACGAAAAGATGCTTTATAGCACTTGCACTATTGCTAGCTAAAAGAAGAGTAGCAACACATTGGGGTAGAGGTCCGGGTCCAACGACGGACTCCTGGGTGAAGGACTCAATATTTTGCACTGAAGCAGCAGATAACTGTTCGTTACTCCTGTTACATCAGTCCAGACCAAGGGACATTTGGAAGCCTGCGAGACAATATCTTACCACAAAAGAGCAGGGAAATCCTCTCTATGAATAACGACAAAGACCCGTACAGTACTGGAGATTATTGGTACTTTCCCATAGGCGGGAAGCTTACAAGGAATACTACTTTAGTATTGTGGGATGGCTAATTACTAAATGCAGACTTGTCAGGCTGGATTGCAGAGGGATGACTGCAGTTTGGGGCTGCATGTCATTGGCAAAGTAAATACAATGGGTGTCAGAATTGTAAACCTGTATGGAATTCCTGTGTTACTAGGGTCTGGAGGAAACTGATGGTCCCTTTGTACCTCAGGGAATACAATTCCCCCTTTCCTGGTCCATTCTTTCTGAAGAGGAGTTACCCCAAACAGGTTACGTTGGTGATAAGTGAGAGACTCTCGCTCTTATATGCCTTTGTTTTGGGTTCACCTGACAGAGAGATCTCAGTTGACCCATGCACCCACCCACCCTTCCTGCTGACATGATGAGACTATACGCAAAACGACCAGGAAAGACCTCAGAGCTCCAGAGGTGTGGTTGTTGACTGCCACCCCCCTTTTGCCAGGTTTTGGACCAGAAACCTGGGAAAGTCTGTATAATGTAGTAATAACTAAGTGCAGCCATGTACTGGGAAGGAACCAAATGACTGCTGGAGAGGGGTGCTAGAGATGCCCCTGCACGAAATGGAAGGTTGCATAGAAGAGGTGACTGTGAGGAGCTACATAAGAAACCCAGAGATCACCTTTTTGTGGTCCATGGAGGCATCAGCAGGTCCTTTCAGTTGTACCCGGAGCGGACTTCCTCACTCCTTAAGAAGTTGAAGTACCTGTGATGATGAGAAACTTTGAGCAACACTATAGCAGCCAGCATTAACAACCAGACATTGATGAAGGATCTAGACTACTTGGCACTTAGACATTTTATGATGGCAGTTGGCCGTGCATCAAGATGACTTGTGTCAATACTTCAGGAATAATCTGGTGCTCCAGCTGAATCCTTTAGGAAATGTAAATGTCAAGGTATTTGTAGAGCGCACTGCCACCAAGCGGTTTCTTGAAGCTATTACTCATACCGCTGTGGAACCCTTCCTGGCTTTCCCTCTGAAGTGTCCACTCCTGGGCACCCCCAGGGTGAAGCCAGGCATCCTAGCGTTGTGGGGGCCGTTGTGGAGATTAAGCAAGCTATTGCCCAGAGTTGCAGCGTGGGGCCCATGATTAGAATAGGCACCGAGGCGAGAATTGTCAGGTCTGAGGAAATTGAGCCCAAGACCCGCCGAGGCGGGAATTGAACCCTGGTCCCGAGCCAGAACTCTGCATCAGGGTCTGCCGCTCTAACCATTGAGCCACACTCCTCCACACTTAGGAGCAATGCAGGGTCCCAATGTCCTCCTCTTAACCACAGTGGAGCGGATTGAAAGCACTGGGCTCAGTCAGAAGGGGAGGGGATGTCATCCAGGCTGTCATTCTACCTCGTGTGTCCTGGTGTACTTTGGCTTCATCATGGACTGACGGTCCTATTACCAGGCGGTAAGGAGCAAGAACACTCTACGTAGGAATCCCAGCCAAACACCTACCACGACTACAACGTATCCAAAACGCCTCCGCCCAACTGATCGACAACGTCCCCCGCCGCAGCCACATTACCCCCCACCTGAGAGACCTACACTGACTCCCCGGCAACAAGAGGATCACCTTCAAGCTCCTCACCCACGCACACAAAGCACTTCACAACGCCGGACCAGCCTACCTGAACAGCAGACCCAGCTTCCACACCCCACCCGCCAGCTCCGCTCCGCCAGCCTTGCCCTCGCCGCTGTCCCCCGAATCCTACGTACGACCTCCGGCGGCAGATCCTGCTCCTACCTTGCCGCCAAGACCTGGAATACCCTCCCCACCCACATACGGCAGACCCAGGACCTACCTGCCTTCAGAAGACTCCTCAAGACCTGGCTCTTCGAACAGTAGCAGCAACCTCCCCCCCCCACCCCCCCCACCCTCAGCGCCGTGAGACCTTCATGGGTAAGTAGCACGCTTTACAAGTACTCTGATTGACTGATTGAAGAACATAATAACTGAGTAAGGGTGGACAATAAAGAGATCCCAGATCCCCCTCTCTCTCAGCCTGGAGTGTGTAACTTCTGACTCTTCTCTGCTGTGCTAGTAGGACTTGTTAGATGATCACAAGAAAGGATGGTTAAAACGTTTGTTGCAATGTACTTACTATATCTGCAAGAAAAGCCACATTGTAGTAAATCACAATTCTCTTAACTGCCTAGGAAGCCCTTTGTTTCTTCTACCTGTATGCGTTTCTGACAGCGCTCATGCAGTGTTTTTAATTCTCATGCATTGATTTACTTTGTCCAATGCATTACTTTCCCATTCCTCATTCTGGGTCCATTGTCCTGGTTGAGCTCTAGTGTAAGGGAGCAGAAGACGTGCTGCGCATTGGGAATTCAAAAGGTAAGTCCTGATTAATGCTTTTTTCGCCTGCAGAATCCCTGAAGTCTAGTGATGTTTGTTTTTTCTTGTTACCAGTCCAAACATGAGGTGAAAAGGAGCCTTGCAAACGTGGGAGAAGATTCCTGCCGGTGCAAGAGGTCACTTGAATTCTGTTTACAGAAGGGGACCAGGTTCCAAGGATGAGCAGTACCACAGGCGTTGCCAGTCCAAACTCTGGAGGACTAGAGCTGCGGAGAACAAGAAGGCCAAGCAGGGCTCTTCTCTGTATCACCACTCCTCTGCAGGAGAGAAGTTACGCAGACAACATTCTAAAGGGTCAACTTCTCAGGTGTTGTCCGACTCGAAACCCATCCTGAAGCTTGTCCCGGTGAACCTGAGTATCCTGGGCTGTTGTCAGTTTTGTATTGTTTATTTTTATGAAGTGTTGTAGACAATGAAGTCATGGGTTTAGACTAGTCTATTTCTTAAGGATTTGGATTAGCATTACACTCTTTCTGGTGTTAATATTCGCGATAGTCAATTTGCGGGTACACATCCATACATTGTGTCTCCATTCGAAACAACATTTTGACTGGTCAGGAAAGATGTTCGGCTCATTCGGGATGATTAGGCCATATGGGGAAATGTGTTTTTCTAAATACTCCATTGTTGCTCCTTGCAGACCTTTTTTAATTTAGTTTTGATTTGACATAGGAAATGTTTGCCATTCATCAATGGGACTCAGTATTTGTGAGATGTTGTAAGGGCCAAGTATCAATGGAGCTTCTAATAATTCTGGCATGATGAAAATATAAGATAGACTACGGTCAATTGGCATCTTGTTTTTTTAAATGGCACTTTATGGCTGTACTAAAAGTAAGGGCGTATATACTGAAGATATTTTCTACAAATATTTGTATATATCTTAGAACTGTATCAATCAAGCCCCTTTACCTACATTGGTGCTGAGTAGATCAAACAATCTCTTCTTTAACACCTTGCGTGCTCATGACGAGCTGAGCTAGTCATGACCGCCGCGGCGCTCACACGCGGGGATAATTCCCCTGCAGTTTTGAGCGTTCTACATAAACGGGCGTGGTCATGACGAGCTCAGCTCGTCACGAGCACATCCCCACAGTGCAGCGGGGGAATTACCCCTGTGGCAAAGGGGTTAAAAACCACCCGTGAATGAGCTGCTGCTCGGAAAAGAGGAAACTGTCTTTACCATGCAGGGCCTTTACCATCTAGTCTTTACTACGCAGGTAAATGTATCAATATATTTTTAAATAACACATTTTTAATGTTATTTGTTACAATTAATAAAGGGTTACGTTGCGGTAGAAGTAATGGGAGGTAAGGGGGAATTTAGAAGTGGATAGTGGTAAAGGAGTGGTAAAGATAGTTTTGGGGTTTAAGGTTGGCTAGAGGTAAAGGGAGGTAAGAGTATTTTTAGGGTTATGTGGTCGGTAGAGGTAAATGGAGTTGAGGGTAATTTTGGGGTTTAGGGTTGGATAAAGGAACTGTGAGGTAAATGTATTTTTAGGGTCAGAGGTTGGGTGGAGTTAAAGGCAGATAAAAGTAGAGAAACAGGCCCTGCTGGAAGGATTGCCTCCCCCAAAAATAAAAATATATATTGAGGAGTAAAGGGGGTTTATATCTACACAATATATGTCTATGTGTGCATGCATACAAATACACACAAACACAGATATCTATATAGGTAGATAGGTAATATAGCAGAAATGTTTGGTGAAGGCCCACAATGTTGTGCAATGCGCAGTAAAGGTCAACATGTTTTATTACATGCGTAGTAAAGGCATGCGTGCTAAAGGCATGTGTGATAACATCATACAACTGCTCTGCTGTGATAGCCAATCTAGAGGTGGGGAGAGAAGAATGAATCCAGAAGGGAACACACGGTGTACTCCACCCCCTCCTACAAACTCCACTTAAAACTAAACTATTACGTGTCGTTCTCCAGCCTCTACAGCGATGACTTGTGGTATTCCTCAGATCCATCACAGCCCAACTTTTATTCTGAGCCACAAAGTTCACTGTCGGAGTTCAGGAGTCTCCATATCCCAGTATAGGGACTACAACCAAATCTGCTTCAAAACCTTCTCCCTGATAATAGTCTCAGTCTATGCACATGTATCTACAAAATTGAAAGATATTGTCACTTTTTTTTAGTGTTTTTAATGTGATATAGATACAATATAGTATCCACATGTAATGTATTGTATGAATTCCCTAATGGGAACTTTTATTAATAATTAAAAAATGTGAATATTTGTATAAGTGTCTGATAGTTCTTCACATTTTACATATTGTGCTATACCTTGATATTGTTTATTTCGTTGAAAATTTGTAATTTGAGATTGCCTAGGAGTGATACTTTTCAAGCTGTTTATCCCTGTCCTAGGAATCGTGTTATTCATGGTTCAGGGGGTCCTTGTTTTTCTTACATGTATCTACAAACTCCAGACCTCAAAACTCAAGTGCTGAGGGATCCTTCTTCCTGAGGATTATCTAATTTGTGAATATCCCAGGTGTCAGGCTGTTTCCGGAAAGTTCCAAAGCAGTAGCTTCCCAGTGCTGCCAGGTGGCGCTGTGCTCCGCTAGACTCTATTAAAGTGATGGAACCATACATCATAATATGAAGCTTCCCTTCAATGCTTTTGAATTGGGAAGTGTGGGTTTCCTAACTGCTTGGCAAAGTTCAGTGCGTGTACTCTGTCTCTCAAGGAGTCGCCTCTACTTGTCCTATTTTTATTATTCCATTGAAATATATACTTGGAAGACGGGTTTCCGCAGTCACCATGGATAGCTCCATTTAAGCTTGAAGCCTACCAGAAAGCACATCTTTCTCGTCACGACAGTCTTCTTGGGGACAATTTTAAAAGCTTCCTTGGAATACATTTGGCCCATTGCTTACCATTGGCTTTGTGGTTTGTAACTCACATTTGCTTGCTTTTTATTTGCTGGCTTTATTTGTTTTAGGCTGTCCAGCATGTCTTTACCTCTCCTGTGGAACATAGCCTTTTCTACCCCCTCTGACTTTTTCCTTGTATTTTTCCTTGAGTGCTCACTTTCTTAGTACTTTTTTTCTTTCCTGTGTTATGAGCCCCAATGCACCTGGGACTCAGAACACATGAGGCACTCCAGGAAGGTGTATGCATTTTCAGTCTTCTCCCTTGGATGCTTGTTAAGTAAACAGTCAGGGCCCGATGTTGGAGCACTAATACCGGTCGGAAACGGCCGATTTCGGCCGTTTCCGACCGGTATTAGGGTTTTCTAATGTAGGAGCATGCTTTACAGGATCGGTATTTTACCGAATCTGTATTTACAGATTCGGTAAAATTACCGAATCGGTAAATACAGACTCGGTAAAAATACCGATTCTGTAAAAGCACATGTAGGTAGCACATCTTTGAGTGCCTCAGGCCTTTCAGATTCGGTATTTTACCACCCAATCCAATTGGGTGGTAAAATACCGAATCCAGGTGTGCATGCACACCTGTGCATGCACACCTATGCCATGTGACAGACAGACATGCCCTTAGGGCATGTCTGTGTGCCACATGGCACACATGCCTGTATTTGGGGTGCTAGAGGGTGTCAAAGTGACACCCCCTGCACCCTTGCAGGAATCAGTAATTACCGAATCGGTAAATACCGATTCGGTATTCACCATTGATTCCTATGGGCTTCAAGGCCCATAGGAATCAATGGGGGATACCGATTCTGTATTTACAGAATCGGTAAATACCGAATCTTACAGATTCGGTATTTACCGATTCTGAAATACCTACATGTGCCCCCTTCTATTTTACCACTTCTTAAATACCGAATCGGTAAAATTAGGTATTTTAGAAGTGGTAAAATAGAATTACCTACATCTAGCCCCAAATGTGCTGTATTTCTTTGAAAAGGTTTCCTGCCTCCTATCTTAAAGCTTAACTGAGTCTACTTCACTCTGCCTGTGCATCCATTTTGCATGCCTGTCAGAAACAATGTTGTGTCTACGAGCTTGTTTATTTTGCTCAGTGCTCTTTACTAATAGCATAACTTAAACAATCCTCTTCCTCAATTTCGCACCCATGCCTTAAGCACTAGAAGTAGAGGAGTGGGGGGGATTACGGAGGTGGGGGCGGAAACTACCCCCAAAACAACCAAGCTGGAGTACAGAATTGAAAAAACAATAAAAGGCATTTAACATTTTTTTTAATCTTTTCATGTATACTCTGCATTCAAAGTCAGGCTCTGTCTTCCAGAGAGGTTAGTGCTTACTTTTCTTTCTCTGACTGCAAAGTGAGAGCATTTATATAGAAATCTTGCTTGGCATGGGAATGTAAAAAGGCTGTAGGATGTTTTTTTTCTAGCACACAAAATGTAAATGCTTGTAAAAGAATAGTACACGCATTTTAGAATTAGGAATGCACAAATGAAGCACGTTTGTTTGTAATTCTGCTGTGTGGTGCAAAGAAATGTTTTAATGGGGTCAAAACAAATAAATACACTAGGTGATGTCTATTTTCACACAAGATCGTTTGTGCGCTGTACATTTTTGTCAGTAAAACTGTAAGTCTATGCGAATATAATGGTAATTTCAATTTAAAAGTGTTTGCTGTAATGTCAGAGAGTTACCACATCATACATACTCCACTTTACGCAGCTTCATTCTATGCCACTCCACTCTGACACTCTACCCCACTCTACTCGACTCAATGCCATTCTACGCCCCTCCAGCCTAACACTCCACTCCACTGTATGCCACTTCCCGTAACACCCTACTCTACACCACTCCACTCTATAACACACTGATCCACTGTACGCGACTCTGCACCTCTCTGCCACTCCTCCACTCTATGCCACTCCAATCCTCTTGACTCTGCACCACTCCACTCCACTTTACGCCACTCCATGGCACAACTCTATACAATACTACTCCACTCTACAGCGCTACTCCACTCTAAGATAGTCCATCCTACTCCACTCCATGCTACTCCACTCTACGACATTCTACGTCCCACCAGTCTGACACTCCACTCCACTGTATGCCACTTCCCGTAACACCCTACTCTACACCACTCCACTCTATAGCACTCTGCTCCACGGTACGCGACCCCACTCTGACACTCTACGCCACTCTGACACTACTCCACTCTATGCCACTCCAATCCATTTGACTCTGCACCACTACACTTTACGCCACTCCATGGCACAACTCTCTACAACACTACTCCACTTTAAGACAGTCCATTCTACAACACTCCGTGCTACTCCACTCTATGCCACTCCACGACCCTCTACTCCTCTCTAAAACTACCTGACACTCCATGACACACTACTCCACAATGTTATACTCCAGTCCATAGCACTCTACGCCACTCCACTCTGTGACACTCTACTCCACTCTATGCCGTTTCACTCTATGCCATGTCACTCCACAACACACCACTCTACAACACACTACTCCTCTGTACAGCACTGCACTCCACCGTATGCCACTCCAGTCTACGCCACTCTACTCAACAACACTGTACTCCATGCCAATCCCCTCTATGACTGTCTACACCACGGTATGCCACTCCCCGACACACTACTCCAATACATTCTACTGTAGCCCACTCCACTGCACTCTAGGACACTACTCCACTCACTCTAGAGCACTACTCTACCACCCTCTCCGACACTGTACTATGACACTCTACACCACTCTTTGCCATTTCACTCTACACCACTCTACTCCACTGTGCGCTACTCCACTACAACACTACTCGACAACACTCAACTACACTCCGCACTGAATCCACTCCACCCTACAACTCTACTCCACCTAAAAAATATTCTACTTCACTCTTTGCCACTCTACTCCACTCTTCACCACTCTACTCCACTCTTCACCACTCTACTCTGTGCCTCTCCATGACACTCTACCCCATGTCAATCTACAGGATTCTGCTTTACTTCACTTTACACAACTCTACTACTTAACTGTACACCTCTCCACTCCACTACACCCCACTCTACGACTCTCTACCCTACGACTGTCTACTTCACTGTACAACATTCCACCCTACAACAATCTACTATACAACACTCTATTCCACTATACGCTACTTCATTTACAACACTCTACTCCACCACACTGTACTTCATTATATACAACTGCCCTCTTCAATTGTCTACTCCACTGTATTCCACGACACTGTTCTTCAAGCTACTCCACTTCACAGCACTCCACAACAATCTACTTTACACTGCTCTATGCCCCTCCAACCTATTATACTTTACACCACTCCACAACACTCCACTTTACACTGCTCTATGCACATCCAACCTATTACACTTTACACCATTCCAGTCTACTCCACTCTACAACATTACTCCACTCTATGCCACTCCACAACTCCTCTCTATGCCAATCCACAACTCCTCTCTATGCCAATCCACAACTCCCCTCTGCATTACTCCACTCTAAGTAACTCCACTTCGATGAACTCCACTCTACCCCACTTCTGAAATACTGTACACAATTCCAATCTATGTCACTCCAATCCATGCCACTCCACTCGACGACACTCCATTCTACTGAACTCTACAATACTCCACTCTACAAAATTCTACTCCACGTCGATCAACATCATTCATCTCTACTCCACTTTATGCCCCTCTACGCCACTTTGCTATACACTGCTCCACTTTACTACACTTTATGCCGCTCCACTCTGTTCTACTCCACTCTACGACACTCTGTTCTACTCCACTCTACGACACTCTGTTCTACTCCACTCTACGACACTCTATTACACTTTACGGCATCCCACTCTACGATTCACTATGCCAATCTACTCCACTTAATGCTAATCCACAACACACAATTTCACTCCACGCCACACAATTTCACTCCACGCCACTCTCAATCTGCGCCACTAACTTTTATCCATGCTGAACAGCAGCCAAATTGGAGCACACCATTGCAAAAAACATTTTGTCAAAGCCAATAGCTTTTGCGTAGGCAAGGCCTTTTGGCAACGCTTGTTGTTTTAGAGTTGTACACAATAAAATGTTTCTGATTACCTGCAGTGTTTGCTTGGTAACATCAAAAATCACATTTTTGGGAGGGAACAGAACTGGTCAAATGTTGACAAAACCCTGGACATTTAGAAACATGTTATGGTTCTGAGGAAACCAACTGAGGGGTGAAACTCCGAAAAGACTATCAAGGCACTCTGCAAAGGGTGTCTCTGGACTGACCTGATTAAATGCCCTGCAATCTTCCAAGCTGGTGGCAAGGTGTCTACAAGCAGGTCTGCACTGCAATGAGTGTCTGGTAGTGAATACCTTGTCTACTGGCTTCTGCCAGTAGAACAAGCGCCTGCTCACCTGTATGAACGTGTTTATTTCGTGCATGTATATCCAAAGCGTTATATGAAGAATGCAAACTAAGCAGTGAAAGAAAGGAAGACCGCAGAACCTACGGGTGCAGATCCTGGATAACACACACGCCAAGTCTGGTGCCTGGGAACACAAAATAATGCACAGGAGATAGACACCTATTAATTTATTATTTCTGAAAGTAAGTAAGTAATAACGTGTCCCATTCAAGGACGTGTTGTAACTGCACATTAAAAATACTGAACACAAAGCACAATATCATTCAAAAGAAAAAAATCATTAAAACCAGTTCTGAACTCTAGATGAAAGAGAAACAGGAGTTCTAAATAAGACCCCTGAACTGCTGAGGACGTGGGACGCTCACGGGATCCAACCGATGGCTTTTGGGATGTCAGCTCTCGCACAGGATTGTAGACCTCTGGGAAGGCAGGTGGAGTCAGCCTTGAGAAACCAAGGTACTCCTCTCTTCCAGTTGTAACAAGTACCAGGGGGGAACCAGTCTTAGGGAGCACCGCGGGGACCACAGAAATGGCCACTTGGTGCACGAGCTCAAACTTGAACACGACTTTGAGAGCTTAGTGCATGCAAAGTTTACATAGGATTTTGATTTTTTTAGTGGTATTCGGTTTCCTGCATAACGGAAGCAGGGGCAGGCGTAATGGCACAAAATGGAAGAAAACCCCCCAAAAATGGAAGGAAAACCAAACAAATGGAAGGAAAACCACTCCAGGGCTGGTTTATGTTAAAGTGATGTAAAAAACCATGGGCATAGGTTATGGATCCCCTTTGGTTTCGCTTTGTTCACCCTAAGTTGGCAGGGTATGCCCAGACGTGGGTCCCTTGCTCACTTTGCCACTGGATTCAAGCTAGCCTGGCTAATTAGCCAGAAACCGGTCCCAGGATGCTTGTTTCTGGTCCAGGGAAGACATGGTTTGGCAGTTCGGGCTGGACTGTTCCCATGAGGCACAGGGTAAGACTGATTTGCATATAGCCATATCTGAACTGGGGTGGCGGAGTGAGCTAAAGAATGATGATGGATTCAACCCAGATCAGTTGACTGGAGGTGAGTGCTTGCAATGTTCAACACTCCGTCCATAATCCTCTTTGGTTTTGCTTCATAAGTTATGGTCGCCATATACAGCTTCTGTACTGGTTGCTAGAAAACAAATATTTAAGGTCTGGATAAATGTTAATCAGCAGGTGCTAATACGTTAAAATGCAGAGCAAGTCTGTGTAGGGAATGGGCAGATGGTCACTGGGTGCACACTGGGGTGGACACATTTTGCATGAGAGCATAAAGGGTTGGAAGAATGCTGCACGTGTGCGAGCTGGACAAGTACTTTACAGGGCCATGTTAGGTTGGACCTTTTCTCCCAGGGCTATTTGTGGGGGTTACAGATGCTCAGCGGGCATTTCATCAAGTCAAAACATCTCAGGATGAGCTGTTGCTACGAAATTCTGAACAATGCTGCTGCACAGAGAAGAAAATAAAGGCAGTAGTTGATTCAGAACAGAGACCCTTCGCTAAAAAGGTGGAAATTACACTTAGTTTTAAGAGTAAGCACTTACAGTAACGAGTAATAACTAGGATCGTGTGTGATATGTATTTACAGAAATTTGGAATTTACCAAAACAAAAGACTAACAATGAATCTTTTGCTAAACTATCTCCAGCAGGAAAGGTCTGTTCATAGCACAAAGATGTTGCAATAATGTTCACTAAATTAGAATTAGGTGGTCCTAGAAAAGAGAAGTGTGAGCTTGTACACAAGGGCAAACACAGGATTCACTCTTCATTCTTGCAGATGTTCGTCTTGATGGTAATCTCCTTCCTTGGTCTCTCCCCGGCACCTTCAGTGCAGCGATAGCATTTACTGTTAACGAGGAGGCAGAGGCTGCATCTGGAGGGCATCGTAGGTGTCCTTCGTGGCTGCGCTGAGTCCCTGCGGAGACAGAGAGATTGCTGAAGCGATTGGAACTGCACTGTAGAGACATATGGAAATTCAACCACCCTGTGCTTACTTCTCTTTGAATTTGTTCTACTGAAGTAGGACTCCTCAGAGGTAAGTAAAGTTTTTCTTAGTTATACTCTTTATGATTGCATAAAAGCAAGTAGGCACAAATTATTGTATTGCTCCCAACATTCCATTCGGCCGAGTTTTCAGTGGGTCTTTACGGCAGGTGTATCAGGTCTTTCTCAAATCTTTACCTCCAGTATCTTACCAGGTCAACACAATTTTGCTTAGAACTAAACCCATTGCAAATATTTGTAAAACATTATTTTTCCATTCAGAGACCTGTAATCCATAGGGCGAACATAAAACATCTGTCAGAAAATTGACTATCATACGACTAAGGCCTATGCGAAATCGGTCAGATCCACCTTTAAGTCAAGAACAGTCCAAACCAACTCAACCCATACTCAGCTGAAAGAAAGTACCTATGCTCTGTGAAAGACCCCCCCTTTTAAGGATCCAATCTATCAATATCCATTAGGAGATCGATATAGACATAGGGTATCAGTTTGAGTAAGCCCAATTCTACAAACACAACTTTATCCATTTACACTTCATAATAGTAGGAGAAAGAAAGCACAGTGGCTGAACATTTTCTTGGAATTAAGGTACTTAAACGGAGTGGTAAAAGATGCAAGCTACCATTAACCGTTTACATTGCTCCCATCACTTCAATCTTTTTAAAGAAAGGACTTTGCATTTAAAATATGCTTAATGTATTTATAAATCAATGAACATCCTCAATTTGTCTTTGTTTGAGTCTCTCCTTTTTAAAAAATCCTTGTCAGAGTTGTATACAAATGACATCTGTCCAAATGCAAATACAATTAAAATTGACTAGCTCTAGAGCCAATTTTAAATTAGAACACATCTGGGACCATGTTAAATTAGAGCAAATAAGTAGGAAATGTTAAAGCAAAATACATCTAGAATCAGTTTGAATTAAGGTAGATATGGTGACCAGGTTATAGAGGCGATATACGGAAGTCTTCTTAAACGAGAGTAAATATAAAGGTCGTGTTAATTTAGATTTATCCCCTTCATAGAATTCTGAGCTTGTGTCAGTGAGTCGGAATGCAGGCAATAAAACACTATTGTTTACGTGGATTCTAGGTGCCTGAGATCAACACGGCCACCTGGGAAGTCCTCACACTGAACCGTCCAGCATGGCGCAGCCTCATTCGCAAAGTCTTCCAAAACTACGAGGAGAGGCGTACTTTTGAGGCTCAAAGAAAGCGTGAGCTGCATGAGTCCAGAGCTACCCACACCTCACCAACAATGTCTGCGCGACATGCGACAGGACGTTCCATGCCCGTATCAAACTACCCAGTCATCTTTGGATGCACAGAGCCCGGTCAACCAATCAATGAGATTTTGAAGTCATCATTGACAACGATGGACGCACCGCATCAGGTGCAGTGAGATTGTTGAGATGGAAATGTTCCCTGGATTGTTTGCAGGCATGTTATCCTGCACCGGTTTGCCATTTCTTGAATATAGATCAGGTGCCCTGACTTTTATTTTGGCTCTGGCATCACACTAATCTAAGCATGTGCACAGAGGCCTATACCGGTCCCTCACTACGTGAGGTCTTGAATCTGACTTGTGGCCTGGAGGGTTGCACCAAGCGTGCCCTCTTCGTGGGCAGTGAACTACAATCCTCATCCTGCACATAAAGCGGTACTGGCAGTATACTTTATTTTTTTAAATAGGAAACCAGTGGTGTGACCAGACATTTTTTTACCTGTGTCACTGGAGTTGGAGGCCTACTGGCCCACCTGTGTAAAGTTATGCTATTATATATATTAGCCAACATCTTTGTGCTGATATCCTGTGTGTGCCAGGTATGTGTACATGTGTAACACATGCATGGGTATACATTGTGTGTATGAGTGAGCCTGAGTATTGAAGTCCAATGGATCAATTTTGGATGCTCCTGCCCTGGCATAGCACGAGATGGAGGGTGAGGACTTTGCTCCCAGACCGTGTCAGTGTATCGCCTGCATTCCTGTAGCTGGAGGGAGGAGATTCAGACACTGAAGTGAGGAGGATGGAGACACAGCTACCTTTGGAAACTGCACACCGCGTTTTGTTATCAAGGAGCTGCCGATTCGTCTCCCTGGTCACTTGTTTACTGGGGTAGGGTGGGATTGCAGACTGTTGTGGGTGGTGAAGACATTTTCTAGATTTGGCCTCCACTTTGGTGTGTCCCTGATTCGGTTGGGGTGATGGCAGCCAGGGGCATACCTCTTTTGAGGGTGCTTCAGCTTGGAGGTAGTCTCAGTGCTACCTGCTGTGAGATACATTACTCTACACAAAGACTGTGCCGGGAGAGCCGCTTGAGGAAGGCATTTCAAAGAAGAACCGCTTTGAGAACTTGCATCCACATCCTCTGACTAGAAGTTATGTATGACCCAAACCTCCCTACTTCATTTCACATCCTTTTTGGCTAAGGACTGGGGGGCAGATTTACAATAACTGGCGCATCCCTGCCTATCAGCAGCAGGGATGCGCCAGTTATTGTGCGCCGCGGCTCCGCCACCATGGATGCGCCGCATTTACATTGCGGCGCACCATGGGGCAAAAACGGACAGATGCGTGACGCATCTGCTGCCGTAAAGGTGGCGCATTGCTGGAGTTGCGTTTCAAGCATGATGCAGCTCCAGCAATGCTCTGGGGGCCTTATCTAATTAATGCTGCGTCAAGCCTTATGCCTGCTTCAGGCAGGCGCAGGGTTTTGACGCAGCAGGCCCTAAAAGTGACTCCGTGAAATCTTGTAGATTTCACTCAGCCACTTTTAGGAGGCGTTCCTGCGCCGGAACCCCCCCCTGCGCAGGAACGCCTACTTCTGGCGCAGGGCTTTACAACGTGACGCATCTCCCAGATGCGTCACGTTGTAAATACCCAGCAGAATGGCGCGTCTTTTGCGCCGCCGCTGCGTCACAAAAGTGACGCAACAGCGGTGTAAAAGTGGAGCAAGGGGCTTGTAAATCTGCCCCTGGGATGTCTGCAGAGTACTTAAAGGACTGCCGTATAACCAGGGCTGGTGTCTGTCATCCAGTCTGTCAGCAATGAAGGGACGTCATCTGAAGCCTGCACTTTCTTCTGGAGGTACAGAGCTTCTGCACTGAAGCTCCTAGAAGCCTCCCCGTCTACTGAGAGAAGGAGGGATTCTGTCTGGCCTGACAGGGGGACAGACTGTCCTGGAGAAGAGCAGCCCCGGAGGCAAGTGAGAGGCAACTACACAAGAGCCAACTAGGGGGCCCTGTGTGTCCTTTCGCCCCCCTGGTATCTCATGCCATTCCTGGTCACAATGACAACACTTCGCTCATTGACAGCCCAGTCGGTAATACAACTACTTGATTGCCGTAGACCTGGACAAGGGCTGCAACTGTGTCTGCCGTGGTCCCATACATGGGCTTCACCTACCTTCGGTTCGATCGGTCCCACAACAACTGAATACTGCCAGCCAAAATGGTGCTGCACCTGCCATGGGCCTAGGTGCATCTGCGTTACTACAATATCTGAAGACTGGCCTGCACCTACACTGGTTGCAGCAAGGGTGAGCGGGTGCAAGGGCGGATGCAGCCCACACCGAGTCCCCAACGCACCCCAGCAGACCTTTTAACTTGCTGCAGCCCGTGCAAGATACATGGGATCACCGCTACTAATACCACGCCATCCCATCCATCCTCATAAGACTAAAAAGAGTGAGCCAACATTTGACTGTGGGCAGAATCCTGCTCCTGAGCTTGATTCATGGTAACTCCTGACTTTTATAAGTGGGACCCAGTGTTGAGGAGGGGCACCTAAGACAGGGTAGCAGAGGGAACTGGGTGGGTGTAGTGCCTGGAGACAATCGCATTTAGAGTAGCTGACCTCTATGAACATTCGAATTGTGTAGTATGTAGTGCAACGGTGTGATTAATGCACAATTTTTTTCTCGAGAAGATGAGCACTGGGAGCTGGACATTGATATTTTGTCTGTTGGTGGGTTGTTGACCTTGAACACCCCTCCCCCTGCCTGGGACTGCTCGCCCTCAATACCGTGAGTGTGAAGTGTAGAAGGGGTTGTAGTTTTCCTAGTTTAGAGAGCCATAGTAGGGCAAGCTTCGGAACACCAGTGCCAAATGACGTCAGTCCCTATGGTTGAGGACAAGTAGCCCATGTCTACCCCGTGACCACCCTCCCCAAACTGGTTCTGGCAAGTAATGAAGGTTTAGCTGCAAAAGCAGAGAAGTTGGTCTGTTTAGGGGTTGATGGCAGAAAAGGCTCACTCTTTCCCAAGATGGTCCTCGCCAGATTTATACCACACCAAGGCTAATGACTGATCCCCATTTCTTCTGAAAGAAGCCCTGGGCATGACCTGCAATGCCAAACACATGAGTATGCCAACATTAAGAGTCTGCTCAGCAGGGGTCTGGATGAAAAGTGCTTTACTTCTGAATTCCAGAGATTCCCAGTCCAGCACACCCTATAAAATGACCGAAATGAGATACCTAATACGTTAAAGAGCTAACAAATGAAAAAAGGAATTGATGTCGCACCGGAGTCAACCTGCTAGGAAGAGGTGTGCGCCAAGCAAGAGGCGGTCAGCTGTCCAGTCGTCAACCAAGAGTAGTTAGGACCCTAATAAAAGCAAGGACAATGTTGTTGTGAGTCGCTATATGGGTAGTAAAACACAGCCATAATTTGAGCCCAGTTGGTCTCACCCTACCGCAGGGGATCCAGGTGCAACTGCACCTGCGACACAACCCATGGCTATGTCCCTGCAACTGCATTAGGGGTTTGTTTACAATACTGACAGAGGTTGAACAGAAGACTTCTCCTTGTCAGATGAGTGATCAATTAGAAGACCGTTCAGGGGGTCTTCACCGCTAGAGCATTGAGTAGCCTGGACCCTTCTGCGTTAAATATCATACACAATAAACTTTAACAAATAGGTGTGTGCTTGGAATTCATCAGGTGTGATAATTATCGCCTCTTAGAAACTTTGCCTGCAAAAAGAGGCATAAGATGAAGATTTTGGGTCTGTCTATACCAAAATTATCATGTCCCAGTATTTTCCAGACGTTTTCTCATAGTAAATATTGGAATGTTTGACTTGCTGAAATGTATCTGGGGGAATACAGGTTTGATCAACTACACACAAAACATAATGAATGACCTCTGGGCACATAATGCAATTACAATACAATACATATCTGAATTATACAGGGTACTTGTAAGGACAGCCTGTGGTGCTGAAGGTCAGGCATGCTTATACATTAACACACTTTTAAACTGAGCAAGAGTAAGGTGGCAGGACGTCCCCCCGCCCAAAAGGCCAAAGGTAACTGAGCCTTACCTGGTAAATGCCGTCATTTCCTTTTCCTCTCCTCCTCTGTTTCTGAAAAAGAAGGAGGGTAAAGGTGGTTATTTAGGGCTCGGGTCAGTATAGGCACATTTGGTCTCAACAAGGATTGTAGCCAGCGGGGCGGCCACAGGCGCCAGCGCAAGCACCAGCCCTGCGGTAGAAGCTGTGCTAATTACAGTAGTTTGGGCTCTGATGGATTACCCCATATTGCTTTGAAAATGCATGCAATTAAGGTTAAAAGTTCAAAGAACTGTTTTGGCCCTGATTACGGAAAGTAAGTCAGTGTCTAACATGTTATTCCACTCCTGGAATCTAAAGTAACTACCATTTTTTCTAATGTTTTTTTTCATGACAAATATTTGTCAGACCTAAAAGCTGAATAAAAGTCTCGCTTTCTGTAAACTCACAAATGTATTTTCTCAGTTATCTCAGAAACTAACTGGCATGCTGAGGGAAACATGTATTTCCAATAGGAGCAGCAGCCTTTCTGTTGATTCATCACTGTTCTAGCTTTACCACCGAGGTCTAATAAACAACTAGACTGCTAACTGCTACCATTCTTACGTCAAAGTAACCCTGACCTGAACACCATGTTGCTAGTATAGGAGCTATTGAATTTGATGCATTTTCTCTGAAGCTGGATACAGGACATGAGCATAAATTCCTACCCTAAACAACGATTGATCATCATCTGCAGAATGGTTAATTACTATGCGCTGCATAATCCTGTCAGATATGGATACATCCTACACAAGAAAGATCACAAGACCACCAAAACAGATATGGATACATCCTACACAAGAGAGATCCCAAGACCGCCAAAACAGATATGGATACATCCTACACAAGAGAGATCACAAGACCGCCAAAACAGATATGGATACATCCTACACAAGAGAGATCACAAGACCGCCAAAACAGATATGGATACATCCTACACAAGAGAGATCACAAGACCGCCAAAACAGATATGGATACATCCTACACAAGAGAGATCACAAGACCGCCAAAACAGATATGGATACATCCTACACAAGAGAGATCACAAGACCGCCAAAACAGATATGGATACATCCTAAACAAGAAAGATCACAAGACCGCCAAAACAGATATGGATACATCCTACACAAGAAAGATCACAAGATCGCCAAAACAGATATGGATACATCCTAAACAAGAAAGATCACAAGGACACCAAAACTGCCATCTACAAACATCTAAGAATTATGCCATATAGCTCTGATATAGGTGTTTACCTCAACAGGACAATAACGTATGTAAGGATAAACCCACCAGTTAGCTACGAAGGCATGTCAGGTGGTACATTTCTACAATGAATGGACCGCGTGATTTTGTTGTAACAAATACGAAAGGTACACATCGGAACCATATGTATAATATTACTGTGATACCTGTTGTACTCCAAAATGAACCTAATCTTGTTTTTGTTGTAACTGATACGAAATGGTACGCACAGAAACATATGTATATTATTACTGCTATACATGTTGTATTTTAAACGACTAACGGCATATAACTGTGAAGCACTCTGATACCCATGGGTCATGTATGCACTATACAAAACTATAAATAAATAAAATAATAGCAGATTTCATTGTATTGCTAAATGCTAATACAGATTAGAAGCTGTTTAAAAAAAATGAAGCAAAGTATGGGTTTTTTATTTATTGCCTATAATTGATTTAAAGGACTAAAAAAAGGTTTGAGAGAACCCCCTGCCCATCCCCCCGCTAGGCAAATCCTTGCTTTTCTACATTTTGTTTGTCTTATTATCCCTCTTTTCTGTCGCTTAATTCCTTTTAAAATCTAAAAATAGGAAGCTTTTGGTACACAATTTTGTTTTCATTGTAAAAGACATGCTTGCTCAAGAAGTTCCTCAAACCAGAGCTGAAACCCTTCTACATTAGACCACTCTTCAAAAAAAGAAAAAAAAAACTCGACTCATTAAACTACAGGCCTATATTTAATTGATCATTTTAGGAAAAATATTTGAAAGGGCAGTGTTTACTCAACTTTCAAAATTTACAGAAGAAAATGACCTAATGTTACACCAACAGTCCAGCTTTAGACCAGGTAGAGCCACAAAGTCAACCATCATATCCATTTGAGGTGACCTCATGCTCATAATGAACAAGAATGGAGTTCACAACCAATTGCTTCTGGATTTATCAAATGCATTTGACGCTGTCCACCACCACACTCCACTAACAAAGCTTAATCATCTCGGGATATGTGAAAATTCTCTAAAATAGATTGCCATGTTTATAAAGGACAAGGGAACCAAATTTGATTGGTCAGGGACCTTGGGTAGTTATGAGTTTTAAACACAGTGGTCCCTAAACAAGGACAATGAACTTTAAAGAATAGATATAGGGCCAGAATCAGGGCTATATTTAAAGCTGTGCTTAAAACTCCTAAAATAGATTGCTTCATACCTCAGAAACAAACTGCAGTTTACCTTCCACCTC
This sequence comes from Lissotriton helveticus, assembly GCF_964261635.1. Lineage (NCBI taxonomy): Eukaryota > Metazoa > Chordata > Amphibia > Caudata > Salamandridae > Lissotriton > Lissotriton helveticus. Next base: position 104,275,374 of record NC_136069.1, read on the forward strand.
TCACATTAGCTTCTCATAGACAACTCTGTGGCATCCCTCAAAGACCCATCATATCCCCTCTGTTATTCAACAGCTTCCTAACACCCTTATCAAAGCTGACTAAATCAGTCAACCTCATGTGTTACAACTATGCAGATGACCAATAAATCAGTCTAAAAATGGATGGCCCAGAAGACCTCTAGTCGTAATGGCTGCCTTCTTGCTATAAACACATGGATGGTGAGTAACCACCTAAAGCTCAACACCACAAAAACAGAAAGCATTTCCTGTGGACAGTGGCAAAAGTACAAACATGCGACCATACAGGCTAAGGAACTAGAGGCCTCTCCAACAACGAGAAATCAGAATCCATGGGGTAAGCATGGACTAAGACCTATCCTTGATACTACATATCAGCAGCATCCCAGAGTGCTTTATACAGAATGAAAATACTGCGTTCCATCTTCCCATACCTTTGTTACCAACAAAGCCCATTCTTACTGTTATAATCTCTGACCTTGACTATACCATCAGCCTATACCTCGGCACATCCAGGTTCATCACATGCAAAATACACCTGACCTGAAATGCTGCTACAAGAATCCTCCATCTTCACCCCAAGGATCACATTACTCCAGTCCTGCAATCACTCCACTGGATACCTATAGCTAGAAGGGCAATGTTCAAGGAGCTCTGCATTGTCCATAGAGCTTCCTAAGGAAAAGGACCGCTTGATGTATACGTTAAATTTAAGAAATACAAACCAAATGGAACACTGCGCATTAGACTTGCACCACAAATGATCATACCACCTTACCAAAAGAAATGCTTTCTCAGAACAAGCCGCCCAGCTCTAGAACTTGCTACCAGCCAATATGTGAAGCATCCAGTAACATATACACTTAAGAAGACTATTGGAAACACAATCATTTCCAGGATAACTACATCATATCACAATCCTGGGCTTGAAACCTGAAAGATAATCACACATTCACATTCAGTCTACATGTAATAACACACAGATCCAATAAACCATCCAGCACATTATTTTCTATATACAGGGAAGCTACAAAGGGTTGACCTGTGGTTAGTCTGGGTATTCTATAGAAATGTCAATTTATGTATAGCCCTTCTGCTCCATATTAATACCAATACCATAGCGCTTAGCAGTTGGCAGCCAACTATAGTATAATCATTGTACACTCACATAAGACATATCTGCTACGGGTCTTGTCCATCACCCAGTACTGTACTATCCATCGCCAACGGAACGGGCATGGAATAACTTAAAAGATTTGTCACATACTGCTGGCCAACCGGAGGGCTCTAATGTGCTCCACCTCTGCCGGTCCTAGCTGCACACTATGACCAGCTCGTTTCATCTCACAGTGAGATTCAGACATGGGATGATAGTTACAAAGCTCATCCCACAGGTATCACCGTCTCTCGCTCCAACTGTACGTGCTCAGGGGAAAACATCTGGAACAAAATATCAGGGTGGGCCACCATGTGCAGTAACCAGCTAAGTAGACTATGGTCATTAAAACATGCTGTAAAGGGCCCAGCAGAGCTGCTCAAAACTGCCAGCTTACTGAAAGCCATAAATTGTGGGCCTGTCCTTACAGCTCTTCTTCCACCACACTGCTAAGTACTCTGTCCCAAAACACAACAATAACCCCTTGGTGGTCATCATGCACAACATAGAAATATTTCCCACATAGACCAAAAAAACAAAGACAACACCCATTGAACCACACACCCTACACAGTCTAGCTTGATGCCCATGGAAGCAAGTGCTTCAGTGCCCCACACAGGGCTTGTATCTGCTATATAAATGTTGCAACACAATACTATATATAGGAGTAAACTTCTAAATGAGCAGGAAGCAGGCAGATCATGTGTTTAAAATGATAGTTTTGTGCTTTAATAGGTAATAAGGCCCTCTAAAATTTAAATAATTGCTAACCCTCTCGTCAAACATCATTATTGCATCATGCAAATTAACAATTTACTGCATGACTGGATTGCAGATAAAGTAGATATAACATTGAAAAGTTAAAGTCCAATGCTTATACAAAACTAAATCAGGAAGAAGATTCTGCAGATCCTGTGGTCTTGTTTACCCATAGTTACATTACGAAAGGCAGGGCTTTAAGTGGGACACAAAAAGCCTGGGGGGGGTTCTCTAATATGGGCGTGACCTACGTAATTAACTGCATGGTTTAAACATGTAAACAACATTTCTGAGATTCCCATAGTGTGCCACCTGTCCCATATGTTGGTTCCTCTAAGCTTTCTATTAATTGCATCCAATATATACACAAACTGACATACAACTAAAACCAGCCAGGCTGTTTGGCTTAGTCCAATGTTTGTTAGCTGTTTATGATAAATGAGTAACAACATTATTTGAATAATACTGAAAATGTTTCAATTCTAAAATTGTGTCTTAAACACTACTGAGGCCTGTGGAAGGGGTGGTGTTCTTCAGAGTATGTTATACACCAAGGGCAGAGTGAGAGGAAATGTCCCTATGTACAGCCTCAAAGCCTTAAACCATAAACACCATATGGTACGTAGGTCCCACATGGTAAGGTCATTACTTTTGGGTCGTATTAGTATATCTGGGTATCCTTAGACATTGGGAAGGAATACCAACTTTGTTGCATGCTTCATTATGGGTCAAGAGGCGTCACATGGGTGGTATATGGATGTTCTCATGCAACCGCCCATGCTTTTTAGCGGAAAACCTTATCTACAAATAATAGTAGACTGAGTTTTGCTTTAAAAACTAATGCCACTTGAAAGCAGGCGTTAAAAGGAGAAATGTTTTCATTTCTCCTTTCTTTTCCGACTGCATTTGTGCTGCACTGGGGAACCCTTCCAGCGCAAACCTATGCTAGACTAACGCACACCCTTACACAATGGAGCAAAGGTGTGTGTGGTAAACGTAAACGTGGTTACTTATATAGCGCACGTATCACCCCCGCAAAGGGGTCTCACGGTGCTTGCTTAGGGAACCCGTCCTGGTATTCCCCTGTGAGATAACCCCGGCAGGGTATCCACAAGGTGAAAGCCAGGCATCCCGCTGCGAGGGGCCGTAGTGGAGATTAAGCAAGCTATTGCCCAGAGTCGCAGAGTGTGAACCCGTGAGTCGAGTAGGCACCGGGGCGAGAATTATCGAGTCCGTGGAATTTTTAGCCCAAGACCCACCGAGGCGGGGAATTGAACCCTGGTCCAGGACCGATCTCAGCTTCCAGGTCTGCTGCCTCTAACCCCTGAGCCACACTTCTCCACTCATCAACGAAATTCTGCTTGGTGCTAGGTAGAGTGGTGGAGAGTGCAATATGTCTGTAGACATGGTGCTCTCCTGCTCTCTCCTTGTCACGCAACGCAGCTTCTTTGGGTGCCGCGCTGCATTGCCTGGTATCATTGTAACTCTGGCCCCTCAAGAGTCTCAACCAATTGCGGGAGCGCAAGATAATATTTGTTCTGAATAAAAACGAGGATCCTGTTGCTACAAATACCTTCGGATTCCCAGGAGGAACCTCCAGAGTAACAGGCCACCTTTTTACAGAGAAACAATTGGAATCCAAAGCTCCTATGAACCTTTTAATGACTGCATGCATATGGCCTTGACTAGCAGTTATTCCAATTTGAGAAGGAGTTCTTTCTTATATATTCATGAACCTTTGATTTAGCAGCACATTTGCCCCAAGTATTGCATGCTTGTACGTACATAAATTCGAAGGGAAACAGATAGATCAATGAGATCTCTTTCTGTTGTAACTGGAAATGCTATATAGATGACATCCTTATTATATGGAAGGGCAAGGAAGAAGGAGCATAGTCGGTTACAACTTGGCTCAAGGCCTGTAATAAACGTTTTTTTACTTTACAGTGAACATGAGATGTAGAGAAATATCCTTCTTAGGTCTTCTGATCTCGACACATTAAAACATTTTGAAATGCAAAGTGTTCTACAAACCAACAGATAGGAACAACCTCCTGCAATATATACGTTTCCAAAATTGTATTTTGGGATACTTGTTGACAAATAGTCATAAACAAACGTTGGGTACTCCTTTAGATTTGTCAACCAAGCTAGAAAGATGGGCATTTAACAACTCCCAAAAGTACACTGTTAACTCAATAACACTGTGCCCAGCCAGCACTCCTTTTAGAGCGTATTCTTCTTAGTAACTCTGTACTTCTTTGTATTTTCGTGAAATGAAAACCACAAGTCTTTATATGTGTTTTTTATCAAGTTCATTGATTAGCATTCCATGCGTAATCCTTAATTGTTGATTCACAATTATAACATTCAATTTTTTTTAAAAACAAAAGTCCAATCTTTGTTCGTCAAATTGTATTTCAATCATACATGTTGACTGTATCAAATATTGTGTGTCCCATCCCTATGCATTTCGGGACTGAGCCCTTCATCAGGGGAGGTGAATTCAATCTGCAATTAAAAAGAAGGGTGTTGGAATGTATATCAGGTCTATCTCTGCGACCACAACCTGGCACAAAAACAGTGTGGGTGACACAATGTGAGGCCACATAAAAGCCACACAATATCACATACATTTAACAACCCCACCACTCGCTTTTACAAAGATATGGCAAAAAAAGAGGATGACCTTGTTGCATCACAACGTATGGAGTTTGCTCTACTGACCTGAAAACAATTGTAACAAAACACTGGAAGAGTTCCACTACACTACACTACAGGAACACTACAATTTGAGAAACCTATGTTCTCATTTAAACGAGGAATATTATTCCGAGGCATGATTATAAACATAAGATCAAACCCCAGGCAACAAGAAACACAAACTAGACCACTACGGTCCCACGGGTTGTGAGACACTCCCCCAGTGGGAATTGTAAAGTGTGTCATTTTACTGAAAGAACCACCTAAACTGACCTTGTTCCCTTGAGATTACAATGCATACCAAATGCAATTTAGACAATGTACTCTATATCATTGTATGCCCTTGCAATTTAAAGTACTTGGCTATGATGACCAGGAAAGTGAGGTTAAGAATAAACGAACACAGGAGCACAATTAATAGCAGGAAAACAAACGCGAAATTTACGAAACATTATTTTGACATATAACTTACGGAGAATTACCTTAAATTACTGAAAAGATAAGAACATGTGGTCCGAACACATCTCCCAGAGTGTTGTATTACAAACAACAATAGATGTATTGTTTGAAACCTCAAAACAAGTCGCACAGATGACACAGTGTGGACTCAATTAACCCACACAATGGATAGGAGAAGACACTAGACGGTTGTATGGGTCCTAACAGGGTCATGAAACCCAGTGACTAATCTGACCAACTAAAACAATTACTAAACGCTTATGTTCCTAACACCACATAGCATAAACACATATACATTAATTGGGACAATATTCAACCATTAATCTTTGATGACAAAGACATCACTCAACAGGTTAACTTGTACAATAGTTGAGTTGGAGTAATAGGTACTAGAATGAGTACTTCATACTTATATATCTAATTCCGCCCTCCCCTTTACACTGTTTTATTCTGATTTCTCAATAAAGAATTGTGAAACAAAAATAGAATGGGGAAACCATGCAAGATGATATTTAACCGCTCAAAACTCCATTGCATCTTGCAAGAGAAAAACATCAACGCCATATTGAAATTCAAGTTTTGGACGAATAATATTGAGCAGCCAATAAGTTATCCCGCTCTTAGGACTACAAGCCCTAAGACAGCTCTGGCTTAACTAAATGCAGAGTAGATGGCCTATCAGAACTACAAACCCCACGATCACTTTCATCCAATCCAATGACTGGTACAATCGCATCATATTTCATAACTTATGCATGCAGTTTAAAGCTGACTCAGCATAGGTCAAAGATATCAGCACAATAGCATTGATATAAAATAATGGGAACACCACTCTTCGAACTCCCAAAAGGTGAACCCTAGAGGAGTAGATATAGGTAAACTTACAACTATCACTTCTATGCACAATAGGGGATCTGATTTTTAGCTAGGGGCACATAGAGACCAATAGATTGCAAGCAAAGGTATTTCTACTATATATCTGTGCACGCCACACTGATGGGCCAATAACGTGCACACAAGAGTGTTGATTGCAACAACAACAAGGAGATGGAGGGAATGCTTGAATCAATCTCAACCAATGGCAATCGCTTGGGCCGCATCCAATTACATCATCTTTTTTGCCCACCATACCACCTCAGTTTGGACCAGCAATATGCAAATCAGCCTTGACTCTGCTCCTCTTGGGAACAGTCCAGCCCGAATTGCCAAGCCAGGTCCTCCCTGATCAAGAATACAAGCAACTAAGGACCTGTTTCACCCTTATAACTTGGGTGGGACAGGTATTCCTCGGAGACTTGACTCTGTCTTTTGAGCAAAAATCCCTAGCAAAATACTTGAGGATGCTTTGCTTGACGTGTTGAGTTTCGATCTCTCATGTAGGGTGGCGGTTCGAGCGAGGTCTTCATCAGGACAGCCATACATACATACATTTTTATCCCAGTTTCATGCACTATGCCACAGCATTTAGATCTTTAAATGGTAGTATTCAACAGGTGAGACATTCCAGAAGCTCACTTCTGCACACATATAGCCTCCTACTGCTTGTCGTGTGCTTTCACATCCTGTACTAGGATAAGAATCATTCCTTTTCTGTGTGACATCCACTTTGGATTTTCCCTGGCACTGTGTGAGGGGTGAGCGGGACACCAGAAACAGTATGATGTGGTGCTAGTGCACTAAATTAGTGAAAGAACAGTGATTTCTTTTGTGGTGCATCTGTGTGCAGACAATGACGTCATGAGGGTCTATAGCTCATCCTCCAACTGGAAGGGGTTTCCCCCATGCATTTTAATGCTACAATGGCTCTCTGAGGACTGCAAAAACACCTAGTACCCCATGGTAACTGATATAAAAAGAGTGAGAAAGAACCTTGTTAGTGGTATTACTAAAGCAAAGTCTCGCAATATGTTGGTTAAACAGGACTGATGATTGCACAAGATCTGCGGTACGAGTCTATCTCTTAGATTCATAATACCAAGTCCTGTATTCCGTAACTGATTAAATATATTTAAGTGCCATTATACCCACACCAAGGCAAACTCCTGAACCCAGGATGTTCTGCTGTGATGAAGACAGGTGGCTAATTGGGTCTTGGGATCCATCCAATATTTGGACAATCATGTTCTTACTGTCTTCCTAATAGTAGCCAAGGTATATCGTCATTCAGCCCATGTGTGTCTGTTCTAAGTCTATATATCCATCGTTGTTCATATTTCAAAGGGCTGGTACCACATTTCTTTAAAGGATTCTAATCTTTCTATAATGTACCATTCTAAGTTATCTTTAGTGTGTTGTTTTTTAACATAATGCCTTGTTATCTAGTGATATCTTTTTGCATCTTATTGTGCTCCTGTGTTCATTGATTCGTATTCTTATTTTTCTAGTTGTCATACTTACGTATAGTAGTCTGCATGTGCATTTTAGCACATAAACGACATTGCAAGAATTGCAATTAGCAAGGTTCTTCGGTTCCCGCGTTGTCTGGATCCCAAATCCAATGATTTACATTTCTTGGTGAACCGGCACACCCTGCAATTGCCACACAGTTGATGGCCCTATGGGGCTGGTAGGGTTCAGCAGAGTAAAACTGGACCGGTGTCTGTTTCTTTGGGTGTCTATGGATCTGGTTGTCTTGTAAATTCTGACCCCTTTGAAAAGAGAACATCAGTCTTTCTATTTTAAGTGTACCCAAAGTCAGAATATGCCAATGTTTTCTTGATCAGTTTCTTCAGTTTATTTGAACTGGGGCAGTATGTTCTAACCCAAATAGGTCTTGTCAAAGGTGGCTTCTCATTTGTCGTCAACAGCGCCTCCCTTTTGTTGTAATTTGTATTGTATTGCAATTGCATTTATGTAGCGCTTACTACCCCTGACGAGGCGTCAAATCGCTTTTTCAGCAAGTAGCACACTACCCTGGGACCCACAGAGGATTAGTATTGAATTAGTATAGTGAAACATGCAAGTACATTTTAAGTGGTAGATAGGTTAGTCAGTTATTTTGGATTGGAATGATAGCAGAAGGATAGAGGAGGAAAAAAGGTTTGTATTTATATGACGCCCATGATGGGGTGTTGAAGCACGCTACTACGGAAGCCCATAAAGGATTAGTGGTGAATTAGTATGGTGAAATATGGAAGTAATCTGTTATTACTAGCCCTCTTCTTTGCTGTCCTGATAATCTTTTCTGGGTAATATTTGTTTCTGAGTTCATCGCTCAATATTTCACGTCTCAGTCTCAAACGTTGCACAATAGGTAGTCCCTCCCTCAAGGAGCGAGGGTGGAAACTCTTCTAGCGGAAAACAACTCTCCTTTTGGGGTCCCTCCTCCTGGGTAGATCTTCAGGTCTAAAAGGATATCTCTGATTGACTTATGCTCATTGTGAACTTCAGAAATGGTTCAAGTTATTGACCCATAAGTTACAAAATGTTGCCTCCTCCCATGAACCTCTCCAGATTACTAAAATGTCATCTATGTATGTATGCCTTGAGCGTAGCCCAGTATGGAGTCCAAACTTGTGCATTGTCCATTCTGGTCCAACCATAGGCAGAACAATACAAAGACCATTGTCTAATGGACTTCAGTCTAGACCACTGCCTAACTGCTAGCCCAGTCACCTTTCCGTGCCATCTCAGCTAAACCCAGGTTATATCCGAGCCCAAGCCTAGAGGAGAGACACAGACCAGCCCTGCCCGGAACTCAGACCTGTCATGCGCAATGCGGGCCCCACGACCAGCCCAGACTCCAGACTGAGCTCATAGCCAGCGCTCCAAGCCCACTCACCCAGCCAGTCCCTAAACCTGAGCCAATTCAGACCCTAGACCGCACTGGTTGGTCCTAGGCAAAAAACCAACTTTAGGGTACTGTGTCTCACTTTCCATATTTATAAAAACTCGGGGATACCTATAAACCAGCTACATGATGGTATTAAGTGCTACATAAATACCTAGGGGCAGATTTACTACTTCTGGCGCATCTCTGCTAATCAGCAGAGGTGTGCCAGAAGAGTTGCGATGCATCTGCCCACCCATGCGCCACCACTGATGCGCCGCATTGAACTATCATGAAAGATCCCTTCCATTCCTGGATGTCGAAATATCAGTCAGAGATGATGTGCTGTCATGTTCATTATATCAGAAAAAAACGGACAAGAATAATGCACTGCATTATAAGAGCTACCACCCGCGGAGTTTAAGGGATAACCTCCCTTATGGACAGTACCTCCGGGTAAGACGGAATTGTTCAACTATCCAGCAGTTTGAGTTGCATGGACAAGGACTGACCTCCAAGCTACAAGAAAGAGGTTACCCTCATAAACTTTTGAAGCACTCTATGAAGAGAGCGAGATGGACACCCAGGGAACATCTTCTTGAGAAGAGACCAAGACTAGCGACTGAGAGGATGGTATGTGTATCCACCTTTGGCCCTCACACCAACCAACTCCAAAATATCATCAAAAAAAGCTGGCATTTGGTGCAGGAAATTCTTCCAGACATAGGTGCCCCCCTTTTTGCTCTTAAAAAGAACAGGAGTATTGGTGAAATGATTACATCTACCAGACCACCTCCAAAAAGGGACTCTCAAAGTACGATTTTTGGAACCAATCCAGTCAAAGGGCACCGCAAATGCGGGACATGTTCCGTCTGCGATCTCACAATAGAAGGCTCATTGTTCACGGATGGTAACAAGTTTTGGCGTCACAATGAACACACGAACTGTAAGACCAAGTACACTGTGTATGCCATACAATGTCCGTGCAAGAAGCTGTACATCGGCAAAACCACGCAGGAGGTCCGCCAAAGAATTATTCAACATCGGTCAAGGATCAACAACAAAAATATGACAGCACCTCTGGTCTCTCATTTCCTGCAACAAAAACACTCCTGCCATGACATAAGATGGACTGTTCTAGCCGTTATCAGGGGTGGCATTGGTGACCCTGATCATCGCCTTTCCCAGAAAGAGGCGTACCTAATATTGAAATTCGATACATCCAACTCTGGTCTGAATGAAATGTCCGAAACTGCCAGTTTGTGAATTCCTCTCGATCTATGCTGTTGAGCTTGGCTGTGCTGCATTTTTTTCATTTATTTTTTTCATTAATTTTTTCTTTCTTTACCTCATCAATTTTTAAACCTGTGTCTGTTTTTGTATATTGAGTCTTCTACACGATTATATAACTGGGTATGGGATTATAGAGTTGTCTCTACAGCTTGTGAATTTGTGCCATTTCCATGCTAAAAATTTGGGTTGTAAATATGCTTACGATGTGTTCTCGTATATACATGCAGCATTGCAATTGTTGAGAATGTGAGACTACACAATCAGATGGTATTTCTTTATATGCGATTTGTTGTGTCAATTACGAGTAATTTTGACCTTTATGAAAAATGCTGGAGGTTCCCAGACCGCGACTTCTGTGTGTTCGAGTTTCGCTGCGAGCGCGGTACATTCAAACTACATCGCCCAGCATTCCATAGGGGCCCCCGCTGGCCACTCCCACCAGCCTCATGACCCGGTTGTTTTAAATACTTCTATAAGGCGCCGCGCCTTATCCACAGACTGAACTTCGCTTGGAAAGGACTGATTGACTCCTTCCACACGAGTAAGTGTTTCGCGCAAATTGTTAGTATTCTCCTGTGCTGTCAGCTTTTCCGGCCATTAAACCATGAGACTAATACGTAAACGTTCCCATTCCTCTTGTAGCGGGCTCCGGTGAAATCGACACCGCCTGCCGGCTTGAATTGGGTTCTGTGCCAAGGCGCCCTTATTATCGTCACTTTGGATTTCAGGTAGGAAAGTTTTTCCTTGCTCCTTGCCTGTGACTGGTTGGCTTGACTCGGTCTTCACAATCGGCAGTCGTACTGGCCTTGGAATTTTTCATTTTTCCTTTGTGGTCACTCACTCAGCCAATTTCACCTGTGCTGCAAAATGAGAGCTGATCATCAACCCTGAGTGTGCACCGCGTGGCGGGCATCACGTTTTCAGTCCACCACTGTGTGAATTACAGGTATGATTCACATTCTCTAAGGCTTCACGCTACTCTATTGTTGCGCTAATATCCCATACACAACGGGTTATTGACCGTGCTGAGTATTTCTTTGTATGTTTTTTCAGAATTGACTGCTTTTTGAGATTTACCCACACTACTGCAACGTTTGTGGTCTTGTGCAGGTAATTATTTCCCACCTTTTTTTGGAGCCAGAGTAGACCTTCACAGTACTATGATATACATATCTGACACCTACTCCGTATGTTTTTACAGATTTACCGTCCCCAGTCCCTGTCCTGAAGAGAACCTACAACATCTAGGTTCGAAACGCGTCGACACTCCCACCCTGTGGCAATTTCAAAGGGTGCCGCTAGGATATAACTAACTTCACTATTCTGGACCCTAGCAGTGCAACCCTCTATAAATACTTGACCACAGGCTTTGGTAGACAGGCAGGCACCCATTTCCATCTCAATCCCGCCTGTCCCTTGGTTTCATAGTTCTAAGGACTGGTTCTCCTCTCTGTTTCATGCATTTATTATTGCACTGCATATAACTGCAATTTAATTGAATCACTTCATGTTTTATTGTCTTGGTGTGTTATTATTTGCCTCGTTTGACTCGATTGTTGTAAGTACTGTACATTTGTAAAATTGTATTTTTGTAGATACTGTGTACATGAACCCACTGTTATGATGGTCATTTAGTTTGTGCTTTTTTTTGAAACTTTAAGAATCTTAGTAAAAAAAAAAAAAAAAAAAAAAAAAAATGTGTTTGGAATACAAATCCAGTGGTCACGTGGTACATATGGACTGCGTGTCTGTAGAATTTCTTTGTTAATTTTCCCTGTCCAGCCAACCTTTTCTGTTTTCCCTGTTGTTGAGATCCGGGCTGGGTAGATGTAGGATCCAAAACCTTCATTGTTTCACTGCATTGTAAATGCGGCGCACGGATGGGCAGATGCGTGTCGCATCCGCCGTCGGAAAAACAGCGCATTGCTGGAGTTGTGTCGCAAGCGCAACACAGCTCCAGCAAGGTTCGGGGGTGCCCTATCCCTAACATGCTGCGTCAATCCTTGCGCCTGCTTCAAGCAGGCGCAGGGTTTTGACGAAGCATGGTCTTAAAAGTGACTGAGTGAAATCTTGTTGATTTCACTCAGCCACTTTTAGGAGACGTTCCTACGCTGGAACGCCCCCCCTGCCCTGGACGCCTACATGTGGCGCACGGCCTACATGTGGCGCAGGGCTTTACGTTGTAAATACCCTGCCGCATGGTGCTGGTTTTGCGCCACCACTGCGTCACAAAAGTGACGCAACGGCGGCGTAAAAGAGGCGCAATGGGCTTGTAAATCTGCCCCCTAGACTCTTCCAGTGTCCTAAACGTCATCATTTTCATTGCTGTAAGTGCCAAGTAACAGGTCAATTCTTTAATGATATATCATCCCATGCTGATCAGGAAATAGACTTTTTGCCCCAACATTGGTGGTCATAACTTTAGGTATGCATATTTGAGATGGATGTGCTGTACTTCACTGCCCGAAGTATTGTTTTTCCACCAACATTAGTTGGTGATTGTTTCATATTTTTTCAAAAAGTATTTATTTGTATGGACAAAGATTAACCATTCGGTTCTCTCCATCACAGCTGCCTTAGAAGAGGGCTATGGAGCTTCTGTTCCTCCTTGAGAAGTTCACATGTTGTGCAGGGGTTCACGCAGGGCTCTTCCCTCCCCGCCCCCCCTGCAGCACAGGGGGGGCCCAACCGTTCAGGGTGGGGCAAGCCTGGCTCCAGGGTCCCTTATTCAGCCCAAATATCACACCCCAAACATCATTTTACTACTTTGATCTCCAAAATAGCATTTCCTAGACTCTTCCCTCCTCTAGCCCTTCTTTGACTCATCCCAAAACTCATCTGACTAGTTTGACCTCCCAAATAACACTATCCTGGCTCGGCCCTCCTCGATCCCTTCTTTTTTTTTTTTTTTTAGTTTAGAAAGCTTTATTGAATGAGATAAACAAAGTAAAACATCATTACAGATAAACGGCAATGAAAAGAAGAATAAAAGTATAAAGATATAACAATATGCAACGCAAACCCCACAAGCGGGACAAGTACCATGTACCAAGGAGCAAAGCTTTTAAGGGTATTTTGTTTAGTGGGAAGAGAGAAGAAGGAGAGGGAAGGGGAGGAAGAAAAAAAAAGGGCATCCTAAAATACAAATTCAATACTAGAAATTACATTAATAACATCTAAGTCCTCGATCCCTTCTTTATCCCATTCAATCGAACTAACAGACTCACATGTCCACCTGTCAGATTAACAATGTGTTTCCCTCTACTAATCCACCACTAATCCTTCGGGTTCCGGAGTAACGTGCTACTCGCCGAAAAGCGCTTCAACGTCTCATCAGGGGTAGTAAGCGTTACAGAAATACAATTGTAGTATCTGTGAGATATAGGAGACGCAGGGGCCCCTCATCACACTCTGCAGGGGGCGGGGCATCATTTTGCCTTGCGCCACTGATGTCATATACAACTTTAGAGGGTGCACAGCCCTGGATGTATACAATGTGAAGGATATGTTTGCTTATAACTACGGGTACTAGTTGTTGTCTGGGTTTTGTGGTCTGTCACTAATAGTGCTACAAGTATTAATGGTGCCACTGACCAATGTGTCTTGCTGGATTTTCAAGACAGTCCTTCGCTGACGATGAATACAGTTCCATTTGAACAGAAGCAGCAGGTCTACGCTATCTCCATCCGCGACGTCCGTTCCTGCTCCTTGCAAGTGCAAATAAATGATGCATGTGCCCACAGGTTGGTCAATGCCCCTCTTCTGGCCTCCTGGACTGTACAGTTGGAGTCCTACATCAGGGGCGGCTCTAGGCTCATGGGCAGGGAGCGAAGGTAGGGGGCCCCAGAAAAGGGGGTCTGGGCGTGGCTGAGCGTGGAGGCCAGTGAAGGGGGGGGGGAGGGTCAGGGTGTTTGGAAGTGGAACAGAGCCGGAGGCCACCAAATCCCTGCCAGGGGCTGCCACGCAAATATGTATCCATCCTCAGCGGATTATTATATTAAGGATATATATTGGCGTGGCGCCCCTGTGGTTTGGTGACCCTGTGCAGGTGCACAGCTTGCACATGCCTAAGGCCGCCCCTGCCTACATCTTGGCCTGGGATGGGGAGCCTTTCACCTGGCAAGGTCTGGGCTCTCGACCTCAGCTAACTGATTGTGTACTAACCAAGGGGAGGTAGTTAAGGACACAGTTGAGGGGACTGGCAGAACTCATATAGCAGAAGAAGCGCGAGTGTGCTGCAGATGCTAGTGAATATTCAGATACAAATTTGAATATATTTAACTAAATTAGAAATTCATTGCCATTCTAGTGAATATTCATTGAATGGTATTTACATATGATTTGCTTAGCATTTGCATGCTTTTCTAGTTCCTAACCATGCTCTGCATTAATTGTTTATTAGGTTCCTTCTTTTATTCATGATTGCATATTTATTTAAAATGTTTCGATGGTTATTATCTTTTCTGCGGATTTGGGCTGTGTTTTGCAGCTGGAAGCGATCAGTGCAAGGTGCAGTCAGACGTTAAAGGGATGTATCCGCTTTTTACCGGATTGGGTGCTGGATTTCGCACATCTGGAGACCTGAGCTCCTAAGCCCCAGGGCACCAAGATATTTTGGAAGAGGGCTCAGGGAGAGATCCAGCAGGCCTCCGAGTGTGAGGTGGAGTTTTACTTTTTAAGGGTTCCCACTTAGGATATAGTCGCAAGATGCGCGCTGGTACCTTTATATGGGTCAACATCTGTCTCGTGGCCCAGGAGATAAAGGGGAAATCACCACCACTCTTGATGAATCTGGAAGCTGAGGGCATTGATGGCCGAAAAGACACATGCGTGTGTGGGCGCTGGTGGTTTCCAAACCACCAAAGGGCGCGCGTCGAAGGTGATGTCATTGTGCGTCCTGGACCAAGAAAATTCAAGGCTCGTGGGATGTCTGTCCCAGTCTCAGGGGCTTGTCCTCATAGGCTCAGCCATCAATGAGATATAGAGACTTGGTGATTTAATACTGGAGGTCAGCTGTGGGGACCCCCTGAACACCCTGAGTAGCCCCCCCCCCTCTCTCTAGGATTCTTGGAAGTGCGGCGGGGGCTTGCTCATACTGCAGGGTGTCGGAGGGGGCAGGGCCTGTGATCACTCCAAGTAACTGACTTATATCCACCACTGAAATTACTTCATATTTCACCATATTAATTCACCACTAATCCTTTGTAGGCTTCCTGAATAGTGTGCGTCAACAAGCCCTATATAAATACAAACCTTTGTCCTCCTCTATCCTTCTGCTATCATTCCAAATCCAAATATCCTCCTCTATCCTTCTGCTATCATTCCAAATCCAAATATCCACCACTTAAAATTTACTTTCATGTTTCACTATACTAATTCAACTCTAATCGTCTATGGGTCCCGGAGTAGCGTGCTACTCGCCGAAAAAGCGCTTCGATGCCTCATCAGGGGTAGTAAGCACTATATAAATGCAATTACAATACAATACAATACAATACTGGTCTACTTTTGACCCTTCAGGGGGGAATGCCTTTAAGGCAGCCAGTGTGATGGCTCCTTTATGGATCACAATGAAGACTGTCATTATCTCGGCTGCTAATATGTGGAATAATGAAACCGGTATGAAGAAACCCATGATGATGAACATAAGTTGGAAATCAAGAATTAATATATCCTGTAATAATGAAGAAAGCCCCTTAAACCTTGGAAACAACCTTGAGTTCGCTATTAATAATTTTAGCCTTGTAGGGTCAGGGTTGACCTTGGGGACAGTCGTGGGCTGAGGTTATGTTTACGTTTAGGGTGAAACACAGGGCTGTGCTTAAAGTTATTTTTAACGTTAGAGTTATTTTTAGAATAAGGGCAGGGCACAAGTCTGAAAAAAAGAAGTGGGAGGACGCTGACATCACGACAGGAAGTGACGTCACGAAAGGTGGCTTGAACCATCAGACTCATTGCCTCCCCTCACTCACCCCTTAGATGTGATTGCATCAGAGAAGCCAGCGGGTGAGCAGCGTGCTGAACGTGCTCCGATCTCGCCCCAGAGAGGCCAAAGACTGAATGTGTGGCTCCATTTGCTTAAGTTATCGAGCTCCCAGTAAAATAAGTGGGGGGGGACGCCGTCCACCCGCGTGGTACCCCGACTCGAGCCCTGGATAAGGGCTTTGGTTGATATCATTAGGACTGTGTTTAGGGCTAGGGGTTGGAAGGTGGTGACCGGTGGGCTTAGACTATCCCCAACGACGGAAATGGAATTATGAATTGCCCAGGGAGGAGTTGCTGAAGATTGTGCCTCTCCCCCTCTTTTGAAGTGTGTCTGTCTGTCCTTGGTGGTTTCATCTCTAGGATTGGCAGCTGAGGCGCCCTTCAAAGAGCAGTGAACAGCCTTGCTTGACTGTACTTGTATTTATTTAATGCAGAGTCTTCAACTGGCAGATTATATCATCTGACACAACACATCAACCCAGTGAAGGCACAACAGAACGTGAGAACGGTGTCACTTCTCTGTCCCCTCCAGAGATACTGGCAGTGGAGCTTAACTTGTTGTATTATGATCATTGTTAATTGGAAAGCACATGAATTCCTAAAAACCTATCACTAATTAACAGTTATATGACACTCACAGCATGTGATGGATTTCATGTAAAGTAAAGTCCACATTTGTAAAGCGCACAATCACCCGTTAGGGTCTCTAGGCGCTGGGGGCCGTCGGGAAGATTAAGCGAGCTATTGCCCAGAGTCACATGGTGCTGGGCTGACCTGCCGCCGGAGCCGGGGATCGAACCGTGGTCCCCAGATTCCAGCGTCAGTCGCCCTGGCCGCGGCGCCACACCTCTTCCATGTTAACCTTCTCGTCAGCGAGCACTGCCTGTCACCTGAGATTACAAACTCTGCTGACGCCAAACCCTTTTATTCATTAGATGCCAGCTTGGAGCCGTAGCACTACCTTTATGGATCCCTTTTAAATACACCTTTTGTTTTCCCCGCCCTGATTAAATTCATATTAGCACAAGGTATTGAACCTAGGGGCCTATTAGCAACAACTTGCGATAATTATCGCAAACCTCGCTTAGCGTGAATTTTTTTATCGCCCATTTGCCATTTGCTGAACAAAAGGCTGACTGGCAGCCCTCAACATTTCCAACAGGCTGGGAACGCACACAACCTTTACACGCGCATTCAAAACTCTTTCCAGGAGGTTGGTACACGTGTGCCTGTCTAGAGCACAGGTACTTAGAATGAGACCCCTGTGCGCCTGTCTACAAAACAGATAGTTAGACTGAGGTCCCTGTGTGCTGGTCTAGAGCATAGATACTAAGACTGAGGCCCCTGTGCGCCTGGCTAGAGCCTAGATGCTCTGATTGAGGCCCTGTGTGCCTGTCTAGAGCACAGATACTTAGACCGAAGCCCTGTGTGCCTGTCTAGAATGTAGATACTTAGAATGAGACCCCTGTGGGCTGGTCTAGAGCATAGATACTTAGACTGAGGTAGGCCCCTGTGTGCCTTTCTGGTGTATAGATACTCAAAGTGAGGCCCCTGTGCGCCTGTCTAGAGCATAGATACTAAGACTGAGGCCCCTGTGAGCCTGGCTTGAGCCTAGATGCTCTGATTGAGACCCTTGTGTGCCTGGCTAGAGTATAGATATTTAGACTGAGGCAGGCCCTAGGTGCTTATCTAGAGCATAGATGGTTTGACTGAGGCCCCTGTGTGCCTTTCTTGTGTATAGATACTTAGACTGAGGCCCCTGAGTGCTGGTCTAGAGCACAGATACTGAGGCGGGCCCTTGTGTGCCTGTCTAGAGCATAGATATTTAGACTGAGGCCCGGCATGTCTGTCGAGACCATAGATACTTAGGCGGAGGTCCCTGTGTGCCTATCTAGAGCATAGATGCTTTGACTGAGGCCCCTGTGTGCATTTCTTATGTATAGATACTTAGACTGAGGCCCCTGTGTGCCTGTCTAGAGTATAGATACTAAGACTGAGGCCCCTGTATGCCTGGCTAGAATATTGATATTTAGAGGGAGGCAAGCCCCTGTTTGCCTAGCTAAAGCATAGATGCTTAGACTGAGGCCCCTGTGTGCTTGTCTAGAGTATAGCTGCTTAGACGGAGGCCCTTGTGTGCTTATGTAGAGCATAGCTGCTTAGACTACGGCCCCTGTATGCTTATCTAGAGCATAGATGCTTAGACTGAGCCCCCTGTGTGTCTGTCCAGAGCATAGATGCTTAGACTGAGGCCCCTGTGCGCCTGCCTAGAGCATAGATGCTTAGACTGAGGCCCCTGTGCGCCTGCCTAGAGCATAGATGCTTAGACTGAGGCCCCTGTGCGCCTGTCTAGAGCATGGATGCTTAGACTGAGGTCTATGTGTGTTTGTCTAGAGCATACCTGCTTAGACTAAGGCACCTGTGTGCCTCTCTGGTGGATAGATGCGTAGACTGAGGCCCCTGTGTGCTTGTCTAGAGTATAGCTGCTTAGACGGAGGCCCTTGTGTGCTTATGTAGAGCATAGCTGCTTAGACTACGGCCCCTGTATGCTTATCTAGAGCATAGATGCTTAGACTGAGCCCCCTGTGTGTCTGTCCAGAGCATAGATGCTTAGACTGAGGCCCCTGTGCGCCTGCCTAGAGCATAGATGCTTAGACTGAGGCCCCTGTGCGCCTGTCTAGAGCATGGATGCTTAGACTGAGGTCTATGTGTGTTTGTCTAGAGCATACCTGCTTAGACTAAGGCACCTGTGTGCCTCTCTGGTGGATAGATGCGTAGACTGAGGCCCCTGTGTGCCTGTCTGGTGCATAGATGCTTAGACTGAGGCCTATGTGTGTTTATCTAGAGCATACCTGCTTAGATTAAGGCACGTGTGTGCCTCTCTGGTGCATAGATGTGTAGACTGAGGCCCCAGTGTGCCTGTCTGGCGCATAGATGCTTAGATTGTGGCCAGGTTATTCAAAATAACAATGACCTATCAGGTTACTGCAATTTCCAATGTGTAGAAAAACAAATAATCAGTGCGAACAGGTCTCAGAATGACAGCAGCAGGTGCTGACATGGAAAATCACCTATGTGAGAATGGTGTCACTCATCCACCTATACATTTCTCTCAGTAAGTCAAGCACCTGTTTCAGACATCTGTCTATAACCTACATCTCACTCAGGCCTTCACCGTTCGCGTTCTGTGAGGGCTGAAAGCATGTACAGCTCTGCCATGCTGGATCTGTGCTGAGGGAATGTAGGTTTGCATTGTTTGCCTTCTGTAAAGGACAGAAGCTTGCTTTGCTGGTCAGCTGGCCGGTTCTGTGAGGGCCTAAAGCTTGCACTGCAGTTGCCTGATTTGTTCCTGCTTGTGCTGATGCTGCCCTAGCTATACCTCTCCCCTGAAGGAGAGATGCTTGCACTATTTTTTATCAAAGGTATCACTCCTCTGTGAAGAGGGCTGTTTCCAATGCTGTTTCCCCTTCTCTAAGAAATACAAAGGATAATTTGAATGCCCTTGCATAACATGCCCAGGCCAGTCAGAAGATGTTATGGAACCCTTGGCAAAACTAGAGGCAGGGCCCTGATCCAGAAACCATGGTTTGGAATTAAAGTGTCCCAGCTTGGCCACACTGTGGGGCCCTGGGCAATTACTTTTCCTCTCTCTCCTTCCTTTTTAGTGTTTCAGATTAGAGAGCAACTTGAAGTAATTTAGCTCAGGATGTGCACTGCACAAAAACCTCTCTTGTATATGGTTTAATATACCATACTCTAGCTCCATATAAGAAAATAAAAGGCTCATATTGGAGGAAACAGTACTACTGACTTGTCTTTTAACCCCTCCCATGCGCATGACGAGCTGAGCTCGTCATAATGGCCGCATAGCTCGCACGCGGGGCTAATTTCCCCGCTGTGCTGAGCGTTCTAAAGAAACGGGTGTGGCCGTGACGAGCTGAGCTCGTCATGAGCACACGGCCACCGTGGCTCATGACAAGCTGAGCTCGTCATGAGCCCCGGGGCGCTGTGTGTGCACCCCCGCCCCCCAGCACAGCGGGGGAATTAGCCCCGCAGGCGAGGGGTTATGGCGTTAAAAATATTGCCACAGAAAGGGTGTGCTTCACCTATTTTATTAAAGGCCACTCAGAGCACTGGTACAACCTGAGGTGATATCGTGAAACAATCAAAAATACCCCATTTAATTATTTATATGTAACAGGGCATCCCTCCTCTCCACTGTAAATAAAGTGGCAGCCATTGATACTTGAGAAGAGCAGGAGATCCAAGCTGAGCAAAGAGCTGTTCCCTCAAGCCTCCTCCGCACTGCATTTGTAGACGGGAGGCAACACAGATGGGGCCGTACAGGATTATGCGATCCAGCGGTTACCGCCTCACTACACTGCACTATTGGTGCTTAAAGAGAGGCAGGAGATGCTTTGGGTTTGGGTGTACAGTTTGCAGTCTCAAGGCCCATACACTCCCGCTGCCCACACC
This sequence comes from Lissotriton helveticus, assembly GCF_964261635.1. Classification (NCBI taxonomy): domain Eukaryota; kingdom Metazoa; phylum Chordata; class Amphibia; order Caudata; family Salamandridae; genus Lissotriton; species Lissotriton helveticus. The sequence goes on from NC_136069.1 coordinate 104,295,989, forward strand.
CAGTCCGTTGCGAGTGTGGCGTAGCGGCAAGGGCGTGGTCTGTTTCATTAGCGCAGGCGGTAATTGCAGTGACTTTCCCTGGGAACCATGCTGCACACTGCTACCTCATCAAGAAATCTGGGGCCGTATCTTGAGTAATTTAAATGTAAACTGTACATACGTGTCCTCTACCCTTAATGTGATTCCTTGCCTATTGTTCACTGCTACGATCCCCTGTAAAGCGCTCTGATACCCTAACGGGTCAAGTTCGCGCTCTATAAAAGAATGAAAACAAAACAAACAAACAATAACCTTGACAATAGCCTGTTGCAAGACCTGCCCCAGACCCGCGCAACCTTCTGGGGCTGGTGAATATGCCCTCTGAAGTAGAGATTGTTTCTCAGTATTTCATGTGAGATCCCTATCTTTCTGGGGAAGATCCCCGAACCCAAAGGGGCAGTGTTCAAGCACCGAAACATGTTAATAAAAAAGTAGGGGGGGGCGCTAGAGGGCGCACTAGCTAATGGCCGCACTTCAGTGAGGCTCTGGCTGCCTGGCCAGCGACATCCTAAATATATCCTTTTCTCCTGCGAGTGGCCGCCCAGGATTTACAGCGCTGGTGGACCTGCTTACTCCACGGGTCCTGTCCAATTTTGAAAGAAATACGAGGTCGGATGCCGGAGATACGCGGCTGTTTGCTTTGACTGGGGAGAGCCGCTGGAGAGAGCTGCCGAGGCACCTGGACGCCGGACCACGCGAGGCCGCGGCTTCCCACGAGGTGGCTAGGCCCCGGAGCTGCGGGGCTCGAATCGATTGAGGTGCGACCTGCTGGAGGCCTATCGGGGGGCGACGGAGGTGAGTCTCTCCCCCTCTGGGGCCACTGCGGAGTGCTAGGATACTGTGCGCTCCGCTGGTGGGCCGCCGAGGTAACGAGGGACCGGCGCGCCGCCCGACTGGGCCTGCCGAGGGGGTCGGACATCTACCCGGCACTGCACCGCGTGGCCCCTGCAGCTGCCCCGGAATCCTGCTGTGATCTGCCGGCATCTGGGAGGGGAGGCCTGTGGAGCGATTGGGGCCTCCCAGAGGACATAGGCATTGGCCGGCCTGTGTCTCCTGCAACCCGCGGTTGGCGCGCTGACCCTCCTCCCGCGCCTAGCGGCCTACCATCACCCCCCGCTGCCATCCCCTGGGCTCTGAACTGTGTAGCTTGATACGGCGCCTCACCATCTTGCCCGCGGCTGACTCACCGGAGCGGGGGCTCTGCGGAGTGTGGACTCAACTCGTTCACTTTTGGCTTGCATCCTCGAGGAGGCAATACCGCCTCAGACGAGACCGCTGCGCGGAGGGCCATCGGGACGCGCAGGCTCCGCCGGGGCCAGTGGACACAGACACTTGCGCCGCTCGCCAGACCTGGTGGGCGCTCACAGCAGAGGCGCGATGGGCAAGAATGACAATAAGCAGCCCAAGCTCTCTTTCGAACCTCCGACCGCCAAAAAACCACTGCGCAGCGTGGCGGGGGCTAGTGGTGCCCCGGGACCGTCAGGCGCTGACCCCCCCTCTACTCCCTTGGCCCCGGAGCTGAGACTGATGATGGAGGAAATGCGGCAGGGCTTCGCCACGATAGTGGATAAGGTGGACCGCTTATCATCCAGAATGGATGGCATTGCGCAGAAAATAGAGGTCCACGGGGAGCGCTTGACGGAAGCGGAACGGCGCATCTCAACATCGGAGGACACGGCCACGGCCCACGACGCGCGCCTAACTAGAATGGACAATATCCTGAGGGTGATAGCGGCGAAGAACGAGGAGTTGGAGGCGAGGAGCAGGCGCAATAACATTCGCGTCACGGGGGTTCCGGAGTCCACCAACACTGGGCGCATGGAGGACTACGTAGAGCGCATCCTCATCACGGCAGTGGGCAAGGAGGCCTTCTCCAGTCAATTTATTGTCGAGCGGGCGCATCGCTCCCTGGGTCCGGTTCCCAAACCAGGGGCGCAGCCGAGGCCCATCATCGCCCGGCTGCTTAACTACCGTGACCGTGACGCAGCACTACGCGCAGCCCGTACGAACCGGAACCTGACATGCGACGGTGTGCAGTTCTCCTTGTACCCGGACTTTACGCCCATGGTGCAGGACCAACGGAGGAAATTCTTGGACGTGAAAAAGAAGCTGAGGGACATGCAAGTGGACTACGCGCTCCTGTACCCGGCGCGTCTCAGGGTGACCCATCAGGGCAAACAACATTTTTTTACGAATCCGCAGCAGGCTGAGGACTATGTTCGGAAGCTTCGCAATGCCAGGAGGGACAGGCGGAACGAGGGAGAGGATGAGGCAGACGTGCTCCCTGCTGAGCACGAGGAATCTTGAATGCGCCATCGCGACCATTTGCTTATTGACTCCATATGATGGAACGTCGGATGGACTTGGACTCTTGTTGCCTGTTGCCGTCGGGGAGACCCGGCCCTACCTGCAGAGACGTTGATGACTGATTTGCTGCATTGTGGCCTACTGCTGGGCACCATCTGCTTTCGTATACTCTGCCCCTATGCTGGAGTTGATCTTGGTCAGGGCGACCCGATGGTGGAGCAGGTCCTGGAATATGCAGCGGGTGCACCTTGGACAGTCCTCCTGAACTCATTGGTAACTTTTCTTACATGGAGGGTGGTGATGAGAGTCGCTGACTGGTTGTCTGGGTTTAGCCTGCAGGAATAATACAGGCCAGGCACCACCCCGCCTTCTCTATCTTCTTCGTATGGCACATGCGGGTCGAGAGGAGAGTGGTGGGGTGTTCGGGTGCATTCCTCTAGTGTCACTAGGAGGGGATTCCCCACATGGTTTTTCTACTGTTCTTGCCTGTTGGGCTCGGGGTGGGGGGGAGGGCTATGGTACTGGCAAGGTTGGGTTGCTTCAGTGGGTGGGGGGTGGAGCGGGTGAACGGGGGTTTGAAGGTTGTGCATGGAGGGAGGGGAGGGGTTTGGCTGCTGGGTTGCTAGTTGTTGAAAGTGAAGTTGTTGTTGCGGTTGGCGCTCATGACATGTGTGCAGGTACTGGAGTTTGTGTGTATGACAGCATGACTGGTTGTATGGAGAGAATGTTCTGGACAGCGGGCAGATCGGCACTTGGTACATTCAGACTGAGGGCTGGATCGTTGACCAAGGGCTTCTTTCAGGGATGCGGAGATAACAGTGGGTGATAATGTTTTGACTACTGTCTCAATAATGTCCTGGAATGTCCGTGGCCTTAATAACCCCCGTAAATGCAGGAATGTGATTGCATATTTGGATAGGCACCATGTACAGATAGCGATGCTCCAAGAAACCCACCTTAGCCCAAATAGTGTCCCCACGTTTGCGAGTAGATGGGCGAGTGTGAGAGAGTTTTCTTCCTATTCCACGTACTCTAGAGGGACTGTTATTTTAATCAATAAACAACTCCCGTTTCAAAAGTTGGGGGTGCGGGCGGATAAGGAAGGGAGGTACGTCATCCTTTGGGGGCGGTTGGGCACCGATGTGATAATGCTTGTGAATTGTTACGCGCCTAATGTTGACACTCCTGGTTTCTTTTTGTCGCTGTGGGGTCATGTGTTGGAAACTGAAGTCACGCACATTGTCTGGGGGGGGGACTTCAATTTGTCGTTATGCCCAAGGGTGGATAGATCGGACGGTAGTGCACAATACAACACGAACGCCAGGGATGCCCTCCAGGGTATAATAACAGAGGCTGGATTCATAGATAGCTGGAGGCACACGCATCCGACGAGTAGGGAGGGTACCCATTTCACAGCGCATACACGCTCATGGGCACGGATCGACTACTGCTTTATCTCGAGAGGCCTTGCTGGGGGGGTTGTTCGGGTGAACCATCTGCCTCGCACCTACTCGGACCATTGTCCTGTACTGTCTGTCTTGGAGATGCCGGGGTATGCTAGGGTGAGACCGCCATGGCGGTTCCCTCCTTCAGCCTTGCTGGACCCTGTCTTTCGACATGAACTGGGCGAGGAGATCGAAGCCTTCTTCCCTAGGAACAAAGGATCAGTCGACAAGGTCGAAACAATCTGGGAAGCCTTTAAGGTGACAGTGAGGGGGTTCACGATCTCTAAGAGCTGCGGGATACTGCGGGACATAGTGCGCACATTAACTAAACTTGAGTCGGAGCTTAAGGCGCTGGAGGCTGAGATGGTCAGCAATCCCTCCCCTGACCTGGCGGGGGCATTCAGGACAAAATTATCGGCATATGAGGAAGAAGCAGCCAGGGAATTGAAATTCCGGGGCAAATACTGGACGGCTAGGCGCTATTGTGAGGGAGACCGGCCGGGTAAGGTGCTGGCGGCGCTCACGAGGCACCAGCGCTTCGCTACCCATATCCTGGAAATCTCCGACGGGGAGGGCAGGACTCACCAGGATTCTAATGGAATTCGAAATACCTTCCTACAACATTATAAGCGGCTGTACTCCACTCAGCAGGTGGGCGATGTGGAGTTCGGTACTTTCCTGGACGACATCGCACTTTGCTGGCTCAGCGACAGCAACAGGGCGTTCTTGGGATGCCCGTTCGAACTGGACGAGATCAGGGAGGCAATTATGTCCCTTAGCAATGGCAAAGCGGCGGGGTTGGACGGTCTACCGGCCGAATTCTATAAGTGCTACATCGACATCATGGCACCTGTCCTGAAAGAGGTCTTTGAGGACTCGCTTGAGGTCGGGATACTGCCGGGCTCCATGAGGGAGGTAGCGATCACGTCGCTTTTGAAACCGGGGAAGGATCCGAAGGACACTGATGCCTATCGACCCCTGTCGCTGCTCAACTGCGACGCGAAGATCCTCGCAAAAGTGCTAGCGACTAGGCTGTCCCTACTTATGACTACTCTGGTGTTGCCGGATCAATCTGGCTTTGTCCCGGGGAGAGCTACTTCCCATAACTTGCGTACGCTGTTCTCCCTGATACCCACCATCTCGCCCGACCTGCCGATCGCTGCCGTGTTTCTGGACGCCACCAAGGCGTTTGATTCGGTGGAGTGGGGTTATCTGCTGGCAATTCTGGACCGAATGGGCTTCCCTTGAATCTTTATAGCCTGGGTGAAATTGCTCTACACCTTACCGGTTGCTAGGGTCGTCATCAATGGAGTGCTTTCGGCACAGATGCCGATCACGAGAGGGACTAGGCAGGGATGCCCCCTGTCACCCCTGCTGTTTGCCCTGGCAATAGAGCCGCTGGCTTGTAGAATACGTCAGTTGCACAAGGCTAGTGCCTTTAACTGTCAGCAGCGTCAGATTAGTATTTCTCTCTATGCAGATGACGTCACTCTGTATGTGCGTCACCCACAAGATCACCTTAACCCGCTCCTGAGGGAATTCGTGGCGTTCGGCGGCATCTCCGGGGTACACATTAACTGGAAGAAGTCGCAATTCTTCCCCCTCACGGCATCGGTTGCCCGGTTTCCGTTGGATTACCCCCTGGAATGGTGCAGTTCTGACTTAAGATACTTGGGCATAGAAGTGACGCTCAATAAAGACGACACAATCCGATCCAATTACGGGGTGGCTGTCTCGCAATTGGCTGATAACGTAACCCGCTGGCGGGCCCTGCCACTCTCGATGGCAGGGAGAGCCTCCCTGATCAAGATGGTCGTCCTCCCACGGTTCTTATACCTATTCCAAAACATTCCATACTTCCCGGGGGCCTATTTTTTCAAACGGCTTAGATCTGAGCTGCTTCGCCTTTTCTGGGGTGGTAAGCAACCACGCCTTAGCTGGAAGGTCTTGACGCAGCCATATGATAGGGGAGGATTCGATGTGCCTGACATGGAAATGTACTACCTTAGTGCTCAGGCTCAGCATTCTTATCACTGGGTTAACCCCGCTCCCTTTATGCCACAGGTCGCTGCTGAGGCCTGGATCGTACACCCGATCCCGCTTAAGGGCATGCTGATGGGACTGATTGGGGATGTTGAAACGCCTGCCACCACAGTTACCTGTACTGTCGATGCTTGGCGGAGAGTAACTAAACTGCTGAACGCTCCCATGCTTTATTCCCCGGCGATGCCCCTTGCATACCACCCAAAACTTTCCCTCCTAACGGAAAACGGATTTCGGTCCATGTGCAATCGCGTACACCTTCGCACGTGGGGTGACTTATTCCATGATGGAATGTTCCGTACCAAGGAACAGATATTCCGGACTACACCCCCGACGCCCATGGAAGTGTTCTACTATATTAGACTCCGGCAGGGTATGCGAGACATTCTCCCCACCTTCCCGGAGGAACCGGGGACGGTATTGCCATTGCATGTCATGCTCGTGTCGGATGGCAAGCACTTGGTGTCCAAACTGTATGCCGCCTTGCGTGAGCAGCGCCCAGCGGTTATGCCGAAAGCTCGGACTAACTGGGACGCTGACCTACCAACTGCACTCACAGACGAGCAGTGGGATTATTGCTGCTCGATCACGGCTAGAGTCTCCTCCAGCTGTCGTCTGAAAATTATTCATTATAAGTTTGTGCAACGATACTATTATACCCCAGTCAGGAAACTGCGGTTTCACCTCGCGGAGGATGATAGGTGCGCTAGATGCCGGGCGGATGGCGCGGATTTCCTCCATCTGGCCTGGGAATGTGGAGCCATACAATTGTACTGGGAGCAGGTACATAATGCGCTCCAAATAATGATTGCTGGCCCCCTACCCCTGGAGCCGGTAGTGATGTTGCTAGGGTACACCAAAAATTTGCCCAAGTCAGTTCGCAAATTTGTCGACCTTGCGCTGCTCCTTGCTAAGCGGAGAATAGCTTGCAGATGGGGAAGGGGGAGAGCACCAAAATTTAAGGACTGGCTTGACGACCTCACGTACTGCCAGGACCAACATGGCGTTTATGCAGAACTGTTGCCTGCCAGGTGTGCGCCTCGTGACTTTTGGTCCCCCCTGCAGGTGTACTGGCTATCTCAGGCGACACATAGCGACTCCTCTGGAGATGACGAACCGGTTCCGGGCCCGTGAGCGCATAGGTGCTTTACATTGCATTCAACATGCTACTTTACACGTGACGGGAGGTACTTCACACCGCCTGACTTTAGGTGAGAGGACATGACTGGGGAACACCCATCATAATCTTGCTGTTGAAGACACTGGGAAATTCGGAGGACCATGTGATATTGCTTCAGGGAGGGGCCTCTCTCCTCACTCCTTCACCACTTGGGATGGGGATGACGGACAGACACACTGGGTATTACGCTTACACGACGCTCCAGATGATTCCTGGGAAGGGAGGCACTACGCACTGCTTCACACTATACTGCACCCTGATCATCCATACATTTGACCTTAGTTGCGCTCCTCAGCGAAGACGCATACGCCTGGCGTACGTATGATACACTGATACACATGATAATGCGGCCAGCTACCTGGTCGGTGCGTAGACAATTTCGGGTTGGTGGACTCTGGCGATGCCAGCCCTACATGCCTGCCTTCCTGTCTGAACTGGGAGGGGAGGATGCTGCTTTCCTTATCACGCCCCGGTCTTTAGAGGGGGGGAGGGATCCTAGAATGTTGGCCTCCCGCTGCTGTACATGGAATTATATACCTGTGTTTTATTGTCATTTGGGAAGTTGATACCTCTCTACTGTATGTACCACGGTTATTGTTGTACTGGATTGCAGATGCTGTCACTGTCATGACTTTGTACTGAAAGCAACTAATAAAAAGGTTTAATAAAGAAAAAAAAAAAAAAAAAAAAAGTAGGGGCCGTTGCTCAGCCCTGATGTTTTTCATGTGGTAGGGAGACTTCAGTAAAAAAAAAACAGTTTTAGCTCACCTTCATAAAATTTAACCCCTGCCCCGCGGGGCTAATTCCCCCACTGTGCTGGGGGGAAGGGGTCGCGTGCAGCACTGCGGTGCGCATGACGAGCTCAGCTTGTCATGCAGCGCCGTGGCGCTGTGCTCATGACGAACTGAGCTCGTCACGACCACGCCCGTTCCAATGGAACGCCCAGCACAGCAGGGGAATTATCCCCGCATGGGCGCGCCGCAAAAGTCATGACGAGCTGAGCTCGTCATGAGCACGGAGTGGGTTAATATAGGTTTCACAGTTTAACAAAGGGAGTACATAAATGTCGACATTGGTGACATAGTCCAGGAAGGAGATGATTGTCTAGGCTGTGGATTTCTTGTAGGTCTGGCAGGTCCCAGAGGATGTTTTTCAGTCTAAGCAGTATGCTAAAACAACACCCAAACAATTTTTTGTGCTGAATGTTTACGTTCAGATCACGGTCAAGCCAGATACCAAATTCCTTTACGGTTGTCTTTGGAGAAGGAAAGGTCCCAGCTCGTTTGGCCACCATGCTGGAAACCCAAAATGACGGCTGGTTCCTGACCACCAGCACTTGGGGCTTCCTTATTTAAACGCTTAAATGCAAGAATATGGGGGAATCCTAGATCAAAGTTCTTTATGGCAAATTTAGGACAGGGATTAACACATGCTGGATGATTTTTTCATCCTAATCCATCCACCGAGGAATCAAACATGGTTTCCCCCTCTGCCTCATGGGTTTTTCCTGGCAATCGAGCTGTTCACAGAGTACCTCAGAATTGACAACACGGATGGCGGGATGGCGGATTACTGCTAAAGGATAGAATGTATATAATATCACTTTACGCAGATGATATGTTGAAGTTCTTGAATAATCATGAGGAAGGGCTACTACCTAGGATTGGATTTTGGGAGAAATTTGGCAGACTGTCAGGCCTCAGCACCAATTAGTCTAGAACCTGGGCGTACTCTGCAGACCAACCCATGCGGGAGGGGCCTGGCAACGTTGACCGCCTGAGGTAGCACTTGGAAACAAAGCACATTTTGATGCCTGGGAGTGAAGTTATATCACAAAACTGAGCATCTCATGGCTGGTAATTTGAGTGTAGCTTTGAGGAGCGTGAAAGGACAGTATGGACTTTTTGGAGTATTTAAGACTATTAGCAATTAAGATGGTTGCACTCTTGACATTTTCTCATTACTTTGCAAACCTCCCCATATGGGTATGAGCAAGCTGGACTAGACGCCTGAAAATGTTACTCCACTACGTCATATATGCTCATCAGAGGGGCCATGAGCACTTTGGAGCTGCCACTCACCAAGTGTGGGCTGAGTTTTACTCATTTTTGCATTGTATTGCTTGATGGCGCAGAATCAGTGGCTGGCCAGGGGGTTATTTGGTGGACTAACCCATCAACTGAGTCAAATGAGGATAGCAGTATCTAAAGGTGAAGTGTTTGTATGAACTCTAAACCCTAAGAGAAAGTTGACTGCACTCAATGTCATGATCTTTATAGCCTCCAGGTGTTGAGAGAGATGTGCACGCAATACACAGTTGTATGTGCCTACCATTCCATTGGAGGGTTACCAAGATGGCATATGCTATTATACGGCTGCCACACTGATACACTGGAGAGAGTCTGAATTATTGACAATTGGTGCCCTATGTCACGATGGGCACCTAACCCCCCTTGGCAGACTAACAGAGAAGTTTGACCTTGTCCACTCTCAGTTCCTGAACTATGGAACTTTTCCATACAACATTAAGGTGGATGGGGAGCCAATGCTAAGGAACCAGACCGGACAACGTTTTTCAATCAATGGGCCCGATTCACAGAATTAATTCAAGACAAAATCCTAAACATACTACCATTTTGGTATTCACAGAAGGCACTTACTCATTTTTGTATTCACAGAAAGCACTTGCTCAAGTAAGTGCCTTCTGTGAATACCAAAATGAGTAACCTACTCATTTTGAGTAACTTTCTCATTTTGATATTCACAGAAGGAACTTTCTCATTGATGAGTAAGTGCCTTCTGTGAATACAAAAATGAGTAACTTTCTCATTTGGAGTAACTTACTCATTTTAGTATTCACAGAAGGCACTTACTTATTGATGAGTAAGTGCCTTCTGTGAATACCAAAATGAGTAAGTGCCTTCTGTGAATGCCAAAATGGTAGTAAGTTTAGGATTTTGTCTTAAGTTAGTTCTGTGAATAGGGCCCATAGTTCATTGCAGGCAACAGTCACACACTAATAACTTGATTCTATATATATCTTACTCGAAATGACTGAACCTAGACGTTTAAAGACTGAAGCAAAATGGGAAATCAATCTGGCAAGTCATTCACTGATCAAGAATGGGCAATGGTCTTAACTCCCCCCCCCCCCACACACACACACTCACAGGGCCTTTAGAAGCGTCACGCTTAAATATAATCACTACACTGACTTGCATATGACTTGTACGATGCCCTGGAGGCTCAGTCTAATTCGGGGGATGTAGGACATTGGCTGTCCTAGATATACTCCCAGTAACACTGGTTTTTACCACATGGTCTGGAACTGCCAAGAGGTGCATTTTATTTTGGAGAGAAGTAACTGAGGCCGTCTGAGGAACGGAGGGATTGTATGTACCGGAGGCATGCCTCTTGAGCTTATATTTGAAGACAACAACTCAAAATGCTGGGAAAGGACTTCCAGGTCTGGTACAGGTTTTAGCCAAAAGGTGCAGAGCAGTGCACTGGATTTAGGTGCCCCCTCCGCCAATTGGTAGATGGCGCCATGTTGTCATGAAGTGGGTGAAATCTGAAAGACTAGTATTGGATGCAGAAGAGAAAAGACACATCTGTAGCAAACCACTAGCCCATTTATGGGACCAAATCCTTTCAAACTTTAATGCCACTGCTCAAGCAGAATAAGATGGACCCCAACTGGGAACTGTATGCTCACAAGTTTTTTGTCTCGCCCATCCCTCCTTTGGTAAGGCACTTTGGAGCGGAGCCCAGATACTGCGGTAGAATTTATAAATGCTAATGAATCGTAAGAAGTTGTCTCCCGTAGTAAGTTGGTTTATAGTTACATTAATTGCACAAATAATCAACAATTTGCACACCTTCCCTCATAACAGAGAATATGACTCCCATTTGAGGAGACTGCTATTAGATGCAACTAACTGTTTGCCTATGTAATGGACTTTGGCAACTACTGCCTGTTGAACCATGAATAGGTGGTAATACTGGTGAGTATATCACTAGGGAAGAAAATGAAAAGAAACAAGTTTGCAATGATTACAGTTCATTGGCCAGAGGACTGGGCTTCAATATTTCAAAATTCAGTACTTGAAGGTCCTAAAATACTACACTTCACATGGTTGCAAACTGCATTTCCAGGGCATGAGAAGTGCACTTTGAAGTCTTGAGAACTACATTCAAGATGTGGCAGTACAGCAAATCAATATCCAGAAGGATAATATTTCAAGACCTCAATAACTATGCCTCAAGGACCTGAAGAAGTGCAGTGTAAGATGCTAAAGAACTCTGGGGCCTATTAGCAAGAAATAGCGATATTTATCGCTAAATGCGCTTAGCGACTTTTTTATCGTTGCCTATCGCTGGATATTTTAGCGGAGAAAACATGCTATTAGCAACGTTTTTCTCCATTGTGCTAAAATATCCAGCGATAGCGGCGAAATCCGAGAATATCTCTGGAAATCCAGCGATATTCTCGCATTAACGCCAATGGGCGCTTAATCTGATAATCCACCCCCCATTGACTATACAGGTAAGTCAACTTTTTAGCAGGCGTTAGATTATAGCGATAATCGCGCTTAGCGCGATTTGTTTTTATCGCTACGCCTGCCTTGCTAATAGGCGATAGCTGTGTTAGCGACTGTTTTCAGTTGCTAACAGTTTGGGTATGCCTACTTTGCATGTCATTAGCGATAAACATCGCTGACATGCAAAGCGGGCCCCAAACCTGTAGCTATTGCCTAAAAACTGTCGCTAACTGCTGTTAGCGACAGCTTGCTAATAGGGCAATAAGAATATCGCCGCTTTAGCTGGAAAAAGTCCAGCTAAAGCGGCGATATTGCCCTTACTAATATGCCCCTCTATTTCAGGACCTAAAGGAGCGCACATCAGGATTCTAAGTAATGCGCTTCAAGTCCTGAAGAACTGCAGTTCAAGCTCCTGAGGATTACACGTCAGTAGTGCCTGTGAGTCCATACTTCACCATCTAAAGGACTGAACTTCTGTGTCCTGAGTACTGCACTTTAGGCTCCTCAGGACTGATATTCAAAGCCTCAAAAAGAGCATTGAAAGTCTTGAAGACTGCAATTCAGGACTGAATTTTAAGACCCTGGCTATTGCAGCTGAAAGAGTGTTTTAAACTTGAATCTTAAAAATCTAGAACATTGCTTTCCAAGGTCCCATGAACTAACCCTAAAATCTTTGAAGGCGGACATTCAGTAACGACCTTGAGGAAAAAATATTTAGGGCCCGATGCACAGAATGAATTTAAGACTCAATCCTAAACTTACTACTATTTTGGTATTCACAGAATGCACTTACTACTTTTGGCATTCACAGAATGAACTTACTACTTTTGGTATTCACAGAAGTTAGGATTTTGTCTTAAGACAAACTTAAGACAAAATCCTAACTTAAGTCTGTGTTAAGTCTGTCTTAAGTTTGTTTTAAGACAAATTTAAGACAAAATCCTAACTTCTGCGAATACCAAAAGTAGTAAGTTCATTCTGTGAATGCCAAAAGTAGTAAGTGCATTCTGTGAATACCAAAATAGTGGTAAGTTTAGGATTGAGTCTTAAGTTCATTCTGTGAATCGGGCCCGTTTTACCTACTGACCAATATTACACTTTTGAAGACACCCAAATAAACGAATTTAAATTAAATTTAAGATAAAAGCAAATTTTATGCGAGGGCTAATGTTGGAAATTGATTTGAACAAAAATCAAAAGTGGAGCAGGTACAAGGATATGCATTTTTATGTGGATATTCTATGGGTTATTAACTGTCTGGATTATGCCAATTTCAATATTTTACAATCTGACATAGTATTGAATTTAACGTTGGAACATATTGTTCTGGAGAAATGAGTTACCTCTCCTTTGATTCCGATTTCACTGTAAGCTGCGCCCATCTTGTCCTTCTGCAGAGCCTAGCGTGGAAAACACAGAGAAGTTAGTGTTAGTTACACTCCTGGTTATTACTAGCAGCCCACGTCATCTGGGAAGAGCTGCATGCATTGACACCGATTTTGAGATTCATGCCTACTCCTATAAAATAAACTGGAGTCTGAAAAGTAATGAACCCGTCTCACATGAAAACACTTGTAGTAAACTTAGAAGCGTGGCTAGGTTACACTTTGCACAAAACCAATAATCAAGTAACAATAAGGCCAAATATCTTCAAGGTTACTCAAGGGAACAAAATGGAAATGGCCACCCACGTACCAAAAACCCTCTGTGACCAGAAAGTACACAGTCGATAAAGAGTAAACAAAATATTGCTCCAGAGCAAAGGACAGATTAACAATCAAAATGGAATCATAGCAGACTATCAGTCCAATAAGGTTTCCAGATTCAAGGTATTCTCAAAAAGTATTCTTTATTTTCTTGTTTCCTTTATTCTTATCACAATTGTAGTGTATTACACATGACTTCTTAGTGGTGAGTTGGCATAGATGACATCACCAAATGTAGCCAATAGCCGACATGTGTTTCGTCTCGGGGAAAATCACCCGACGACTTCCTCAGGGCAAGCACAAATCTCTGTAGAGAAGTTCACCACATTCCAGGTAAAACCTGTATGTGGTCCCTTATAACATGGGTCTAGAAAATATATTTCATATATGATATGTGTTCTTCAGTGTTCAGGCGTATTTTATTAAAAACAATCTCGGTCGGACTCATAATCTGGTCCGGAAGTATATAAGTAGAATAAATTCATATGAGGGAGAGGACTCCTGCCATCATCGTTAGCTCGAAAGTCAGCTGACTTTCGAACTAACGATGATGGCAACGAAACATGTGTCGGCTATTGGCTACATTTGGTGATGTCATCTATACGAACTCACCACTAAGAAGTAATGTGTAATACACTACAATTGTGATAAGAATGAAGGAAACAAGAAAATAAAGAAGAATACTTTTTGAGAATACCTTGAATCTGGTAACCTTATTGGACTGATAGTATGATATGATTCCATTTTGAATGTTTAGCTGTCCTTTGCTCTGGAGCAATATTTTGTTTAATGAATACACTTGTAGTATGGAGTTATTCTAGCCCAAAAGTAAGGGTCCTGAAAGGACCATCGGTGTAGGATGTCACAATATGTCTCAGAATCCAAACTGCCAAACAATGATACTTTTTAGGATGCCTGTTGTTGGTGACTGTTGGCAAGGCAGAACTGGGCAGTAAAATCTGACCCTTTTGCTTGACATTGGATTTCTCACATTAATGGGCAGATTTACAAGCCCCTTGTGCCCCTTTTACGCCGCCGTTGCGTCCCTTTTGTGATGCAGCGGCAGCGCAAAAGATGCACCATGGTGCGGGGTACTTACAACGTGACGCATCTGGGAGATGCATCACGTTGTAAAGCCCTGTGCCAGAAGGAGGCGTTCCTGCTCAAGGGGAGGCGTTCCGGCGCAGGAACGCCTCCTAAAAGTGGAAGAGTGAAATCTACAAGATTTCACTCAGTCACTTTTGAGCCCATGCTGCGTCAAAACCCTGCGCCTGCTTGAAGCAGGCGTAAGGATTGACCCAGCATTGTAACAATAGAGCCCCACAGAGCATTGCTGGAGCTGCGTCGCGCTTGCAACGCAACTCCAGCAATGCGCCGCCTTTACGGCACAGATGCGTCACGCATCTGTGCCTTTTTTTGCCCCATGGTGCGCCGCATTGTAAATGCGGCGCATCCATGCTAGCGGAGGCGTGGCGCACAATAAGTGGCGCATCCCTGCTGATATGCAGGGATGCTCCAGTTATTGTAAATCTGCCCCTAAGTGCCTTCTTTAAACTGGTTCTGCTAGCAGCGTTACATGCGTTGGTTCTGTATTCCAGAGATGACCCTCAGCCAGGCGGAGTGTTCTTTCTCCCAGGCTTCTAATGAATTTAATTTGAATGCAAACATTCAGTGCACACATTTATTGAATTAATAGATACATATGGCACGAACACATCAAAAAAGTATACTGTATTCGTAACCATGTATTGCATGTAATGTACATACCACTATCTTATTAAACCAATGAGTTAATATGTGTATTCACAAAATAATGTATTATATATATAAATGAGTACGGGTTTTGGCTATATTGCATGAATATGTGCTTTATCACGTAGTTGAAATATAACCTAATTCTTTCTGATTTATAAAGTATTTACAATTAATGTATTCAATTTAATTTGTATGTATTTATAATTCTTTACTATTATTGGCAAGCAATAAACATAACATAGGCATTATATAGTAATGTATTGAATTTAATTAAAATCAAATTACATTTGAATATTATTAAAGATATTGAGACATCTATTGTACTTCTAGAAATGTAATATGCGTAATTTCCACAAAACAGAGGTTTCACCTTCAGCTTAGAGCTTCCTTGCCTTCTCACGTCATATTTAATGCTGTTCAGGATAAGCAGATAGATGGTGAAAAGTAATTCTGGCTGAGTCCTATCACCCCACCCAAGACATACCAAGTCACAAATATGTCGTCACTGTGCCACTGGAATCAAGCTATCCTGGCTGAAGAGGGGTGAAACCCCAAAACCGGTCCTCGGAAGCTTGTTTCCGGTCCAGGGAGGACCTGGCTTGGCAGTTCGGGCTGGACTGTTGCCATGAGGCACAGGGTCAAGACTGATTTGCATATGGCCAGGTCTAAACTGGGGTGGCATGATGGGCAAAAGAATTATGGATTTAACCCAGATCTCTTGACCAGGGGTGAATGTTTTGATTTGTTGTGCATGCCGTCCATCAATTGTGTCTTTTACAAATATGTTGTCAGCAAAAGTGATGGGGGCAGTAGGTAGTGTAACTACATGCAGCGAAAAAGGGGGTTCAATAGGACAACCCTAGAAGATACATGGACAAAATTTTGCTGATCAGACTCTTTGGAATGCTTCAAATGGTTAAGACTATCAAAGTTTGAAAATTAGTCAAGGGTACCACTTATGCCGGAATTTCACTTAACTCATCCAAGTTGAACCATTACATTATCCTATCTATTTGTTCATCATTGTTGCCTATAGAACAGAGCTAATAAGGCAGGAATAATATTCCTGTAATTCATCAGAAATAAAAAATATTTTTTCAGAAAATTAAAACTCTGTGCTCCAGGATAGCGGCCACAACAGAGCATAAAGATATTGGTCGGAAAGGCCTCACCCACTCTTTTGTTGCACGCTTCATCATCGGCAGTCAAACCCACCATGTTAAGATGATACTAACATGATGTTCTCAACCTCATTGTGGAAAGAGATCCGAATATTAATGTTCTGGTTATATGTGGGGTCCGGTTAATCCTAAAACAACCTAAGTGTAAATCCAAGGGTTTCCTTTATTTTAGGGTACACTTGGTTGGATTAAAACCTAAGGATGCTAACGGGAGCTTATTTTGCCAACATGTTTTAGCCTCATTGGATCCCTCATAAGAAGGGATAGGGCCTTTGTCCGAGTAGTCTAAGTACCCCCATCGTCAGTCACTCACGCACCTCTGAAATTTATGTTCATAAGAGTAAGTCTTACCTGTCAGTCTAGGTACCTGCCTGTGCTCTTCATTACTGGTGGCGGCCTGCTGTAGATCTTCAGTAGGAACATGTACCTTGATGAATGTGTGACTACAGGAGAGGTTCCTCCCGGCGCGCCTTTGTTATGACACACAAATAATTTAGGGTGGAGACAGTGGGCTGACAGGTAAGACTTGCATACACATGAGAGGTGCCTGAGAGACTGATGATAAGGGTAGCTGGACTGCCCTGACGAGGCCCTGGACCCTCTTATGAGGGATCCAACCAAGGTCAAAACATGTTGGGAATAATGCATTGAAGTGATGCTCGAGACACTCTAAAATAAAGGAAACCCTTGGTTTTACACTTAGGTTGCTTTAGGATTAACTGGACCCCAGGTATGACCTGAACATTATTATTCTGACCTACCTCACCAATGAGGTGGATACCTCTAAGTTAGTATCATCTTAACATGGTGGGTCTGACGGGCGATAAGGAAGCATGCCACAAAAGGGGGTTTTGTGTTAAATGTAGAGGATGTATGGCTCCTTCTTGGTGTGACTCACATCATTATTACCTCACTTTAGTTGTGCTTGAATGTTAATTTCTGCAGCTGTACATAATTCTTACTTTCTGTACCTGTGCATAAGCATGCTTTCTATACCCATCCATAATGTATTTATGTATGTCAGTGGTACTTTTTCTGTATGTGCATCAATGCCCCTACACCAATTTGTCAAAGCCCCTACGTTCACCTCTCCTTCAAAGCTATCTTGTGAACCAGAATGTTAATGCTACCCTAGGACAATGCTACTTCTGTGCACTGGATATATCCGTCTCTGGACCTATTTATGAGTCAGTATCATCCGCTGCACATTACATCTCACGTCTATAATAATAATAATCTACATTTGTAAAGTGCACCACCACCCGTAAGGGTCTCTAGGCACTGGGGGCCGTCGGGAAGATTAAGCAAGCTATTGCCCAGTCACATGGTGCTGTGCTAACCTGCCGCCGGAGCCGGGGCTCGAACCATGATCCCCAGATTCCGGAGTCAGTCACCCTAGCCACAGCGCCACACCTCTTCCTATACCTACTGGTTAAGACAACCATATTTGTGAATGTGTAATATGACCTTATGCACATATAAATTAATAGATGTACCCCCATCTTGTTAGTGCTGGTGCCCAATTACTGCCAGTTTTAAGCAGGATTTTATCCTCATGGCCTCGAGTTACTAATATCATTTGTCTCCACTTACCGAATACACCGCGTCCTGTGGGTTCTTTCGTCTCTGCTGCTGAGAACAAGAAGAGAAAAACAATGTGACTGTTCTCTTCCATGGTCGCCCTCAGCCTGTAGCTACCTGCTTTAAGGTAGTAGCCACAGTGATTTTTTCCCTCCCACCATCATACCATCCTGGCACTTGAACCCACCGGCCAGCAGCTGTGCCTACTAACCTCTCTCACTCATCTACTCCTGGTCCATGCGCTTATCACACCGCTCTAAGGCTACTTTTCAGAATTGAAGCCTAGTTCTTCTCCTTGCCTCTCTACACCACCCCCTTGCTATAGAACGCTGACCACTATCCTCAAGCGCAGGTCTACCACTCACCTCCTGGTCCCTCCTAAACTCCCATTTGAAGGTTCAACACCCAAGCGCAGGTCTATGTTGAAAGTTAGGCTGAAACCGTCAACATTATCGGCGCCCTCTTGCTCTTCTCGAACCCTTTCGTGCACGTAAACAGCCGCCATTTTGAACACCATGGCTTCCCTGCCCTTTTCTGATAACCAGCGTGTCTCTCCCTCTCCTAGCCTCGCAGGCAGCCCCCACATGCCGACAACCCCCTGCTTGCACCTGCCTTGAGTCATAAACCCCTCTTCGGCGCTGCTCTGCCCCAGGCCCTCATCCTGTTCCCAGCGCGACACCTCCCTTCTTCCCTTTCATGATCCCCGGCCCTTAGATGCAAACCCCCTTTTCCCCGTGTGCCCGTTTGTCTTCCCCGTTCCCAGGCCGACACCCAGCTCTGCCGATACTATCCCTTGCCCCTCCCCGTGCAATAGAAAGCTTCCCTCATCAAAGGACCCCCGAGTTGATCAAAGCCCCCACCCCATGAGATCCGATCGAACCCCGCATTCCATGAATTGGCGGAATATCCAGCTGCGCGATAGTCATCACCTGCTGTGACCAGGGTGGGGACTTCTACTGTAGATATGTGTGGGAACGGGCCCGAAGGGGGATTCCGAGGATGTCTTTTTCGTACATCAAAGTATTAACAAGAATGTGTTTCATGCAATAAAGTGATTAACTTGTGTATAAGAGGCCAGGCCTCAGAGATGCGAGCAGAGCACCTCAGAACGATACCTGCTGTCCAACTGACGTGTTTCTCCTCCGGAGAAAATAAAACCTTGTTTCCTGCCTTCCAGTCTCCAGCGCCTGCCTCTTCATTTGTTAAATATCTTGTGGGTTCAAGAGGCGACACCGCCGGGCAATACTTAAGAACCTTATATTCTGGTTGGTAGCGTTCAACCCGTTTACAATTGGCGTCCCAAGCGTGGGGCCCATCAGCGACTCGTGGATCCAGTGGGAGAGGTCCTGACGACAGAGTGAACGACTGCAACGATCGGGAGCGCGCCTGTCCGATAGACCCTCGTCTGACAGCCGATCATCCGAACTTCACTGGTTCCGAACAGACCTCTCTCTCGAGTGATCTACGGTCCTGACTGGGAACCATCAGGAGTGCCGCGAGGATAACGGAGAAGAGAGGACGATCGGGCGCTGGATTCGGAAGACAAGAAACTGTCCATGCGGTCCGGGTAAGGTCGTGTAAACACGACAAGTTGCGAAATAATTGCTTGACTGTTTAGGAAATACTAGTATTGCTCTTTTTATTTATTTGGAGATTCGCTGTCCGCAAACGGAGAAACAACAGGCTCTCTCTTTGCAAACAGTGGAGGATAGGTAAGGCAGCCGTCGTGCCTATTTTTTTTTCTCCCCCACTGAATAATTACTTGAAACTGAACTGTTGTTCGCAAAACTATTGTTTCCTGGAGATTCTCTGTCTGCAAACAGGGAAGAGACCTCCCTTTTTGCAGATAGTGAAAGGGGTAGGTAACGCAGATCTTTGCGGACCTACTCATTCTCCCCATTGTTATTTATTGGTCTTTTTGTTATTTGATTCATGAGGTATTCACTGCCTGCAAACAACGTAGAATAGAAATATTCTGTCCAGTCTTTGCACACAGTGATAAGATAGGCAGTGCTGACTTTTTGTCCCTCGTTACGAGCCGTCATGTCTGTCTTCTCCCCACTGATTAGTAGCCTGTTTAGCCCGGACCGCCTATTAGAGATGGACCATCCAGCCCCACTGGAAGGCACCCCTAATAAGGACATGTTCACGAAGCATGGATTGATCTCTATAGCCTATAGCAAACTATGGCATAAATACACGAAAAAGGATCGAGAAAGCCAGTGGCCACTGATAGGATCCTTCGATGATGATAAAATAAAAGCGCTAGAAACAGCCCTTGGTAAAAGCAAGACAACACCCACTATGCTTGATAGTTTCGGCATGTGGCGCAAAGAAACTGAACAACGTAAAAAGAAAACTGAGAGTAGGTTGGGAAAAGAGCTGCGAAAAGCAGCCCACCTAGCCGCCCAGAAACTGGAAAAAGAGATAAAAGAAAGAGAGAAAGCTAAACAGAAACTAGAAATGGAAACATCGAGCCAGTGTCCGGTTAGAACTTCCTCCACGCTCTACCCTGATTTACCCTCGAAACAACGAGCCAACGAGGATCTGCTGTTAGGTCCTCCTATCATCTACATGCCCCCTCCATATGCCCCTTCCCAACCCCTAGCGCAGCACGCACCACCCCCAGGTGCAAACGAAAGTACCGCCACAGCTTCGGCCCCCATTGCCTCTGTGCCTGCCGAACCCTTTGTGTTAAATACTGCATCAACGACAACGTTAGGCGACCCTGAGACTCGAGGGGCTGGCCCTGCAAGAACAAACAGACTAAGCAAAGATGAGCGAGCAGGGATCGACCGGATAGCAAAAGCACTGATAGGAAGGAAGGAAGGTGAGGAGCACATCACGGATGTGTTTAACTCATATACTGGGAGTCACAGACGACATTTTACCGTACGACTGTGTTACCATATCTTGAATGCATACGAGGACCGATATCGAGACAAAGGTCCCGAGAACCTAACGGCTCTGTACCGGAAGGTCGATATCGGGGAAGAGGGCGAGTGTGATGTGTCGGACCTCCTTACGCGTACGCTTGAGGTTTTCCGCCACCTCACTGAACGAGAATCGGGGACTAAACCCGCGACACCCGTAGCAACCGAACCTCAAACTGAACAACCTAACACTATGATGCCAATACGAGAGGCTGCCCCTTACTGGGTACCACCCCGAGGTTCAGGGACTAACGATGATGCAAACCACCAGGATGCAAAAGGAAGGGTAGTGTACAACTGGGTCTACCAGCCCTGGGACCGGCAAGAGATTCTGACATTCCGGAAATCTCTGCCCGACCTACGTAAAAACCCCACTGCCTTTTATACTGAATTGGGTACAGCCCTGGGTTCAACGATTATGACCCTGGCTGACATCGACTTGTTCTTTGGGTTATGTCTACCAGCTGATGTATGGAAGCAAATCCGGAAAGTCGACCACCTTGAGCTGTTTGGACATACCTGGTCACAACTCGATGATCTGGATAAACAACGGGGACCAGGACAAAAACCTTTGAAATCCATTCTAGACCTTCCGGATAGAATCGTAGAGAAATTAAAAACCCTGATTCCAGAAAAGAAAGTGGACTGGTCGATAGTAACAGCCTGTCGCCAGAAACCCCAGGAGGATGTATCGGAATACTTCTCCCGGTTTGAAACGGTGTTCTCTGATTACAGCGGCCAGGACATGACCACTGCAACCGGACACCATCTGTTTGTCCAGAATTATGTTAAGGGTCTGTCATCAGAGATCTCCCAGAAACTACAGGCCAGCGAGAGTAGTTGGGCAGCCTCCAAACCTACAGCTATTCTCCAAATGGCCCAATATTATGAACATCAGAAAAATGAAAACGATAGGGCAACAGAGAAAAAGAAAAAGGACCTGAAAGAGAGGGTGATGATTGCCAAACTGCAAGGGGTGACTATAGGACGAGACCAATATCGGGGAAATTACCAGACGAACGTCCCTAAGACTGCATTTCCCCAGGACCGCACTCTGACTTCCTACAGTGGACGCACAGACCTTAGAGAGAACCAGTGTGCTTTCTGCAAAGGAACTGGCCATTGGAAATCCCAGTGCCCAGTTCTTTTGGAAATAATCAAAAACAGAGACCCCAGGGACATAGCAAATGGACTGAGAAATAAGGGACAACAGCGAGGGCCCCCACATGACACGACTAACGACAGATCAGGCAGACCAAATACGTTTGATCGACCCAGGCAGAACCAATATCAGCAATCCGACTATGAGGACGCCCACGACTTCGCATAGGACAGCCAAGGGCAAGGGAGGGATCCAGTCGAGCTCTATGTTGACCAGCAGGGCCCTTACGTCACTGCTAAGGTCCTGGGTACCAAGTCTCCATTTCTGGTAGACACTGGCGCAACCCGTAGCGCGTTATCTAAACGACTGATTCCAAGGGCACCCTTGTCTGACTCACTCATAACATCGACAGGTTTCGACGGAACGCCCTCAACTAACCCTTTGTCTGCCCCGATTCTCTTTGACGTAGAAAACAACACCACTGACACCACGTTTTTGCTCTCCTCCAATAGCCCTGACGCCATTATGGGACTTGACTTACTAAAACACTTCCGAGCGACGATCAGATGTTCTCAAGATGGAGTTCGAGTGTTTCTTTACGACAACCCCGTTCTGCTTAGACATTGCTCTCCCCAACACATGTTTTCCATCACCGACACTGACGCATCCCTGCTTGACACTCTGCCTCCGTATCTGTGGGCCAAAACGGATTCGGACGTAGGACGTATGTTGATTGACCCAGTGCACATTACTGTCCGACCAGACGCAACACTCCCAAAACTTCCACAATATCGGATATCGCCCGAGGGCGAGAAGGCATTGGTAAAGATTATCCAGTCACTGATAGACGCAGGAGTGGTAGAGGAAGTGGTTAGCAACATTTGCAACAGCCCTATCTTGCCCATCATCAAGAAACAGGGAGAGGGAGATGAGAGAGCATACCGTTTTATCATCGACCTCCGAGAGATCAACAAAGTGGTGGTACCCCAGTACCCTGTGGTCTCAGACATCACCACCATCCTGACTTTGATTCCTCCTACTGCCACCACCTTCACTGTCATCGACCTCAAAAATGCA
This sequence comes from Lissotriton helveticus, assembly GCF_964261635.1. Classification (NCBI taxonomy): domain Eukaryota; kingdom Metazoa; phylum Chordata; class Amphibia; order Caudata; family Salamandridae; genus Lissotriton; species Lissotriton helveticus. The sequence continues at coordinate 104,318,879 of NC_136069.1, forward strand.
TTCTTTTCCATCCCCATCCACCCAGACAGCCGATATATCTTCGGCTTTACCCTAAAAGCCCGCTCATATAGGTTTTGCCGAGCACCCCAGGGCTACACAGAAAGCCCTAGCATCTACAGCCAGGCCCTAAAACGACAACTGGATCAAGTCCAGTTACCCGATGGAGTGGTGTTGGTACAATATGTCGATGACATCCTTTTGGCAGCTGACACTACCCCATTAGCGGTTACCGCCACCATTCAACTCCTACACTTCCTTGCGGAAAGTGGTCACAAGGTCTCCAAGAAGAAGTTGCAATTCTGCCAACCCCAAGTCACTTACCTAGGCCACCTTTTGTCCAAAGAAGGAAGGAAACTCACTCCCGACCGGATCCGAACCATTCTTGAAACTCCTGTCCCTAAGACCCAGAAACAGGTTCGCTCCCTACTGGGCCTCACCTCCTTCTGTCGACAGTGGTTACCAAACTTTAGCCTCATTGTGAAACCGCTGCTTTCTCTGCTAAGTAAAGACATCCCCTTCCCTCTCCCTTGGACCCCTGAGTGTCAGACCTCCTTCACTGAACTACGAGATGCCCTTTGTTCGGCCCCTGTCCTGGGTACCCCAGATTACAGAAAGCCCTTCTCCCTTTACACTCACGAAAGGGAGGGGTGCGCTTTGTCCGTCCTGACCCAGGCCACTGGCCCGAGACAACGACCGTGCGCTTACTTCTCTGCCACTCTTGACCCTGTAGCCAGGGCCTTACCTGCCTGCCTTCGAGCCGTGGCTGCTGCTGCAATCTCTATCCGACAGAGTGAGGGGATCGTACTCTCGAATTCCCTCACGGTATTGGTACCCCACGCAGTCGACACCCTCCTGAACCAAACCAAGACGCAACACCTGACGAGCGCACGACTGACCGGATACGAACTGACTTTGCTTGCACCCCATATCACCCTGAAAAGATGCACCACACTGAACCCGGCAACTCTGTTACCCTTACCAGAGAACGATCCCAATGTTCACCCTATACATGACTGCGTGACTCTCACAGACGAACAGACTAGAAGTAGGGTTGACCTCAGAGACACGGCTTTCCCTGACCCCGACGGGGAGCTGTGGGTGGACGGTTCTTGCATCAAACTCCCCGATGGCACCACTTCCGCTGCCTATGCAGTCACCACGGCTCGAGCTGTAATCGAGACAGCCCGCATCACGCAACGATCTGCTCAGGCAGCGGAACTAATTGCCCTAACACGAGCTTGCATCCTAGCAGCAGGAATCACAGCTAACATCTACACCGACAGCCAGTATGCCTTCGGGGTGGTTCACCATTTCGGACTCCTTTGGAGGGAGAGGGGATTCTTGACCTCACACGGCACACCCATTCTACACGGGGATCTAGTCTCCGCCTTGATCGAAGCTGTCCTTCTCCCCAAAAAGCTTGCGGTCATCAAATGCCAGGCACACAAAAGGGTGACGGACATTATTGGACAGGGAAACGCGCTAGCCGACATCACTGCCCGAACGACAGCTGAAAATAGGACGACCACGCGTATGTACGTGACCAGGTCACAAGCAGAAAACTGGACTGACGCTAAGGACACTATCAGAGACATTCAAACGGCTAGCACACAACACGAACTGACTGAATGGACACGGGTGGGAGTGAAAGATGACGAAGGCTGCTGGCGGACAAAAGCCACAAACAAGTGGTTGCTACCTGACTCATACCTGATTCCCATACTGACCATGGCACACTCCCCTGCCCACATAGGGTCAGCCCCCATGATCGAACTTGTCTCCAGAGTTTGGCACAATGATAAAATCCCAGATTCCGCCAAACGCCTGGTCCAACAATGCTTAATATGCCTGCAACACAACCCCGGGAAAGGAACTGTAGTACCCCGGGGGGGGATTTGGGGTCCCAAACCACCCATTTGAAGTCCTGCAGATGGACTACATCCAGCTAGACAGGTGCCAGGGCCTAAAATATGTACTTGTTGTGGTGTGCGCATTTAGCAAGTGGGTGGAAGCATATCCAACCCGTGACAACACCGCTATGGCCACTGCAAAGGTACTGTTAAAGGAATTTTTTCCCCGTTACGGCCTCTGTCGTATCTTATGGAGTGATAATGGCCCCCACTTCGTAGCCGAAGTTATCCAGCTCATCTTAAAGGGATTGGGCATAAAACAAAAATGTCATGCAGTCTTCCACCCCCAATCTGCCGGACTTGTTGAGCGACACAATGCCACAGTAAAGCTTAAACTGGCCAAGATAGTGGCTACCACGGGTCTGAAATGGCCAGACGCCCTCCCACTGGCATTACTATCGATGCGCTCTACCCCCACCCGACATCACTTAACTCCTTATGAAGTTGTCTTCGGTCGACCCATGAGTGTCTGGTCTGCCCCAAAACCTACCTCCATTCATGACGTCCCGGACGTCCTAATGTCTGATTACCTGTATAAATTGACTGAAACTCTGTCTGTCATTCATCAGCAGGTGCAGCAGGCCATCCCCGATGCTTCCAGGGGTCCGGGCCACACCATCCAGCCTGGGGATTTCGTGCTGATCCGAAATTTTCAGCGATCGAAGAGTTTGGAACCCCGGTGGACGGGCCCCTGGCAAGTGTTAATCACCACCCGGACGGCTCTTCGTGTGGAGGGGAAACGGCACTGGCTGCATGCACACCACTGCAAGAAGGTCTCTCCGACCCTAGCCACGACGGAAAACATCGACAACCAGGAAGAGCTCCTGAACAAGGACCGACCGTCACTGGCCTGCTATCCGGATACTGAAGCGCTTGAACTTTCAAAATTCTCTGATCCCACTGTGCCATCTAGAGAAGGGTATTTCCTGCGTCGAAAGGAGGGAGCTTCAGCTAAGTAGGCCACGGACCGAGTTAAAATCTCAGAACGGTGACCTAGACACAACCAAGGGTCACCGGGAGAGAACTAAACAAAGTCTGTGGTTCTGCCCGCTACCGAGCACCTCGAAGATGATGGAAGCGCCAGATAAGAAGATGATGGAAGCAACAGGAAATACCCGCTACAGAAACCCAAGAACAGACAAACTTCACAGCTCAAAGACAATTGTACTCTTCATCACAATCCTCTTGTGCTTTCTCCTCATGACCACGCTCTGGATTATGGAGGAACATGCACCTGCTCACGAAGCATTCCTAACCACTGCTCAGCCTACCACCATGAAGGAACATTATCTGATTTCGCTCTCTCCTCAACTAAGAGAAAGGCGAAAGGAGTTTTGGAATAACTCTTTCGTGCAGCTACTTCACCAACACAATCTTGCCACCAATGCCACCAACTGCTGGATCTGTGGGTTGCTACCCCACGCCACTGGATACTCGATACCATTCATCCCTTCACCTTTCTCTGTTCACGGCTCCTGCCTTGCTTGGCTGATCCTCCTGCAAGAAAGCTATAAGGACAATGCCACCTCCAGCAGAACCGCAGCGCATTTTTCTCACGGGGTCGGGCGGAACAAAACAAAGACACACTTCTGCCCGCTGACCCCCCACGACTCAATCCACGTGGACATCCCTGAAAAGGAACGAATCGAAATGCAGGTGTTTAACAATCCAACCAGACCCACCTTCTCTTATCTGCGGAAACGAACGGCTGCCACTCTGACTGTAGCCCTGTCGGTCATCAACGTCACAGGCCACATGTGTGTAGAAGGACTTGGGACACAGCTGGTGGGCCACAGCGCCTGCCGCTTCACCAGAACTTTGGATTCCACGGATCCACCATCCTTTGTGTCATCCCCAAACATGTACTTCGTCTGCGGCACAAAGGCCTACACCTGGCTCCCCAGAGGCTGGGGGGGCACTTGTTTCATCTCCTTCGTCCTTCCCCCGACTTATGTGGCCCCAGCGGATCACCATAGACAAAAACGAGCCAAAGACATTGAGCAAGCCGACTCAACAGGAGCGCAGTTCCTCGATGCTATGAAAGGACTCGTCCCCCTCTGGGGCCCGATGGCGAACAGCCGCGCCATCCGACATCTAACTCAGGCAGTTGAAACAACCATGAACATCACAGCTGGTATCTTTGCTAACAACACTGCCGAGCTCCAAGCGGTCCGTCTGGTGGCTCTTCAGAACCGCCTGGTCCTAGATGTGGTTCTGGCGGACCGTGGAGGAGCATGCCGCATTATTGGGTCCAGCTGTTGTACATACATACCGGACAACTCACCCTCAGTGTACAAAGCCATCGAACACCTTCACAGACTCTCTTCGGAAGTCCACCAAGAACAAGAAGAATGGTCGCTTGGTGGTTGGTTCTGGGACACCGTTAAGAACTGGGGCTGGAGACTGCTCACCATTATCCTGATTCCTGTAGTTGTAATATGTGGTCTATGCTTAGGAATTCAATGTCTGCCACCTCTGTGTTCTTTATGTGCAAGTTGTATTTTCCCCAAAACTACGGACTTTGGAAGCGAACGCGTGAGGGCATTGTATGATACCGAGGTTAGGAATTTGATGAAAATTGACATTGAGTAAGCAAGTTGGCTAGATATGTTGAAAAGGGAGGACTGTTGAAAGTTAGGCTGAAACCGTCAACATTATCGGCGCCCTCTTGCTCTTCTCGAACCCTTTCGTGCACGTAAACAGCCGCCATTTTGAACACCATGGCTTCCCTGCCCTTTTCTGATAACCAGCGTGTCTCTCCCTCTCCTAGCCTCGCAGGCAGCCCCCACATGCCGACAACCCCCTGCTTGCACCTGCCTTGAGTCATAAACCCCTCTTCGGCGCTGCTCTGCCCCAGGCCCTCATCCTGTTCCCAGCGCGACACCTCCCTTCTTCCCTTTCATGATCCCCGGCCCTTAGATGCAAACCCCCTTTTCCCCGTGTGCCCGTTTGTCTTCCCCGTTCCCAGGCCGACACCCAGCTCTGCCGATACTATCCCTTGCCCCTCCCCGTGCAATAGAAAGCTTCCCTCATCAAAGGACCCCCGAGTTGATCAAAGCCCCCACCCCATGAGATCCGATCGAACCCCGCATTCCATGAATTGGCGGAATATCCAGCTGCGCGATAGTCATCACCTGCTGTGACCAGGGTGGGGACTTCTACTGTAGATATGTGTGGGAACGGGCCCGAAGGGGGATTCCGAGGATGTCTTTTTCGTACATCAAAGTATTAACAAGAATGTGTTTCATGCAATAAAGTGATTAACTTGTGTATAAGAGGCCAGGCCTCAGAGATGCGAGCAGAGCACCTCAGAACGATACCTGCTGTCCAACTGACGTGTTTCTCCTCCGGAGAAAATAAAACCTTGTTTCCAGCCTTCCAGTCTCCAGCGCCTGCCTCTTCATTTGTTAAATATCTTGTGGGTTCAAGAGGCGACACCGCCGGGCAATACTTAAGAACCTTATATTCTGGTTGGTAGCGTTCAACCCGTTTACATCTATCCCTCACCTCCTGGTCCCTCCTAAACTCCCATTTGCAGGTTCAACCCTCAAGCGCAGGTCTATCCCTCACATCCTGGTCCCTCCTAAACTCCCATTGGAAGGTTCAACACCCAAGCGCAGGTCTATCCCTCACCTCCTGGTCCCTCCTAAACTCCCATTTGCAGGTTCAACCCTCAAACACAGGTCTGTCACTCACCTCCTGGTCCCTCCTAAACTCCCATTTGCAGGTTCAACCCTCAAGCGCAGGTCTATCCCTCACATCCTGGTCCCTCCTAAACTCCCATTGGAAGGTTCAACACCCAAGCGCAGGTCTATCCCTCACCTCCTGGTCCCTCCTAAACTCCCATTTGCAGGTTCAACCCTCAAACACAGGTCTGTCACTCACCTCCTGGTCCCTCCTAAACTCCCATTTGCAGGTTCAACCCTCAAGCGCAGGTCTACCGCTCACCTCCTGGTCCCTCCTAAACTCCCATTTGCAGGTTCAACCCTCAAACACAGGTCTGTCACTCACCTCCTGGTCCCTCCTAAACTCCCATTTGCAGGTTCAACCCTCAAGCGCAGGTCTATCCCTCACATCCTGGTCCCTCCTAAACTCCCATTGGAAGGTTCAACACCCAAGCGCAGGTCTATCCCTCACCTCCTGGTCCCTCCTAAACTCCCATTTGCAGGTTCAACCCTCAAACACAGGTCTGTCACTCACCTCCTGGTCCCTCCTAAACTCCCATTTGCAGGTTCAACCCTCAAGCGCAGGTCTACCGCTCACCTCCTGGTCCCTCCTAAACTCCCATTTGCAAGTTCAACCCTGAGTAGCTTCCCTGCTAACCTTACTCTGTCAAACGTTTACTCCCTCCTTCCCACCCTTACGTGCTCTTTGTCTGCTTGTTGACTTGGCCCTATTCAGTGGAGCCCTCATCTTCATCTCAATGACTCTTGCCTACTGTGTAGCTTCACCCCCAAAGTTCCCCTCCCAAAACGCAAGATTATAACTCCCACAAGGTGCCCTTTGCACATGCATTTACCATCACTTCCAGAAATTACATAGGAACGGGCAAACCAGAGCAACCGGAAACTGCTGTGCATGCCATCTTTCAATGCTCTGATGTCTGCTCATTCTTCTAGGCACCTAACTTACAGCCTGATTCATGTAGCTAAAAGCGCTCGCAAAAGGGCCAGATTCTGAGAATCTGGCCCTTTGCGAGTGCGATTTTTGCATTTGGTATTCATCATCCCAAATGCAAAAATCGCTATTTAAGAATTCGCATATTTGCGAGGAATTGCATTTAAGGAATCTCTAATAGAGATTCCTCAAATGCTATTCATGACACAATAAAAAATTGCGATTTTGCACTTCTGGGCCGCTATTTACCGAGAGGTCAGACCTCTCGGTAAATAGCAAAAACTCAGAAAAATGCTTTTAAAAGCATTTTTCTAAGTTGCATGTTGCACACACACATGTCCTTTGGACATGTGTGTGCGCAACACCTGTTCAAATGTGCATTTTAGGGGTGCTACAGGGTGTCCTTTGGACACCCCTGGCACCCTTAAAATCGCTATCTGATTTGCGAGTAGCAAATTGCTACTCGCAAATGAGGGATACTCCCCATTCATTCCTATGGGCCTTTTGGCCCATAGGAATGAATGGGGAGTTATTCCTTTTTTTGCGAGTAGCAAATTTCTACTCGCAAATAGAGAACATGTAGGAATCGCTATTTATTTAGCAATTCCTACATGAATGCCGTTTTGCGTGTCCTCAATAGCGAGTCGCTATGATTCGCTATTAGGGCCACGCAAAACGGCCCGTACATGAATCAGGCTGATAGTCCTCTCCTTCTGCCTCCTGTACACACTCTGGACCTCATTGCAGCCACCGAGTGGATCCAGTGAGTTTCTCCGGTACTAGCTTTGTGCTAAAGATGGGTACAGACAGAAGGCATCACTGCAGTCACTGAGGTTCCTGCCTCCTTCTCACTGACTCACTGTCTTCTGATAACATGTATAGAGTCTGTGGGTTTCATAGCAATCGATATTCAGAGCTAGGATATCTATATCATATTTACAGCGCCTTTGTTGAGAGTCCAGACAGGATTTTGATGTCACTGCAGTCAATCAGTGCCTGTCTTCTTGTGGCAGGTGGGCACAGTATAGACTATGGGCTGGATTAAGAGTTTGGCAGTCCATCTGACCGCTGAACCCAAAGTGGAGGTGCGTTGGCAGTCGTGGAACGCCGCACCAATGGTCCAACCGCCGCAATACTAGTACGGCGGTCAAACCGTGAGTGAACCTCCGCAGCTGCGAAGGATCCACGGTCCTTGGCGCTGGTGTAGCAGTCTTTACACAACTATATGCTTGCCAGTGCCACTGTGGCACGACCAAGCATATTACAAGTTTCCTCACTGCGACCCTAATCACAGTGGTGAGATTGCATTTGTTAGGGTGGCTGTGAGGAAATTAAGGGGGCCCTACAGGGCCTCTTAGTGCCTTATAGCCCATGGGATGCATGCAGGAGGGCACATGGTATGCCTCCCTGTGTGCCGTGCCGCTCTGCTCCCGCACCGCCAAACTCGTGATCAGGCCCTTTGAGTTTCATTGCAACCAATAAACGGAACCAGTTACCCACCGTATCTCATTCTTACTGACTTTGCTGCAGATGTGTACAGATTGCAAGCTTCATAGGAGTCCATATGCAGATCTTTGATGGCTATGTCCCCCCGGTTATTTATCCTCAGATTTCATGAGTTACACGAAAGGAGAGCTATTTAGGCTGAATCCTGGAAAGGGAACATGTGGATGCCCTCCGATTCCCCTAAAGACAGCAGACAATGGCATGAAAAGCATATGCCCCAGCTGCCGGCTATACCTCCCCCATGTTCTTGACTTCCCAGCTACTGGTACTGGTGTTAGTCCAGTTAAAAAGACAAGTGTAGCTGATGCATGTCCTTTAAAATGTGTCTTATTAAATGCCTGATCATTAATTAAATACAGCACAGAATGTGCGCTATTATTGGATGAATATGAGATCAAGTTGGCTTTCATTACTGAGTTGCGGGCAGATAGTGATTCTGGACCAGATTTAGTGAAGGTAACTCCCCCAGGTTTTCATTGCTATACACTGGATAGACCACACAAATTGGGGGGGGCTGGCAGTATCTACCATGATTCGGTGGAAGCTACTTTCCATATTGCTTCAATACTTCCAGTGAGGCTTTAACTTTCAGTATTCATACGGCACATTATAGAACCTTCAAAGGTATACTGCTTTACCGTCCACCTGGCCCCAAAAGTGGATTTCTGGATATGCTAGGCACCCTGCTTGAGGAAGGTCTATGCCTAGACTACTACACGGGGCTGGGAGATTTTAATTTCCATCTGGAGGTCCCCTTGGATCCAGATACTTCTCGACTGGAGCAAATTATGGGGGCTGGAGATCGTAAGCAGCTGGTGAAGGTCCCGACTCATGAAAAAGGACACACCCTGGATGGGATCTATTCCAATAACCAAGACCTAGTTTGCACTACACTTCTCCCTCTTCTGTGGTCTGATCACTGTGCTATTCAATTTGAATTGAAGAGTTTCAGGGGCCATTTTGCCAGTATAAAGCCAACCCAGGAGATTGTAGCTAGGGCCTGGGGAAGTGTGGACATTATGAAATTAGGAGAAACCTTGAGGCGCTCAATGCAACTTCTCCCCCTAGGAGTGGAAGAGGCCACATCAGCCTACACACAATGGCTAGATGCAAACTGCAACTATTTAGCCCCCATAAAAAGTGGACCCCCAAATGGACTCAACCCTCAGCGCCCTGGTACTCTGAGGAACTTAGAGCTAAAAAACTGGCCTGTAAGTAATTGGAACGTGCTTGGTGGAGAAGGTATGCAAGAGCTGACAAGGAAACATATAGACACAGCATTACCATCTATAAACAGCTACTATTAGAAGCCAAAAGAAAGTTTTTCACAATGCAAATAGCATTAGCCAAAACTAACTCGAAAGAACTTTTTAAAACAATTTAAAAACTTGCCACCCCTATTGTACCCAAGAGCCAGAGCAACCCTGAACTCTGTGATAAACTGGCCGACTTTTTTAAACAAAAAGTAAAAATAATTTTCTCCTTGTTCACCCAAGCTGACAAAAGGGCACAAGTGCGGCCGTACATGGACGGGCTTGGCAGTCCCTGCCCTCTACCGGTTTTAGAACAATTTACGCCCCTGGAGATATCAGAAATGATCAAACTTCTGAAATCTATTCGCTCTGGAGCCCCCACTGATCCCTGCCCAGCATTGGTTATCAAACAAATTCCAGAAGTTATCGGAACAGCACTTGCACCCCTGCTGAATGCTATATTTAGCTTGGGCATATTTCCCAAAAAGTGAAGGAAGGCCTATGTTCTTCCTTTGTTGAAGAAACAGATCTTGGACCCAAAAGACCCCAACAACTATAGGCCAATTTCACGGCTTCCATTCCCTGCTAAAATTCTGGAAAAAGCCATGAATACCTAACTCAATGCGTTTCTTCAATCTAATAACTCCCTTGACCCATCCCAATATGGGTTTAGAGCAGACCATAGCACCGAGTTGGCTCTAATAAAATCCATGGAGGAAATTAGAGAGGCCTTGGACAAGGGAGGCAATGCCATACTGATCCTGTTGGATCTGTCCGCGGCCTTCGACGCGGTCCATCACGAAGTGTTGATGGACTGGCTGTCTGACGTAGGAATAGAAGGACGAGCATGGAAACTCCTGAAATAATTTCTATCCAATAGATTGCAAACGGTGGACTTGGACGGTAATATGTCAAAGCCATTTTCCCTCCCATGTGGGGTGCCACAAGGCTCGTCACTCAGTCCAACGCTTTTCAATATCTATGTGGCACCCCTGGCAGGAGTCATTAGATCCTTTGGCTTCCAACTCACCTCCTATGCTGATGACACTCAAATAGTGTTGTCATTGACTGAGGGGGCGGAAAATGAAACAGGGGCATGTTTCCACGATTGTATGGGTGCCATCTCTGGCTGGATGTCCTCCAACTGTCTAAAACTAAACTTTAGCAAGACCGAGGTCATAAAGTTTGGAAACAATCCACTTGTGTGGACACCCGAATGGTGACCAGAAGACCTTGGACCCTGCCCCTCGCCCACTAGGAAAGCAAAAATCCTTGAGGTATTGGTGGACAATAAACTCACCATGGGTGACCCAATAAGTGTGGTGATTTCGGCCTACTTTTTCTCACTAAGAATCACTAAAAAAAAATCACGTTTTTTCTCACTGAAAACAGCCTTAAGACAGTGGTAATGGCCCTTATAATGTCATGCCTTAACTACTGTAGAGGCTTATATCTTAATGCACAAAAAACAACATATTAATCGGCTTGAACTTGCTCAAAATGCATCGGCCAGACTGCTGTCAGGGACTCCGAAATATGTCTCTGTACAGGAGGAACTTAGACAACTTCATTGGCTCCCGGTCAAACAAAGAGTACGCTTCAAGGCACTTTGTACCGTCTTCAAGGCCATTAACGGAGTAGGACCAGATTTCCCGAGGCGTAAATTTCAATGGTACGTCCCTGGAAGAATGTTACGCTCAACAGGAGCTAAACAAGTTCTAGTCCCCTCAGTCAAAAAAGTCAACTGGGGAGGCAGGAGCTTCATCACCTGTGCTTCTAGGTCATGGAATGATCTCCCTTTCATCTCAGGAATGCCCCAGATCCAGGGCTCGAGTCGGGTACCACGCGGGTGGACGGCGTCCCCCCACTTATTTTACCGAGGGGACGCCGTCCCCCCTGCCAAATAGCTGGACTTCACTCTTTGACCTCTGTGGGACGAGGAGCTCGGCACCTTTCGTGACGTCACTTCCTGTCGTGACGTCACTTCCGGTGAAAGCGTCCCCCCACTTCTTTTTTTTACGACTTGTGCCTTGCCCAGATCTCCTTTCCTTTAGAAAAGAGCTGAAAACACTGCTCTTTTCCCAGTAGCACACATCTTTATGTTTTCTAGCAGGCAGTGCTTAGCGCCAGGACACCCCAGGGTAACCGTGCGCTCTACAAAGTGTGATTAACATAACATAACATAAATATGTCCTCATTCCTGACCTTCTGTTGAGACTCTCCACAGACTGAATTTCATAGCAGTAAATAAGCTTAACTTGTGAATCCTATATCATCCAGGATGACTCTGTGCTGAGGCTATATACAGGTTATCAGTTTCATAGCAGTTAATATACAGGGATGAATCCCCATCACATCCTTACTGAATACATGCAGAACTGGAATGCCTAGGTCATCCTTACTGACTGTGCTGCGGATATACAGAGGTTGGGGGTTACATAGTAGTACATTTCCAGAGTTGTGATGTCTGTCATCCTTACTGACTCTGTGATGAGAATGTATAGAGGCTGTGGGTTTCATAGCAGTCAGTGTGCATAGTTATGTCATTCTTACTGACTGTGCTGAGCACAACAGTAAATTTCCAGAGCTGGAGTGTCTATCTCCACTGCTGACAATGTGATGGGAATGTATAGAGGCTGTGGGTTTCATAGCAGTCGGTATGCAGAGCTATGTCATATTTAGTGACTTTGCTGTGGTGGTATAGAGGTCGGGGGGTTAATATCAGTCAATTTACAGAGCTGGAGTGTCTATCATCCTTACTGACTCTGTAATGAGAATGTATAGAGACTGTGGATTTCATCGCAGCCGGTATGCAGAGCTGTGTCGTCCTCACCGACTCTGTAATGAGAATGTATAGAGGCTGCAGGTTTCATAGCAGTTAGTATGCAGAGCTGTGTCATCCTTACAGACTGTACTGAGGAGGTATAGAGGTCAGGGGTTTCCATAGCAGTCGGTACTCAGAGCTGTGTCATCCTTACTGACTGTGCTGAGGAGGTATAGAGGCTGCAGGTTTCATAGCAGTCAGTAAGCAGAGCTGTGTCATCCTCACTGACTGTGCTGAGGAGGTATAGAGGCTGAAGGTTTCACAGCATTCAGTAGGCAGAGCTGTGTCATCCTCACTGACTGCTGAGTAGGCATAGAGGTCAGGGGTTTCATAGCAGTCAGTATGCAGAGCTGTGTCATCCTTACTGACTGTGCTGAGCAGGTATAGAGGCTGCAGGTTTCACAGCAGTCCGTAGGCAGAGCTGTGTCATCCTCACTGACTGCTGAGGAGGTATAGAGGTCAGGGGTTTCATAGCAGTCAATATGCAGATCTGGGTCATCCTTACTGACTGTGCTGAGGAGGTATAGAGGCTGCAGGTTTCATAGCAGTCAGTACGCAGAGCTGTGTCATCTTTACAGACTGTGCTAAGGAGGTATAGAGGACAGGGGTTTCATAGCAGTCAGTACGCAGAACAGTGTCATCCTTACTGACGGAGCTGAGGAGGTATAGAGGCTACAGGTTTCACAGCAGTCAGTACGCAGAGCTGTGTCATTATCACTGACTGATGAGGAGGTATAGAGGTCAGGGGTTTCATAGCAGTCAGTACGAAGAGCTGTATCATCCTTACTGACTGTGCTGAAGAGGTATAGAGGCTGCAGGTTTCATCAGTCAGTACGCAGAGTTGTGTCATTCTTACTGACTGTACTGGGGAGGTATGGGGGTTAGAGGTTTCATAGCAGTCAGTATGCAGAGCTGTGTCATACTCACTGACTGTGCTGAGGAGGTATAGAGGCTGCAGGTTTCACAGCAGTCAGTACGCAGAGCTGTGTCATCCTCACTGACTGCTGAGGAGGAACAGAGGTCAGGGGCTTCATAGCAGTCAGTACGAAGAGCTGTGTCATCCCTACTGACTGTGCTGAAGAGGTATAGAGGCTGCAGGTTTCATCAGTCAGTACACATAACAGTGCCATCCTTACTGACTGTGCTGAGGAGGCATAAAGGCTGCAGGTTTCACAGCAGTCAGTACACAGAGCTGTGTTATCCTCATTGACTGCTGAGGAGGTATAGAGGTCAGGGGTTTCATAGCAGTCAGTATGCAGAGCTGTGTCATCCTTACTGACTGCGCTGAGGAGGTATAGGGGCTGCAGGTTTCATAGCAGTCAGTATGCAGAGCTGAGTCATCCTTACTGACTGTGCTGAGGAGGTATAGAGGCTGCAGGTTTCATAGCAGTCAGTACGCAGAGCTGTGTCATCCTTACTGACTGTGCTAAAGAGGTATAGAGGACCAGGGTTTCATAGCAGTCAGTACTCGGAGCTGTGTCTTCCTTACTGACTGCGCTGAGGAGGTATAGAGGCTGCAGATTTCACAGCAGTCAGTACGCAGAGCTGTGTCATCCTCACTGACTGCTGGGGAGGTATAGAGGTCAGGGGTTTCATAGCAGTCAGTATGAAGAGTTGTGTCATCCTTACTGACTGTGTTGAAGAGGTATAGAAGTCCAGGGTTTCATAGCAGTCAGTACTCAGAACTGTGTCATCCTCACTGACTGTTGAGGAGGCATAGAGGCTGCAGGTTTCACAGCAGTCAGTACCCAGAGCTGTGTCACCCTCACTGACTGCTGGGGAGGTATAGACTTCAGGGGGTTCATCACAGTCAGTACACAGAGCTGTGTCATCCTTACTGACTGTGCTGGGGAGGTATGGGTGTCAGAGGTTTCATAGCAGTCAGTACGCAGAGCTGTGTCACCCTCACTGACTGCTGGAGAGATATAGACTTCAGGGGGTTCATCGCAGTCAGTGCTGAGGTATGTATCATCCTCAGTGACTGCTATGAAACCCCGGACCTCTACACCTCCCCAGCACAGTCAGTAAGGATGACACAGCTCGGCGTACTGACTGCTATGATGAAAACCCTGACCTCTATACCTCCTCAGCAGTCAGTATGCAGAGCTCGGATGCTTACTGACTCTGCTCTGGATCTGCACAGACTGTGGGTTTTGTGCCTTCGGATTGCTGACTGTGCCGAGGTTCTGCGCGTCTTGTGTCTCACTGAAGTGTTGAAGTCGAGCTTAGGGGGGGTAATCTTCCTTATTGACACTGTGTACTGTGCACATACTGAGTATGTCATAAAGCAGCAACACTGCCAAGTTCACCTCCCCAGGCCCCATCCCCATCACAGTGGGATTCATTATTAACCTGCATAACTATTGTTTTTCCTATGCTTGTTCCATGCTACCATCCGTGCACGTTCCTAGGTAGGTATCACTTCACTTAAGAACTTTCCCTATACTAATCCACCCCTAATCATTTTGAGTTCCGAAGTAGCGTGCTACTTGCCGCATAGCGCTTCGACGCGTCGTCAGGGGTAGTAAGCGCCCTACAAATACAATGACAGTACATCTTGCAGTGAGCTACTACGAACGGTTAGTTAGCGCCATTCACTAGTCCCTCTGAGGCCTACCCCATCACGTGCCTCTCATTGATCTAGGCTTGTTGGTAGCATAAAGGCCAAAGCAGGAGGATGTGGTGGTATTCCGGTAAAGAATACAGGGAAGACAAGGTTGTGGCAGGAGAGGGGGCCTGCTGAATTGTGATTGGCTGTAAACTCTTGCACCTGTTCACTTTCAGTTTGTAACAAGGCCCCTTCCTGTCTGCTGTGTGGAAGAGCGCCCCTACAGGCTCTGGTAAGGTGCAGATGCTATAAATGGTAGTTCTACTTCCGGGAGTCTGAGGTTATGAGCTTTGGCGTTGGCTTGGGTGGGTATGACAGGATCAGCCTATTCCTTATCTGGAAAACGCATGCATAGTCTTGGTAATGGATGGCGCCTTTCCCACTAATATACAACTTTATTTTGTCTGTAGCATGGGCCACGCCCCCTCAGACTCCACCCCCAGACCCGTCTGTTGTTTCTTCATCTAGACAAGAATTCAGAAAAAAAACATCTAAAGCGAGAACTGCCTTTCAGGAGAAAACATGCTGATAAGGCATTTAGGAAAGATTGAACACCAAACATTGGCAAAGCTAATTGGTCTCGCCTCACCTGCATACAAATTAGTCATTTGGAAATGGCGATGAAAGTAGTGTGAATAAAGTTGGAAATAAAGGCTAAACGGAAACTTATTTTGCATCTCCAGTAAATTCAGCAGAGCACATATTAAATGTGATGCCATCATGCCGTGCGATGCAATAAACCGCAGCCTACAGTTTATTTTTAACTTTTTGCTTTATCTAACGCCGTGTCCAGTCTTGCTTGCTGCCCCCCCCTCCCTTTACAGTAGGCTGTGGTTGCTATGTCATGTTGTCACCCCCTACTGTTTTCCAATGTTCTATTAAATTGAGGGTAAAGCTACTAAAATGAACATAAATGCAAAATAAGTTCCATTTGGCACCTGCGACCCATTATATTCAGTCTTTTCTTTGCTTTTGACCCTATCTCTGATTCAGTGTCAACGACGTATCCACAAAATGAGAGGACGCACGACAATAAAATGACATGAAAACTGCTGCCTACAGGACACGGAAACTTAGAACCCGGAGGAAATAATAGATGTTTTCATAAATCGATTCCATTGTTGCGTTACTTTTCCGTTCCCTAATTGTGTTACCACAACTTCAGCGAGAACAGCTGCCGCACATGTGTCCAATAACCTATCAAGAAAGTGCTAATTAAGTCATAAATTACTTCTTGAGTGTTTCCGTGCCTACTTGAAAAACACGAACAGAAAAAGAGAGAACAGACAAGCAAAGAACAAAACACCGCCAGCCGCCCTGAGAACAAAATCCGAGCAGGGGCACAGCAGGCAGGGCCGGACAGGCCTTCTCTTCCACCGGGCATTTACCCAGTGGGCTGGGACTCTTGGAGGCCGATTTTTAAAGCCCAAGGCAGCTTCTGGTGCCTCTGGTACCACTTTCTATCACCTCCAGGTTAATTGCAGCAGACATGGGGAGACTTCAATAGAGAGATAAAGAGACTGAGGGAAGGGGAAAGTAGAGAGATAGTGATCAGCAATGGAGAAGGAGTGAGGAAGAGAGAAAGAATGAATAGAAAGAGAGAGAGCGGGTGAGAAGACGAAGGGAGCAGAGATGTTATGAACATTTTTGCCAGCTTTGCTGTGGTTTTCCCAATCCTTGAGTAAAATAAGCATCCGCAAAGAAATAGGTCTCGCCTATGCAAGGACAAGGGCAATTGATCCTGGTACGGGCAAGCAGTGACACGGGGCACGGTTGGATTGGGATTGCAGTTAGGCCCGGGCAATCTAAAAAAAAAGTGGCCCACATTTGCGGATCGTGCCCTTTGTGAAAAATAATTTTTTTAGTTTCATTGGACACATTTTTGGAGAAATGTTTGATTGTATAGGCTTTAAAATGCTTAGGTAATCAGTAAGATTGGTGAAAACGAAAAGCACTGCACTGTGGCTGGTTGGGCGAGGTGAAATAAAATGTCCCAAGGGCCAGGGTTGCCACCTGGCTGATTTTTTTACCAACATGACCTGTATTTTAATAAACTGGCCGGTGTGAAAATGAGGAAAATCATCGAAAGTCTGTATTTTTTCCTCTGATCAGTATGTATTTTCAACAGTCAACGTAAGGTGAAAGCACTTTCAAATGCGTTCTAAAGCTGCTTTGCTCATCCGTGACTAATAGCTAAACCAAACATCGACAGAAAGGCCATGCTGAAAAATATGGCCTTTTTTATATAAAAAGTGTTCTCTAGTTATCATGCTCTGGCCCTTGCAGAATCTGATAGCATGAATACATTCCCTTTTTTAATAATTGCTTTTGTATAGTTTTACCTAGGGTGAACTCGGCGCTAGGGCATTTGAGCGATTTACATGACCACCAGTAACACTGCAAAAGATCAAATTCATTTTTGCTTCAGGCGTTGGGAGATTGAGTGATTTGCCCAGAATCACAGGATCTTGAGCCGACGCCGGGAATGGAACCTGGTTTCCCACTTCCAAAGTCAGCAGACTTGGCAGTAACACCACCTCCACTCTAGTTTAATAAGAGCTTAATAAAGGTGGCCTCACAGCGAGGCCTATGCAGATGCACACACACCCTCCAGGAAGGCGTCTCCTACTTCACTCCCTTCCCAGCCCTCCATAACGTCAGGGCCATGGACTTGCAGTGAAGGGGTCAAGAAAAAGGACAGAGCTGCTGCTGCCCCAGTGGGGGCTGAGGTGTAGATGGCCCATAGCCAGAAAAGCCCCCCCCCCCCAAGCGAAGTCCCTGCATACTCCCACCATCCCCCACCCAATCGATCTATCAATCAGGGATTTTTGAAGCACGCTACTCACCCGTAAGGGTCTCAAGGCGCTGAATATGATGGCCTGGCACGGGTCAGGGGCAAGACACTGCTTCTGGGCCAAGCCGGCCACACAGGGGGTGAGGTGAGACTGTCCCAACAAATGGAGCAACTCCTGGCCCAAAAGTAAGGCCGATGTCAGACTTACCACCCTCCCTCGCCCACCACAGCTTGAAGTGCGATGGCCGGGCAGGAATGAAGCAGAGGCCATTTAAAAACCTTTGCTGTCACACATGTCACCCTTAGGTACTGGCCCAATGCCGACTGCCCACCTTCCAATCCGAACCTGGAGCGGAGGATGGCGGCAGCAACACAGAGAAGGGGTGGGCGGGTGGGGACTCAGCAACATCGACTGAACTACACTCCAATAACACAATGGAGAGACCAGAAAACGACACATCCACAAAAACCAGCTGCACCAAAACATTTAGGGTCTTATTTACAAGCCCCTTGCGCCGCCGTTACTTCACTTTTTCAAATCTTAAAAGGGACTCACCAGTGGGGCAAGGATCTTGTAAATAAGCCTCCAAAATGACCACGAAAAAAGTGCACATTTCTCTTTGATACCAAGCAAGAGATGCAGCACTAGTTTAAGAGATCCCTCTACTGGAGTCAGACGAGTAAATAAGAGACGGACATGCAGCGATGCCATGCACTGAGCCTTGTGACCTCCAGAATGTCGGCCATGTCAAAAAGGATCTTGTAGTGTTTTGCCGGGCATCCTCTAGCTTCGTAAAGAGGTTTTTCCTTCGTCGTGCACCAATCCACCCCTTTGTGCCACTTCATTATGCTAGGTGGGGTGGGGCTTTTCCAGTTGACAGCTATATCCCTTTTGGCCGCCATCATTGCTGTACTCAGGAAGAGTTGGTCAGCTCTAGACCTGTCTAGTCCGTCTGTGACTCCCAGGAGTGTGTTCAGGGGATTGTGTGGGACTTCCCATCCCAGGGGTAAACATCGTTTACCACAAAGTTTTTACAACGCGGTACCTTTAGCACGCATCCCTTACAACGCAAGTCGTTACCACGACTTGCGCTGGAGGGCGCTAAAGGATTAAAAATAGTACATTTACTATCCCAACACCTTCCCTAGGGTCCACGGGGACTGGTGTTAGAATAGTAAATTATACTATTCGAAATCCGCGCCCCCAACGCAAGTCGTGGTAACGACTTGCGTTGTAAGGGATGCGTGGTAAAGGGATGCGTTGTGGCGGTACGCGTTGTACCGTCATACATCCCATCCCAGGACTTTAGTATTATGATAGGCTGGGGCAGGTCCACACCATGTGGTAGAAGTCTGCCTGGTCTCGATTGCAGCGAGCACAGGCCGAATTCTATCTCAGGCCAGCGCTATGGAGACGTCTGGGGGTCAGGTAGGCAGTATGAACGTAGAACAGTTGGACCAGGCAGAGCCTGGCTGAGGTGGTGATGGTTTTGGGTGCCATTAAGGCGTCCCTCCAATCCTCTTCCTCGAAGGTGGCCACCCAGGTCTCCCATTGACTTTCTGAGTTGGCTCAGGTTGGTTAGAGTGTTGTTAGTTAGAGAACGGTATATACGTGACACTCCTCCCCTCCCCAAGTTTCGCATCATGGTCAGTGCTTCTGGGGGGCTGTACTCTGGTAATGTCGTGCCGTTTGATATGTGTGTGCAGAGGGCGTGGCGCAGTTGCAGATATTTATAGAATTGCGATGGGTGGAGGGAATAGCGAGTTTGCAGGTCTTGGAAGGTGCGCATATGATCGCCAGTCCACACATCACCTGGGAGATACACATTAGGTCCCAGGTCCGGAACCCCTCTAATGCACTCACCTCTCGCAGCCAGGCCCCTCGCCAGAGCGTTGTGCCTTGGGTTAGCTTATTAGTCCATTGGGTATGGCGCAGGGAGGCGTGCCAGGCCAGGGATATTTGTGTGTTATTGGTTTATATCCTCTGCTCTCTGAACATTGTAAAGTGTACCCTCCCTTTTCTTGGTACTTCCCTATATTATTGTTGCTCTGCTCTTTGTAAAATTGTACAGCACTATAAAAAACTATCAAAATAAAAAAATGCTTTTTTTTTTCTTTCTCTTTCCCCCTCCCTGTCTCTCTCTTTCCTGTGCTCTCTCCTCCACTCAATTGCATCACTGTCTACTTTTATCTTTCCAATATTCATCCTTTCACTTTTTTCTGTCTCTGCGCTAAAGTGCGTATTTGGATCTCCTATCAAAGCAGCAGGGTTCGCCACTGGGCCTGGTGGGCAGGAAGGAGACATTTAGTGTCGCGACACCACCGTCCGCTCTCCATACCTGCTTCCGTCCTCCCTTCTCTGCATCTCCGGCATTCTTGTTCAAGACGTCATACTCCTCTCTTTGGCCAACTGCTAGTTTCTGAAAGAAGAAGGCAGGTATATGGATGTTTAAGCTCATGAGGTCTGCAGTGGCACACAGAATAACCAAGGTTTCAAAGAGCTACAAAGGCGAAAGCGTCACAACCAACACACTTAACACCAACCACACAGAAGATTAGGATAATGTGAGGAGAACAGGCTACATGAGGAATAGATAAGTGCATTGCCTGACAACAGCCATTATAAAATGTAATCATATTTCAGGAATAGGCACTTTCCAGTGACTGCAGGCCCGATTCACAGAACTAACTTAAGACAAAATCCTAAACTTACTACTTTTGGTATTCACAGAAGTTAGGATTTTGTCTTAAGTTTGTCTTAAAACAAACTTAAGACAAAATCCTAACTTCTGTGAATACCAAAAATAGTAAGTTTAGGATTTGGTCTTAAGTTAGTTCTGTGAATCGGGCCCTGCATGTTTACAAGTATCCAGTGTGCATTTGAACACTCCCAAATTATGCGGCATTTCAGTGCTGAATCATATTAGAAGCAGCCCTCTCTAGGCATGGGTGCTCAGTTACAATTCGGAAGAATCTTCTAAATTGAATTTGAGGAATTCTAATTTGTGCCACCAAAGTCACCTGAATTTTCAGCACCAAATGGAATAAGATGGATACTTACCTGTAAATCACTATTCCGGATATTGCCCATCCATAGGTGCAAAAACCTCCATTACACTTGGGGTCTAGTAAACAGTGGCAGCTGGCATCTACGGGGAGGAGGTGGACAGGCACGCGCGCGAGCGAGCAAGCACAAATAAAAATAAATAAATGATATAAAATGAGACATCGAGACGCACGGACGTCTTCCTCCTCTTTCTTCATCTACAGCCCGGCCACCAGGAAACTCCCTTGACCAAACCTGGTATTATACCATGAGAGCAGCGTCCTGATTGGAGAGAGCGGCCTCACTCGGCACTCCGCAGCGCTCTGGAGGCCTGCAATTGCGGGTTAGAGATGTTTAAAGTGTGCATGTGTGGTTGGCCAAAAAGACATGCGCATAGGTAGCCCACCCTCCTCCCTGTCACTCAGCAGTGGCCCCAACCCCGTCCTGACGCTTTGTACGGGACGGGGATGAAAACTAAAATGGCGATGAATTACCATTTTATTTTTCATCTCTGGGGATTTGGGAGTAATTAAAGTGGGGCGACACTCCTCCACTCGAACGGAGGAGCTGCCCTGCATGTAAATGCAAAAGACCGACCCCTATGTCTCCACCCCCAGACATAATTATGATGCAGGTAATATGGTTGTCCAATGGTCTCACCTGCTTCTCTATAATTTGTCATTTTTATCTTTCCTGTTGCGACCATCGCCCTCTCTCGCCTTCGTGTTACCCTGTTTAGTTTGCATCCTCTTTTTTCCCCTTTGCTCTAGGTATAGTGGGGCCTATGTATGAACTGTTTTGCGTTGCACCTGCACCACGCAACGTGGTGCAAGAGCGACGCGAACCTTACATGTGGTCTATGAAGCCACGCACAGGCTACTTTGAGTGACCCCAAGAAGCTCCATAGATCTGGAGTAAGGCAACGCAACGCAAATCACTATGTTGACTCACTATGTTCTAGGAAGGCATTCCACGGGCGTCCCATGGTTTTTGATGCATTCCCAGGTTTACAAAAACTAGTAGAGTTGGGAAAGTGCCAAAAAGATACGCCTTCTCAGGTGAGAAGAAATACGATTATTTCTCCTTGTTACTTCCTCTTTCCATGTGTGTTGCATTTTGCAGCACAAATAGAAAGAGGAATATGTCTCAGGGGATTGTTTTCACACAGGAAGGTGTCCCTTCCTGCTCACGAATAATCCTGCATGCAATGTAGGCACCCTTGCACCATGGTGCAAGGGTTCCTGCATTAGTGCTACGCTGCTAAAGGGTCACAAGCGTAGGGGATAAGGCAGGGATTTAAGGCAATATGGCATATTCTTTATATCTGTTAAAATTTGGATATGATTTTTCAATTATCAGAAAAGTAATAAAAGTCTCTGAACTTAAAAAAAGCAGTAAAAATTGATCTAAGGGGCATCCAGCAGAGGACATTACCATACTTCCCATAGTTCTGTTCTATGGCTGGAGGAGGGAGAGCGGTCAGGACATCCAGTTTTGCTGCGGGTGGGGACCCTTGATGCTAGTTTGACTACAGGGCCTACCCAACCCGCCCCTGATAAGTATAATTTATTTAGAGCTGGGGTAAATCCTGTCTCAGCAAGTACATTTTTCTTGTTTACATGCTGAAGCTGATCTTTAGCGCATTACGCATCTAAATGTATGATTTGCAGGGATGCATCACTGAGGAACCGTTTTCCTCTATTATCGCCCTGAAGAATGCCCAGGATCATTACAGGCCGATAGAGTAGGGCAGAAACATATTGGCACATTTCGATTAGGGTCATAGGGCCACAACATCCTGTTTGCCCCTTTCCTTAGTTTCAGTCATTCACACTCACCCTGCGAATAAAGAGATACCTTGGGGTGAACAAGGGATTGTTATTATATGTAAACCCCCCCAAAATATAAAGACTTCTCTAAAGAGCTCCCTGGAACACGGTTGAGTCTACCCTGACCTTTAAGAGTCAGGGTGAACCCGATGATGAAGCATGCCACTACTAGAGTGGGTGAGGGTTATATATACAAAAGAGGCTTTCTCCTCTTCACGGGCCAGATTCACAGAACTAACTTAAGACAAAATCCTAAACTTACTACTTTTGGTATTCACAGAAGTTAGGATTTTGTCTTAAGACAGACTTAAGACAGACTTAAGACAGACTTAAGTTAGGATTCTGTCTTAAGTCTGTCTTAAGTCTGTTTTAAGACAAACTTAAGACAAACTTAAGACAAAATCCTAACTTCTGTGAATACCAAAAGTAGTAAGTTTAGGATTTTCTCTTAAGTTAGTTCTGTGAATCGGGCCCCACATCTCTAAGTGCGGTAGAGTATAGATTTGTCTCTCTCCTCAATTATTGTTATTTATAAAGGAGGATGCTCTTTGAGTTAAGATTATTTCATTGGGAGTATGTATCCCATATCCTTTCAGTTGTGTAAGGGTCTTTCACCCCTCTTGGGGTTCTTGAGTCCCCCAGGGCCCGTGTGATTTTTAGGGGAAGGGGCAAAAATGACCCTCTCCCCAAGCTGATTTTTACCCTTAGGACCCCATCCTCTGGGACCATTTATTTAAATAAAGGGTAGAGGGGCTGTCTGTCCCCCTCCCCTAACCCATCCACACGGCCACTCTTTTACATGAAGGGACACATGTGCCCCCCTCTCAGGTGGATTTCACCCCTAGAGCCCAGCATGATTTTTAGGAGGAAGGGACACGCGTACCGGGGGACCCCATCCCTCTGTGTGCCGGTATGATTATTAGGGGAAGGGGTGCCGAGGCCAATTTTGGCCCTGGGGACGCCATCCCTCATAGCCCTTCACTGTGAAAGGTGGGTGCCCTGGTGCCCACCCAGGGTACCCACCACAGTCTTGTTAGAGTCTCGGGGGGAGGGGAGCCCCAAGGCCCCAGCCGGCTCCCAACATGCAGCATTAGCCAGCATTGCTCCCACCCTAGGAAGCAGCTCCTAATGCTGCTCCCTCCCGGTGGGAGCAATATTTAGCAACTTTTTCCCTGCCCACTTCATTGCAGGCAGGGAAACAGATCAAAAGTCCGCTCCCAGTGGACAGAGCATTTTCAAAGCTCCTGCCCGCTGAGCGTGTACTTGCGTTTGCTCCTGCTTGGCAGAAAATTCAAACATGCTCCTGCCAACCGGGAACAAACACAGGTTTCACTGCCTGGCAAATAGCTATATCCATGGGGTGGGCTCCCCGGGACATAGCTTGCGAGCAAACCCCTGGGGTGGTCTTCCTTGGGCCTTATGAGGCTCAGGGAGGGGGGCTGTGTGGACCCCCTCCCTATTTTGTAACATTTCGGTTCCGGGTGTGAGCTCCCTGGGGCCTTTTGAGGCTTGGGAGGGGACCAGGTGGCCCCCCTACCCATAGAAACTAATTTCAGCACTCCGGAAGCTTGGGGAAGGGGGCTGCACGGCCCTCCTCCCCACATAATCTAAAGCACTCTCTCTCGCTCTCTCTCCAAGAAATTCTGGGTAGTTTCTGGGTTTAGGTGGAGACCTGCTCCTATTTATGGAACTAATCTACATCACCAGTGACACTCTTAAGCTGCTCACCTCAAATGTCTCTTTTTATAGCAGAGTTTTTAACCTAGGACCAGCGCAGCGCTATCCGCGCTGTGCTAGACAAGCAGTAAAGCCTTTTATCATATTTACCACAAACTCTTTAAGCACAGGATTGGCTAGTGCTATCCATGCTGAGCTGAAAACAGACAACATTATTTAATCATTCGAGGCACAGTAGTACAGTTTTAGGATGTATTATCCATTCCTGCATTCAAAAATAATCTTGCCAGTTACGCAGGCACCTTTGAACCATGGTGCAAGGGTGCCTGCATTGGCGCTAGGCAGTATAAAGTGCACCAGCGCAGAGAGAGAGACATATCTTAGCGGACATTGCACTTTTCCTCTCTCCATCTCTCTCATTCATGCAACGCAGCAACTTGCCTTGCTGAACTGCGTTGCGTGAATTTTTAATAAATCTACCTCCTGGTGTCTCCCCTGGTGTTTCTGCCCGCAAAACATCAGCATTGGGCATAAATATAAAGAAAGGGCCTGGAAACTCTGGGTCGTGCGGGTTATTCTCCCTTTATGTCATCCCAACTCTGATTTGCATGGTGGGGGGGGGGGGTAATTCTAGCCCCAGGGGTCCTGTGGCCCTGTAGTGGGCAGCTCAGAATCAGTACTTAAGTTTCCCTATTCCCCTGCTTGCTGCAACACCTCAGACAGTACTTTGCCTACAGGTCTTTCTTTGCACCCATACTATGAGAACACTTGATATATTGATATTTAGATGTGGCCCCACAAAATTCAAATGGGGGGGGGGCAGGAGCAGGGGGACGGGACGAGGGAAATTATTATCATTTTTAGAAAACGTACCTGT
Organism: Lissotriton helveticus; assembly: GCF_964261635.1. NCBI lineage: Eukaryota > Metazoa > Chordata > Amphibia > Caudata > Salamandridae > Lissotriton > Lissotriton helveticus. Next base: position 104,343,820 of record NC_136069.1, read on the forward strand.
TCCGTCGCCGCCTCAGTGCTCCTTTTTTCTCCAGCACAGGGTCCCCACCCAATCCCGGCACTGCTCTCAATATCATGAGAGCAGTTACAGGATTGGTCTGAGCGGCTTGGTTTGCCGCTCAGACAGTGCCTGGGAATCTGTGCTGTTTCTCCAACTTGACTGTGCGACACAGCTGGTTTGGAGAAACCTAAGTGCGCATGACAGTCTGGCCGGCCTAAGTCAGCCGACCAAACCACCATAAGCACTTACAGCGTGCACTACTCCTCCCCTGCCGGCTGTGACGAAAGCCAAGTCCCGCCCCGCCCAGACTTGGCTGGCTCTAGGGGGAAACGAGAAAAATGAAGTGATAATAAAACCAATTTATTATCATTTTATTTTTCCCAGCTCCCTCAGCTGGCTCTCAGCGATGCGCCTCCCCTGTATTTAGACACATGTCTAGAAGGGTGCTGATGCCGCCTACCGGCTCTGATTAAGAGCACCCGGGAGTCCCTTTCCCAGAGTAGTACCCCAGTGGATAGATCACTCCGGCTCATCAAGCCCCCCAGTGTCTCCTGGTTTGGAATTACTGGTCCTGCAAACTCCAGACCTGATCAATCTGGCCCCCACTTTAGAGCGGAACTGCAGGGGCTGCAGGTAGCTGCAGCGACTGGCCCTGCCCCCTGCAACCCCAGCATGGGGCAGCAGCGAATGCTCACCCTTCCACCTACAGTAGCATCCCTCACCCCACACAACCTGCAGAAAAAGCTTCCTGAAAGCCCCTCATTAGTGATAAAGTGACCCCAACCAATGTTTGCACATATGCATTCCTCAACCTGCCACACTCACTATATCTTGCAACAAGGAAACATCAACACTCTAGTGTTTTACCATATTAAAAGCCTAACTGAATGGCTTTGTTAGTAGGAGAAGAGGCTGTCAGAATACAGCGCCCCCTGTCGACAGAACATATTCTCCATCCTAATCTCTCTGCCCTGTACCAATGCACCCCTCTTGAATGGCATACTCTCCCAGCAGCACTCAGACCTGGTGGCTCATTTCAACACGTCTCTACAGAAGAAGCAATACAATAATTTACAGAGGCAAACAGAGTTAAAGAGTTACTTACATTATAGATATCGTCAGTTTCTGGAGCACCTGGAGCATCCTTAGTTTTTGTAAACTGAAAAGAAACAAGATGAAAGTGTTAAAGAAGCTCTCCCCACTTTAACTGACTGACTGTAGAGTCAGAGTAGAGGAGGGAGGGAGTTGTGGGACTTCATTCCACTAATCAGATGATTCCAGTGCTTAATTTGTAACATATTAAATGCCAGGAGGCCACTGCAGCTTGCACCACCCATCGCCCTTGTCATCGCTGCCAAAACAACTACTAGCCATCGCTCTTGCATGTTAATGCGACAGTTCAGATTATTCCAGGTCCCCGAAGCTAAAGGAATGGCTGGGGGGGCAGGTATTAGCAATTTTAATGTATATCGCATTCCTCAACAACCCTTGTTCTGCTCATCTCTAAATTAGATGAGCAGCGCCACCATGCGGTAGACTGTATGGTTTTGACAATTAAGTGCCGGTGCTAAGCACCGGAAAGCACCAGCTCAAATTAAGCACTGGTTGATTCCTTTGTTTTTACCACCAAAGCTGTCTTCCGAGGGTCGTCATTTTACCACCATCATAGCAGAAAAGACATAAGATACTTTTTACCGTAGGATAACATCATGGGACATGGCTGCACACAGTCATTGAAGGTCATTGAAGCAAGTAACTTACACGGAGTTGGTAGAGAATACTTGCTTTATTCTCAATATATGCGCCAACGACAAGCCATGTCTTGGTTCTCTGAGATCCTGACCGCATCTGGCAAACAGTCACTATCAGAACCTTGAGATGATCAGAACATTCCACTGTGCCAACATTCTAGCTTACCTACCGCAGTCATGGATTTTTTTTAAAATACACAGGGCCAAACTTATAAAAGAGTTGTGTTGCCTTTGTGCTACACAACAGGACGCAAGAGTGACGCAACTCTTAAGTTAGATTTATCAGGACAAGCATGTCCACCTTGCATGGAAGTTGGAACTGAGTGATTTGATTAATCTAGAGTTATGCAATGAAGCGCAAATTGTTGCGTTATGTTACTCTGCCCAAGGAGGTGTTACATGGGTGGGGTGTGGGTGTTCCCGCAAATCCACCCATGGACTTTGACGCATTCCTAGATTTACCATTAGTGATGGACCTGGGGATGCGTCAAATAGAGAAAAAGGAAATTGCCTGAGGGGATTGTTTTTGTGCCGGAAGGTCCCTTCCTGCACAAAAACAATCCTGCTTACAACGCAGGCACCCATGCATCATGGTGACAGCGTGCCTGCATTGTGCCCCAGAACAGGGAAAAGACAGGAATGTGCCATATAATGTTAAATGCAGCCAATTCCTGCCCTTTCCCCATCACACAGAGCAGCGCAGTGAGGCGACTTGCTGCGCTGTACTGAGTGATTTGTTGATAAATAAGCCCCACAATCTTGCATGCTCCAAATTGCAGCAGCCCATAAAAGTGGCAAAAACTAAAACACAGCCTTCATTGAAAAGATCCGAAGTTTCATTGGTTAATTTATGAGGGACGTACAGTGTCCATGGAGGTTGCAAATTGTACTATCAGGGTAGTTATTGCTGCACTGTAGTTACTCCTAATTAATACTCCTGTGTCTTCCCCAAAGCCATTTCTCTGCCATCCTGATTCATGGTGCTTGCTCCTCCGCTCCACCCATCAGCGTCTTCTTACCCACCCGTGTACCCCTGCACTGTGAGGTCACCGTTGAGCCATAGACACATCTATAGTTTCTACTTCTTATCCCTGTGAGACCTGCATGAAGCACCAGAGGAATTCTTAGGTTCTATGTGGTCATTATGCATAGTCAAACTCCTAGCTGGCACTCCCGCCTCAATTTTTTTGTCTCTAACTAGCCCATTGTGACCCTGCTGGCTGGTACTCCTGCCTCAATGTATAGACTCTAACTAGCCCCTTGTGACCCTGCTGGCTGGCACTCCCTGTTCAATGGTCAAGTCTCTAGCTAGCCCATTGTGACCCTGCTGGCTGGCACTCCTGCCTCAATGTATAGACTCTAACTAGCCCCTTGTTACCCTGCTGGCTGGCACTCCTGCCTCAATGTATAGACTCTAACTAGCCCCTTGTTACCCTGCTGGCTGGCACTGCCTCCTCAGCTAGCCCCTAGTCACCCTGCTGGCTGGCACTGCCTCCTCAGCTAGCCCCTAGTCACCCTGCTGGCTGGCACTCCCTCCTCAGTTTTCCAGTCTCCAGCTAGCCCCTAGTCACCATGCTGATTCTCGCTCTTCCATTTTCTTTTCTCTAGCTAGCTCCTAGTCTCCCTACATTCTCTCCCTCTTCCATTTGCTAGTCTCTAGCTAGCCCCTAGTCACCCTGCTGGCTGGTCCTCCCTTTTCCATTTCCTAGATTCTAGCTAGCCCCTAGTCACTCTGCTGGCTGACTCTCCCTCCTGAGTTTTCTCTTCTCTAGCTAGCTCCTAGTCACCCCGCTAGCTGGCTCTCCCTCTTCAGTTTTCTAGTCAAATCGCTGTGTTGCCTTACTCTGCGCCAGGGAGGTGTTCCATGTGCAGTGCATGGGTGTTTGAACGCAAGTCCCATGGTTTTTGACACATTCCCTGATTTACCAGATCTGTTAAACCTGGGAGTACGCCAAACAAAATACCCTCTCTGAGAGCGGCGTCTGTGGTGTTCTGTATCTAACCTGTGGTGCTGCGTGTTGGTATCCTGGTGATGATGCTGGGAACTTAGAATGTGGGCGGCTATCAGGGGCGGTCGATTCGAGGAGTTGGTGGCAGTTGGACTGGACACTGGATGTGGATGCTTCTCGGATGTTGGATGACTACAATAAAGCCTCATTTTAACAAACAAGGAACCTTGTCTCTTCACTAACAAAGGAATTTTGTTACAGCGTCCTCCACCAATGTGTGCTGCATTCTGCAGCACACGTAGAAAGAAGAATTTGCCTCTCAGGATTGTCTTTGTACTGGAAGGTGGCCCTTCCTGCATGAACAGAATCCTGCATGCAACACAGGCACCCGTGCACAATGGTGCAAGGGTGCCTATGTTGGTGCTAGGCAGCCAAAGCGGCACCAGCGCAGAGGAAAAGGCAGGAATGTGCCATTTTGCCATAAATATGGAGCATTGCTGCCTTTTCCCTGTCATGCAGGGCAGCACAGCAGGGTGACTTGCTGCGCTGCACTGCATGACCTTTTCATGAATCTGCCCCCAGGTACATGCCATTGCGTCTCTGTCGGTTCGAGTTCAAAGCCACAGCTGCAAAATCTCAATGTAAATTGAGGCTTATTTACAAGCCTCTTGCATCGCTGGTACGTCACATTGCATGACCCACCGGCAGCGCACCCTGCTGCCCGATATTTGCAAGGACATGTAAAGCCACCCTGCGTGGCTTTATGTATGCTTGTAAATATCGTCTGTTCTCATACAACACTTTGCGTGTAAGAGGCGTGACATAGGTGTTACTGTGGGTGTTCCCACGCAACACCCATGTATTCAGATGCATTTCCAGATTTACGAGAAGTCATAAACGTGATAATGCGCCAGAATGTTACTCCACCCCAGGGGTGGCATAGCAAGGTGCACCGAGGAGAAATGTTTACATTTCTCCTCGTTTTTTCCTCTTTCAATGCATGCTGCATTCTACAGCACACATGGAAAGAGGGAATCATCTCAATTGATTCTTTTTGTGCAGGAAGATGTCCCTAAGTCTCTTTCATTATAACTATGGCCCATTATTACTCCATTTTCGTGGAGCAAAGTGCATCAGTAATTAGACTCACCAGTGTTCTGAGGGCCTGTATCTGCCCTAAGGCTTCATAAGCTGCAAATAGCACAGCGTTCGGACTCACCTTTTCTCTGATGAAGAGCGCAGTGATGATGATGGCGTACAGGAAGAGGATGCCATCCAGCATGTAGCAAAGCTTCGGGTCTGTCAGACCAAGGACCTGCGCATCTGTGGAATAAACATCAGACGGGTGAATTGTTACAGTGCGCCCCTGGTGGTTGGTGCAAGTAGTGACCGCATCAATCATTACGGCCTTCATCCTGCACTGCTTGGACAAGGACCTCAACCCTTGCCAGGCTCACAAGGATCCTGTAATTACGACAGAAAGCCCAAATCTGTGTGGGTGGTAATGAAAAGCTACAGCCTTGAATGATATATGTATTTAATAATTTGTATAGTGCAAACCTAACTCATGGACATCATTTATGGGTCTCAGAGGGTCACAACTGCACCCCTGGCTTAACTCTTGTGACCCCTGGCTTCAGAGGTGCAAAATCAAGAACATATACACATGGCCAGCTTGGTATTTAGAGCTTCAGGGCTCCACTATCCTTGGTTTCTACACAATTTGTTATATTACACATATAGGGGCATATTATCAAGAGAAGTTTCACCCCTTTTCTGGCACATATCGCCGGAAAATCGGCGATTTTCCCATCGCACTATCAACAAGGACTCGCTAACATGCGTTAGCGCTTGTTTCCTTGCGATAGCAGGCAGTTTTTTTAACGCTTTGCATGTCAGCGATATTTATCGCTAATGATATGCAAAGTAGGCGTTCCTCACTAAAACAACATGGAAACAGTCGCAAACACAACTTCCCTCTTTTACCAATGCGGTCCCGGACCCGCGAAGCGATAATAAAAGTCGCGCTAATTGCGATTATCACTGGTATTTAACACCTGATTAAAACCTGACTTAGCCTGACAATCCACTGCCCATTGACAAGATGGCTGAGTCCACACCTGCTTATTAGCAAGCTTTATATTAGCGCTGTCTAAATATCACTGGATTTCTCACGCTATTGCTGGTTTTTACCGCTATTGCTGGATTTTACATCGCCTCTGAGCAAAGCGTTGCTAATACGCCGCTAACACGGCGATGTAATCCGGCGATAGTAAAAGACGAGCTAAGCGCGCTTTGCGATCATTATCGCATTCTGTTGATAATATGCCCCATAGTCTATTATTCACCATGAGTATAATAAAAAATGGAGCACTAGAGCTGGGCAGCTACGGTAGGCAAAACATGGTTTCAAATGTATTTTGTGTGCATGAGTGTGGGTGAAAGTGTCTGTGTGAGTGTGAGTGAATGACACAAGTGGTTAGTGAGATTGAGTGAGTGAGCATTGTGCAACCATGGAAAATGCTGGCACCCTTCTACTGGGGGAAATTCATGGCATGGGTCACACATAGGAAATGCATCACACTGGCACATGGGACATATTTATTGGCATAAGAGACATCAACGTGGCATACAGGAGGGGCAACCATGACAACATGCTGACCCTGACACACTAAAAGTACTTTCTGGAATAAGGATTGCCCATGGCATATGGAATGCCTTAGTGGCACAAATCTGATACTGGTGTATTGTATGTGATTGTAATTTTGAGCATGAGGGGCACCCGTGGCATGGGGGGGGGCATCTTTTATAAAATGCTGGATCTGACTCAAAGGAGGTAATGGTGACATATGGGCACACTCATAAAACATTTTGGGGAAAAATTGAGCCTGCCCCTTTGGAACACCAGATTTCATCATCTTGGCCCTAAATATGGCTACCCTTTCAAAATCTAAGACTTTGTTCACAAATTTATGTGAAAATTGTGCTTTCAAATGCACTATTAGACGCCATTTTCTCAAAAAAGTCTTGATGAAGAACCCTGTGAATTCACCTGAAAGAGGTCGAGCTCGTTTATTTTGCACACACACAACAATTCAGAGCAAGTATTACCCCCCACTTTCAGAGCTCACCAGCCAACACTGTGAAAACAGAAGGCAAACAGTGTCTTGAGCCCTCTTTACATTCTGCTTATTCTGCTGGGACCAGAGCACTGTTCATTTAGTTTTGTAAAATAAATACATTTAGCAATGCAATGTACACATTTCTGATTACATAAAAACATTAACTTAAAAAGAAACACATTTTAAACAAGTTATGCCTTGTTTTATTATTATGAACACCTGAAAAATGATGATATATACAACACCTCTATGCCTAGTACTATGTGCCTTGCAAATGGTCATAAATCAAAATGTATTATCATTGAGAAATCATGTAAGCCAATTAGATAGTTCACATTCAATATATGTTCTATATAACCTAATACATGTGAACACAGCTACTATTTTTTCAGATCTCTTTTTTTGCCTCGTACTATCATTTATCAATAGATTTCTTATTGGGGTACACACCGGGGCAATCATTAAAATCATGATAGTTTGTGGTATAAATAATTTAGGTTTCCATTGTCGTCCTGTGTTTTGTCGCACTATGTGCACTTCAGACAAACAAATAGTTTTTTCATGCAATAGAAAGACAAATGAGTAAGCTTCTCCCTAAATGAACATTTGTATGTGTTCTAAGTTATTCCAACCGTTTAGTTATTATGGAACTGCAGCAGTGTCCATTGCAGTGATGTCATCAGGGTTTAGGTTGTGTGCTTAATGCAGCAGACATAGAAGTTGCAAAACATCATTTTTTTTATTGGTTATGTACAGGAAGGGTCACCTTCCTGCACATAAACAATTAATGGCAATGTGCTGTTTCTTTGTGTGCTTCACAACGCATTTCGTTTCGCCTGTTTAAGACCAGGTTTTCCCTGGTCTTAATTTTGGTGCTGCCTCCTATTTACATCACCCTTGTAAATAGGGGGCAGCGTCAAAATCAATGGGTGTTGTGGTGGAACACCCGTTGCCCTCCCGTTTCAACCAAAGTACAGCGTGAAAGGGTTCCTTATTTACAAGGCAGCGTTAAGCCAGGTTAAAAGTGACATTGTGGTGGCAATAGGGGCTTGTAAATATGCCCAATGACATTTTCCACTGTTGACGCCATGCCTCAGAAAGAAGGGGGAAGAAACAGGAGGGACAACACACATGATGACCATCAGAAGAAATAATTTTCCAGCCTCTAGAGAAGCACTCAGCTGCAGAAGGTAGAGGTAAAGAGGTCTCTGTTTCTCCGCCAGATGCTAGATAATGACAGGTTAGTGATAAAAAACGACGACACTCAAACCGGATGATGCATTCATCACCTACCACACTTTGCCACTTGTTCACTGCAATAGCAGCCCAACACCAGTCCCATGGACTGCACCCTTCTACATATTGGCACCAGCGGTTTTTAACCTACCTGAATAGCACTTGTTAACATGCATGCATTTTCTACGCATGCCATTACAACGCAAGTCGTTCTAATGACTTGCTGTAGGGGGGGCGCCTGAGGTTGGAATAGTATAATTTACTACTCCAACTCCAGTGTGTGCAACAGTAGAGAAAGTGCTGCATTGAAAATCCAACACCTTCTGCCCCCTACAGCGAGTTGTTGTAACGACTTGTGTTGTAATGGCATGCGATGTAACAACGCGTCGTTGTAACGACTTGCGTTGTAATGGCATGCGATATAAATGATGTTTCCCACCCACCCATTATCATATTGATCCTGGCAACTTCAGCTGATACCCGTCAGCGTTGTGAGGTAGAAACTCCAACCACTACAGCACTAAACACCAAACCGAGGGCAAAGCACCGGGTCAAGGCACGGTACCACCTAATTTAAAGAGCAACTCATCCCCAACTACCACCTGATGTGTAAATTCCAATACTGAAGACTTCACACCCCCACCGGAGGCTTCGTCTTTGCTCTCTACAGACCTAAGATACTCCATATGACCACAATCTGAACATCACTCCCAGCTTCTGCCCATGCTAGGCAACTACCACCTGCTGCTGGTCTATGCCTACAACATGACACCCAATAACTTCAACCTCTCAATACCCGCCTGGCTGCTACTGCCAATGCCAATCACAGCTAAAACCAACAAGTTAACCCCTTCCCTGTGGGGCATATTCCCCCGCTGTGCTGGGGGGAGGGAGGGCGAGCACAGCGCCCCAGTGTTCATGACGAACTCAGCTCGTCATGAGCCACGGTGGTCGAGTGCTGACTACACCCGTTTGTGTAGAACGCTCGCACAGCAGGGGAATTAGCCCAGCGTGCGAGCGTTCCAACAGTCATGACGAGCTCAGCTCGTCATGAGCACACGAGCAGCATGGCTCATGACAAGCTGAGCTCGTCATGAGCATCGAACGTGTTAAAGATATTCTTCAATCCTGTTGACAGCAAGGCAGAAGTTCAAAATGTAACTGCTCCTAAACTCAGCTGCACCATGCAGAGGTAACAAAGAGAACCCCAAATGCTTCAGCAGATGCTGTGGTAACCAGCTGACAGGCCTGACATACTGGCCCCTTGGAACCCACAGGTCACCTGTTAGCGCCACTAGATGTCGATGAAGCCACTCCCACACTATTACACTACCCGCATGGATAGAACAGGGAGATGAATTTCAAGAGTAGAAGCCAGCAGATGACTGCAGCCATGAAGACCACCAAAACCAGACAGGTAGCCAGACTTCAATAAAGCTTGGATGCAGAGACTCGTGCAGAAACAGGATCTCATGTAAAGATACCGTATCGTTGAAGGTAAAATCAATGACTGTGTCAGAAAACTGCATGTGATGCCACCTGCAGGTGATTCAGTGTCCAAGAACAGCAGAATCACAATGTCACACAACTCAAAATCAAAGAAATAAACATGGTAATGGGATGTCCTTGCTGGAGGACCACCATCACTCCCGTCAAACAACCCGCGTTATGAAAGAATGGGTAGAATGTGTGGTTTCCATCTTCCTAAAGGAGCAAGTCTGGGAAACTGGAATGGATGAAACAGATCAATGCGTGAGACGCATGCACTACATGCAACTAAGTGGTGGTAAAAATGCCTTAGATTAAGGCAAAGAGCCAAAGAAGCTGATGGGTGGTTTGGGGGCGGGGGAGGAGGGTTCACTGTACAACCAACTTCAGCACTCTGCAACACACCTGGCAGCATTGCTTCAGTGTGTTATTATTGTAGCATCAAAGGGTCTCTGCATGGTATCACCTGTGGTATGGCTCATAGTGTTGTGCAGAGCAGGACACCTTGTGGTTATGCCTCTGCTGGTGGAAATCCTGGCAATGAGATTTTTGGTATGTTACAGAACAATCTGATGTCTCCATGGAGATAGGAGGGAAGGTATGTTGTAATATAGTTATAGGCTGCATGATGTAACTCTGACGTCAGATGGATATGAGCCCGAGATGGATCTGTTCTTCTCATGTGCTTGAGCCATATCCTTGAGTCGGCCCCTGCCCTGTGTCTGACACATCCGAGAACGATGGGCTTCTGGAGAGGAAGGTGCTTTTGGTTAGTCTAGTTATTTACAACAAGGGGTGGTGATGGACAGAGTCTCTGAATTAAGCAGAGTACTCTCACCCAGTCAAGAGATCAGGGCTAGATCCAACACCGTTTTTTAGCTCATTGCACCATCCCAGTTTCAGAACCTGGCTGTATGCAAATTAGTCTGTCCCTGGCCCAGTGCATCATGGGAACAGGGCAGACCAGACTACAAAAGCCAATTCTTACACTGGGAAGGAAACAAGCTTCCGGGGACCGGTTTCTGGCATTACAGCCGTCTTCGGCCCGGCTTGCTTGAATCCTGATGGTGCAATGAGCAAGGGACTCACATCTGAGCATACCCTTCCACGCTTAGGTTGGACAAAATTATTTACAACAAGGGGTGGTGATTGGTTAGTCTAGTGTCAGAACTTGCCATGCAAGACTCCGTGGGTGTCGCGTGATACGACAAACTGCAATGGTGCCATCCATGTTCCGCTCGCATGCTCCATCTTGACCTCTTCTGGTTCAGCATGAGGACTGTGCTGCAGAATTGTTGGTTCATCTACTGACCAGAAGAAGCATTTACAGGTTTGTTCCCCTTGCATCGTGTCTCAATCAATCAATCAGGCATTTATAAAGTGTGGCAAATCACTTGTGAGGGTCTCAAGGAGGTGGATGGAGGGTCTCAGGCAGGATTGAGGTCTTCCTACTGAGTGTTCCCATATTCTTCTGCATAGCCTGGTCCATGTGCACTCTGTTCCTCTGAGATTCAGTCCTTCAATTTCAGACATTTCTCCATCTTCCTAAACAAGGACGCCATGCACTTCATCCGAGAGGCCAAGATCTAGATTCCTGCACGGACCACATGTGCCACCCGCACCACCCAGCAGCAGAGGAGGCAACACCATAAGATGACATGGACACATGCCTGTCACAGAAATGGACTTTGAATTTGGGGGTTTGGGAAGGTATTAGCTGCAGGTGTGGATGAACCAGGTGTCCTGCAGGTGGGCAGAACGGCCAAAGCAGGCGATGTGGATGAGGGCTGCACCACAGCGCTAAGCCCCATGTACAGGACAGAGACATCATCTGAGTAACCCCTCTGTAGAGCTACAGAGGCCTATTCATGGCCGGGTTTGCACCATGTTTGCACCACAGCAATGTGTTACTTCAGCCAGGCAAACCATAAGTGAGATTTACAAAGCCACCCAGGGACACCTTGCGTGGCCCTGAGTGACTCCATAAATCTGGAGTAAAGCAACGCAGCACAAATCACCGCGTTGCCTTACTCTGCCCCGGGAAGGCGCTCTATGGGCGTTGCGTGGGTGTTCCCATGCAGCTCCCATGGATTTTGACGCATTCGCAGATTTACTAGACCTGGTAAACCCTGTGAATTTTGCAAGTTGTGACGTACAATTGCATTAGTGTTTACATATGTCTCCATTTGTTTAGATTTCAGGCCCCTGAAGAAGGGTCACTTATGGCTCGAAATGCATTGGGCATCTAATGGAATCCGGATTTAACGTTTAAGATTGAAAATGTCATTTTTGTATGAATCACAATGTGTAGAACAATTTATAATGTTCTGGAAAATGAATAATGTAACAATGTAAATTACATGTTTGTTAATGGAATGTTTTCTAAAATGAAGTTCTTTGGATTTAAAAAAGTGATAAGAAAATAAGTTTTTTGTGTTTGAAAATAAATTGGAAAAGTTTTTCCCAGCAACAGTGCACAGTGGTCGAGTGTGATTTCACTCGAGGTAAGAAAGAACCTGGGAATGCGCCAAAAAGATAACGAGGAGAAATATCTTCATTTCTCCTAGTTACTTTCTCTTTCTATGTGTGCTGCAGCAGATATAGAAAGAGGAATATGCGTCTTAGGCTTGTTTTTGTGCAGGAAGGTGCCCTGTTCCTATGCAACAGAGGCCCCCTTGTGCATGGGTGCTTGCGTTGGCGCTACGATGCTAAAAGAGTGCCAGCACTGGCGAAAGAATGAAATGCGCTGCATTGACTTAAATACAGCGCAACCCTGCCCCTTCCCTGTCACACAGTGCAATGCAGCAAGGTGACTTGCTGTGCTGAGCTGCACTGCGTGACAAGTTCATAAATATACCCCACAGTGTTTACAGGACTGGTTGTACTGGTGGCTGATGAGACAGCACACAACATGGACACAGGCACAGGAAGTGAGGCCAGACAGAGAGACCAAGGGAGGACTGTGGGTTGAGGCTAAACGCAAATGTTTCAAAGAGACCATATTCTGTGTGCAACGGTGTGGTGGTGACGACTCCTGCAAGATCAACATATGGAGGCATAGAACTGAGTACCTCGCAAGTGGGCGGATTTGGCTGAGTCTCTGCATGCCATAGAGCAGGAAATCAACAGAACATGCAAGGCGGAGAAGGAAATTACACCAGTTGGAGAGGACAGATGCGAGTGATGTGTGCAGTGTTGTTTCCAATATGCATGTCTAAGGAATTGCATCATGCATCGGTAGCATGATGCGGCAAGGCCACGTGTGTCCAGTACATTTGTCTAGGTCATCACCCTCTGGACAGGCACAAGTTCTGTACCAGTAGTGGGCAGTCTGGTGCTAGGGTGCCTGCGTTGCATGCAGGATTGTCAGTGGACCATGCAGAGGTGGTTGGTGGTCGTTTGGGATTGGTTTTCACCACCTGCAGGCAAGACTTACTTAGGCTCCTGACCTGACAATTTGCTACTCCTGCTGCTTAATTTGCAAAAGAAATAAATAAAATAGTGCTGTTGCCCAATTTGTTCTTGAGATGTCACCTCACAGTTCTGTCACTTCCTTCACTGCCATGAACCACTGGCACCCCTCAAAGCTGAGTTGCAAGCAAGTCTACATTCCTCACAAGGGTGCAGCTTGGTCATTGAGATTGGGGGGGGGGGTGAGCTTCAGATTTTCCAACAATCATGATAGCATTTAATAATAAGGTGCATGAGAGGGGCTTAAGGGGAAATGGAATGGGAGAGGGATACAGATTGGTTGGGTTAGTATGTAAGAAAAACACAAGATTTTGCAAAAACATCCACCATTTTTTAAGAATTTCAAAACAGGGAGAGTGTGTGTGTGCATTTTTGCCTGAGTATATGTAAAAATCTCTGGTGGGAAGCACTTGTACCGAACTATTTGTCAGAAAATTTATTTATTAGGGGGGGTGTAACACCACAAACAGCCCCCCTTATGCTTCGCCCCTGCTTCCTCAAATGAAACTAAGGGGTCTCCCCGAAAATATTTTGGAAAAAGTGGGGTAAAATAGGGGTAGCAGAAGACTGGCACAATTAGACAGAAGTAAGTGGGCCACTCATATCCCATGACAGCTTTTCCACTGCACCTGTTGCGCTATTGATAACCAGGCCCTTTGCTCTGTGTGCTTGGGAACCTGACACTGCATTCTCCAGTGCCACAGCTGTTTGAGGAAAGCCTGCATTATCCTTAAAAAAGACACGTTGGCAAAGCCGAAAGGCATGGGGCCTCATTTATGAGGCCGTGTGTGAGTTTTGCGCTTCCGATGCGTCACTTTTTGTGACGCATCGGCAGCGTAAAACATGCCTCCTGATGCGCACTATTTACAAAGTGACTTTGTAAACCCCTGCGCCACATTATACCTGCGTCAGGTATAATGTATGCAGAGGGGGCGTTCCCCCGCAAAAAGCCTCGTAATAGTGACGCAGTGAAATCTATGAGATTTCACTGCGTCACTTTTAGGATGCTGTTGCGTCAAAATGTTGCGCCTGCCTCACAGCAGGCGTAAGACTGACGCACGCCCTTTCACATGGGGCTTTCCCCATGTGAAAGGATGCATTGCTGGAGTTGCGTCACTTTTGTGACACACTCCAGCATTGCGTCACTTTTGCGCCTACAGATACGTCAGAAATACTGACGCATCTGTAACTCCTTGCGACATGATGCGTCATATTATAAATATGACGCATCAATCATGTCGCAGGGAGAGCGCAGTGAAAAGTGACGCATCGCTGTTTTCACGCAGCGATGCGTCACTTTTCATAAATGAGTCCCATGGCTTTTATGTGCCAAAGGATTTAAACATGGGCATTTACAATTGCTGTTCATGTACATTGCATGCACAAATGCTGTTTATCGCATTACAGTCTGCCCTGTTGGGTTTGCTAATGCCGGGAAAAAAACTAACAAAAAGGATTGCTTTCCTTAAAGAAGGCATAAAGGAAATAAAGAAGTGATGCAACAAAGAGTGTAACGGTTGAGTGCACTTTACAGATGTAGAATAGTTCCTCATTTCTTCATTAGAAGCACTTTTTGTAAGGTCAAACGAAGCACCACACAGCCAATAGCTTGAGGGGAGACAGCAATGCTCCTGTTGGTGAAACCAAATCCGATTTAATCTATTTTTAAAGAATTGCTAACAAAACATCTAACAGACAATTGTGCCACGAAGCCAATCCTATAAAATAAAAATAGATGTAATGAATTCCTTGGCATTATCCAAAGACAGACTTGTCTGACTTCTTTGCCAATAGACAGCTCTTTATTTTCCCTCAGATTGACTACACATGTTTCACATGTATACTGCTTTATTAAGGCTCATAATGCAATTGCAGAACACAGAAAATATGTAGTTATTGAGCTCTTTTTAAATTGTATTTTTCAATCCCCATCGGAGGTTCTCCATAAAGTTGCTGCCAACCTGAATGCCCGACATATCATGGGGATTTAAAAAAGAGAATTTAAACAGAAATGTCAACATCATATTTTCATATCTTGAAATTTGCATTATGAGCCTTGATTATGTGGAATACCCTCAAAACGTATTGGATGGCCAATTTGGAAAACAAAGGGCATTCTATTGGGAAGCTAAAGAATTGCCTGTTATTTGAGGAGTTTGTTTTTTGGGTATGACAATAACAGTTGGAAACATATTCTACATGTATCACTTCCTGCATCAAGGATGCAGGGCGCCACCCCCCCCCCTAGGGGCGTGGCGCCGTTAGTGGCAGCCAAAGGGCCGCCCATTTAGGGAAGCACTTCCGGGTCACTCGACCTGGAAGTGCCAAGCAAGGGACGGGCGGAAGTACGTTTGAAATGACCCGGATCGAGTCATAGGGCGCGAGGCTTAAAAGCCTGCGGCCATTTTAGTGACCCCCTCTTTGTCTGCTGACCGCCCAGGAGTCGGACGTCGCAGAAGGAAGTCAACCACCCACCCACCCCTAAAATAAGGCTTCAAGCAGGGGCGTTAGCGGGGTCCTGGACAAGAATATCACGGGAACTTCTTTGGGCAGTGCCCGTTTATACCTCAGAACAGGTTTTAAAGCATCATGGGCTCCGGGCTGGCGGGAGAGTTGGGGCTGACCTGCTGGTGGCCCTGGCTTCTCTAGCCCTACCCTAGAAGCCGCTGGTTGCCACAAGTGGTGGCAGATTATTTACCTGCGGCTCTGTTGACCAGAAGGGGGTTAATTTAAGGAGAGCAGGCTAACTTGGTTGTGGCCTGCTGGCGCAACCCGAGGGTCAACCAAAAGCCCATTGGAGAACGGGCGGTAAAAAGATAAAAATATGTATATAAGTGTGAGCATCTTAATACTGTGATGTGGAATAATTTTGAAGTGAAATAAAGAAATGGAGGTCAATGAAGTAATTGACCAGTTAACTTGACTTAATAAATATGCACACTGCAGAAAATCAAACAAGGCTCAGGTGTTTAATTGGAGAGGGGGCTTTAAAGGGTCGGGGAGAGTGTGCACTTTGTATGCCAATTATAACATTTGAGCACAGCATAGGAGGACACAGCTGTGGAGTAACTGGTGTTATAAGACTCTTGTGCCAGGCTGGTACTCCAAGACACAGAATACTGCAATACGATGCCGCAGCATGTTCACGACGAGGGGTTCATAACAGGCACAGGCACCAGAGATGCGGCATTTCACTGATCTGGCATTACCTTCCCAATACAAGTGCCGCAGGTAAGAAAAGATTTCACCAAATTTTGTGCAGGAAAAAGTGTAAAATTGTGCACTACTTTTAATCCTGATTCAGATGCAAATTAAGATTACTGGGGCATTCATAACAAGGTCATGTAGATTGAGTTTACACACAGCAGAGAAGAGAGGTTTAAATACAGCACCCCAACGAAAACCAGGTCTGCTAAATGAAATGATGCTGGTAAACATGTAATCGCTTATCCAGTCACTCCTTTATCATGGTAGTCCATGGGTTTGAAAACTTCCATCAATAGGGAAGAGTGGCAGACAGTTACAATAGAAATGGGCTAGGCAGCAAATTAGTATGGAAAACCGAGTCAGTGCACGTGAATCATGCAACAAGCGCCAAATAAATATAGGATAAAGACTCTCCAAAATAAAAAATAAAAATTATTTAACAGACTTCTCCAGGAGTTGTGCCATATTCACAAGGCAGCGTTAAGCCACGTAATGTGACTTAACGCTGCCTTTTAAATAAGGCCCTCGTTCACACTATACTTAGCGGGAAAGGGGCGGGCAATGGGTGTTGTGGTGGGCCTTCCACCGCAACACCCACTGATTTTGACGCTGCCCCGTATTTACAAGGGCAGCGTAAATAGGAGGCAAGGCCAAAATTAAGACCAGGTGACCCTTCCTGCAAATACACAATCCGTTACGTTTTGCAACTTCTATGCGTGCTGCATGAAGCAGCACACATAGAAGTTACAAAACACCATTTAAAGATTGTTCATGTGCAGGAAGAGCCACCTTCCTGCACATAAACATTCTTCCCCTCAAACCATACACCCTTGTACAATGGTTCAAGAGTGCCTGTGTAGGCGCTAGGCAGCTAAATTTAGCACCAGTGCGGAGGGGAACGCAGGGCTGCACCATATTGTTGTAAATATGGTGCAGCCCTGTGTTTTAGAAGTGGTGGAGTGCGGCGTTAAGCCAGGAAGCCTAACACTGCACTCCGTCACTTCTTAGTAAATAGGCCCCATCGTTTTTCAACTGAATTTACAAACATTCATCCCCTCGACTGCTCTACAAATGATGCCCTTGATAAACCAAGAAGCAAGCCAGTTGCTATGTGCACCTATATGGGCCTAGGTTCTTCTTACAGCTAGAGCAACATTATAGTCTAATAAACCAGATACAAAAGAGGTTTTTGTAGAGTGCGCCTCCTGAACTGATGTGGTCCACGGTGCTCTCAAATATGACGATGAAGCTAAAAGAGGGGCAGTGAAATAAAGTAATTGCCTAGCATCAAGCAACTTGCTGATGTGGGAAGGCACAATGCATCCATGGTTTCATGTAGGGCAATTCAGCCACTAGATGGGTATCTCCTTGTCACATCAAGGGTTAATACTGTTGTTTAAATGTAGACGTCACATTATAGCCCGGCTCGTTTCTGGCTCAAGGGCCCAAGAGGGCCTCGGGCTGACCCAGAACCATGCCCCTGGCTTGACACCTCAGTGGCTCACCCACCTGTGAGTTACCAAATATATTGTCAACAATCACATGTCTACCCTTTGCCCCAACTGCTCAGCACTCTTCGGTGCTTGCACAGAGAAATCAGAGGGGTTGAGCACCTAGTGGTGTCAGAATTTGAAAAATATCTCATACATCAAGTTATCCAACCCCCCACCCCCTCCCAATCACCCCCTCCACCGACCCCAAATTAAGAAGGAATCTACTGCTGCAAAATGAAAGACTGGAGAGAGAGCAATTAGGCACCAATGGTTATTAAAGATGGAAGGGCACAGGTGTAGCAGGTTTACTGCTTAGCAAAAACCTATGAAGCAATGACTAAGGGTCTCATATCTTGAGCTAAAAACCACAGACAAGAACCAAGAGACATTAAAGTAGATGTTGGGTGTGGCTAGGAGCAGTAAATATAAAACAGTAAGTCTGACATGTCTTATAACCGTAGTTAAAAAAAGTGGTCTTGAAAACTTTCCGGCGAATGAGTGGTCAGAATTGCAAGGTGAGTATAAAGTATTCTCAGCAAGACAGACAAGCACCCCCTAAAAGGGGTCTTCTTTGAAAAGGAGTATCAACAATCCCAGCAGTGAGTAGGTGTAACTGAGAATGAGGTGCTAAGAGTGAGTTGACTGGACATTGGTACTGATATTCACCCATCTGTGGGTCTGTGAGGGTAAACCATGTCGAAAGTGAAGCTGGGTCTCCCGCAGACAACTCGCGAGCTTCTATCTCACAAACGGCTCGCTGTGGTTACAACGCAGTTCCTAACTCTGTCGTTGAGCGTTCAACAGCTGTGTTTCACAGAGCCTGAGGTTTCCTGTTTAGTTTTTACCTACACAGGGGCTTATCTCCCCTTGATCTACTCTGACACACAAACTAGAAGTGCCCACCGCTGACGCGAAGAAAGATCGCGAGCAGAGCATTGGAAGGACCTTCTGAAAGCAGTCTAACCACGAAGAGCTCTTCCGATGTCTGGGTCTTGCGGTGTTAGCGCTATGTTTCTCAAGCTGGCCCTGTTCAAGCCAATCAACCAGCCCTGCTGGTGAGACTTTCCTCTGTTACACTACTCTTGTGCTGCTGTTGACCTCAAATGTAGAACACTTGTCAGTTGCATCACTACTAGACATATCATGTCACCTTCTTATGACCATCGCGAGCCGTATGTAAGCTCCATGTCACCTTCATGTACTAAACACATCCTCATCTTATCCGCTCCCCAAAGTGCAGCCTTTTCTTAATATATGCATCTCACCTGCCTTAATATTACACTTCTACCTTCTACATGTGTTCATTCAATGCCTACCATAAATGTCCACATTCTTTAAATGTCCTATGATCATGCAGATGCAAACCACAAATGTATAAAGCTCTCATTTGCTCCAAGTTTATATGTATTTTCTTATACCTCTTCCACCTGCAGATATTGTGTAAGTTCTTGTCATTTTATCCTGTTTTGCTAACTGGCCTTTTAGTCTTCCGGACTTGGCAGGCTATAACAAAAACTCTCAAATAAAAAAAATATTTCGAAAGTATCCACATTGACAACAGATCATAAACTTCATGCATTTATTGTGACCGTGCCAGTTTTTGTGATCCACTGGTAGCTCAGTATGAACATTTGCCATCTATATATTTTCTGGGAATACCTATGTAATAATTGATGTATGTTTCGCTCACATGTCCTCGACAGTTGGGGGCGGGGGGGTGTTATACTATTTGTTTTTCTCTGCAAAAATTGAATAAAGTGATATTAAAAATATTAATTTTTTTTCAGTGCATTTTTGCAGTGACATAGTACCTGGGGACTGACCTGTGTCTATTCACCGACTTCAGGCCAGTATTGGGCTCGTCCAGCAACTGAGTTATCAAAACATGTTTGAGTTGCTGGGGGATTGCACCCGATTTGGGGAAGTTGCCGGTGACCTTTGAGATGACAGACTGGCACTTTAGCATTTTAGATTTTGGCATGGGGACATGGAGTTTCATTATGTGGATAATCCTGGTTATTGCAGCTTCCTATTAAAGCTCCTTCGAGCTGGGGGAACTCATGGGTAGTGATGATGGAGAGAGGTATCTTGTTGAGGGGGGTCTGGCTGAGGAATGTTGGTACAATTCGTCGGCTGGCTACATTGCTTTTATCTTTGAAAGAGACCTGGGGTAATTGCATGGATGTTGGAGATGGATGTCCTTGCATGAATTTATGGTTTCAATCTTTTTATTGAAGTTTTTATCATATACAAAAATAAACATGCACTTGCATGAATTAAGTGTGACGCCTACAAGTTCAAAGTAGACCTTTAACCCCTTGCACGCTCGTGACGGAACCATTCCGTCACGAGCCACGGTGGGGCTGTGCTGGTGACGGAATGGTTCCATCATGGCCCGGCCGCTGCACCTGCGCGGAGCTGATTTCGCGCTTCCGCGGCACGTTTTATTGAGCGGGCGGGGCCGTGACGGAACCATTTAGTCACATGCACAGCGCCACCGCGGCTCGTGACGGAGTGGTTCCGTCACGAGCATGGTGGTGCCGCGTGGCCACTCCTCCCCCCTAGCGCCATGGCGGAATTACCGCCGCGGCCAAGGGGTTAAGGATTCTTAGTCTTAATGCAATCTTGAAGGATGTTTTTTTTCAGTCGATGGAGGGTATGCTTGCACCCGTGGTCACGGATCGGGCAGGCAGTGGGATCCATGACAAGATTACATTTTTAACTGGTATCTTTCCAAGGGTCTTCCTTCGTGTTAAGGTTTGGGCATTCTTTGGTGAACGCTTGTGCCAAACGGCCTTTGCATTTAGTTGGGGATCTCAGAGAGAGGGGCGTGAGCAGCAAGTCAGGTGTGAACACTTTGCTCTTTTCCACGTCTGAACACTAGAATGTGTCCAGCAGGACACTATGGGGTATATTATCAAGAACAGAGTGAATATTATCGCCGCTTTAGAGGCAGGAAACTGCCCCTAAAGTGACGATAATGGGCTTGATAATATGCCCTAGAGAATTCCAATAGAAGCCCATGTTCACACAAGAACATGGGCTTCTATGGGAATTCACAAGGGCATATTATCAAGCCCATTATCGCCGGTTTAGCGCCAGTTTCCTGCTGCTAAAGCGGTGATAATATTAACTCCCTTTCTTGATAATATGCCTCCTATGTTACTCCAAAAGTTTATTATGAAGAGAGGAGTTGGCCTAGCGGCTAGGGCGTTCGACCTCGAATCCGGGGAACTGGATTTGATTCTCAGCAATGACGCTGAACATCCTGCGATTCTGAGCAAATCACCTAATATCCCTGTGCCTAACAAAAAAAATGAATGCGTCCTCATGCAATGCAACTGGTGCTATGTAAAGCGCTCTGTTACCCAATTCGGGTCAAGTTCGCGCTAAATAAAACTCTGTAAAATAAAATAAAATAGATTGAAGCTTCAATGTCTGTGGAGGACAGATTCACGTGTGGTCACTAACTCTATGTGCTTGGAGAAGGGCTCAGGACCTGATATTGGACAGGTTCCTCACACGGGGAGCAGCTTTCTTGCTGGTTAGCCTTGGTGCTGAATCCTCAGGACGGTGGAGTTGACATGGACAGGGTCAGATAGAAGAGAGGCAGGTAATCTTACATGAAAGGGGTTTTGGCTTCTGAGAAGATGAGAGGAAGGCTGTTCTGCTACTGTGCCCAGATCTATAGGTCAACCAGGAGAAGGGCTGCGTTGGACAAAATCCCAAAACTCAAGACACTCTATTATGCTTTAAATCAATGTGTTTTTGTAAATAATCACTGTATGCTACACTGGAACCTGTGCTGTCTGTCACACTAAAACTATCATGAAATTCAAAAGTCAAGTAGCTACTTGAACCCAGTGTGAATAGTCACCAAATTATATATATAAAGTTTATACTGTTTTTCTCAACATAGTACAAGCTATTATATGTCGATTATCTTCGTTTCTTTCTTAACATTTAACAAACACTGCCTCTGTTGATACTCACAAACAAGTCTTTAGCAAATTGTTAACAGATTACAGGATTAGTTGCAGTAAAAGTATAGATCAAAATTAAAAAACAACAATGTTGAATCTGGCATTGTCGGACCGTTGGGGATAAGTCACGACATATTCTACTAAGAGATATAATGTACACGATCCTAAGGACGCTGTCGTGCACGGACTCCGTGGAGTACGCGGTAGAATGATTCAAGAGGTTTACCTGACAGATCAACATTCTAAATAGAGCCGGACTGGCATGTGATTCGTAATCATCCCCTGAGGAAGGGACTTAGGGCCATATGTATGAACACATTTTCCCATAGACACAAAATGGGTAAAACCCTTTGCTACATCTGGCCCTAGGTCCCGAAATGCATTGGGCGTGAAGAACAAAACATTGTTGCTTTTTAATTTTGTGGAGGGTGGAAATAAAATGTAAATGAGACTTAAACAGACCAATGGATGAAAAGAGCAGACCAAAAGCCCCTCGGTGTACATCATATGTACCTATAAACTAAAGCTGTCTCTAGAGCACACCTAAACGTGGGTACCGTAAAGACCCGAATTTATTGTTTTACCTGTCCGTTTAAACATGATTGTCGTTAATTTCCCCCGTATAGTCCAAGCGCCCCGAGTGTGCCATTGGCAGGATGCAGCACTAGATGAAAGGACAATGCTCTCCATATAAATAAGTGACTGGAGGGAACTTTTTATATCCATATTTTTCCAGTCCTAACAGTGGTGTCTCCTCCGCTAAGCCGGAGGAGCGTTGCCCCACTGCATTTTGAGTGGTGGATAAAGAAAAAATAAAATAATAATAACTCTATGTATAACATTTTATTTTTCCGGTTTACGGGGCGGGGCTTGGCTGTGTCACAGCCAGCAAAGGGAATAGTGGTGGGAGCTTTAGTGCGCATGACTGTTTGGCCAGCCGTCTTGGGTAGCCAAACAGTCATGTGCACTTTGCATGTTCTCCACGGTATACAACCGTTACCACGCATCTTTTACCACGAAGTACTGTTACAACGAAACCATTACAACGCAAGGGTATTTACAACGCATGTATTTACAATGCATTACACTACAACGCAGCTACTATTACAACGCATACCATTACAACGTAAGTATAGGTAAGTTTATCTTTTTTTAAAAACATTTATTAGGGGTATTGGGTTTGGGTTTTGGGGTACAGGGGTATTTTTAGGTTTCAGGGTTGGGTTTGGGTTTTGGGGTACAGGGGTATTTTTAGGTTTCAGGGTTGGGTTTGGGTTTTGGGGTACAGGGGTATTTTTAGGTTTCAGGGCTGGGTTTGGGTTTTGGGGTACAGGGTTATTTTTAGGTTTCAGGGCTGGGTTTGGGTTTTGGGGTACAGGGGTATTTTTAGGTTTCAGGGTTGGGTTTGGGTTTTGGGGTACAGGGGTATTTTTAGGTTTCATGGTTGGGTTTGGGTTACAGGGGTATTTTTAGGTTTCAGGGATGGGTTTGGGTTTTGGGGTACAGGGGTATTTTTAGGTTTCAGGGCTGGGTTTGGGTTTTGGGGTACAGGGGTATTTTTAGGTTTCAGGGCTGGGTTTGGGTTTTGGGGTACAGGGGTATTTTTAGGTTTCAGGGTTGGGTTTGGGTTTTGGGGTACAGGGGTATTTTTAGGTTTCAGGGCTGGGTTTGGGTTTTGGGGTACAGGGGTATTTTTAGGTTTCAGGGCTGGGTTTGGGTTTTGGGGTACAGGGGTATTTTTAGGTTTCAGGGTTGGGTTTGGGTTTTGGGGTACAGGGGTATTTTTAGGTTTTAGGGATGGGATATATTTACAAATAAATAAATAAAAATTAATATAATTAATTAAAATATTTAATATTAAAATGATAATTTATTAATTAAAAAAATATTACTAATAATTACATTATTTTAACATATTATATACTTACCTATACTTACGTTGTAATGGTATGCGTTGTAATAGTACCTGAGTTGTAGTGTATTGCGTTGTAAAGGTATTCGTGGTAAAGAGTCCTGCGTTGTAAAAATTGCGTGGTAATGGTCTGCGTGCTAAAAGTATGCGTGCTAACATCATATATCCGTTCTCCACCAGCTGTAATACACAGCCTGGTGAGGAACATGCACAAGCTCCCACTGTCTGTCTGAGCACCGAACCGCGGTGCTCAGACCAATCACAACGCTGCATTGCAGCATTGTGATTGGCTAGGGCAGCCAGTTTGTGCTTCTTGCTTCAAGCAGGAACAGAAGAGTACGATGTAAGGCGGTGGGTCGGCGGGACGACAGCAAGGTAAGTCTTTTTTAAAATTTCTTTTTCTATCCCTCCCCCGACCCACCCGCGCTTCTCGTTGGCAGTCGCCATTGAGTCCTAAATCAAGTCAGGGGATTCGCCTCTTTTCGGAGTGTTGCTTCCCAGGAACCACGCCCACCCTTTCTATGTGCACCGGATGCTGAAGGAGCCGGGCCTGTTGTTGGAATAGGACAGGGAGGTCCAGGGCACAATACAGGTAGAATCAAAGGGCATGGCATGCCAGGTGATGAGAAGGGAGGAGACTCGGGACAAGAACCCCGGCCAGATAAATCTTACCTCATGTTATTTCTGACTGCAGCTGAGATTGTCTAGCGATACAAAAGGGGATGTTGGACGGAGCGTTTGAGCAAATCAAACACTCACCCCCAGTCAACTGATCTGGGTTTAATCCACCACCATTCTTTAGCCCACTCAGCCACCCCATTTCAGACATGGCTATATGCAAATCAGTCTGACCCTGTGCCTCATGGGAACAGTACAGCCCGAACTGCCAAGCCATGTCTTCCATGGACCGGAAACAAGCATCCTGGGACCGGTTTCGGATTCATAATCCTCATCAGCCAGGCTATCTTGAATCCAGTGGCCAAGTAAGCAAGGGACTCAAGTCTGAGCATACCCTGCCACACTTAGGGCGAAAAAGCGATACAAAAGGGGATGATGGACGGAGCGTTTGAGATTGTCTAGAGCAGTTCTTCCCAAATTTTTTAGAATCACGACCCAATTTTCACAGCAGCAAACTTTCGGGGCTCACCTAGCTTTGATGACCATGAGACGGGTGATGTTTTAATGTAACTAAAGTATTGTGTAGTAGCGCACTGTTATTTATAGACAGCACATTTTCTATTGGAAAGGCCAATAAATTTGCAGAGACATGCAGGTTTACTGATAAAACTATGCAGCTCTCAAATAATAATGGGCCATATGTAGGTAGCCCATTTGCGATAGAAAATGCTGAAATTCACAGAATTTCAGCATTTGCGATCGCAATTAGGGAAGTGTGCTATGTAGCACACAAAAATCACATGCAAAATAAGGAATCGCAAAATTTGCGATTCCTTATTTTGCAATTGAATTTAAGGAATCGCAAATTGCGATTCCTTAAATGCAATGTAGGAAGCACCCAAGTTGTGTGAATTGTGGCTTAAGGAATCGCAAAATACCACCAACTTCAGGTTGGTGGTAAATTGCGATTTCTTTGAAAAATTCACTTTTTGGCATTTTTCAAAGTGCCGTGTGGGTCACATACATGCCCTTAGGGCATATATGTGGGCAACATGTGCACACATGTTAATTTCAGGGGTGCAACAGGGTGTCCTATTGGCACCCTTGCAACCCTGAAATTGCAATCTCAATTTGCGATTCTCTAATTGAGAATCGCAAATTGAGAATGTCTTCCAATTCATTCCTATGGGCCTTCTATCCCGTAGGAATGAATGAGAAGGTATTCCTTAATTGTGAATCTCTATTTGCGATTCGCAAATAAGGAATAATTGGGATTCGCAAAAAAAATTTGCTAATTCTACCTACATTTCATTTTGCGATTCTCTAATTGCGATTCTCAATTAGAGAAAAGAAAATTACCTACATATGCCCCAATGTGTGGAAATTGGGTTTCAGTGAATATTTATCATTTGTACATCACCAAGTGTTTTGATCCTAATACAATTTTTGTTTCCTTCACACTTCAGAATGACAAAATATTGTGCTTCGTTTTAGCTTTCCTAACTGCTGAATGTGTGTAGTTCATTTACAGGTAATTACAGGTTTTGTTGTGTGTTACAAAAAATGACACCCTACGCCTTTTCCTTTCGCATAATTCACTCCACTTTTCTTTCTCTGACAGCAAAATGAGAGGAGTTTGTAAACACCAATCCGCATGTTAAAAATAAGCAGCACTTTATTAGAAGAGATAGCCTGACATTTGACCTCTGTCTTTGAAGAGAAGCGTATGTGATAAGATATGTACAGAATTTAAAGGCATCTAATAGTTATTGCTTGGACTCGCAACCCACCAAATATTGGCTGGCGAACCACCAGTGGGTCACGACTCACATTTTGGGAAACACTGAGAGGCTTCAAGTACAGCTATTATCACAAGGAACAATGTACATAGTATTTAATTATACAATCTATCTTGCATAGCAACTTTCGCCAACACCTCACGGCTTGACGGTTTTTATGAACCACACACACTCTTACACGTGCCCTCTACGTGAACATAAGCTATCGATTGTACCATTTGGTTTACTGACCAGTTTGTTGTGGGAGAGTCTGAAGTAAAGGTAGGCACTGCAACTTGGATGCGGGGTACCACTTCCAGCCTCTTGCCATGAGGCATCATGGATTTTCCATACATATACCAGGAATAAGGTGCTGTGCATTAACTCCTTCCATGCTCATGACGAGCTCAGCTCGTCATGAGGCACGAGTGCGCTGTGCTCATGACGAGCTGAGCTCATCATGATCGTTGGAACGTTCGCACGCGGGGATAATTTCCCCGCTGTGCTGAACGTTCGAAAACGGGTGTGGTCATGACGAGCGGAGCACAGCGCCGCCATGCAGCGTGACGAGCTGATCTCGTCACAAGCACGGCGGCGCCACGCACGGCCCCCCTCCCCCTGCGCAGCAGGTGAAAACGCCCTGCAGCAAAGGCGTTAAAGTGGGAACCTTTGGTTAGGTCCCTTTTCTGGCAACTTATGCAGTTCCTTCACAACTACTTTCAAGTGTTAACAGTGCTTAGTGTGTCAATAAAAAAAATAGTGCAGTTGCCAAAAATGTGTTCTGGAGCAATCGCCAGCACTGTTGAATGTGGGGGTTGCCAGGGTTGCTTGTTCTACCTCATGCCTATTTCTTCCACCACCCCACACTTCCTATCTCCTTATCTCACTTTTCCATATTCTTTTTCATCCTTATTGTCCCTCTTTGGCACTATTGTTCTTTCACTTCCTCCTCCTTTCTCCCTAGACCTATTCCCAAAGATGAGTATAGGTGTCCTCCACCATGGACATCTATTCACCAAAATGCCAGAGGTAGTGGACATGACATCATGCACCCTTTGACTTTAACGGTAATAAACATCATACAAATTCTGGCCCTGAATTTTGCCAGGAAGTGATGTTACATGATCTTAACCGTGATAACATCACAACAATTGACATCCCTGAAGTTCCATAGTAACTGCATGCACAATATAACAACACAACACAGACAAGTGTCTGTTTTACATACCACCTTCATTATGGTGGTAACATGATATGCATGAGGAATGTTACATTTTCATTTGCAGTACATGAAAGATTCTGTGTTCATCTGAAGAAGATATAGTGCCACAAAACACAAACAGGACTGGGAACCTAATTTACACTGTCATGATTTACATTTCAACTTGTGTTTATTGGATTGAGAAGTGTTTTGATGAGTCATAGGAAGAGAAAACAAGAGATTGGAAAACCAGTAGTAGTTATTTCCACATGTATTAATTGATTAAGAACATATATTAAATATGAACTATGTTATGTTATCTATGTCATTGGCTTACATTATTCCTTATTGTTAACACATTTTGATATATGATTATTTGCACAGAGGTCTAGGCTTTATTCAAACACATTTTTTCATGTGGTATATAAATAAATAATACCGGATCTATTTTTGACTGGATATAGTAATAACAGATAGCTCAATAAATAAGAGTCAAGATTCGAGGTAGTAGGAGTTTGCAGGTTTAATACAGCATAAGGACAGGAACAGGACAACCTGCACGGACACAAATCTGGGATGGCTAGCTAGCACAACTTTAATAACAGTGCACAAGCATATATACTAAAACAGTTTCATTACAGTACATACGATAGGCGGAGCAGTGGGTGGGGTCAGTAACAGTCGAGAAAGATAAGGGTGAAAGTAGGTGTAACAGGAGGCGTATACATAGACATGTGATGTAAACGTAACAGAATATGTCATAAATGGGGCGGAAACATGGAGGGGGCTACCTGAGGAGCCGGGACCTCTAACCTAGTGGTGCGCGTGAACTGACAATGACGTGTTACTAGGAGAAGCTGGGGGCTATGACTTCTGCGCTAGGAGCAGAGACTGAAGTCTGGAGAGTCAGGGCGACGTGTACCTAAACACTATCTAGTATCTGATGTTTAGAGAACATGTTGATAGAATCCAAAAGCTATCGGGGTAAAGGCTAACAGACTCTAAGACTGGTGCATGCATTATTCTACATGTAGTGCGTGTTGAAGAATATTAAATGACCATAAATACAGTATTTCTCTTACATGGAGACGTAAAGGCTAGACCATGACGGAAACTATTGATGCGATTCAGTAGCTAAGGAATGCAGAGAAGGAGGGCTGGACTGATAACTAGAATCATAACATACTTTTGGCAGACTAGCAGGCAGAGCCAGGCTGGGCCGGGCACTGTGAGGCAGGAAGTAAGTGAAGGGTCAGGAATACAGGTGGGGGCTGTATCGCTCCTCAGCGAGGGCTCAGGAGACAGGAGCTGAATCTGGTGTCCGGGCCCTTTTGAGGCCTAGAAACGTGGACTTTTCAATGAAATAACGTGCACACTGAGAAACGTGGCAACGTAACTTTACATAGGCCTGATACTCGTAGCTTTCACGAGAACTGGAAACTGGCATACTAGAGATGGACACAACTGTAATTGCGTCTTTAATCAAACATGGGGAATACATATGCATATTAATCATGCACACATAGCATAGGATGGGGAACACGTAGGGACACAGAACATGGCAAAATTTACTTTTCCACATTCCCTCCTTGTCACTACGTTTCCATCAGGAAACATCAATATTCATGATACCATCTATTATTTCATACAGTATCATTTGCTCGTCTCAAATTTTCTTGGAACTGGATTTAGGACGGGACTTGGGACTAGGAATACAAGAGGTAGCACAAATGCCGCAAATCGCAGGGCCACATTGTATACAGAGGCAGCAACTGAATGTGATCGCTACTGCAATACCTAGAAAGGACAACACTTTCCATCCCCAGGCGGAAATTATATTCCAGAACCAACCGGACCATGTCCAGGTGCCTGGATTTTGGTGTAACAGATGGGCAATTTTATGGAGTCTGGTTATAGCTGAATAAACAGACGGCGCGTTATTAGGAATGAAAATGCAGCAACTAGATCCGATGACTCTACATGCCCCGCCCCTATCGGCCAGTATGACGTCAAGGACGAGACGATTCTGGAGCACGACAATTCTCATAAAAGATTGCTCTTCGGTTAAGTTACTTAGAGCAGAGGTAGTCTCAATCACTACTGCTTCAAGTGTTCTGGTTAATCTACGTATCAGCTTACTATTCACGACAGTACCTAAGTAGGGAAAGACACCTTTATTGATATCTATGTATTGCTCTAGAGCAGTTTCAGTATAATCAACAATCGGGAGATCTCTCTTGTGTCTAGTATGTACTAGGTGGGAGTTCCTATGATAGTCAGGTGGGGCTAGAAAAACTGGTGGCAGTAGGAATGCAATGTAACAGGTTCCCTCCCAATCGAGGGGCAGACGAACATATCCGGTCTGACCACAAACAAAATAGGAATGACGTGAAGCTTTGAAAATAGATTTCCCACTGTCACTATACTTGACAATAGTAGTACAATCACTATGTCCTACATGTACGGAACCATTATTTCTGACACATAATTCGCCTTTGACTGGTAGTACTGACATAGCAGGTAAGTCTGGAGTAGAATCAGACTGAACATTCAGGACCATGAAATTCGAAGAATAATTACCCAAATTATAAACTTCATTTTCTAGATCTAACCCTGTTCTGTGGGGAAGACCTTGCTTGTCTGGAAAACATGTACTGTTCAGAAAGGACATATCAGTTGAGGATGACGTTAACGTGGACCATGCTCCACATGAACCGTTATGTGAAAATGGATAAGGAAAGAGTGGCAGAACTCCCTTCGGTGTCCGGAAAGGGGGGAGTCGACCACACACCCAAAAATTAGTGGCATTGCTGGTCTGGTGTGAATAATGTAACATGCGGATAAAGGAATTATTTCGCATAGCAAGACGATAAGATAGTTCATGAGGAGGCAGATCACTAAACGTATGCTCTACTGTAGTATTAGAAGACTTATTTACATGAGAAACTGGAAAACATAAATGCAATGCATAACTCGTGCAGGTAATCATAAGGCTGAGATATAGCAGAAAACATAAAATAATAATGCAACTTTTAGAGTTCTCACTAACTCTCTCTCTATGGGGGTCTATTTTATACATGTCAGAAACCGGTCTAACTGTTTCACCTAGGGGAGGACTTAGACAATCAAACTGGCTGACTTATTTTACTAGACCTTAATTTCAACTTATACTCCTGCTGCGGAGTTTTCTCTAACAGGGAGGGTTTTGAATCAATGTCTTTTGCGGGACAGTCCTTGAGAATAGTATTTTGGCAGTCTTTAAAATCCTCGGAAATGTTCTTGGAAACAGTCTTTAGTCCATAAAACTTCTTTACATGCGACAAATGCACCCAGCCCTTCCTGCCTTCCAGTTTGACGGCAGTACGGGTGGCCAGGAGGACTTGCTTGGGCTCCTTCCAGCGGGGCTCCAGCGGACTTGAACGATCAAAGTTCCTTACGAGAACCAGACTTCCAGGAACGATTTCATGCGGTGCCACCTCGGTATTGTCTGGAAATGCGGCGGCAACCTGTGAACGACAAGAGTGTAGGGCAGACATCAAGGAAGCTAGGTAATCTGTCAGCATATTACTTGAAACATCTGTAATACTTCGGGGTCTAGGTGTACCCCACATATTAGGGGGGCGGCCAAATACGACCTCGTACGGGGACAGACCTGATCTGGAATGTGCGACCATGCGCATATAAAACAGAGCGACTGGCAGAGCAACTAACCAGTCTACACCTTTTTCTTAACAGATTTTAGCAATGCGTATTTTCAGGGTCTGGTTATGTCTCTCTACTAGACCGGCTGCTTCAGGATGGCGTACACAATGGAACTTCCACTGGTATCCTAATAACAGGGAAACGTGTTTCATCAGTTCAGATGAGAATGGCTGGCCGTTATCAGAATATACGACCCTAGGGAGTCCATAGCGGGGGAAGAATTCACGAACCAACTGCTTGGCAGTGGTCGCTGCTGTGTAATCTGGGACTGGATATGCTTCTGTCCACCTGGACAAAGCGCATACAACTACAAGGACATACTTGAAACCTCGACATCGCTCCATCTGAATATAATCCATCTGGAGGACTTCAAAAGGGTGGTCAGGGGGCTGGAAACCACCTTGTTCCACCGGGACACTTTTACCTGGATTAAACTGGCAACATATCATACAGGTACGGACTTTCTGCTTGGCTGCAGCTCGTAAATGCTTGTTGAACCAAATGTTCTGGATACTGTCTAACATGGCTTTTTCTCCTAAGTGTGCTGGACTATGTGCGGTATTGATAATGACTTGAACCATAGAGTCGGGGAGAAACCATGTGGCTTTTCCCTTCGTTACCCATCCCTGATCTGTCTGGACCCCTCCTTGTTCGGACCATTTCTTGATTTCATCGGGAGTAGCATGTGACTGGATGTCTATGACATCTTGAGTAGGGTCCTTAACTGTCATACAAGTAGTCTGTTCTGGAGTATGTGTCTGTGTCGGATTAACTGGTATGTCTGGTGTCTGAGCTGTAAGCTTGGCTGTTCGATCTGCTAGATCATTACCTTGAGAAATAATGTCAGTAACTTTCGTATGTGCTTTGCACTTCATGATAGCAATAGATGTCGGTAAATGGATTGCATCTAACAGAGCTTGAATAAGGAGACCATGCTGAATCTTGGTTCCATGAGAAGTCATGAAACCTCTCTCCTGCCAGACCACTCCGAAGTCGTGTACAACTCCGAATGCGTAGCGTGAATCTGTGTAAACATTAACTTTCAGGTTCTTGGCGTGTGTGCAGGCTTGTGTCAGAGCAACTAGCTCTGCTGCTTGAGCAGACAGGGTGTCAATACGGTGTGTTTCAATAACTTCAGTGTCAGTAGTCACTGCATACGCGGCTACTAGTTCTCCTGTACTTGTTCTCATACATGAACCATCCACATAAAGTGTCAGGTCAGGGTCTGGTAATGGAATATCTGTCAGATCTTGTCTTGGCTTAGTCATAGTGTTAACTACTTCCACACAATCATGTGTGGCAGGATTTGAATTAACTGACGGTAACAGTGTAGCAGGATTTAGAACGTTGCAGCGTCTGATTTCTATGTGTGGCTGGAACAGTGTCAGTTCATAACCTGTCAAACGTGCAATTGTCAAGTGCTGAGTCTGTGTTCGGTTTAAAAGAACTTCCACGGAGTGTGGAACTTGTACTGTCAAGGAGTGTCCTAATACTATGGAATCACTTTGTCTGATAGCTAGTGCTGTGGCTGCAACTGATTTGAGGCACGCAGGCAAAGCCTGGGCTACTGGATCTAGTGTGCTCGAAAAATAAGCACAGGGCTTGTATTGTCCTGCTTGATCTTGTGTGAGAACAGATAATGCTGTACCATCACGTTCTGTAACAAAAAGTGTAAAAGGCTTACTGTAGTTCGGTGTAGCTAGAACAGGAGCTTGGCATAAAGCTTTCTTTAACTCATTGAAACTAAGTGTATGTTCAGATGTCCAAGGGAGAACAGTCGATACGGCTGCCTCCTGTGTCGTTAACTGTATCAGTGGTTTGGCTAGAAATGCATACTGAGGAATCCATTGTCTGCAATAAGAAGTGAGGCCGATAAAAGCACGTACCTCCTTCTGGGTCTTGGGCTGAGGAAGTCTTGCTATTAACTGGATACGGTCTGGTGTTAACTGCCTACCCCACTTGGACAGTAAGTGGCCTAAGTAGATCACTTGCTGGACACAGAATTGAAGCATTGAAGGGGACACCTTGTGCCCCATCTCGGCAAGGAAATACAGAACTGTAAGTGACGCTCGCTCGCAAGCACGTTCAGAACGGGCTGTGATCAGTAGATCATCGACATACTGGAGCAGGGCAGTGTCAGCTGGCATGTGAATGTTGTCTAGTTGTCTCTTAAGTGCTTGACTATAAATACTAGGACTTTCTGTGAAACCTTGAGGAGCTCGTGTGAATTTATAGCTCCTTCCATTTAAACAAAAACCGAAAAGAAACTGGCTGTCTGGATGAATGGGGACACTGAAAAACGCGTTCTTGAGGTCTATGACTGTGAAAAATGAGGCTTCGGAATCAATGGCTGTCAATAGGGAAGAAATATCTGGAACAACTGGATACTGGGGAATAATACATTTATTGAGTTCTCGAAGGTCAATCACTAATCGATATACTGGGGGTGCATTTGGATCTGTACGTTTCATGACTGGAATGATCGGAGAATTACATACATTGGAGTCAGTTTCTACAACTACTCCTTGAGCCATGAGCTCGTCAATAATTTTGGATAAGGCTGCTACAGCCTCAGGTGGCAATCTGTACTGTCTGATTCGTGGCAGGACTATACCTTGCTTGAGAGTCACACGATGGGGTGTGATTTGCATGAAGCCAACATCAGTTGGACCTTGCGCCCATAGATGCTGCGGAACATTAGACAATCTTGGATCAAAATCTCGTAATACATAGTGACCCTTGAAGTCACGTAAAAACAAACGTATTCCCTCGGGGGAACAGCAAATAACTGCACCTAATTCTTTCAGTGTCTTAATGCCTAACAAATTTTCTGGACATGACTTCGTAAGTAATAGATCAGTAGTGCGGGACAATGGACCTACTTCTAGAGTAACTGGCTCAGATATCTCGTTTACAATTGGCTTTCCTGAAAATCCAAGGGAAACATTTCTAGAGCCTGAGAGCGGAGCCCCTGGAACCTCGTCGTGACTTATGGTAGTCCTACTTGCCCCTGTATCAATCAGAAACTTTCTGTCTTTCCCTAGTACTTGACTATGAATATAGGGACCTTCTTGATCTACAGGAATCTCGATGAGAGGCAAGCCTACCTCCCTCTCTAGGCTGTTTCATGAGTACTGTTGATACTCTGGATACTCAGACTGGGCATACTGGTACATCTGCTGTGTAACATGCTGAGTTGCAGCGATAGGCTGCGGTGCTGGAACTGTCTGTTGTGCGTTCTGCGATGGCTGAGAAGTCTGTGAAACTTGTTCTTGTCTAGGCGGACGTGGTCTTTCTTTAGTCTTACCAGTAGCTATATTATGTTTCAGAACTGCACACTCGTTTATAAAATGACCTGGCTGTTTACAATAATTGCATGTCCCTTTAACGGGAGCTGCAGGATGACTGGCTTGATTCGTACCCTTCTTCTGACTGTCTTGAGGAATAGATTGTGCAACTAGTACTTTCATTTTCGTGTCTTTCATACGTCTTCTCTCGTGTTCTTGCTCTTCTCTGATTCTATTCTGGTGATACTGGAGCATCTGTAACATCTGGGACGGGGTACTAGCTTGCCATGTACTTTCAACCTTCAAAACTCGATTCTTAACTTGTGGACTTGAATTCTCGACTAATTTAGTAACAAAAAGATGAGGGTATGACTCGCTACTCGTCTTCAATCCACTGTTTATAATGAAACATTTTTCAAATCTAGAATAAAAATCACTAGTGTCTTCGTCTTGTTTCTGTTTACAGGCTGAGATTGCATCCCAGTCTTCCTTTGTAGTGGCTAACAATCTAGGTAAAACTTGTATTAACAGTTCTGGTAATTCTTTACATTTGTCTCCAAGACCGGTACCTGGTACTCGTATCTTATCTTCAGCTTCTAGAACTGCCCAATCGATCTTTTTCTCTCCCACCTCCCATTCTTTTTCCTTGAGTTTTTCGTATACCCCTGCGGGCAACAGGACTTTTAACATTTTAATAATATCTGGATACGTGTATTCTCCCATACGGAGCATGTCTTTTAATTCTCGGTGGAACCCTGCTGGATCTTTGTCATGACAAGGAATTAATTTCTTCATCTTTAAGAGTTCCATCTTTGTAATCGGGGTGTAAACAAATACTCGTTGCATTTCACCATCTGCTGTCCTGACTGGGTGTACTTCTCGTAGCGGATGCTGTCTATCTATGTAAAACGGTTTACATTCTGGAGGTGAGACATGAACAAAATGCGGGTTCAAAAACGTACTATATTTGTGGCGCTGTTCTAGAATGACACTAATTAAATCGGTACCTAAACCTTTCCACCTATACTGGAGTAACTCGTTCAGGACATCATGTAACGGACCTGGATCAGAATGTTGACCCTCATATAATGTAATGAGGTGAGGGATCATATACATACCCACCAGTCGTTGCTCGGCTGGGGGCAGTTTCAGAAACAGTTGTGCCACTATTTCGTCTGGAAAAGTGGTAGAATCAGTAGCCCATCGGACTGCTGATCGGACTAGTTCTTGTTCATGCATGGTACTTAACTCACTATAACCGATTCGTGATTTCAGAATGTGATCGGTAGCTTGAAATACTTGTTCTAGAGAACCTTGTTCCGGTGCTGGATGATGAAAGATTTTCTTGTGTTCCAGGCGTGAATGTCGGTCGGAAAGTCTAGTTCTACCTACATACGCTATTCTGGCGGTATTCTTGTCCTCTACCTCTTCAGTAAAAGAGTCATTCTCTTTCTCGCTTACTTGTGCTGTTTTACGTTGTTCGTGTAACCTTATTATTTCTTTACGAATTTTCTTGTACATACTCTCTATACTACTGATGGTTCTGTGCTTACCCTCGGCTATATTATCACTCCACCCTGTCAGGGTTCTCATTTCGGCCGGATCTTTGGTCGGATAATCTTGTTCCCTTATTAAACAATTAATCAGAAACTTTAATATCATGAGCTGGATCTCAGCTTTCCTTTGAGACATGGCTTCGCCAATACTTTCTGGATCATCCCCTGTACGGATGAAACGATATATTCTGTCTAGATCTTCTTTCATGTCAGGTAGGGTGTCCAAATACCCGGTCACCCGTCTTACACGTATGGAATATATAACCGTACTATCATCGCCTGTGACTGGATCATAGCGGCATTCAGTAAGAGCTCGTCGGATTTCTGCAACGGACTTATATTTGGGCGTACGCTGTAACGCACGTTCATGTAACTCGACTAACGTTACACGTTGGTGTGGCGGCGGGGTACCAGGAGGACCTCCTCCTGCGGCCCCTATACTGGAATCGTCGACTGATATTCTTCGTGCTGGCAGAGTGACTGATGTGGCGGGAAGTTGTACTATGGGCTGGACCGGGGGTACCGTAGCAGGTACTGCAAAAGGTGCCCCGGTGTCTGGAGGAGCAGGGATTACATGATTTACAGGAACTGGCGGAACAGGATTTGCATATTCTGGGACTGCGTCGTCCAAATAGGATGAGATGAAAATATCAGCTGCGGTCGGTTTGTGACGTAGCTTGGTCGGAACTAATGGTGGCGGAAAATTACTGGATGCCTCCGGGGTTGCTTTTGGCAAGCCCTCGGCAAGAAGAGGATACATACCCTTAATGAGGGCATTCCTCTGTCTGTCTGACTGTTCGGTTTTAACTCGTTCACCTATCTCGATTAGTTCCCTTTCTTGGGCTCGTTCTAAGGATTCTCTACTTAATTCTGACTTTCTGATTTCTTTTTCGGTTCTTTTATGAGATTCTTTGCGCCATAGCTCGATGGCATCTTTCTGTGACTGTCTGGCTTTCTTTTTCCATAATGCTTCTTCTACTCGCATGATGCACTCGGCATCCCACGTACCTGATACGGGCCATCTATACTTTTCTTCTAACTCTTTGGTGTACTCCACCCATAAATCTAGATATAATATGGCACTTATGCCATGCTTTTGATACATAAAATGACCTGGACTGTCCCTAGGCGGGACAGGAACTGCTTCTTCTAACAGACCTTTTCTAGTTTTTAACTGACGTAGTTTGGAAAACAGAGGCATGACTGAACTGTAATCTAGACACAATACAATACACAATAAAACACGATAATTACACCACTTTCATACCACGACATTGAAATACATGAATGACATTTGATATAACAGTCTTGACAAAATACTACCTGGAATACTGAAAACAGAATACATGAATCTCTCGAGAACAGAACGGACTAGAACAGAAACTAGATGCACTGCTAAAACAGTACGAACTTACCGGTCTCATGAAGAGACACGTCAGGACCCGCATCCACCTAAGTGGACACTTCGTGTTGGATCTGTGTACCACCAAACCCACGGACCAGAGTCAATTAGATTGACCCTGTCTAGATACTACCCCAGCAACGGTACTCACCGGGCAGCAAGAACGGAAGGCCTCGGACTGGACTGGACTGCTTCGACGCCGGACGGACGAACTTCGGACTTCTGTTACGGGTGGGCCTCCGGATACCTCGGACCTTGGACTCTCGGCTTGTTCTCTGGTCGGGACTCGCCGCGTTCCTCCACCGCTTCGTCTGGATGCTGGACCGCAACCTCCGTCTCCTCCGTGGGCCTGAGGGATACTTGAAGCAGAAATATCTGCACGTGCACGGTATGGTTCCGTCACGGCTGCAGAGGATCATGGGGCTTGCGTGGCTTCACCGGCGCGTGGGGAAAGGGCAAGTCCCTATTCGGGCGCCATTATGTGGTATATAAATAAATAATACCGGATCTATTTTTGACTGGATATAGTAATAACAGATAGCTCAATAAATAAGAGTCAAGATTCGAGGTAGTAGGAGTTTGCAGGTTTAATACAGCATAAGGACAGGAACAGGACAACCTGCACGGACAAAAATCTGGGATGGCTAGCTAGCACAACTTTAATAACAGTGCACAAGCATATATACTAAAACAGTTTCATTACAGTACATACGATAGGCGGAGCAGTGGGTGGGGTCAGTAACAGTCGCGAAAGATAAGGGTGAAAGTAGGTGTAACAGGAGGCGTATACATAGACATGTGATGTAAACGTAACAGAATATGTCATAAATGGGGCGGAAACATGGAGGGGGCTACCTGAGGAGCCGGGACCTCTAACCTAGTGGTGCGCGTGAACTGACAATGACGTGTTACTAGGAGAAGCTGGGGGCTATGACTTCTGCGCTAGGAGCAGAGACTGAAGTCTGGAGAGTCAGGGCGACGTGTACCTAAACACTATCTAGTATCTGATGTTTAGAGAACATGTTGATAGAATCCAAAAGCTATCGGGGTAAAGGCTAACAGACTCTAAGACTGGTGCATGCATTATTCTACATGTAGTGCGTGTTGAAGAATATTAAATGACCATAAATACAGTATTTCTCTTACATGGAGACGTAAAGGCTAGACCATGACGGAAACTATTGATGCGATTCAGTAGCTAAGGAATGCAGAGAAGGAGGGCTGGACTGATAACTAGAATCATAACATACTTTTGGCAGACTAGCAGGCAGAGCCAGGCTGGGCCGGGCACTGTGAGGCAGGAAGTAAGTGAAGGGTCAGGAATACAGGTGGGGGCTGTATCGCTCCTCAGCGAGGGCTCAGGAGACAGGAGCTGAATCTGGTGTCCGGGCCCTTTTGAGGCCTAGAAACGGGGACTTTTCAATGAAATAACGTGCACACTGAGAAACGTGGCAACGTAACTTTACATAGGCCTGATACTCGTAGCTTTCACGAGAACTGGAAACTGGCATACTAGAGATGGACACAACTGTAATTGCGTCTTTAATCAAACATGGGGAATACATATGCATATTAATCATGCACACATAGCATAGGATGGGGAACACGTAGGGACACAGAACATGGCAAAATTTACTTTTCCACATATTCATAGTAATGAAACGTGTTTGAAAATGTGTTTTTTCCGTTTCTTTTTTATTTAATCAGAATGGTGTGCATAGCCCTGCTGAATGCAGTTTATTTGACAAAACCTAGGTCTATGTGGAAGCTGCAGAAAGTAGACAGTACTCATTAAAGTACAATTTACCCTTGTTCTTGCAGTGGCGGTTGGCAATCTTGGAAAGTAGTGGGGGAGTAATACCTGCCCTGAATTGTAGTGAGTGAGAGGAGCGAATAATCCTGACCTCTTATAGAAAGAACATTTTGGGAAACATTGAGGTCAAATAGTGCCTTTAAAGCACAATTTCACATAAATTTGCTGAAAAGCCATAGGCTCTGAAAGAACACTCATTAAATATTCAAGCCCCTTCATGGTGAGCTGTGGGCGCACACATATGTCAACATTTACCTCCATCATGCCAGGGCCATCATTTTGCCATAAATGGGTTCTTAACCTTTTGACTTCTGGGGATCCCCCACTTATTCATTAGTTGAACCCAGGGATCCCCACTGAATCATTATTGGAATCCGGGGACCTCCTACTGAGTCATTACTGGGAGCTGGGGACCCAGGCCTAAGCATTGTCGATAATTTGAACAACAACAAAAATGCAGAAAAAAGCATCCATTAAACAAATGCACAAATGATGACACATTTTACTTAATTTGCAAACACATATAAATAAATAAATGAACATTTAATTATAATAGAAAGGTTGGAGCGTTTCTAAATTCACTTGAGTCCACTCATCGTCCATACTGCATTCTGTTAGATGCACCTGTACTGCTCCCATGAATCAACCTCAGGGTACTAATTTTTATTTTTAGCCTCCAATTTCAAATTCCTTCACAGTTACAGTTCATTTTAAAATGTTCAATTGTACATTTGGCTTCTTTATTTCTATACACTTTATTAATCTGTTAATATTATTCAGTCACTGACCCCCCCTGAGGAGCCTTTGAGAACCCCCAGGGGTCCCGGACCATAGGTTGGGAATCTCTGCTCTAGGCCAAATATATCTACAATGTGCTAGTGTTGTAATGTTGCCTTTACTGCCATCCATATATCATGAGTGACCCTTATGCCAGAAATTATCTCTAGTCTATCAGGGTCAGTATTCTGTCATGGTTACCCACTTTCATATGCTATTGTTGTTCTCCATTATGCCAAGAATTGCCCCTAATGGGACAGTGCCAGCATTTAACCATGGGTGACTCTATATGCCAAGAATGTTCTCCAGTATGCCAATAACAACATTTTTCCATTAGTACCCATTGTCAAGAATTACCTCCAGTATGCCAGTACCAGCATTTTATCATAGGAGCTCATTATGCTCAGAATTGCCTCCAGTATGCCAGTACCAGCATTTTATCATAGGAGCTCATTATGCTCAGAATTGCCTCCAGTATGCCAGTACCAGCATTTTACCATGGCTGCCTCTATAATCCAATAACGATCTTTGGTATGCTATGGCCAATAGCAGACTCACAAGCTTAACACCATATTCTCAGTCACGTTTACTGACATACACTCCCTCACACTCACTCTTACTCTCACAGTCTAATTATCACTTTTTCACACTCACTCACTCTGACTTGCTCATAGTTTCTCACTAACTCATCGTAACTTGCTCTCGTCCTTACTCTTACTTACTTATTCTTCCTGAGGCTCTTGTATTCTCAATGACTGGAACTCACTTATTCATTCACACTCACACTCACATTCCCTCTACTCTCACTCACTCATACTTTCTTTCTCACACTCACTTGTATTCACTCTTACTCTCACACATTCTTACTTATGCTCACTCACTCTGACTCATTCTCACTCAGTTACACTAACACTCATGTTCACTCACACCCTCTCACACTTTCTAACACTCCTTCACACTCACATTCAATCGTATTAATTCTCACTCACTCACTTGGAGTCACTTTCACTCACTCATTCTCACTCACTCTGACTCTTTCATGCATGCTTGATGGAGCCTTGATTTCCAGGAGAGTGAGCGGTCCCCATGTTCTTGATACTGATTTTGCTATTTCTGAGGCTATGGGTGTCAGAGACAGTGTTGGGGTTTGCACATGTGCCCCCTG
Organism: Lissotriton helveticus; assembly: GCF_964261635.1. Classification (NCBI taxonomy): domain Eukaryota; kingdom Metazoa; phylum Chordata; class Amphibia; order Caudata; family Salamandridae; genus Lissotriton; species Lissotriton helveticus. Next base: position 104,384,731 of record NC_136069.1, read on the forward strand.
ATGACCACTTAATGATGTCCATGCATACTTCCACTAAACACCAGCTCAAATTAAGCACTGCGTGTTGATATTGTTTTCTTCTATTTAACAGTCTTGCTGCAGTAACAGTCTATCAGCATAATCCACCCCCTATGTAAAGCATAGGTAAGTCAGGATTTTAGCAGACGTTAGTTTTTGGCAAAAACCGCCGTTTTCACCAAAATCTAATGTGTGCTAAAATCCAGTTGGCTGCCTTGTAAATATCGCGATGTGCACATCAGCGATATTTTACAAGGTAGTCCATCTCACTAGAGATGCAAAGGGAGGCGTGGTGAAAAAGGGTGCTAACATGCGATTATGCATGTTAGCACCCTCTAGTAAATAGGGCTATAGTTTTATCTCCGCTTTTTTGGCTTTTTAAGCCAAAAAAGCTGAGATAAAGCCCTTGTTAATATGTCCCTTAATTTCCCCGACGGCCCCCATCGCCTTGAGCCTTGAAGTGGTGATATTGTATTGTAATTGCATTTATATAGCGCTTACTACTCCTGACGAGGCATCGAAGCGCTTTTTCGGCAAGTAGCACGGGACCCATAGAGGATTAGTGTTGAATTAGTATAGTGAAACATGCAAGTACATTTTAAGTGGTGGATAGGTTAGTCAGTTATTTGGATTTGGAATGATAGCAGAAGGTTAGAGGAGGATAAAGATTTGTATTTATATAGCGCTTGTTGCTGCACGCTATTCAGGAAGCCTGTTTGCGCTTTAGAAATATGGATTATTGTTATTACTATTTGCTAGGAACAGGTACCTATTTTCTCTTGAATGTGCAGTGCTTAGCTAAAATGTTGACTTTTCAGTGGCTTCTCTTCTGTTTGAAAATGTCTGTATCCATGGCTTTGAAAATGTAGTAATCACCATTGAAATGCAGCAGATGAAGTGAAGTTTCGAAAGGCTTCACTCCTCGGGGAAATAAGCATAGAATAATTGTGTAGCACCTCGGCTCAGCTAAAAACAAAAGCATCTCCTACTGTGATGAAAAAGAAATCTAAACAAGTTGGTTTTAATTAGCCAGAATGAAAAAAAAAAAAGTTGCAGCCTGCCTCCAGAGCTCTGACAGAGGACCCGCTGAGCGACACTTCACAGAGATCTGAGACATACAATGCAAGCAACCCTCAGTGGAGGTCTGCAGTTTAAGAAAGACCAAAAAGAAAAAAACACCAGAGAAATCCTATCGGGCTGAATGAATTTAATAAAGATGACTGAAATGGAAATGTTTCTTTCACAGAGGAAATAACAGAGAAACAGCGTTAGACTGACAAATAAATACATGTAATTTATTGATGAATTACTAGTGAATTAAACGGAAATATTTCAAAACTATAAATGAAGGTTTAGATTGCATTAAAGGCAAAGTAAACACTATTTAAACATCCACATTATAAAAATCAAATTTCAAGCTACCATATTGTTGCTTTTTTATTTAATAAACTGTGATCTAATTAAATGCCATTGTCTTTTTTTGCCTCATTTTAAAAATGCAATATGGACGCAAACACTTTAAGAAAGTATTATTCTTGTAAGAGGCTATTTCTAAATTAATAATTTAGAAGTGTTGTTGTTGTTTTTTTTTATTGTTTTCTATAGCATGAACCTGACCCTGCAAAGGGTATCAGAGCGCTTTACAGACGTATTTCAACATTAGAACCTTATAGATTACAAATCAATAAATCTTTACATCATTAAAACTTCAGGAAGCGTAAAACATATATAGCAGTCAACAGTTGCATTAATATCAGAGAGCTTAAAACACACCACTACAGGTAAAACATATATACAAGCCCATGTGTGGTTAGTGAAAGGCTAGCGGACACATGAAAACAGACATGAAACGTTTGTAGCCATCGGTTCTGTTGTATGGTCTTATGAGAGAAATTTCCTCATATAAAAAGATTTTGCTTTTTTTTTTTTTTAATGCTGCGAAGGATGGGATTCTTCTAATGCTCGGGGGGAGAGCGTTCCAAATTCTCGGTCATAAGTTCTTTTCTTCCAAAAACGAGCTGGTTTCAGAAGAAGATCAGCTTTGCTCCTGGAGAATCGGTGTCCCCCTGATACAGTACCCATCCCTGATCTCACAATGACCAAAGGACAGATTTTCAACCCTGTCGCACAACGCAGCACCGCTCCCAAAGTTGCTGCGCTGCGTGGCGTGTTATGTTATGTGAATTTGTAGAGCGCTGCTGGTCACTCGTGAAGGTATCCAGGTGCTGAATAGGGCAGGCCTGAGAGGGGAGGGGTTTCGTCTGGAAGAGCCATGCCTTGAGGTTCCTTTTGGAAGTCCATGAGGGCAGGGGGGGTTCTGCGGTGTTTAGGGGATGTTGTTCCAGGGAGCGAGGAGATAACCACCATTTCTGCAGAGACTTGCCACTCTCTGCCCCTCTCCCCAGCGCGGGAACACAATCAGGCTGCCGAGCACCATGCACACACCTTTACACCATAGTGCAAAGGTGTCTGCGTGAATGTAGTATAGTTTAGTATGGGAAGGGTACCCTTCCAGTACAAAATACTATTCCAAGACAAACTGTAAAGCTTTCTCTACGTTGTACGTGTGCTGCACCAAAGGAGAATTAAAAGCATTTTCCCTTTTAATGCTTGCTTCAAACTGGAGTTATTTTTGGGTGCAAAACCCTGTCTACTATTGTTAGTAGATAGTGTTTTGTGTCAAAAAGCATGGGTGGTTTCATGAAACTGCCCATGTACCACCCATGTAACACACTTCTGACGCAGAGTAACTCAAAGCAGCCCATTGTGTTGTTTTGCATGACTTTAACCCCTTTACCGCGGCCTCGATTTCGCAGCAGTGCGGCACGTCCGCATTTTGGGAGGGGCCGCGTCGGCCGTTGGCCGACGGCAGCACTAGCAAGATAGTGCTCCCGTCGGCCAACGGCCGACAGAGGCACACAACGGGTTAAGGCAACTTTCCAGCGCAAAACAAGTTTTAGGCTGGAAAGTAAATCCAACAATAAACATTTAGCACATGTTTGCATCACTTTTATGATGCAAACCCAGGTCAAACGGTTAGTAAATCTCTCCCCAAGAGTTTAAGAAACCAGGAAGGGACACAAACACTTTGGGCCCGATTCACAGAATGAATTTAAGACTCAATCCTAAACTTACTACTATTTTGGTATTCACAGAATGCACTTACTACTTTTGCCATTCACAGAATGAACTTCCTACTTTTGGTATTCACAGAAGTTAGGATTTTGTCTTAAGTTTGTCTTAAGACAAACTTAAGACAGACTTAAGACAGACTTAATACAACATCCTAACTTAAGTCTGTCTTAAGACAAACTTAAGACAAAATCCTAACTTCTGTGAATATCAAAAGTAGTAAGTGCATTCTGTGAATACCAAAATAGTAGTAAGTTTAGGATTGAGTCTTAAGTTCATTCTGTGAATCGGGCCCTTTGCCCTTAGAACAAAAAAATCCTTTTTATGAACTGTTTGAGGGGCGCTTATTGCCACAGCCCATTCACTCTGCAGTAGGTTTGAGACCCATGTTATGCTAAATATGTAACATTTGCGAAGATTAAAGACACTGCCAACTTTGAGATAAATCTCACCGTGTTTGAGGAGGTGGGGGCTTAAAGGGGGCGTGGTCTGGATCGGGCAGGGCCTTGAGCCCATTACTTTTACCCCAAGCGCTAACCACCATCCTACAAAAAAGCTTCTGAGGCTGCGGCTAATGTCCAGGGGAATCTGCAACACCCCCCAATGGACATCAGCTGTGCACAGGTCCCAAAAACTAGCGGGGAGCTCACACTGCACAGGGGTTTCCAGCCCATGTTATCTGCCACTGTGTGAAATCGGCTCCTCAACGGGAGACGCAAAGTTGATATCGGGTGACACGTGGTGGCACCGTGTGTGTTGGCAGGTCTGGTGAAATCAGCTAATATCCAAGCAAAAGAACAGGGAGCCCTGCTGAAGTAAGAATGGATGCTTAAAGATTGCCCCACCTTTTGTGGGGGGGAGGAGTTTAATGTAGCACAAACTCGACCCGAAGGTATTGGCGCGCTTTACATGAGCACCAGTTACATTACGCAAGGACCTTTCCATTTTTGGTAGGCACGAGGAGATTAAGGGGCATATCATCAAGGGTCAATTTGCCGCTTTTGTGGCTTTAAAAGCCAAAAAAGTGGCGATAATTTCATCTCCCTATTTACAATGCGGCGCTAACATGCATTAACGCATGTTAGCAGCCGTTTTTGTAACGCACCTCATTCCACCGATGAACATCGCTAATGAGATGCAAAGTAGGCGTGCCCTCAAAGTTACAACATGTAAGAGAGCGCTAACATAACAGCTCTGTATTAACAAGATTTGCAAGGCGATATTGAAACTCCCGCTAACCGCGGGTATCGCCGGATCCGTGCATCTCCTCAAAACCTGATTTAAGCATGTAGTGTATGGGAGGTGAATTGGCAGGTTAAATCCACACTTCCATATTTACAAGCTCATCATTAGCGCTCACGAGTTATCGCTATTTTTCCCGCGATATTGGCTCTTTTTGCCGCTATCGCTGGATTTCTTATCGCCTTTGGGAAGCGCGTTGGTAATACCGCGCTAACTCGGCGAAGAAATCCAGCGATAGCAGACTATAGGAAAAACAGCGATACGCGCGCTTTGCGATCATTATCGCAATTTGTTGCTGATATGCCCCTAAGTGATTTGGCCAGAATCACAGGATACTGAGTCGACGCGAAGACTTGATCCTTGTTCCCCCTACTCCAAAGTCAGCAGCTCTGGCCGTTACCACAACTTTCGATTTGGTGTTAGACGCTATGACAAAATGTCAGCATAGCAAGGTCACTCGCTCCAATTAGAGAGTCAAATATTACTGCATATGGTCAAGTATTTTTACATCTATTTTTATTTTATGAGGGTAGCTCTCAGAAAAAGATTCCAACTGATTAAAAGGGGAATTCTAAATTATTTCTAATTCTTTTTATTTAAAAAAAAAAGTGTGCCCGGTAGACACCTTGCATTATATGTATTATATCTCAGACAGTGAGACCAACTTCGAATACACAAAATATTCAAATTCCTACTTTTGAAATACTTAGTAAAAACAATTTTCAGTCTTCCTTCATTTTCAGAGATGCCTACTTTAACGTGACAGCGTTAAATTCTCATCAGAAATAACTCCTATTTGTGATAACTAAATATACAATTTGACTGGTGGTGTACAAAAATTATAATTTTGCCTGTAGATATGTGTAAAAGCAATAAATTGCAATTTAATGAAAAACGTTTTTCTAAAGGTCTTTCCTTAAAAAATTATTTCTGTAAGAGAATTATTTCATATAATAACGTTTTAATTCTGCAAAATCCACTTTTTGCAGTAATTTTGACTTGCTTTTAATACAGTGTGCAGCTTAGAAAGTTGGCAGCATTTCAAAAAACTTCTCATACTCGGTTGAAGCAAGTCTTAGTAATTCTGAAACTTCCCAATATTTCTTTTAAGCTCTATATTGGCATCTCAAAGCAAGATTTCTTCCTGGACAAATTGGTTCTAAATGTTTATCCAAACCAAGCAAAATCTTCGCCCTTGTAAACCAGTATGTAGGTGTCATCTCGCAATTTAGTGTCAGAAGCTTCATTCATTGGGGAAACAAGAAAGTCCTATCCACAGGGCCTCTCATGGCCATCCCTCCCTTCGTCACATTGTGGCCCTGAAGCAAAAGAAATAACCCACATTCATGATAGTCAGTGTATGTTTTGATTAGTGGTGTGAAAAATTATCATTTTGCCTGCAACGATGTGTAAAGTTGAGAAAATTCGATTTCATGAAAAACATTTCTGGGTAGAGGTTTTTATGGGGAAAAAAAGTAAGAGAGAACTTTCACCAAATAGTATGGGACATTTTACGAGCCCCTTTGTGTCGCTCTTGCACAACGTGGTGCAAGAGCAAAGCAAATGAAAAATGAGGGGGCATATTAGCAAGGACCTCGTTAAAATTATCGCTGTATTAGCGGCAGAAAACTGCCGCTAAAACAGCGATAATGGGCTTGCTAATATGCGTTATGGAATTCCAATAGAAGCCCAGGTTAGATGTCCTGCAAATCTAACCTGGGCTTCTATTGGAATTCTATAACACATATTAGCAAGCCCATTATCCCCGTTTTAGTGGGGAACATCCTTTACAACGCAACTTTTACCCCGCACTACCATTACAACGCAACCATTACAACGCAAGTCATTACAACGACTTGCGCTGGAGGGCGCTGTAGGATAGGGAATAGCTTAATTTTCTATCCAAAACCTTCCCTACTATCCACGGGGACTGGAGTAGGAATAGAAAATTAAACTATTCCACTATCCAGCGCCCCCCAACGCAAGTCGTTGTAACGACTTGCGTTGTAAAAACTGCGTTGTAATGGCATGCGTGGTAAAAGCATGCGTTGTGATGTCATACAACCGTTTTAGTGGCAGTTTCCTGCCGCTAAAACGGTGATAATTTTAACGAGGTTCTTGCTAACATGCCCCGAGATTTGTGAAGCCACCACAAGGCCACCTTGCATGGCCCGGCGTGGCTTCCTAAATTTCGAGTGATGTAACGCAGCGCAAATCGCTGCGTTGCTTTACTCTGAGCCAGGGAGGCGTTTCCATGGCTGTTGTATGGATGTTCCCACACAACATCCACGGATTTTGACACATCCCCCGATTTACAAGAACTTGTAAACCTGAGGATGAGCCAAAAACATATGCCTCCCTCGACGAGGCGGAACGAGGAGAAATATGGGGCATATTTACCAGAAGTGTGGTGCATTGCCCTGCGTCTCAGGGAAAGGGAAGGAGTGCACTGTATTTATCCAATAGGGTCCATTCCCGTCCTCTCCCCTTGAGCTGACGCCGTTTTGGCAGCCTAGCGCCAAGGCAGGCACCCTTGGTGCCTGTGTTGCATGCAGGATTGTTTTTGTGCAGGAGGGGGCACCTTCCTGCACGAAAACAATCCATAGAGGCGTTGTACTCTTTCTATGTGTGCTGCAGAATGCACCACACATAGAAAGAGGAACAAGCATTGGAAATGCAATAGGTCTCGCAGCATTAGAGTTAGTGCTTTTAGAATTGTTTATGGGTTTTTTTTGTAAATCTTTAGCATTTTTGTTTCCTGTAGGCAATGCTAAAGAATTACAAAGAAAAAAAGCCATAAACAAATGTAAAAGCTCTAACTCAAATGCTCCGAGACCTATTGCACTGTGTGAGGGTGAGGGGTTGAGGGTGAGTGAGGGTGAGGGTGAGTGAGAGTGAGAGTGAGGGTGGGTGAGGGTGGGTGAGGGTGAGTGAGGGTGAGTGAGTGAGGGTGAGTGAGGGGTTGAGGGTGAGTGAGAGTGAGGGTGAGTGAGGGTGAGTGAGAGTGAGGGTGAGTGAGGGTGAGTGAGGGTGAGGGTGAGTGAGGGTGAGTGTGAGTTAGGGTGAGGGGTTGAGGGTGGGTGAGGGTGAGGGGTTGAGGGTGAGTGAGGGTGAGTGAGGGTGAGGGGTTGAGGGTGAGTGAGAGTGAGGGTGAGTGAGGGTGGGTGAGGGTGAGTGAGGGTGAGGGGTTGAGGTTGAGGTGTTGAGGGTGAGTGAGGGTGAGGGCGAGTGAGGTGTTGAGGGTGAGTGAGGGTGAGGGTGAGTGGTTGAGGGTGAGGGTAGGTGAGGGGTTGAGGGTGAGTGAGGGTGAGGGTGAGTGAGTGTGATGCTGAGGGGTTGAGGGTGAGTGAGGGTGAGGGTGAGTGAGGGTTTGAGGGTGAAGGGTTGAGGGTAAGTGAGGGTGAGGGTGAGTGAGGGTGAGTGAGGGTGAGGGGTTGAGGGTGAACCATTAATAAAAGGAAGACGTTGCAATGGCCGACCAGACATCCATGGGCTCCTGCAGGCAGTGTCGAGTCTGTCCTCTGTTTTATAGAAGGCGACTATCGCCCACAGCTAGGAGGCGCTGCTGTCCCCTTAATACAAGTCTAGCAGTGGTAAAACTTCGTCTTCAAGGGGTTGCTATTCAGGAAAGAGGGGTAGAGTTAATTAGTCATACACCAATGCTAGGTATCTGCTACAATGCAGCAATGAGGTTGTCCTGGGCACCTGCAACACACACTCTCAAAAGTAGAGGCAAAAACGGTACCCCAAAATGGATGAAAGCCTTAAAAAAGAAAAAACAAGTAAAACGGCGAATAAAAGGAAAAAATACCACTAAAAGAAAAAAAATATTAGTCTTAAACTAGAAAAGGATTTCTCCAAAATAATGAACGAAAATATTTACATACGAAGGGAGTAACTGCAAATTATTACTCGATATTTCTGCGATATGGGCCAAAATAACGAGATACCAGGAAAAATTCGAGATTTGATTCTACAAACTAACTCTGCTTAATTCCCACACGCCCGCTCTGAAGTGCAGACGTGATTACAAAGCGATACAGGTGTAACAGTATAAGGAAAACGAGAGATCAGGGAATAAAGCTAAAACAGTAAATACATACGCGGAACTGAGCTCATTTTGTATTTTTTCACGAACAAGGATGTAATATCTCAAACAAAAAAAACCTTTGTGTTTACTCGACCTCACCAATAATTAAGAAAAGTGATGAAATGGTTGTGAACTCCATCACTGCATAGCACATTTGGTCAGAGCGAGCTCCCGCCCTTACATAGCTATAGGTGCTCAGGAGTGCCCTTGGTCTGACGCGTGAGTAACTTGTGTGACATGTGTTGTGTTGACGCGCCCAGGCAGTGGGGGCGAGGCGCAATAAATTCCAACCCCTAGGGGAAGGGAATTCCTAGCAAGCCTTTATTACATGGCCGGTCGCGCGCAGTGTCTCGAGGGCCCGAAATTCCACAAAGCACAAACGTTGCGACATCGAAAGAGGACTGGGACTGCTTCCAGCTACCTGTGTGGAATCGACTTCTGGGACAGACTCGTGTATGCTCTACTCATTCGGGAATATACTACTGGCCTTCAACTGCTGCTTGAGTCAAGATTTTGAGGTGAAATCCCGTGCCAGAGCGCTTTGAGGCGAAATCCTGCGCCAGAGCGCTTTGAGGTGAAATCCCGCGCCAGAGCGCTTTGAGGTGAAATCCCGCGCCAGAGCGCTTTGAGGTGAAATCCCGCGCCAGAGCGCTTTGAGGTGAAATCCCGTGCCAGAGCGCTTTGAGGTGAAATCCCGTGCCAGAGCGCTTTGAGGTGAAATCCCGCGCTAGAGCGCTTTGAGGTGCTCTGACGTGTTACTGGTAAACACAGGCGGATGTTTGGGTTCGGGTACCGTTCGGACTATATTATTATACGCTACTGAACTTAGAAGGCGATGTATAGCTCCAATTGCCCTTTCAGCTGCGAGGAAACCCCTCCACTCGATAGAACAGTCACCAAGTCAACAGGCATTGGAAAACCAATAGGCTTCACCGGTCAATGGCTTTACCTGAAGTTTTGGCATTGCTAAAGTCTTCCGCTGATGTTGTTCCTCCTTTGTCAAAAAAAGAAAAGAAAAACAAACAAGCTCTCGGCATTGCGTGGCGGGAGGGGGCGGGGGGAACGTCGAGGGCAGGCAGGATGACTCAGGGGAGGGGGCGGAGCGGGGCAGAGCGGCATGTGGGTGTGAAGAAGCCGGGCCTTTGAAGTGAAGCTAAGCTTCACTTCAAAGGTGTCGGAGGAATGCGGGCGGCTGTGCACGCGCTTTTAAGCTCAATGCACATGCGCATTGAGCTTAAAAGTCACGGGCACTGCAAGGAATCGCCACGATTCCTTGCAAGTTAGATAAAGAGTCGATGAGCCCCTATAGTCTCGCTTGCTCGATGCGCATGCGCATCGACAGGCGAGACCTAAAAAACTAGGAGAAATCAAGAGATTTCTCGTCGTTATGTCTCACCTGGGGAGGCATTTTTTGACACATTTCCTGGTTTACCAGGCTTGGTAAATCTGGGAATGTGTCATAAATCATGGGATTTGCGGCGGTACACTCACTGCAACGCCCATGGAATGCCTCTCTTACACATTGAAATGCAACGCAGCGTTTGCGCTCCATTGCATTACTCCATATTTATGAAGCCTTTCAAAGCCATGCAAAGTGGCTTCGCGCGGCTCCATGAATGTGGCTTGGGGCTTTGCGTCATGCATGTACCACATTGCGTGGTGCAAGCATTGCGCAAGGCCCTCGTAAATATGCGTATTTCTCTTCGTGTTTGTCCTCTTTCTATGTATCTATACATCCTTTCACATGGGGCAAGCCCCATGTGAAAGGGCCTGCGTCAGTCTTACGCCTGCTGTGAGGCAGGCGCAAGATTTTGACGCAACGGTATCCTAGAAGTGGCGCAGTGAAATCTCATAGATTTCACTGCGTCACTTCTACGACCCTTTCTTGCGTCAATACGCCCCCCTTGCATACATTATACCTGGCGCAAGTATAATGTGACGCAGGGGTTTACAAAGTGACGCATCTACCTAGATGCGTCACTTTGTAAATATGACGCAACAAGGCGCATTTTTTACGCCACTGGTGCGTCACAAAAAGTGACGCACCGGCGGCGTAAAAGTGACGCAAGGGCTCATAAATGAGGCCCCTACTCTTTCCCTCCGATCAGCGCAGCAAGGCGTTGCGTCAGTTTTTTGTAAATATGCCCCTTAGAGGTACAAGCTTTATTCCTGCATAATCGACCTTTTGCATTAATTTTTCCTTGCTCATCTATACATTGCGCAGCTGGTAAGCCTTCGGGGCTGAGCAGGTCCACCCCGTGGAGGAAGGATGAAGAGATAAGGGGCACAGGGTACCACAGGGTGGCACCTGTGACAGCTCTTGTGAAACTGGAGGCCTGAAGGAAGAGGTTCTCAGAAGGCCTCGTGCTTTCACGGGTGTGAGGTTTCCGTTCTGAATCAGACAAGTGAGGGGCCTTCTGAGAGAAGCTGCGACAAGGGGTGACTCACTGACCGGCACAGCGGACGAGGGCGGCTCACCGAGGACCGCAGATAGCTCAGTGGGCTAACGCATGAGCTGCAGAGAGCTTTCTGCAACCTGGAACTTCTTGGCGTGTGTTGGCCCAGCTCAGCAGCGCGGGGATCCTTCTTGGCAGTGAACTTTGCCCTTTACAAGTGGCCATAACAGGGGCGTGGATGCTGATGCACCAGGATCGGATTGTGGCCAAAAATTAGTATTTCTGGAGCTGTCGGTGTGTTTCGGTGCTTCTGTTGCACACACCGGGCTAGGGAGCTCAGGTGACAGGAGGCAGGTGGGAGGCGGGGAGGGGGCGCCTCGAGGCTGTGCACAACAGTAAGAAGGAGGGGGGGGGGGCATGTCGGGGGCCGGTGCCATGCTCCTCGAAGAGACGTGGGTTTGTAATGTGAACTACGGGAGTGAGGGCATCTACCTAGACAAATAATGCGGCCAATTTACAACGTGACGCATCTAGGGAGATCCGTCACGTTGAAAAGCCCTGTGTCACATTATACCTGCGTCAGGTATGATGTATGCAGTGTGGGCGTTCCCACACAAAAAAAGCTATGTTGAACTGACGCAGTGAAATTTACAACACTTCTCTGCGTCACTCTATACCTTCATTGCATCAAAATCCCTACGCCTGCTCAGACCAGGCGTAAGGAATGACGCAGGGCTTTTTGAATGGGACTCAGAGAAGTGTTGTAAATTTCAGGGACTTTAGCCATGAGCACTGCTTTGTAAATACAGCGCATCCATGATGGAGCAAGGACATTTGGCGCTGACGCGTCTATGCAGATGCGTCATTTACTTGTAAATCTGCCCCCCTCCCCAAATATCATTATAATACCCAGAGCAGGAGTTCTGCGCCTGGAGTCATCTGAGAAAAGGTAGTAGAGCACGTGATGCAAATATCTTGGGGTTGAGGAGGGACACCAGAGCCGCACGGCATAGGGAGCGAGAAAAATGCATTAAAATGCAACAAAAACAACTGAAAGTTAACTTAAAACATCAAAGGAAACAGCAAAAAATACAGTGTTTCATATCGATTAATATGAAGAAAATCCATGCCTCTCATAAAAGTATTTTATGGAAGATTTGAATAATAGGATCCGAATTCTTTAAAAAAATAGAAAAATGAAACAGTACCTCTAGTTTCGCGAAAAAACAGGGCTTCTGCGCTTATCGGTTTCTGGAGACTTTTACTATGACAGACAATGTTATGTTATGTTATGTTATATTTATGCTTCTATAGCGCACAGCCACTCCATTTGGAGCATCCCGGCGCTTTATCGAAGGTACCCACCAAATGAGGGAGAAACATAACACTGAAGGGACATGCAACACACGCATAAACGTAGCCTTCACGCAATAGGCCATATGTTATTCATTTTGGCCACTTCCGCCATATTTTGTGTGGTTATGCGCACAGGAGTGTTATAAATTTCAATTAGGAGCTGTCAGGGGCCCGCGGTAATGGAATCCAGATGTTCTGGGCGCGTTCACCAGTCTGCAGTGAGTGGCGCGCGTTCGTGCTTGTTCTGTGTTCTCCTTCTACCAAAGACATTACTCGCGTTTCCTCTTTTCATGCAGATCTGGTTTTCTGTACTGACTACAGCTGTGTTTATATAGACGGTGGCTTCAGTTGTGCAGCAGGTGCAGTGGCATCAGTGTGGCGTAGTTACCATTCGTGGAGCAGGTGCAGTGTTATCAGTGTTACTTAGCTATGATTGCGCAGCAGGTGTAGTACCACCAGTGTGGCGTAGCTACCATTGTGCAGTAGGTGCAGTGGCACCAGTGTGGCATAGCTACACTTGTGCAGCAGGTGCAGTGGCACCAGTGTGGCATAGCTACACTTGTGCAGCAGGTGCAGTTGCGCCAGTGTGGAATAGCTACCCTTGTGCAGGAGGTGCAGTGGCACCACTGTGGCATAGCTACCATTGTGCAGCAGGTGCAGTGGCACCAGTGTGCTGTAAGTATCTTTGGTGAGCAGGTGCAGTGGCACCAGTGTGGCATAGCTACACTTGTGCAGCAGGTGCAGTTGCACCAGTGTAGCATAGCTACCCTTGTGCAGGAGGTGCAGTGGCACCACTGTGGCATAGCTACCATTGTGCAGCAGGTGCAGTGGCACCAGTGTGGTGTAAGTATCTTTGGTGGAGCAGGTGCAGTGTTACCAGTGTGGCGTAGGCGTAGCTACCATTGGTGGAGCAGGTGCTGTGGTACCAGTTTAGTGCAGCAGGTGCAGTGGTACCAGTGTGTGGTAGCTACTATTGGTGGAGCAGGTGCAGTGTTAGTGTTGCTTAGCTACTATTGTGCATGCATAGCTAAACTTGTGCAGCAGGTGCAGTTGCACTAGTGTGGCATAGCTACCCTTGTGCAGGAGGTGCAGTGGCACCACTGTGGCATAGCTACCATTGTGCAGCAGGTGCAGTGCCACCAGTGTGGTGTAAGTATCTTTGGTGGAGCAGGTGCAGTGTTACCATTGTGGCGTAGGCGTAGCTACCATTGGTGGAGCAGGTGCTGTGGTACCAGTTTAGTGCAGCAGGTGCAGTGGTACCAGTGTGTGGTAGCTACCATTGGTTGAGCAGGTGCAGTGGTAGTGTTGCTTAGCTTTGATTGTGCAGCAGGTGCAGTGGCACCAGTGTGTGGTAGCTGCCGTTGTGTAGCAGGTGCAGTGTTATCAGTGTTACTTAGCTATGATTGTGCAGCAGGTGCAGCTGCACCAGTGTGGCATAGATACACTTGTGTAGCAGGTGCAGTTGCACCAGTGTGGCATAGCTACCCTTGTGCAGGAGGTGCAGTGGCACCACTGTGGCATAGCTACCATTGTGCAGCAGATGCAGTGGCACCAGTGTGGTGTAAGTATATTTGGTGGAGCATGTGCAGTGGTACCAGTGTGGCGTAGGCGTAGCTACCATTGGTGGAGCAGGTGCTGTGGTACCAGTTTAGTGCAGCAGGTGCAGTGGTACCAGTGTGTGGTAGCTACCATAGGTGGAGCAGTTGCAGTGGTAGTGTTGCTTAGCTATTATTGTGCAGCAGGTGCAGTGGCACCAGTGTGTGGTAGATGGCGTTGTGTAGCAGGTGCAGTGTTATCAGTGTTACTTAGCTATGATTGTGCAGCAGGTGCAGTGGCACCAGTGTGGCATAGCTATCATTGGTGCAGCATGTGCAGTGGTACCGGTGTGGTGTAAGTATATTTGGTGGAGCAGGTGCAGTGGTACCAGTGTGGCGTAGGCGTAGCTACCATTGGTGGAGCAGGTGCTGTGGTACCAGTTTAGTGTAGCAGGGGCAGTGGTACCAGTGTGTGGTAGCTACTATAGGTGGAGCAGTTGCAGTGGTAGTGTTGCTTAGCTATGATTGTGCAGCAGGTGCAGTGGCACCAGTGTGTGGTAGATGGCGTTGTGTAGCAGGTGTAGTGTTATCAGTGTTACTTAGCTATGATTGTGCAGCAGGTGCAGTGGCACCAGTGTGGCGTAGCTATCATTGGTGCAGCATGTGCAGTGGTACCGGTGAGTGGTAGCTACCATTGGTGGAGCAGGTGCAGTGGTAGTGTTGCTTAGCTATTATTGTGCAGCAGGTGCAGTGGCACCAGTGTGTGGCGTAGTTACCATTCGTGGAGCAGGTGAGGTGTTATCAGTGTTACTTAGCTATGATTGCGCAGCAGGTGTAGTACCACCAGTGTGGCGTAGCTACCATTGTGCAGCAGGTGCAGTGGCACCAGTGTGGCATAGCTACAATTGTGCAGCAGGTGCTGTTGCACCAGTGTGGCATAGCTACCCTTGTGTAGGAGGTGCAGTGGCACCACTGTGGCATAGCTACCATTGTGCAGCAGGTGCAGTGGCACCAGTGTGGTGTAAGTATCTTTGGTGGAGCAGGTGGAGTGGTACCAGCACTGGCACCAGTGTGGTATAGCTATCATTACTGGAGCAGGTGCAGTGGCACCAGTGTAGCGTAGCTACCATTGTGCAGCAGGTGCAGTGGCACTAGTGTGGTATAGTTATCATTAGTGGAGCAGGTGCAGTGGCACCAGTGTGGTATAGCTATCATTAGTGCAGCAGGTGCAGTGGCACCAGTGTGGCGTAGCAGGTGCCACACACCCACCAGCCGTCAGTGCACCCTTCCACCAGGGCACACACACCACCAGCTGGCAGTGCAGTCTTTTACCAAGCACACACACCACCAGCCATCAGTGCACAATTTCTACAGGCAGTCACACACACCACCAGCCATCAGTGCACGCATCAATTGTTAACGCATCCACAATTAACTATTGTAGCAATCTCAGTATGGTACACTTTACTTTTAAACATATTCATGTAAAGCACAGCATGCCACCATTGCTACAATTCCAATCTAACCCACAGAATTCCACTACACACCACATGCACACACTCCATAACACATGGCGAAAAGACATTGCCATTTACAATGCCATTAGCTCAAACTCAAATAAATCCGAGCCCGATTGCATTGCCAATGCTTGTTAAAGAGTGTGATGGTTAGTAGCTGTGTTTGTACTGTCATTGGTAGCACTGGCAGGGGCAATGGGTGGTGCAAGCTGCAGAGCCCCGGCACTTAATTTTTCTCAAATCAAGCAATGTTTAGGATACCCAATTGTAGTGGTCATTCTCAACATGAGCATTGGAGCACTGTAAAGAGTCACAGTGACAAGTATGGCACTTATAGAATGAAAGCTGCTGTCCTTTAAACAGAGCACCAATGGCCGAGATTCTTTAGCAAGGTGTGGCAACAGCAAGGGTCAAACAGCGGGTGTCCAAAGGGAACAAACATCAGGAAACAAAGCAAACCGATGGATTTCCTCAAAGTGAAAGTTGCCACCAATGCACCACTGAAAAGGTACCCATTGCCAGCACCTGTATATGAAGGTTCTGTGTCGCGTTGCGCGGAGCAGAACTCCCGTCTATGGCTCCACTCTGCGCAGTCATGAGAGGATCATTATTTGCACCTTCGGATAATAAAGTTTGTTATTCTGCTTTAAGTGTGGCCAAAGAAGGGTTAAACCATAGACATAAACCAGAATTCTTCATCCTGAAGAAGGCAGATGCTGTGCCACTGCTCTGGCTGACACTACTAGGAACCAATTTAAGTACAACTCAACTCAATGCTTTATTACAGTTGATAAAATTACTGTGATGCAGAAAACAAAGAACAACAAAGGAAAACACACATTAAAAAACACAATACATAAAAGTGGGATTGAAAGCAGTATCTAAAACAGGTTAATTACTGCAAAAATGAAATCACAATAATAAAAATATGAATAAGAAAGGTCAATTACAGAATCTTCACAACTTTTGCTGCAGTATTATTGCTATGTCCTCCCCAAAAACACAGGAGATACTCTGTATATTTTATATACAGATTCCAGATAAATAGGGGCATATTAACAAGGGCTTGCTCTTCACTTTTTTGGCTTAAAAAGCCAAAAAAGCGGAGATAAAACTATCACCCTATTTACAAGAGGGTGCTAACATGTATAATCGCATGTTAGCACCCTTTTTCCAGACGCCTCCCTTTGCATCTCTAATGAGATGCAAAGTGGGCGTCACTAGGCGTACACCGGACGGACTACCTTGTAAAATATCGCTGATCTTCACATCGCGATATTTACAAGGCAGCCCACAGGATTTTTAGCGCACGTCAGATTTTGGTGAAAACTGCGGTTTTCGCCAAAAACTAACGTCTGCTAAAATCCTGACTTACCTATGCTAAACATAGGGGGTGGATTATGCTGATACGACCACAGGGTCGTATCAGCAAGGTTATCGCCATTTTGCAGGAAACATCTCTGGAAAACCAGCGCTGTTCCCTGCAAAACTGTGATTTCCCCGCTATCTCTGGAATTTTTATAGCCCTGGAGAAACGCGTTGTTAATAACGTGCTACCAGCGCGATAAATTCCAGAGATAGATGGCTATAAATAACGAAGCGCTAAGCACGCTTTGCGTTATTTAGCCCCGTCTGTTGTTAATATGCCCCGAAGTTTTCAAACCTACTAGAGCCGAACATATGCATTACAAAATGGGTAAAGTTTACTTGCCCAAATTGCAAATCTGCAACTAAAACCAATGAACCACGTAATTTTCAATTTTCGAAAAAGTACTTCAGCATTCTTTAACCTAAATTGCAGTACCTTTTGTCTCATTTTAGGATTAAAAAATTCCCAGAGATATTTGCCCACTTTAGATCAACACGCTTCCCAATACTCCTTAAAATAAGTTTTCCTAATCACATCAACATATAATATGTGCTTTAATGTTGGGAAGTTGCACTCCACGACCAGTTTTTCGACTGTGCTCCCTAAATACATTTTCTAGGCACATCGTGAGGATTGTATTGTGGAGTTTATCGCTTTCATCTCTTCTCTAGAATGAAATCTCAAATCTGAAAGAAGGGATCATTGCACAAGACCTTGACTTCTCGTTGTTGGGAAGTTTATTCTTTGCATCCAAAGTTGCATCATTAATTACTTTAAATATGCTGCAAGTTCTTCTCGCATGACTCTCCGTCAACCGCGGTGCAGGGAGACACAACTGAGTTAATTCTACTTGAAATACTCGGCCAGATATACAAGAAAACCACATTAACTGTACAGATCCCATCTCCACTGCTAAGTCATTTACATTTCAATGACCCTATCTGGGCTTCCCAGATCAAAATAGATTTAGATATAATTCTTAAATAGTATTTTCTCTAACCATTTTGATTTTCGAACCCATTACAGATCACAAAAACGTGCAGATTCCCCTTCTAAACACCACATATTTTGTTTTATTTATGTTCATAGTAAAACAATTCAGTTAATAGTATTTGGAAAGTTTAGTTAATAGCATTCAAAGGCCAATGGGAGTTTGTCCGTTTGTGCTAAATCGTCAGAATAAACCATATGAGCCAAGGCCTTGGCCCTATTTTAGGGGGGAGAACCAGTGACTGTTTTCAAACAAGCATTGGTAAAGTCTTTTCAATGGTGTTACTAATCTTTTGGCTTTGCCAATGCTTTTTGATAATGATTGCTGCTAATGTGGAATAGCATTGGAAAAAAGCACGATAATGAATATGCACATATGCATGCATACGCATGAGGACATGACAGCAACTTTGTTTTCTTCTTTCCAAGATCACAGACGGCCATCCTCAAGTGGTAAATTAAACAAAATATAAAAAGTGAGCCAACACTAATTCTATTTAGGAAGAAGTGGCATGGCAGCAAACTGCAGCTGCTGGGCCCTCCACAAAAAAAAAGTGATGTTTAAAAAAACAAAACAATGAAGACGCAAAAACAATTACGTGGAGAGGGAGGGACAAACACAAGAAGAGGAAGGAAGGCCACTGAATCAAATGAGAGCAAATTAGATTGGCAAGAGAGCCGCCCAATAGGAAGCATTGAGCTGACCCTAAGCCCACTCTCGGTATGAGTATTGTCAGTCATAGGTCTTCGACAACAAACGGCTAAAAGTTGTCTGTAGGCGAGACCTAACAATCAGTCGACTTCTTTGTAATGCAAATGTGCTGTAGGCAGCCCATCACAAGTTGTGCCATGTGCAGAACTGTCAGTCACAATGGAGTGGAGTTTGCCTGTCCTTTGCTTGTCAAATAATTGTAAATAGAAACATTTTTTATGTATTTTCTGTGCACTTCACCGAATGCTTCCTTATAACCAGATAGATCTATGTACCCCGATCTAATTTGGGCATGGGTGTCCCCGTAGCTGGTCTGCACTTTTGACTGGTGTTCCCGTTTCAGAGAAACACAGTGCCAAAGTTAGTAAAATTCCTTTCTTTCCTCTTGTATTCTGCTGCATTTTGTGTGTGTCTATAGGCTTATATGTTTGCATTTTTATATGTTTTTATGAATGTATTGCTATTAATATAGCGCACACCTATGATCATCGAGGCGGTGGCAGATGATTGAAGATTGTGTACATCAAGTGTAAGTTGAGAGTGTAATGGAGTCTTTTCAGTGTTGTGCCAGTAGGGGGTGGTAAACCTGAGGCCAAGTATGGGTGGGCTCCTGGAGTCAGACCCACTCCATTGCCTCAGTGTCCAATCAAGAGTCTGGCATTCTCAAAAGCCCTGCAAACCCGTCTGCAGGAAAAAAGCATCCCTGTGCCGGAGGCAGAAGCGACTCTGTGAGTTTACTCTGTTATCTTTCTAATCCCCAAAGTCTGGGCTGGTTTCAGGATAGTGATAGACTTAAAACACCTGAATTGTTGGGTAACCCCAACCGGCTTTCAAAATGGAACCTCCACTTAGAATAATCCCTTTAATCTTTTAGGAGATTACATGGTCACCAAAGATATCCAGTGCTCCTACTTTCATATACCGATTGTGAAAAAACATCAAAGTTGTGTCAGATTTTGTGTCAAGAACAAACACTTCCAGTTTCAATTTCTGCCTTTTTACCTCAAGACTGGCCCTCGAGTAAGATGGTGGCACCATTGGTGGCCTTGATTAATCTGCAGGAAAGGGCATTCTATCCATGCCTGGACGATTGGCTCCTTCATGCTCCATCAATACAAAATATCGGAAGATCAGAAGAAGGTTCAATGCTCTTTGTCGCATTATGGTTCAGTGCTCTTTGTCTCATTACGGCTCAATACTCTTTGTCTCATTATGGTTCAATGCTTTTTGTCTCATTATGGTTCAATGCTCAATACTCTTTGTCTCATTATGGTTCAATGCTCTTTGTCTCATTATGATTCAATGCTTTTTGTCTCATTATGGTTCAATGATCTTTGTCTCATTACGGTTCAATGCTTTTTGTCTCATTATGGTTCAATGCTCTTTGTCTCATTATGGTTCAACACTCTTTGTCTCATTATGGTTCAACGCTCTTTGTCTCATTGTGGTTCAACACTCTTTGTCTCATTATGGTTCAACACTCTTTGTCTCATTATGGTTCAATGCTCTTTGTCTCATTATGGTTCAACACTCTTTCTCTCATTATGGTTCAACAATCTTTGTCTCTGTGGGCGTGGGAGTAGGGACGACCGTGACAACAGGTGTGGGATTCAAAGAAGGCTTTATTTTTAGGGTTCTTTTAGGTTTAGACATAAACATCTTTCTGTGTCTTAAGGTGAGTCTCTCTCGGGCAAAGGTGCTTTGGTCCGTGGCGATGGTCTTCTTCTGTCTCTCACTGATGTCGGGGGAGGGGGGGGGGTTCTTTACACCGGATACCGCCGACTCCGTGCCATGGAAGAGACCAACA
Organism: Lissotriton helveticus; assembly: GCF_964261635.1. Classification (NCBI taxonomy): domain Eukaryota; kingdom Metazoa; phylum Chordata; class Amphibia; order Caudata; family Salamandridae; genus Lissotriton; species Lissotriton helveticus. The sequence continues at coordinate 104,404,895 of NC_136069.1, forward strand.
AAAGAGGGATGCCGTTAGATCACAGTCCTCTATAAGAGGTGCACCAGGGGGACCGGTGGGAAGTGAGGGTGAACCCAGTGACACGTGTTTACTCTATACACAGTGCTCCGTGAACAACAGGGTATGAAAGGAGGTACGGAGGGGTGGGAAAAGGAAGTTGAATGGTAGGGTAATGACAGAGGTAAGGAACAAACAGGGACATGTACACTGCTACTCTCGAGCACTCCGTCTCCCCACCCAGGCCACCCAACGCCGCCGTACCTGTGACAGCCACACTCCTCCCTCGGGAGTGTGGCACGGCGGTTCACGGGGTCGTTGGCCTCCTGGCTCTCCTCTGGTCTCGGGTCCTCCGTCCTCTCCCCGGTGTTCCTTCGGGTAGACTCTAGCTTCTTCTCCTTCTCCGCTTCGTTCGCTCCTCTCCGTTCCGCTTCCCGCCGCCTTCTCCTCCGGGGTGATTACACACGCCGTGTACAACACTTCCTGGCTTTTACCCAATCCGGTTCCTCTGACGTCCTTCGGGGCTGGGTCTTCTTTCTCTGATGCAAACGCCCATTTAAAGGAGCCGCTCTCCTCCCCCTCGTCGTTCGGTCCGCTCTGCTCGTCCTCCCACTCATGGGTCTGTGGATAGGGCGGAGATTTACAGTCAGCAGGGCAAGGGCTCCACCATTCCCTCGGGGTACTTGTCCCCACTCCGTTACATTCCACCCCCCCTGGTTTCTCCCGATCGGGGAGAACGGGCATCCTGGAAAGGAAATCGACATTCCCGTTGTCCAAACCCTTTCGGTGTATGACCGTGAAGGCAAATGGTTGCAAGAAAAGAAACCAACGCAGGATTCTGGCGTTTTGGGAACGGTTTCTTTGCATCCACTGAAGGGCTGCGTGGTCAGAATAAAGGATAAAGGCCTTACCCTCCAGGTAGTACCTCAGTTTGTCTATCGCCCATCGAATGGCGAGGCACTCTTTCTCCACCGTAGGATATTTCTGTTCCCTAGGATGGAGTTTCCTGCTGACATAGAGTACGGGATGTTCGGCACCGTCCTCTCCTTCCTGGGACAACACTGCCCCTATGCCTGAGTCGGAAGCATCAGTTGCCAGGGAAAAGGGTTTATCAAAGTTCGGAGGTATGAGGACGGGACTCGTAGTAAGAGCACTCTTCAGGGTCTGGAAGGCTTTATGGGCCTCCTCGGAGGGAGGGTTCGGAAGGGTATTCCTGACATTTTTCTGTAGGAGATCGGTTAGGGGATGGAAAGATCTGCAAAGTTCTTGATAAAACGTCTATAATACCCTATGAGGCCCAGAAATGCTCTCAGTTCCTTTTTTTTAGACGGAAAGGGAGTATGGGTTATGGCCCTGACCTTCTCCTCTTGAGGGGCTATAACTCCTTCTCCTAGCATGAACCCCAGGTACTTTACTTTAGGGAACGCTGCTCTTGACTTCTTAGCGTTTACGTGTAGACCGGCTGCCTGTAGGGCGGTTAGTACTCTGGCTATGTGCCTCAGGTGTTCACCCCAAGAGTTGCTAAAGATGACAATATCATCCAGATACACTGAGCTGTATTGGGTGTGAGGAGCCAGGACCGTGTTCATCAACCGTTGGAAAGTAGCAGGGGCCCCATGTAGCCCGAAAGGGAGAACAGTAAACTCAAAGAGCCCATCTTCTGTAGCAAAGGCGGTCTTGTGTCTGTCCCCCTCCTTTAGTGGTACCTGCCAATACCCTTTGGTCAGGTCGAGTATGGTGATGAATCGTGCCTCCCCTATCCGTTCTATTAGTTCATCCACCCTGGGTATCGGAAAGGCGTCAAATGATGACACAGCATTCAGGGCTCGGAAGTCCATGCAAAAACGGGTAGACCCGTCGGGTTTCGGAACCATGACTATAGGGGATGCCCAGTTACTCCTTGAAGGCCTTATGACTCCCAGCCTTAGCATTTCCTGTACCTCTTTCCTCACGTCGGCCCTTTTCGCTGCCGGAATGCGATAGGCCCTCTGCTTCACTACCTGTCCTTCTTTTGTGTGTATCTGGTGTTCCGCCAAATGCGTACACCCTGGGGTGTCTGAAAAAATTGGTGAGAAAGGGTGTAACGTCTCGGACAACTCCTTTCTTTCTGTCTCGGTCAGCTCTGTGTTCACCGGTAGGTGCGCCAAGGTTGACCCTGTGCTACCGGATGGTAGGGCAAGATTGGCCGGGCGAGGGGGCTGTCCTATCCATTTCTTTAGGAGATTGACGTGGAAGGTTTGTCTCCTCGTAGGTGACATTTGCAACCGGTATGTCGTATGCCCAATAGTCTCTACCACCTTATAGGGCCCCTTCCACTCGCTCCGGAACTTTTGTGTGGATGTTGGTAGGAGCACCAGGGCCCAATCTCCTATCACCAGGGCTCTCCTTTTCTTTCCTTTATCATAATACCGTTTCTGAGCGACTTGGGATTTTTCAAGGTTCGAGTACGCCAAATCCCTCAGTTTCCCCAGTCTGGATCTCAACTGCTGAGTGTATTCCAGCAAGGTTCTCTGTTCGGCGGCCTCCTCCCTCTCCCAGGCTTCCCTGGTTATCTCCAAGAGACCGTGGTTGGCGGCCGTACAGGAGTTCGAACGGTGAAAACCCCAAACTGCTTTGTACCTGGGCTCTCACCACATAGAGGGCTAGAGGTAACATCCTATCCCAGTCCTTGTTTTCGGTGGTTAAGAGCTTCTTGAGGGTTGTTTTCAACGTCCGGTTGTACCTCTCTACGAGGCCATCCGTTTGGGGATGGTAGGCGGACGTCCGGATGTGGTGGAGGTCCAGCATCTTACATACCTCTCCCATCATCCGGGACACAAAGGGAGTCCCTTGATCCGTTAGGATCTCTCGTGGAAACCCCACTCTGGAGAACAGCTCCACCAGTCTGTCCGCTACATTTTTTGTAGTCGGGGCGCTGAGGGCGAATGCCTCCGGGAACCTGGTGTTGTAATCTACCACCACGAGGGCGTAGGTGTGTCCTCTTGAGGTGCGGGGTAAGGGACCAATCAAGTCCATCCCTACCCTCTCCCATGGGTTGCCGATTATGGGTAGGGGTTGCAATGGCACCTCTGGTGGTCGGGTTAGGTTCTTCTTTTGGCACACCTCGCATTGTTTACAATAGGTCTCTGCCTCCTTGTAAATGCCTGGCCAATAAAAAAGCCGCAATATATTCTGTGTCGTTTTCTCGGCCCCACTATGCCCAGCAGTACGGTGGGTGTGGGCGTAGAAAAGGATCTGCTCCCTGAAGTCCTTGGGTACTACGAGTTGGGTTGGTTCTCCTGCTTTGCTTTCACGGTATAGGAGGTCATTGTCTATGCTGAATCTGGGGTACCCATGGGCAGGAGTGGTCTGAGAGATGTGGGCCGCCTCCCAAGCATTCAAGAGGGAGGGATCGTTGGCCTGTGCGAACTTGAAACCCCTGTCTAACACCCAGGGTTCTATGGACAGGTAATCCCCTACAGGGAGACCCTTCAATTCCCTTTTAAACATTGCCAAAAAATCTGGGTTATCTACTCCTATGATTACTTCCTCAGGCAAGGACCTGACCACTCCCACCTAACGGAACAAGGTTCTCTACCTATTGGGTGCAGTGTTATGCGGGCCATGGGGTGTGGTTTAACGTCGCCGTGAACGCACCTAATGAGAACAGTACCCTCTTGGCCTACCTGGTTGGGGTGTAATAGACGTTCCTGGACGACTGACTGCCGGCATCCAGAATCAAGTAAGGCTTTCACCAGTTTCTTGTTTACACGTACCCTCACATAGAACGATGGACCCATTTCGGCGGTGTACATCACGGCTTTGGGAATGTAGCCGACCTCCATGGGCTCTTCGGGGGATCTTCGTTGGGGGCACATCCTGGCTATATGACCCCACTCCCCACATTCGAAGCACTGGGGTCCCTTCAATATGGGCGCTTCCGGTTTATAGGGGCGAGGCTTGATTGGTTCTGGGGCAGGTTTCTTTTTCTCGAGTTTGGATGGAGTAGGCGTAGCTTTACTCCCTTTTTCGGTATCCCAAGGAAAAGTACGTGGTGCTGCCCTGGTATAGTTGGCTGCCATTTCTATGGCTTGGGCTGCCATCAGTCCCGGGTGCTGCCTCAGCCATCTCTGGGTCCCATAGGGCAGGACCTCCATAAACTGTTCGAGGATGATACTGGACATAACTTCCTCCTTGCTTCTACTGTCGGGTCGGAGCCATTTCTCAGCGGCCATCTTTACGCCTATATACATTGTTTTGGGATTCTCCCCTGCTATACCCTTCTCCCTTCTGAAGCGGAGTCTATAAGCTTCTGCGTCCATCCCTAGGTGGTCCAGGATTACCGCTTTTATGTCGGCATATGAGGACGTACCAGAGTGGTTTGCCACCTGGTAAGCGGTCTGGGCTTCTCCGGTCAATAATGGGGCCAGGAAGAAGGGCCATTTCTCTTCAGGCCATCCACATGCCCTGGCCGCACGTTCAAAGTTCACAAGGAACGCGTCAGGGTCTTCTCCTACTACGTATTTCTGTAACGCCACTCCCGATGGGTGTGGTCCGACCGGTCTTTGGTCCAATGGGGAGGAAGTGCTTGGGGCTTGAGCAACCCTTTGTATGGTGTCCAATTGCTGTGACATAGAGGTTCGGAACAAGTCCCGGTCTGCATCAGCGGTACTGATCTGTTGGCTTATCGCCCATTCCAGCTTTTGTTGACCGTCAATTAAGGTCTGTATCACCTGCTCCATTGCCATGGTCGCTTCAGATGGGGTTGATCCCACTTCTGACACCAGTGTGGGCGTGGGAGTAGGGACGACCGTGACAACAGGTGTGGGATTCAAAGAAGGCTTTATTTTTAGGGTTCTTTTAGGTTTAGACATAAACGTCTTTCTGTGTCTTAAGGTGAGTCTCTCTCGGGCAAAGGTGCTTTGGTCCGTGGCGATGGTCTTCTTCTGTCTCTCACTGATGTCGGGGGGGGGGGTCTTTACACCGGATACCGCCGACTCCGTGCCATGGAAGAGACCAACAAAAGAGGGATGCCGTTAGATCACAGTCCTCTATAAGAGGTGCACCAGGGGGACCGGGGGGAAGTGAGGGTGAACCCAGTGACACGTGTTTACTCTATACACAGTGCTCCGTGAACAACAGGGTATGAAAGGAGGTACGGAGGGGTGGGAAAAGGAAGTGGAATGGTAGGGTAATGACAGAGGTAAGGAACAAACAGGGACATGTACACTGCTACTCTCGAGCACTCCGTCTCCCCACCCAGGCCGCCCAACGCCGCCGTACCTGTGACAGCCACACTCCTCCCTCGGGAGTGTGGCACGGAGGTTCACGGGGTCGTTGGCCTCCTGGCTCTCCTCTGGTCTCGGGTCCTCCGTCCTCTCCGCGGTGTTCCTTCGGGTAGACTCTAGCTTCTTCTCCTTCTCCGCTTCGTTCGCTCCTCTCCGTTCCGCTTCCCGCCGCCTTCTCCTCCGGGGTGATTACACACGCCGTGTACAACACTTCCTGGCTTTTACCCAATCCGGTTCCTCTGACGTCCTTCGGGGCTGGGTCTTCTTTCTCTGATGCAAACGCCCATTTAAAGGAGCCGCTCTCCTCTCCCTCGTCGTTCGGTCCGCTCTGCTCGTCCTCCCACTCATGGGTCTGTGGATAGGGCGGAGATTTACAGTCAGCAGGGCAAGGGCTCCACCATTCCCTCGGGGTACTTGTCCCCACTCCGTTACATTCTCATTATGGTTCAATGCTCTTTGTCTCATTATGGTTCAATGCTCTTTGTCTCATTATGGTTCAATGCTCTTTGTCGCATTATGGTTCAGTGCTCTTTGTCTCATTACGGCTCAATACTCTTTGCCTCATTATGGTTCAATGCTTTTTGTCTCATTATGGTTCAATGCTCAATACTCTTTGTCTCATTATGGTTCAATGCTCTTTGTCTCATTATGATTCAATGCTTTTTGTCTCATTATGGTTCAATGCTCTTTGTCTAATTACGGTTCAATGCTTTTTGTCTCATTATGGTTCAATGCTCTTTGTCTCATTATGGTTCAACACTCTTTGTCTCATTATGGTTCAATGCTCTTTGTCTCATTATGGCTCAACACTCTTTGTCTCATTATGGTTCAACACCCTTTGTCTCATTATGGTTCAACACTCTTTGTCTCATTATGGTTCAATGCTCTTTGTCTCATTATGGTTCAACACTCTTTCCCTCATTATGGTTCAACAATCTTTGTCTCATTATGGTTAAATGCTCTTTGTCTCATTATGGTTCAATGCTCTTAGTCTCATTATGGTTCAACACTCTTTGTCTCATTATGGTTCAATGCTCTTTGTCTCATTATGGTTCAATGCTCTTTGTCTCATTATGGTTCAACACTCTTTGTCTCATTATGGTTTAATGCTCTTTGTCTCATTATGGTTCAATACTCTTTGTCTCATTATGGTTCAATGCTTTTTGTCTCATTATGGTTCTCTCCTCAAATGAGGGAAAGTAAATTGACCCCATCTCAGAGCAGAATTTTCTAAGGGGCATGTTGTAGGACAGAATTGCTCATGGTTTTTGATCCAGAAGAGAAGAGAGAGCAATGGGGATATGACAATTGATGACCTCTAGTGGAAATGGAGCTGTTTCCAGCAAGGACATTTCTGAAACTGCAAGCTCACATGGTTTCCCGCGTTTTTATTGATCCGCGGGAGCATCTGCATCTTTCTACATTGATAAACCATTCACACGAGCATTGGAAACCAGCATCTCAAAACTTTAATACCATAATTTGAACCAAACAAGAAGTAAAGAATTTCCTAGCATGGTGGATGAGTCCTGTATCTTTAGCAAAAGGTTTTTCTCTATTGTCGGGTGGTATGACAACCGTCGCTACTGATGCCAGCTCCACTGGTAGGGGAGCCACCTTAGAAAGCCAGTCAATCAAAGCTTGTTGGCCCCGCGTGGAAATCAAGACATAATCAAACTGGAGAGAACTGATGACAGTGTACAGGGCTATTTGTTTTTCCTCCCACACATTCAGGGGCATCATATAGTAGTGAGAATGGACAACATGGTGTCGTGTCCTACATCAGTCATCAAGGAGGGACTCAGTCTGCATCACTGAACTGAGTGATGTCACGATTGGGGATTTGGTTAGAAACTCGAATTTGCAGTTCAGGGCTTCAAATGAGACTGCTGAACAAAAAATAGAGTCATGATACATGTGTGTGCCTTCGCCTATGTCGAATTTCGTTGCTCGTGCTGCAACGCCAAATGCAATGCAGCACGCGCAACAAAATTTGTTTTATTTATTTTTTACGTTACTTACCTGTAATCGTCCGTTTCCCATATTTTACAGCTCCCCACCCTACCCCAGCCCCACGTCACCGCCCAGCGGAACCCCCTACACGGGCCGTCGCTGCCTGTGTCTAAATGAGCGAAAACCGTCACAGCAGTGGCACAGCCAGTGTGTCATGGGCCCCAGTGCAAAGAAGGATGTGGGCCCTAAGGCCGCTCTTTGAACTGTGAAATACAGCAGTAATCATGGTTCAGTGGGCCCCTCAGGCCTCTGGGCGCCGGTGTCACTGCACCCGCTTCACCAGTGGAAGCTACACCCCTGCACCACAGAGGTCTGTGTAGGCTTGTCCAAAGACAGGGGGACACAGCAGAAGTAGGGTTAATGAAGCTGCCTGCTCAGGCGCCTGTGGTTGGCCTACATACTTCTCGGTGTAACAGAAAGGCCCTCGCTGGCAGCTTCCTGTGGTCCCCCGTTCCACCCCCCCCACCACCATACATGCGACGACACGCACTCTTCAACAAAGAGCACCAGCCCCCACACACGGTTGGACACGCAGAGCCTCCCACACTCTCAAAACCCTACTATTTACATACATGCACCACAGGCAAGCCCCCCCCCCCCCTTACAAACACAAACTGATCCCTCATAGCCCCCCAACTTCAGGGAAATCACACAACCGTTCACCCACCAACCCCACTGCCTTGTTAGGTAATATTTCACACCCCGCCTTCATTACCCCTTACACCCCGCTAGTCCTTTTGTCCTGCACCCTTACTGACACACAGGATTGAAAGAGACAACCTGCTTAGTACTTTTCTTAGTATTTTTATATTTATGATTTTAATTATGAACAAATATATATATCTTTTTTTTACAATTTTCCCAATTAGCATGCTTGTTTCTGTTGATTTTCTAAATCTTTATATAATCATACAAATCAGCCTGTAGCCAATCAATTGTTACCTGCCCAATACTGTAGTAAAGTACAAGAGGAATACATTATTCTCAGTACTTAATTTGAGTCGGTATTTGAAGGCGAGGCCCACCTGCACTCAGACACTTATTTTTCCTTATCAGACCTGGGCCCAGATTCATATCTGGGCAGACGTCCCGTGGGATCACCATAGGGACAGAGTAAATGACTCCGTCCCCATGGTGGATAGGCCGCCCACGTAATTTACAAATGGCCGGCAAGCAGGCCGACATTTTAAAGGCGTGGAACGCCGCCAAGGCGGTTCCTGTCAATGCATTTTACTGTTTGTTACAGGGCTGCGTCGGAAGGTACTCTCTGCTGTGGCCAAACTTATGGTCTGACCACGATTACATTTGGTGGGTGGACCACTATATTGGCAAGGAGGAAACGTTGTCGCTGTTGCAATGGAGTTCCCTCTCCGCCAATATATAAATTAGGCCCTCTGACCAAGAGCAAGAGAGTGAAAAGCACAAAAGGGAGAAAGAAGAGGAAGAAAAAGAAAAAGACAGAAAAGAACCTGCAAGAGTGGGAACCTGCAAGACGTGCCTGGTTGTGGATTAAAGAAGCGTGAGGTGGAATCAAGGCTACGCAGCCCTGAGATTGACACCCTTGATAGTTGATAGTGCCAACCAACAGCTGTGGTGTAAAACTTTGGGCCCAGTGCTTATTCTTTTACAACGTAAGCACTGAGTATTCTGTACATGCAGTCGGATATATTAATGTTACCGCTCTTAATCCAGTAAAAATAACATTCCTGGGGGCGTGGCTAGCAGCCAACATGGCAGCAGCATAGAGTGAGAGCTCCTGCAGGCACTGTGGCCTAATCAATAATCCAGCGCATTCATCCGCAACATTGCTCACCTGAAGCGGCAGCCCTCGGGTCCGGGTTTGAAGCGACACCTCCCGATCCGCTTTTGAGGCACAGCGGAGACTGGACACAGCCTGAATCACCACTGGCGCACATAGGCCTGTGCCCCGGCGGGAAGCAGCGGTCTGCCGTGATTTTCCGGCCCAGGCGGAAGTGAGACTGGGCCGGCCTACTTGTGGAGGGACTCCCCGGTGCCCAACCTACAACACGATCCCACCCGCTGGGGGCACCGGCGCACGGAGACAGCCTTGTGCGGCGCCGCCCAGGAGTGCGATTGCCAGGAACGCCTGCTGGCATTTGATTACTGCAGCTGGGAAGAGGCGGCGATTGCGGAGGCAAGCAGAAGACGGAGGGACCAGCTGCACGCTGCGGATCAGTGAGGCACCCTGGGTAGACAGCGACCTGCTCGGGGCAGCGGCGATTAGCAGAGCGCGGCCGCTACGGGTAAGAAAGACTTCCTTCACCCCCTGGGGAGATACGGCTGCACGCACTTAGACCCGGCCAGTGACGGTAGCAGCAGGTGCCCCCGGGGGCCCGGCAAACACAACGTGGACCTGGGGGACAACACCAGAGGGGCTGGCAGCGCTCATCCTGTGGGACTGTAAAAGGCGGTCAGGCCATATTGGGGGTACAGAGGTGGGGTCACTAAGTGGCGGAAACCCTGGTGGGATCCCGAACGACCCGGTGACGCTAGCACAGCGCAAGCCTCGTCAGTAGTGCCACAAACACCCAGCAGGCGGTGCAACATCCACCCTGTTCTGGCCCGGTGACCCCAGCAACAAGATCCATAGGACACTCCATACTCGAGGCACTCTCGGAGGCGGACGGCGGTGGGGCAGGCTGTGCACTAAGCGTGGCGATATAGTGACTGGCGTTCACTATGATCACAGTGGCGACTCGCGAGTTGGAAAAGTCCCGAGAAATACCTGGTACCGGTGCATAGCGAGACTGTTCAGGGGCAGATAACACAGCACCAGGCGGTTTAGTGGAAAATTCCCAACAGATACTTGACATCGCGGAACATCCTCCTACCCACTGTTCCCCGACCCGCACGCAACGGACAAAAAAAGAAAAACGAGCCACGACGCAGGGAGGGACGGAACCGGTCTACGCAGGCTTGAAACATGGCGGGCAAGGGCACCAGGAGTGGCTCAACACAGGCCAGGTTGGACAAGTTTGCATACAGCCAACACACACCATCACAGAACGGAGGGCGAAACTCCACGGATGCTTCCCAAGACAAGGATGTAACCAAGAAAGTAACATTGGAAGACATTATGAGAACCCTCTCGGAAGTCAAATCTACAGTGGGCTCCATCTCCTCTGAGGTCACGCTGCTACGAGCAGATTTCCAAAAAATGACTGAAAGAGTATCCCAGGTGGAGGTGGTCACGAAATCCCTTGTGGAAGACACATCGGAACTCCAAGTGGCCATGGAACGTATGGAGAAAGTCACCAGACTTCTACAGGATAAGCTGGACGACCAAGAGGGGCGTTCACGAAGAAATAATGTACGCATCCTCGGACTTCCGGAAACAGAGGGGAAGGGAGCAATGGACCTCTACATTGAACATCTTATAAAATCCAAACTACAATCGAAAGGACTGTCCCACTTCTTTTCAGTGGAAAGAGCGCACAGGGTCCCGGGCGTAACACCTAAACCGGGAGCCACACCGCGGCCGGTGCTAGCTAGACTCTTCAATTTTAGAGATAGAGATGCAATCCTTCAAGCAGCGAGAGTCTCTCCACCTGTTAAGATTCAAAACGCAACTCTGGCATTCTTCCCGGACTACACGGCAGAGGTGGCCAGACGCCGCAAGTCATTCACGGAGGTGAAAAAGGCGCTGCGGGACAGGGAATTGCCATATGCAATGCTGTTTCCTGCCAAGTTGCGGATTGTTGCCAATGGGAAAACATGGTTTTTCGATAAACCGGAAGCGGCGCAAGACTGGCTTGATGGGTGGAGACAGGTGGGGCAACAACACCATCCGCGCAGAGATCGACATAACCAGCGTCCCGGCAAACAACTAAGCAACCAAGCCAGCCAATCGACATGTCGAGGTGGCACGGAAGAAACTGAGTCTGACACTGCACAAGATCTACTCGATTCTGGACAACCAGCTCCGGTCTGAGGATTGAATATATATGTGAGGCACTGAGTGTGGCGCGATGAACCTTGGACCTGATGCAGCTGAGTAGGGTGGGCACAATTAGTGCCTGTAAGGAACTCACCAACCCCACGAGCAAGTAAGATAGTTTGGGAAGGACTAAAGCACTCTGCAATGTTGGGGACACGGGCGGGGGTTTGTCCGTGGAGCAGGGGAGCAGGGAGGGGGGATGGGGTTAAAGTTATGTTGTTCGCGTTTCTGTTTCTAGTCATCATTCAATCCACACGCTACACTACCACCCCAGATATTGGCAAACTCCTACGCACCATCTTGACACGCAACGTCGGCATTGACCCTGACGACACAGCACAAGTAACACTATCCCACCGATTCCATGGCCAGAACACTTACTGCTACACCCGACGAGACTAACCCTAAGACTATGGAGGTGCCCCCACTGCGCCTGTTAACCTGGAACGTCAGAGGCCTAGGGGACAAAATCAAAAGGGGATTGGTCCTGCAAGCTCTTAAGTGACAGAGCCCAGATTTAGTGCTACTCCAAGAAACACACCTAGCAGGGACAACATGTAAAGCGCTTGACAGGCGCGGCTATGTAATGGCGATACATGCAGACTTTACTACCGGTTCCAGGGGGACCGGGATTCTAATGAAAAAGACGTCACCCTTTATCATTACACACCGCACGGCGGACGATCAGGGCCGCTTTGCAGCTATACATGGCCAATGGGAGGGTAGGCCACTAAATGTAGTCTCCGTGTACATACCCCCGGCACTTCACCCCATCACATTGCCTGCCCAGGGCAAATTCCTTCTAGACCTCCCTGAAGGGGACACGATAATAGGGGGGGACCTAAATGCTATAATGGACCCCACGATGGATACCTTTCCCACCAGAGACCGCTTAAGAGGGAATGCCCCACTACCTGACTTTTTAGAATCCTTGGGCATCACGGATGTATGGAGGCACCTACACCCGGCGGCACAACAATACACCTTTTACTCCGCAGTTCATAACAGCCTCTCACGCATAGACTACTTCTTGTTCTTGGGGGCTGGGCTGGAATCTGTGGACAAAATAGATATCCTACCCAGGGGTATTTCTGACCACTCACCCATCACTTTATCTCTCACCACCAGAGACAGAAAATGCGCTAGGGTCTACCCACTATACCCACAGTACTTAAAAGATCCCAAGATCCGTAAGAAGCTCAGACTGGCAACCACGCACTACTTCGAAGAAAACGCTGGTACAGTGTCCTCTCCATCAGTCCTGTGGGAAGCATACAAAACGGTACTCAGAGGCGCCGCAATAGCAGCAATAACGGGTCACAAACGGGATTCCCGACAAGAACTCACGGAGATAGAACTGACACTCAACGACGCAAACACTGCTCACATGGCGAATCCCACCGTGGACACAGCACATACATTACAATTAAGGCAGCAACAATACCAGGCCCATCTTAAAGCGACAGTTCAGGGATACATCGCAAACACTGCACACAGAATTTATGACGTGGGCGACAAAGCAGGGAGAATGCTGGCATGGCTGGATAGGAGAAAGGAGGGGGCGAGGGGTATTCAGGGGCTCCACACCAATGACGGCCAGGTACTAACACACCCGGAGAAAATTGTGCACGCCTTAGCGAGTCACTTCCGCGATATATACACGCCAGACCACGCCGTCACGGCACGGACGGCATCGGTCTCGCTAGCTGCAATCGACATTCCCAGTATATCGCACGAAGATATGCAAAACCTAGAGGCAGACCCGACGGAGGAAGAAATTCAGTTGTCGATTCAGGCATTGCAATCAGGCAAAGCGCTGGGTCCTAATGGACTACCCGTGGAATGGTACAAAGCGATGGCCTCGGAGCTCAGTAGACCCCTACTGGACATGTATATGGAGAGCCGAGAAAGGGCGGAGTTACCGCTTGATCAACGCACGGCCACGATTATAGCCATACCAAAGCCGGGAAAACCCCCAACTGACTGTGCCTCCTATCGTCTGATATCCCTGCTTAATGTGGAAGCCAAGGCACTAGCCAAACTGCTGGCAAACCGACTGGTGCCACACCTGCACACCCTGATCCACCCTGACCAGTTGGGCTTTATGCCCCACAGGAGTACAGCGTTGAATCTCCGGAGGGTTCACGGAGTACTGGCTCGTTCGCACCTCCTCTCGGAGAAGGCAGTAATACTCTCCCTCGACGCCAAAATGGCCTTTGACCTAGTCGAATGGGAATATCTCTTTGTAGTGCTGGCACGTATGGGCTTTGGACCGAAATACATAGCATGGATACGACTACTTTACACGAAACCGGTTGCACGGGTGGTGGCCAACGGCCACATCTCGCTGACATTCCCATTGGGCAGGGGGACTAGGCAAGGATGCCCCTTGTCACCCTTACTCTTTGCGCTGGTACTCGAACCCTTGGCAATCCTGCTTCGGACAACGCCCTTATTCAGAGGGATTCGATGGGAGGAAGGTTGGGAGGATAAAATATCACTGTATGCAGACGACATGCTCGTTTATATGGTCGACCCAGATGTCGGAATTCCAGCCCTACTGGAACTCTGCAATACGCACGGGCAGTCGTCAGGCTATACCCTGAACTGGTCAAAATCGGTGATATTCACACTGAAGGGTCCAGCGCCGAGGCTACAGGCGGACTGCCCTCTGGCGACAGCGACGGCCTCCTTTAAATAGCTGGGCATTGTCGTCACGCAGGACGAAGCAGCCTTCTTTAATAGTAACTTGAAACCACCGATGGAACGCCTACGTGCAGACGTTAAGCACTGGGCAACTCTACCCCTGACCCTCCTCGGGAGGGCAGCCTTATATAAAATGATGGCTCTCCCCAGGTTCCTCTATGTATTGGAAAACACCCCACATCTCGTCCCACCACGCTATTTCAAACAGATTGCGGCGTTGGTCTCCAATCTACTATGGACGAATGGCCCGACACGTATTGCATATGACAAACTGGTAAAAAGTTGGTACGAAGGGGGGATTGCGTTGCCCAACGTTCAACTATATTACTGGGCAGCTCAGCTTAAAATAATCAACCAATGGATACACGCCCCGAGAGACGACCCAGCATATCGGGCTGACTGGTCGCAACTGGGATCAGACGGTATGCTCTCAGTGCTATATAATAAACCGCAGCTTGCTCCTCTGATCGGCCCAACGCGACACACAGCGGCCCTGTGGCACATAGCGCAAGCACGACTGGGCTGGAAAGGGAAAATCACTAAAATGACACCTCTATGGGATACTAAATCGCTAGGGACCCTTAGATTGTATAAAGGGTTTGCGCAATGGGATCAAATAGGCATTTCCACGGTAGGGGACCTTTGGGACAAAGACACGGTAATAACGTTTCCACAACTTCAGCAGCAGTATGGCCTTCACTCTACTGACACATACAGATACGTACAAATCAGACACGCCCTACTCAGGGCGATTCCAGCGGGCACTGACATACCGGAATCCTCACCACTGGAGGATAGACTACTGACAGAATTTATGCAACATAGAGCGACCTCCCTCACATACAAAAAACTGATCAACAACTTAGAGGACCCCACACTGAAACTCAAGGAAAAATGGGAAGGATAGGTAGGAGGGATGGATGAATCAGAATGGAATGAGGCATTAGCCTCCCCGAGAGAGGTGGGAATTTCGGCAAAGTTCAGGTTGGTGCAGCTCAAAATTTTACACCGAATCTACTATACTAGAACACTGCTACACAAAATACATAGAGCGCCGCATCCCTTCTGCTTGCGGGGCTGCGGGAAGGAGGGTACATTGTTTCATACATTGTGGGACTGCCCGCATATACAGGAATTCTGGAGGCAAATAATGCGTACAATCTCCCAAACACTTAAGATCTCAATTTTGCCTGAACCACGCAAATGCATCCTGAACATTTGGGATCCCAACGACCTAGGCAGACACGGACTAATTTGGGCTACATTGGCTATGACAGTGGCTAAACGGGATATCGCGCAGAAATGGGGGGCCCCGGAGCTACCCACTGTGAACAGATGGGCTAAAAATATGGATATACTGATGGTTACGGAGAGGGCGGTGTATGTCCTTCGAGCTTCCCCCCGTAAGTGGAACAAGGTATGGGCAGCATGGAATGTATACAGGGGAGAGATATGTGAACCTTTGCAGGAGGGAGACGATCTGGACTCCGAGGGGGAAGAGGAATGATGGATGGGAATGGGAATGAATGCCTGAACGGACCACGGGTAATGTCGCTTTGACACAATGTAATTGGGCGATGCCGGGTGGACGTGGAGACTTGCTGATGGAGAGAGGGGGGGGGCAACGCACTTGATAATGATGACTTATGTTTGGGGGGGGGGAGTTTTCTTAGGTTTAACAACAAGGGGGCTCACGTTAAGCAGCGTACAACGAGAGACACTTGGATAAACTCCGATGACTAATATTCAGGCATGTGAAAATGACTAGGTTAGAATTGATATGGGTAGGTAAGATCACTGATGGCCGTTGTCTGAAATATAATGTATAATGCAGAGATTTCAATTTGTCAAAGAGGAAATATGATTGAATGTAACAGATTAATGCTTGATATGCCTACCTGTTAATAAAGATTTAAAAAAAATAAAAAAAAATAAAAAATAACATTCCTACTAGATTGTAAAATATTTTGTGTTTATATGAACAGAATATGAATTTATTTTTATTGGAGTTTTACAAAGAGCGAACTAGACGCAAAGTGTATCCTAGTGCTTTACATAGGAAGCGTTACACTATATAAGCACGTTAGTTTTGTTGCACAACATTTTGCTAAGGAGAAGTTAGAGTTTACAAGTTACAAATAGGCACAACTCTTTTTTACGTGTCATTTTGCGCAAATGTACATGTCATCTCTTCTGATTTTCTCAGCTTCTACTTGGCTGACAAGTGTAAAAGACCACCACAGTGTGGATGAAGTGAACTGCACAGCCCAAAATCTGTAGAATACCTGCGTTGAGACATATAGGACCTTATTCATAAAGGTAAACTTATATTTTTGTGTACGTTTACAAATTTATTTTGGGAAATTTACAAACTAGTAGTTTAATTTTACTCATAGTGATTTTACGACTGCAGACACTCTGCAGTAGGGCGGAGAACTACTCAGACAAAAAATAGGACTGTATTTTTATGTGTAGAGTGTGACCACAAATGCGTAGTCCTCGCAGTCGTAAAATGACTATGAGTTCATTTAAATTTGTACGTTATAAATAGCAAAAAATAGTAAATTTACACAAAAGTGTACGTTTACCTTCTGAATCAGTCCCTTGGACTACCCTTCTCTAGGCAGGCTCTCGCCGGGCAGTTGCCGCCATGAAGTTGTATTCTTGACCTCTGTATTTTATTTAATGAAAAGTTAACTATTAAATACGGTACCTGTGTGGAGGAGACAGGGATTGAAAAAGAGGTGGGGTTACAAGGGACATAAGGATTTCTCCATTTTTAGAAGCCGAAATACAAAAGTTAAATGTGTAAATAAATACAAACTGGCAATAGTGTATAGTTTTGTCACCTGGTGCATACTCCTCATGCATAGAATATACAAATTTGAGTACTCAAGGCACTATGGGACTGTTGTAGATTCCCTTGATTACTTTTGGGTTCTTTTGAGAATATAGCGAACGTTGAAATTTGTTCCAAATCATTCTGCGCACAACGCCAACCGTGGAAGCCAGTGGTAAATGAACCGGCCCATGGGCTCTCTTAGAACAGCTTTTTGCACTTCGCGTCGCGTTCTATCAGATTTCCTGAAGTCTTTGTGGTCCTTACTCTTATCAGGAGCAGGCTCAGATAGGACTGAGGTTATGATAGGAAATAAGATAATTTACCACAAATTGTGCGCTTTTGTAACGGTTCTAAAGCAAACCGTGGAAAAAAGGCAGTTACAAATCTTGTAGAGCGGCTTTGCTGCAAGGTCTCATGTGGAAAACCTTTTTTGCTATTTCTCGTCTATTTTATAGTACTTTTTAAATAGGGTGCTCAAAACCATTTGATCCATAATGACCCAAAAAAATGTGTGCACCTAAACCACCTCGAATAAACCATAAAGTAATCTTAGCGTCAAACTGTTACCATAGCTCCAAAGCGCTAGTGTTGCCCACCCGTCGGATACCAGCAGGTGAGTGAAGTCCTCTGTCGGAGAGAGTGGCGAGGGGGAGCCCCTAGCAGAGATCTGTCTGTAACCTGGAGCTCATAGCCACGAATCCTAGAAGTGTACTTCAAGTTTGCACCCCAGCAGATAGTTCAATTCGTGATAAATTCTGCATAATTTAGTTACAAACTGAGTTTCGGTTAGAAACATCTTCCCAAGTTCAGTTTTTTTGCATTGTTTGTGACCGAAAGACCGGCCTTTATGCAAGCCCCCAGTTAAAGCAAGAAGGATAGCTGACCGGGCTAATGCATTTGCTGCGGAGAACTTTGTCATGGGTCAGAATTTTCACGAAGCAAACTCACTTTTTCCTTCTCAGGTCGATAAAAGAGGCAATATTAAATTAGGGCACAGTAACAACAACATAGTATAGTAAAAGCGATGTTATGTAGGGAGCAGCGTGTGTAAACTAGGGGCGATGTTATTGCCTATCAGTAATTGAGTAACTGCTTAATCATTTATTTTGTATTGTCCATCCGATAGAAACTATAATCAACGTGCTGCACAACTGAAATTAGAAAATATAACACCGTCTTTATAAAAATGCACACCATTGGCATACACCGCAGTGTCTAGGCAAGGCACTACTACTACGCCTGGCTGGGTTGTAGAAATGACATTTTAGCACCTGGTGTAGGGTGGGCACATCTTATAGTGAGCTCTTTGAAGAGGAGGAATTTGACTTTTTAGTGTATCTGCCGTGCCAAGGTTTGAATGGGCAGCCAGAATTATCCTTTGCGCAAAGCGACTATTGAGAATGCCCGGGGAAGGTGTAGGGGAGAAGGGAGCAAATCCCTTTACATCCACAGCTGGTACCAACAGCTGGCTTCCTCTTGCTGAAATGCTTGATTTATATGAAGAATTTAACTGCACAACCCATGACACATTCCTGGAGGTCCCTATGCAAAATTCATGGCCTGGTTTCAAAGAGGGAATTGATGGAATTGCATTTTCCACTTTCTTTTATGTTCTTCCCTTGATGGCATCTGATTCTATCGCCGAACCACTCAGTTCAGGATTTCTGTTAACAATATGTTCATTTTAAGTGATCATTTCAAATGCATGAATTATTTCTATGTACCCCTACCTTTCCTATTTAATTCAGTTATTCACTCACTTCGGGTAAGTTTCCTTAACTTTTTGTAAGTTGTCTCATAACAAGTTCATGTAGCAAATCAATTTTTGTATTGTGTTTTGAGGAGCAAATTCCTATTTATTGACATTCATTAAGAACCTCATTTAACACCAGTTTGAAAAAAGTGAACCTCGACAAACTAGAAGGAGGCTGCTTGATGTATTTTATTTATTTTTAGTATTCAAATTAGCCAAAGGGCCATACCCAGCAAATTGACTGTGAAAATATTTATAAAGGAGGAGGCCAGCTGGGAAGCTTCCACAAGAAGGGTAGTGTTCTACATATGCAGCAGTCTACCAGTAGTAGTAGACATCACTTCGGCCTGCTCCACATTACTAAGAAGTGCTCCCAAGTGCCCGAACCGTGCCAGGCCGTCAGGGTAGCCACTGGCAAGGGAAGCTTCTTGTGCACATGCACTTTCTTTTCATCCACAGGTAAAACATCTCTCCAGCTGGAGAAAGGAGTTACTCCAACCTTTGGCTGGAGTCCATCGCTGACCAGTTCCAGGGTGGGAAGGGGTGGGATCAAAGTTTGAGAAGAATGCCCACAAGCATTCCCAAACTTCCAAGGCAAACTACACGTTGGAATGTCTACGTCCCACCACTTGAGTGGAATTTACTACTGCAGATGCGGAGAAATCTGTGGGTGTATATGCATACATGCCTACCAGATATCCCTTTGAGGATTCCTAGAAGGTGTAAAAAAAATATTGTAAATTTGGTGGTAAACCGTTATGGATTACCAAATGTATCTTTGTGAATCAGGCACAATTTATTTAAATACAAAATATAAAGCCAGCTTTTTACATATGCAGTCTTGTCAAAGTTTCTAATTTAATATATCATGTGATAAATGGTCACAGTAATTCATTCAAAGTATGGGTAATTATTAAATTCTCAGGTATTCAGCAAAGTCATTACGCTTCTTTTCACTCTGCCTCATTTTCAAATGCTGCCTTAAATAGATGAACTCCGAATTAAATAGGTTCAATGTATTATTTCTCTTTCAATTGCTTGTTATTTTCTCCAGAAAGAGTAACATCCATTACTATTAATAATAGACACACTGACCGTTTTGAATGAAGTACATTAACTAAATTTGCATTGACAGCGTGTGATTGCTGAATATTTTGATTAGTCATGTGGCAGTTAATTTTATTAAATTGTAAGAATTTTATATTTGGTTTACTTGCCTCTGATATACTTCATAAGAGGCACAGAAAAGGGTTATTTCACACTCAATTAGTGTTAGGTATTACACAAAACAATCTGTTTGAATGAGCAAATTAAAATGATCATGATCACCCACATGCGATGTATCAATTAGTGTCTACACTAGAGAATAGTGTTAAAAGACAGCTAATTTGCGTATTGAATACATTTTCATTGTTTTCGAACATCATGATTTAATTTAAAATTATATGGAAAACTCAAAAGACTCTATAAGAGCCCTGAAAACAATAAAACTCTTTTGAGTAATCCAGTCCACTACATAATTTACATCTTTATAAAGTTAGACTATCAAACACCACAACATTTAAGAGGGAAGCTAAGATCTTTCTCATGAGCAAGTTCCTTTCATAGACAAACAGATCATCATCTAAGCCTGACCTAGAGACGCCTACCCTACAACATACGGGAAATAAATACGAAACAGCCAACTCTATGTCGATACGAGTGGTCGACGCGATACTACCTCTGGGTTATGAAAAACATAAAGAACTATGAAAATATTCATTAAAAACTTTTATATACAGGAGAATATAACTAACTACCTATCCTACCTCAGATCACTGTATATTCTTTGTTAAACTAATAATGTACTCTACCTATTTTACATCTTTGTTTTCTTCCGTTCATCTATCATGGGAGGAAGCACACCTATCAATCTTCTCTACTGTAATATCATATATTCTTGTCATGTGAAGCGCTCTGATACCCAAGGGTCTTGTTCACGCTATAGAAAACTTTTTAATAAATAAGTGATGTTGCTGGTGAAAACGTTTTTAGAAATATTTAACTTTATGTGTTTAGAAGAGCTGAGCTATTTTAACATTTAAGAAAAGGGCTATTCCAAGAAGAAATCTAAATCTTTCTGTCAGGGAACGTTTTGAACCACATTAACACATGCAGAAAACAATGACATGATGTAGTAAATGCCGGCAAAGCCCTCTCTGCATCTCACCTCATACTTAGCAATGATGCGATATTGTATGTATTTTAAAAACGGGTAAACAACAGTTCTCATTTAATGCAAAAATGAAAGATACGTCTTAGAATAACTTGTATTCATCATTTAGAACAGATTTACATTAAAGTTTCGATTTAATGAAATGTACATTGAACTGATTTGTCATTACTTAGCTCACTTATATGATGCTGTGAAAACACCATACATAAATCATCGCTGAATTTGTCAAACACAGTCGGAAACTGCTTTTGCTTCTTAGATGGAGATTATTTTGTATTACTTGTTTATGTGCATGTTTCATTTTCTGAAACATCTTGCATAGTGAAATAATATTTTCAGATTATATATATCTACCAAGTATTTGTGTGCGTGCGATGACAGTGTAACAAAAAGTAATATATATATTTTTCTTTGTGTGAAAGGTTAGGAAAAAATGTAAACCTATTTGATATTAACATAAAGAACCTAGGGAGAGATTTTCCTGCGAGGCTGCACTGCGTTGCGTGAAAGGGAGAGAGCAGGAGGCAGCCATATCTGCAGAGATATAGCTCTCTCCTCCCCGCTCTTATTCCAGCTGCTGTGCGCCAGGCACACACCTTAGCGCCGTAGTGCTATGGTGTGTGCATGAGTCTGGCATAGGTTTTGTACATGAAGGCATCCTTCCTGTACAAACTACTATGCCTAGACCCAGTGCAAACTTTTTCCCACTTTCTATGAGTGCTGCACAGTGCAGCACACATGCAAACTCAGAAAAGCATAGAGAAATGAAAGCATTTGTCCTGTTAGTGCCTCCTTTGAAGGGGCGCTCATTTTTGGCGCAAAACCATGTCTACAAATCTTTGTAAAGATGGCTTTGCGTCAAAAGGCATGGGTGGTTGCATGGGAACGCCCATGTACCCCCCATGTAATGCCCTCTCTGTGCTAAGTAACGCAAAGCAGTACTTTGCACTGCTTTGTGCTACTTTGAGGGTGCTCTCCAGCACAAAACCAGTTTTGTGCTGAAAAGTAAATAGCAAATAACCCTATTTGCGCTGGTTAGTGTCACTTTTGCCTTGCACTAAACTGTTTTCTTTTTTTATTTAAAAAAAGAAAATATAGAAGCGGTATTTTCTTGTTGAAAATAAAAAAAAGTGCTCCCCTTTCCATGGGACTCCCCTCCCATGATGAGGTGAGTGTTTAGCAATTTTCACTGCCTCTTACCACTTGGGTTTCCTGGTGGTGACGGGCAGACAAAACTGACCTCTAATTCTGGCCATCTAAATTCAATGGGTGGAATTTGTGGTCTGCCTCCGGCGGCCCTTACTCTGCAGGGCCAGCAGAAGGGTTTAATCATGGAAGAGACAGAGTAGTCTCTGACGTGGTTAAACCTAAGATCCGCTCGCTTCTAAATTTGGCAGACTGACCCTTATCTTAGCTGTATATAGACTCCAGTGAGACAGAGTGCACACCCCTCTATGATATAAATTAGGCCCAAAGTCAGCAATCAAAGAACTGTGTTGAATTCATAGTTCATGTGCAGGTGAGTCTCTGAAGCTAAGAGGAAGAACCACTGAAAAATAAAATCCTGTTTTCAAATACCAGATATCCAATGAAAGCTATTGTTAGACTAGTGCAGGTTATCTTAGGAAATCCTGCTTGAAATAATAGAATTAAGAACTGACTACAACATTTCGAAGCATTCAACATTTTAAGCAAATAAATGTACTTTTTGTAAATGATAGTAGATTTTGTATTATTTTTTATTGTGTCTGTAAATTCCACTTTGAAACCCATTTAATGATGGAAGACACAATTGGGAAAGGGTGCTCCCCTCTCATGTTTCCTCAATGTCTGTGCAAACATTAGAGAAAATATCTGGCACTAATGTATGCTAAAATCCTATCACTCAATGAGTTAATGTAAAATAGACAAGGAGGCGGAGAACTAACTATTATTAATTCATATCTGTAAGCCTGTGTTTATTGTATTTATTAAAGTTGTGAATGCATTTGTTGATATCGTCTATCACTTTATTTCTGTGTGCAGTAGTTTATGAAAAACAATTCTTATACGAGTCTGTGTTAATTTACATTTGTTCAAGTCTGTCAGATAAAAATATAAGACTCACAGAAAAGAATGGAATTATGCACAATTGATAACATTATGAGAACTTTTCGTCAGAGCTTCCAACCTCAGTTTTTAAATGGTGAAAATTACAATGTTAATATTACCAGTTTAAATCGTTCATTAGCACTGGTACAATAACAAATCCAACTATTTTTTACAAGATTCCTTCTCCTGCCTTGCATGTCACTCTAGATGTTAGTAATAAGTAATAAGAACGTAACAAGGGCTGAACTCTCTGAACCATCTTTTTTGTTTACAATTCAAGAAAAATTCCACATACCACTAATTTAAAGAAATCATTAACAACCTTTTTACTGACTGTAACAGTCCCAATTCCTAAAAAGGTTTGTGTTTCAGTTCAGTTCAGTTCAAAGACTTTATTGCGGTTAGATATAACCATAAAAGCACATGCATTTAAAAAGAACAGTTTTCAAACATTCTTCCATTTTGTTTTTTTTAAGACTTACATATATTTAAAAGTATCCAATTGATTTAAAATACATCAACAATGCGAATTATCAGAATAGGAAGGCGAAATTTAAAAACTATAAAATTTTAAATTATGTCTAGATATGATTAAAAGAATAATAAAATTACATTTAATGCACATGTTCGTTCGCTAAGTCTCCATGATTTAATTAATACAGATAAAGTGCAGAGTTTAACTAATTACGTTCCTACGTATTAACCACATTGAGAAAAGAAACTTTGCTACTGCAACTACTATCACTGTACTTTGTGTTTCATCTTTCGTATGGAAACATCTAAAATTATTTGAAGATTTTATGAAGTGTAGTCCGTAGTACAAAAAATTTTGCCCCAAATATATAAATCTATAATGCCACGTGGTAATTATGATTTCATATTCAATATATGCTCAACATTTATATTTAGATAGTTATATCTATCTATATTGATGGTAGTGGTATTTCTTAAATCCTATAACTTCTCAGACTGCAAACTATTACACAATTATCAAACTGGTTCTGTGCAATGTTTTCATCTTAAAACGTATTTGACAACTATTTTTACACCGTACTTAGTACTACCTCTAACATATGAAAAGTGTGACAAAATCTATTTACAACGTACGTTCCTTATTGAGCAAATACCCTAAATATATGTAAAAATACCGTCTTCAGGTTTCACAGATTGCAAAATATTCACAGAATGAACCCCAGCTTTTTCGAATGAATAGTGTTTCTATCTTGAAATAGGATATATTATGAACACAAACAAAATGTACTTTGTGTGTGTTGTAAGTAATGAGTAGAGCGCAAGATGAATGGAAAAACAATTCCCCAAATGAGGTGGGATGAAGGGGCAATCTGACAAAAGTAGCTTTGTTTGTTAGTAATATCAAAATATATGATGACACAGACCAAGCCAGATTCAATAAAAAAAAATGTGTAATATTATGTGTTAGGAACTATGTGCACATCTGTGGGGAGTGGGCTCCAAGCTAAGGATTTTAGTTTATTTCAAGAAGTGAGGATTTGTTGTTCTATGTTATGTGGAGTGCAACATTGCATATGGCTTGCACAAACTATGTTAGTCTTTAGGAATAGTATTCATAAAATGGTGCTCCTGTGTTTTCTTGCAAGAGAACATATTTAATAATTGCCAAATAGCATGTTAAACAGAATATTTTGAATATGTGTACATTTCATTGTAAAGAAAATATGTTCTACATTTTCTAAATCATTCAACTGTATTTAATATGATAATCTATGAATGTTGAATGAAAAAATACCTGCCATATACTTTGATGCACAATCTGCTTTTAAAAGCATATCTTGCCATATGATTGCTGTATGATTCACTCAGCCATGCTATATAATGTGGTCCTGCATTGCCACACAATTACACAGATCACCGTAGAAGATCAATCAATCAATCAATAAATCAATAAATCAATCAATCAATCAATCAGGATTTAAAAGGCGCAGAAATTCACCTGTGAGGGTCACAAGTGCTGGAATAGCTAACTGCCTCATGGTGATTTGGTCATTCAGTCCAAATGAGAGTAAAAGAAGAAGAAAGTAGTGAAAACAAGGGAAAAGCAAGTAGAAGGCACTCAAAAATCTGGGGAAACGCAGGAGAAAGCAGTGAAAAACGAGAGAAAAGCAAGGAGAAGACACTCAAAAAACAGGGGAAAAAGTGAGGAGAAAGCAGTAAAAATGAGGGAAAAGGAGAAGAAGGCGCTAAAAAACTGAGTAAAAAGCAAGTAGAAAGCAGTGAGTACGAGGGAAAAGCAAGGAGAAAGCTCTCAAAAAATGGGAGCGAAAGCAGTGAAAACCAAGGGAAAAGCAAGGAGAGGGCACTCAAAAAATGAGAGAAAAGCAGGAGAAAGCAGTGAAAAACAAGAGAAAAGCAAGGAGAAGGCACTAAAAAAAGGGGAGAAAAGCAAGTAGAAAGCAGTATAAATTAGGGAAAAAGAGGAGAGGGCACTAAAAAACAGGAAAAAGCAAGGAGAAAGCAGTGAATACGAGGTAAAAGCAAACAGAAGGCTCTCAAAAAACGGGGGGTAAAGCAGAAGAAA
Organism: Lissotriton helveticus; assembly: GCF_964261635.1. Lineage (NCBI taxonomy): Eukaryota > Metazoa > Chordata > Amphibia > Caudata > Salamandridae > Lissotriton > Lissotriton helveticus. The sequence continues at coordinate 104,430,294 of NC_136069.1, forward strand.
GCAGTGAAAAATAAGGGAAAAGCAAGGAAAAGGCACTCAAAAAGTGGGGGAAAAAGTAAGGAGAAAGTAGTGAAAATGAGGGAAAAGCAAGAAGAAGGGCCGCAAAATATGGGGGGAAAAGCAAGGAAAAGACAGGAGCAGAAGCGATGTAGCATCATGGAGGCCCAGCTCTACCCGTCCCCATCAAAGGCAGCAATAGCTCCTCGGTACAATGTTGCCGGTAGCAGACGGTATAAAATATAAATGCGGAGGCATATCTATCATACTTTCACACAGCGTAATGCAGCAAGCCACCTTGCTGCGCTGTGTGAAAGGGCAGGAATGTGCCGTATATAACCTTATACAAATCATTCCTGTCCTTTACTTGCACTGGCACACTTACGGCAGCCTAGCGCCAACGCAGGCACCCTTGCATCACAGTACAAGGGGGCCTGCATTACAAGGAGAACTGTTTTTCTGCTGGACGAGATATCTTCCTGCACAAAACCAACCTCTCAAAGGCATTTTCCTCTTTCTATGTGAGCGACAGATTGCAGCACACAAAGAAAGAGGAAATAACAAGGAGAAAGAAAAGATTTTTCTCAACTTTACGCCATCCTCTGCGAGGTGTCGCTATTTCATGCAATCCCAGGTGTACAAACCTTTGTAAATCTGGCATTGCTGGTGGATGCATAGGAAAGCCCATGTTCAACCCATGGAAAGCCTTCCAGAATAACCTGTAATGCAAGGCAGCACAAGATGCTGAATTGCGTTACATTGTTTTTTTTTTTACAATGCCTCACAAGGTGGTACATATCGCCCCTTGCATGGCTTTATAAGCATCTACTAGCATTTAGAATCTTTTTCCTGCAAAGATAAGAGGAATTGTTTTTAGCCCAAAGTCTTCAATGCCCAACTATGGGCCTCATTTTTGAGGCTGTGCGTCACTTTTACGCCGCCGGTGCGTCACTTTTTGTGACGCACCAGTGGCATAAAAAATGCACCTTGTTGCGCCACATTTACAGTGACGCATCTAGGTAGATGCGTCACTTTGTAAACCCCTGCGCCACATTATACCTGCGCCCGGTATAATGTATGCAACGGGGGGCGTATTGACGCAAGAAAGGGTCGTAGAAGTGACACAGGGAAATCTATAAGATTTCACTGCGCCATTTCTTGGCCGCTAATGCGTCAAAATCTTACGCCTGCATCATGGCAGGCGTAAGACTGACGCAGGCACTAACAACATGGGGCTTGCCCATGTGAAAGTACACATTGCTGGAGTTGCGTCACTTTTGTGACACACTCCAACAATGCGTCACTTTTGCGCCTACAGATACGTCAGAAATACTGACGTATCTGTAACTCCTTGTGACATGGTGCGTCATACTGTAAATATGACGCATCAATCATGACGCAAGGAGTGCGCACTGAGAAGTGACGCATCGCTGCTTTCACACAGCGATGCGTCATTTCTCATAAATGAGGCCCTATGTCTGTAGTGTGTTTAGGATTATGCTATGGTCTGTGGTGCCGAATTCTGGGAAGAGAGGTCAAGAAGGGCCAGGAGATAGACTGCCTTTGTCTAAGATGTTTAGGGCATCAATTACAACAAACAAAGTAGCAGATTCGGGGATGCGTCCTGGTAGATACCAGATTGGAGCTCTCCTAGCAGGTCCTTGTCTTAGACATCATCTTCCAACTCAGCTGCTGCGCTGTTTTCCAGATGTTTAACTAGAAAAGGAAAGCCTGTTATGGACCTGTAGTTAGAAGCTACGGGGTCACTGCAGGCTTTTTGGGTAGACATTTTACATTGATATTTCTATGGAGTCAGGCGCACATTGATGGATAAGGGAGGCTTTTATTATATAGATGAGGGAGGTGTGTGCAATGTGGATACCGTAAGCTTTTATTATGTGGGCAAGGGAGTCTTAATATGTGGATAAGGGAGAGTTTTATGACGTGGATAAGGGGGCTTGTACAATGTGCATAAGGGAGCAAGGGGGCTTGTACAATGTGCATAAGTGAGCTTGCATTATGTAGATAAGGGAGGTGTGTACAATGTGGATATGGTAGGCTTTTAGTATGTGGATAAGAGAGTCTTTTATTATGTGGATAACACAGGCTTTTATGATGTGGATAAGGGAGTTTTATATCATGTGGATAAAGGAGTCTTTTATGATGTGGATAAGGGAGTTTTATATCATGTGGATAAAGGAGTCTTTTATGATGTGGATAAGGGAGGCTTTTATGATGTGGATAAGGGAGTCTTTTATTAAGTAGATAAGGCAGACTTATGATGTGGATAAGGGAGTTTTATATCATGTGGATAAAGGAGTCTTTTATGATGTGGATAAGGGAGTCTTTTATGATGTGGATAAGGGAGTCTTTTATTAAGTAGATATACAGACTTTTATGATGTGGATAAGGGAGTTTTAGATCATGTGGATAAGGGAGGCTTTTATGATGTTGATAAGGGAGTTTTATATCATAGGGATAAGTAAGTCTTTTATGATGTGGATACGGGAGTCTTTTATGATGTGGATAAGGGAGTTGTTTATGATGTGGATAAGGGAGTCTTTTATTAAGTAGATAAGGCAGACTTTTATGATGTGGATAAGGGAGGTTCATATCATGTGGATAAGGGAGGCTTTTATGATGTGGATAAGGGAGTTTTATATCATGTGGATAAGGGAGGCTTTTATGATGTGGATAAGGGCGTCTTTTATTAAGTAGATAAGGCAGACTTTTATGATGTGGATAAGGGAGTTTTATATCGTGATTAAGGGAGGCTTTTATGATGTGGATAAGGGAGTCTTTTATGATGTGGAAAAGAAAGGCTTGTACAATGTGGATAAGGGAGTTTTTTACAATGAGTATATGGGAGGCTTTTATGATTTGATAAGGGCTGCTTCTACGATGGGGGTCGGAGAGGCTTTTTTACTAGGTGGATAAGCGAGACTATGATGTTGATGAAGGAGACTTGTACAATGTGGATTAGGGAAGCTTTTATGATGTGAATAAAGGAACCTTTTGGTATGTGGATAAAGAAGGCTTTTATGAAGTAGATACAGGAAGCTTTTATGCTCTGGATAAGGGAGTCTTTTACAATGAGATAATAGAGGCTTTCATGATATGAATAAGGGAAGCTTTTATAATGGGATAATAGAGGTTTTTATGATATGGATAAAGGAAGTGTTTCTGATGCTGAGCCAGGACTCTTCCAGAAAAGAGTTAATAACTTTATCTAATGAAGCAAACTCTGAATTTGTTAACCAGTATTACAATCAATCGTCTTGTCTTTTCTTTTCATTTAATGTTAGGGATTTTTGTTATAATTCTGAACTGTAGACAGTCACTATCAAGTCTTAGTTTAGATATTTTTTCTGTCAGAAAAACTAGCTATCTTTTTACAGCCCTAGACGAAACAGAAGGTGTCACAGAGCAGTGAGACATGGCATTTCCTATTCATTTATTTATATAAGAGTTAATATATTCTGTTGCTTCTGGTGGTTGCATAATGGAACCAGAGAATGCTGCATTGAAATGTTTTATGCATGGCACAGTGGGGTAAGGGCAACCTGCTTTCTGTTTGTGTCTGCAGAGATGTGGTTTGCATAGGCTCAATGCATGTATGGGGGATATTGTTTGATGTGCGGCGTGGCCTTTCCCAGTCACCCCTGCAGATCACAGCTGAAACTAGCATGTCCTGGTACTAAAATGCGACCAAAGCCATGGATGTTAAATGCTTAAATGAGAAGGCCAAGGATAGTTTGTGCAGGCATGTTTAGATTTTTGAAGCAATAAAAATGTTTTATATAGAGCTTAATATTGTGCGACTACCATTACAAAATATTATAAATAACAAGCAATAATAGTACTCAAATTACCGTCCTCAGAAGGATGTTACGCTGAGTCGCCTTGCCGCGATTTGAAGTCTTGTCCTGCAGATCATCTTCTTTCTGACTCAAACTGACCAACCCGCCACACAACCTTTCAGGTCACCCTGAGTGGTTACCAGTGCTTCTTGTTATGTACACAGACAGAGTATGAGTTTGCTCTCCAGTTTCATACACTGAATGCCAGTCTTCTTCCTGGCACACACAGCCAGTCACTCGGTGCAGAGAGAGTAAGAGAGCGTGGGTACTTCCTGTGTACATCCTGTTTACCATTGTTAAAAGCACACAGTATGACCCCCTGCTTTTCAGCATAAGCATTTCATTGTCATTGTTCTAAGGCTGAGACACCCCCCAACAGGAAACATGTGAAACCCACCAAGGATCTGTCAGCAGAAGTCACTTTAGCTTGGTAACAGCCCTGCTCTCCCAGGTGATTTTGTAAGCAAATGTCTCCCTCTCCCCCAATCATCTCCACTGTAACGTTAGAGTGACACCCTTCTCTTGCAGAGTACAGTACGACTGCTTTCTGGAAGGGATGTCATTCTAGTGGTTAGTGGTTACCAGTTTCACTGTATGTGCTTTAGAAGGGATGAGTCGTCTCAGCATTCATTCTGGTCTAATCTTTAGTTTTAAGTGTTGTTGCTGCTATTTTGTAGTTATGTTGCCGCTACACAATAGAATGAGGCCAACATCCAAGCTATTGGTTGTATGTCACAATATTGCGCCCATTAATTTCACTCTACCAAAATATTAAATCCACTTTATCGACTACTACTGTATCATCAATATATAAAGGAAAGCATAGATGTACTATTCTTAGCTCCACAGCTCCACAATGTAGTAGTAGTCAATTGTATGGGCTCAGAGTTTTTGTATGTTCATATTACAGTCTCTATAAAGTGACCTGCCCCCATCGTAGGTGGGGTGGAAGTTTAAAGCGCCACAAAAGGGATCAGAGAGGTAATCTCTGAAATTTTTATAGATTAAGGGTCCCTCCTTACAGTGGCAATGACTGACCAGGTTCCCCCATTAGCTGAAAGGGCTATACATGGAATAGAGTAAGTGGTTTAACTGATGGTGACGGTAAACAGCTCTCACAACGAAACCGTCACCCCACATGCAATTACAACGCAGTCGTTACAACGACCGCGTTGTTTCAACTTGTTACCCCGCAAGTCGAAACAATGACTTGCGGAGGGGGAAGAAGGTGTGGAGGTAAAATCCAACACCTTCCCTACTGTCAGCACAGACTGGAGTTAGAATAGTAAATTATACTGTTCCAACATCCAGCGCCCCCGTCCGCAAGTCGTTGTTCCGACTTGCTGGGTAATGGTATGCGTGAAAAGGGCGCATATGCCTAACAATATACCTGAGTGGGGCTGATTACCAATGTTCTAGATAGATCTTAGATAGAGGGCCCTGGTAATGTAACCCAAATCATAGTTAAATGTGCCCTGCATTTCTTCTCAAAGAAGGGGCACCTTCCTACACAAAAACAATCTCTTGAGGCATTTCCTCTATCTACATGTGCTGCAGAATGCAGCACCCATAGAAAGAGACAAATGAGGAGAAATAAAGGTATTTCTCCTCCTTACGCCCCCCCAGGGAAGACGTAATATTTTGGCGCATTCCCTGGTCTACCACTAAAAGTAAATCTAGTAGTGCGTCAAAATCCATGGGTGTTGAATGGGAACACACAAGCAACGCCTTCCTCGAGCAATTTGCACTGCGTTGCATTTCTCTGGATTTATCAAGCCACTCAAGGTCATGCAAAGTGGCCTTGCATGGATTGATACATCATATTTTAGAGTTACCTCCCACATGCACCAGGTTGCATGGTGCAAAAGCAACGCAACGCTTTCATAAATATGGCCTTTAGTGTATTACATACAGATGAGTATTCCAGTTACCACAGTATACAGGACGGGCAGAGGTCAGCCTGGAATTCTGCCTATCAACACAAGATCTAGTCTGCAAAGCCCAATTCCACAGATACTACTATCAGATAGTCCATGCGAAGCAGAGGACACTAAAAAGAGCACTACAGGAGATATGTGAAGGACCAGAGAATGAATGGGCCAGATATTTACACACTGCAAGTACCGAACTAGAACTGATTCTGGTCATCATAAGATCAAAGAGTCTTACTTATCCAGCTCTAAAAGACATACTTAAAAACACGTCACGGCAATATCAAGAGAATCCGACTCTGAAACGCTGCAACCACTCAAATAGTTTAGACCAATTATGTCATCCTATGAATTACCACGCTCGCAACAGTACCTGAAAGAAGCACTTAGGGCCATATTATCAAGAAAGGGCGATACATTATTGCTGCTTTTATCGGCAGGAAACTGCTAATAAAGCGGCGATAATGGGCTTGATAACATGCCCTTGTGAATTCCCATGGAAGCCCAGGTTAACACCAGAACCTGGGCTTCTATGGGAATTCACAAGGCCATATTATCAAGCCCATCATCGCCGCTTTATCTGCAGTTTTCTGCTGTGGAACACACTACTTGGCCAGTTACTATGTGGGATATTTCTTTGGCACCAGGCGTGTTTTACCCTATGACTGGTAGGGAGCTTGTTCTCATATTTGTGTTTACTCGCCCCCTATTTTAGAGCGGTGCTTCACTCATTTCCTGAGCCGAAGCCAGGTGGGGTGAGGTCTCTACCTCTTACGAGTCTGGTAAGATGTATACTTTCCCCTACTTGGAATATAACTGAAAATCCAATAAAGAGGCAATAATACACTATGTTAGTGAATGTTTGGTGTATACTTGCTTGATACACAATGTTATGGTTCATGTTTAGTGACTTTCATTCTCTGTATATACGCAGTGAGGATTCACCGACACTCCCACCTAATATCACTTTCCTGTGCTTCTAGTGACACACACGACTTGCGAGGCAAGACACGATGTGGACGCCTAAAAAACTCAGGTGATCTCTGTGCTTGTCTCCTTATGATTTATTTATTAATCACACGAATCACATTCTATTTTGTTCATTAATGTTTGTCTACACGTTCTTGCAGTAGCAACAGTCATACAGGTCCTGAAGAAAGCAAGGACAAATGTGTCCATAAGAATTGCTGAAACATGTTGACCTCGCATTACATCTGGGCAGTTATCTACAAAACTGTCACTGACTATTTTTAATGTTGGAGGAGTGAGTGGCACCAGAATGAAACTTTTCAGTACTCCCTCATCCAATTTTAACACACTTTTCTTTTTACACAATTTTTTTGCACTGCGACATCAGTCACTCTGTTCCACCTATATTCTCGAAACAGAGTAGCAAGACCATATTGAGACCTGTCTGAGCAGGTGAGGGCTTTTACCACCTTTGTCCTCATCTGTGAAGGACAGGGGCTCTTTCATATTGGTCATAAAGGAATCCCAAATGATGAAGGGCGGTTCCGTGTGGTGACTGATGAGTATCCTCACCTTACTGATTTGGGGGTTTGAGGTTAGATATTAGATTTTTGATTTAGATGCACAGAGTAGGTATAGTGGTGGTTTGGGTGTCCTGTTCACTTTAGCGTATATATTTCTGTGTTGAAGACCCTTTGATACATGTGTGTAGAAAAGTATTAGAAGGGAACGTGTCAAAGCTTGGTCTTAAAAATTCCCTTGGGCCCTAAAGTGATCGTTGTGTTATTTCTTGTTCCAAAGTACTCCTAGGTGTAAAATGATGGTAATGTGTCAGTGAGAGACAAAACTCTACCATAATATGCGTGTCATCCACAAAAAGATGATTGACCATGAATGCCAATAAGGTCACCCCGTGAGTGGCAAGCAACTTCCTTCTCTTCGAGTGATTAATGCATGAAACGTCAATAAAGTTAGTTTCGGATCCTACGACTGTTCTTCAAAACTGTGAAAACTGCTAACATAGTTGTTCCACTGCCCACATGCTGCTCCTTCATCTGATTGGCTGGTGCACCCACGTAATTTACTTAATGACATCAATATAGACCCAAGTAGCTATGATAACCAACGGCTCGTATGACCCGGTGGCTTCCGCCACTGGCAAAACAACACATTTCTGTAGGATCATGAGTTATGTTAATTTTGTTTTTTTATCAGTTACCATCTTTGTTGGATAAGGTATAAAACTTCTCATTAGAGATGTGATAAGAGGTACATTTAAATGCTAATGTAAGTCCTGGAGGTCACGTGAGTTGCATGCACTCTCTTTTACAGGTCTATAATATGCATGCAAACAATATAGATGGGCCCAGGTTTTCATAAAAGTCACAGTTCAAGGCAGCAAGTTGCTTTGCTGCGTTCCGTGAACACCAGAGAGCAGAACAGCACTATGGCTACTACAATATGGCGCTGATCTGCTCTGTCCCTGAGCTGGTACACTTTTGGCTGTCATGTGCCAACGAAGACACCCTTGCGCCATAGTGTAATGGTGTCTGTGTTGTTTGAAGCCCTAATTGGGATAGGTATGCCCAGATGTGGGTCCCTTGCTTTCTGTACCACTGGATTCAAGCTAGCCTGGCTGATGAGGGGTGAAACCCCAAAACATATCCTAGGACGCTTGATTCTGGTCCAGAGAGGACCTGGCTTTGCAATTCGGGCTGGACTGTTCCCATGAGGCACAGGATCAAGATTGATTTGCATATGGGAAACCTATTGGCGCCGGGAAACCTATTGCGGGTAGCTGTGCGCCTCATAAGTTTAAATAAATAAATAAATAAATAAATATGGATGGGTCTGCACTGGGGTGGCATTCTGAACAAAAGAACAATGGATTTAACCCAGATCTCTTGACTGGGGGTGAATGTTTGATTCATTCAGCATTCCATCCATCATTTGTTTGTGTAGCATGTAGTTGTAAAGTAGGCAAACTAGTAACAACCTGAACAGAGGGCAATAACGCTTAATTACTGCTAAGGATTTTAGTTTTTAACTGCCTTTTACACACATATGAACAGGCAGAAATACAGTCATTATTTTAACAACAGAAAATTCTGAAATTAAATCTTCTTTGGGGTGTCTGTTTTTGCTTTCAGGCACGATTGCCAGGCCAGTGGTTGTGCACCCTGGCACGAGCAGGGGGATAACTATGGAGAGTATTTCATAGTGAACCTAAAATAGAAGCAGACGTGCACCCCCCCTAGCACTAGAGTGCTACTGTATTCTGGCACACCTATTATTTTGTTATATGTAACTAAAAAAAAAAGAACTATGAGACGATTTTTAGCAGTTAAATGCGGAATTATTCTAATTACAGGTTTGTTTTATCACTAACATCACTAACTATAACAAATAAGATTGATAAGTACTGATAGGAATACAAACAATAAATAGTGATAAAGACAGAGGGAAATGACAAACATAATTAAAGCAGAGTCTTAATTATTGCTCAATTAAAGACGAATCCCTTTACATTAAGCTGAAGGAAAAGGAAGGCTGAACCCACAACTGTTACTCAGTTGCCCTGATGTCATCTGCGGGAAGGAGTTCAGCTTATTTACTTAAACAACCTCAGCTCTATTGCAGAAGGATAAGTGTTGGTGCCCAAAAGCTCTGCTCAGAAGCCCGTGGATGGCACCAGGGTTAACTTCAGGGGGGGTTGGGGTTCTACACTCCCCTGTAGTAAAAAGGTATTCTGTAGTAAATAGTTGGGTATGAGTGCTTTCAGTCGGGAATGAAGTGTTTTTCGAATTCCGCCTGGGATTTTCACATGCTCACGTTGACAAAAAGCACGCACACACACACACACACACACACACACACACACGCACACACACACACATGCGCACACATGCTCTCGTGCCTCTGTTTTGAAGGCCTTAAAACACAACTTTTTTCAAACTAATCAACAATCCTCCTATTACCTCTGCCCCTTAACCCTCATGCCCTGCTTCTCCTATAATGTGTTTTAACGAGATAACTCAGCATGATTGTTGAGAAATCTAAAGCTCGAACCGCCTCCAATCATATTGATCAACCTACGTCCCAGGGCCGGCACAGGCTCACTGAATACCAAGGCTGTGTGGTCTAAATCCATATCAGGACTCTTTAATCCACTACCAGACACCCCCCCCCCTTTATCTCACTCCTGCAGGTTCCTGCCTTCTTCCTTTGTGACAGGTCTTCTGTCTTTCTCTTTCTCCTTCTATCCACTTTGTGCGTTTTTCTCTCTCTTGTTCTCAGGAACTGTATATTGCAGAAAAATAGGTGTTAGTCTCCAAAAAAGTGTGCAACTGGGCCCCACCGGCTCAAATTAGGCACAGCGCAGCGGCCAGGGTGCCTGACTCCGGACCACAGGGTTCACGGTTCGATCCCCAGCTCCGGCGGCAGGTTAGCCCAGCACCATGTGACTCTGGGCAATAGCTTGCTTAATCTTCCCGAGGGCCCCCAGCGCTGGGACACCTCCGTTAGAGGTAACTGTACGCTTTACAAATGCTGGCATTTTACATTTACATTTACTGCAGTCATGGACATGAGTTCACCATAGTGCCAGAGGAAGTGGAAATGACATCATGCACCCTTCCACCCAATGATATCACAAGCTTCACTCTGTATTCCACCTATAACCTCTTCAACCGACTCCCATCAGCTGCTGGAGGGGGGAAGGGCATGGAATGGAAACTGCAAACAGTAAACATGTCTTCTGAGACCAGAGCAGTACTTAATTTATAAAAATAAATACAAGTGCCGGGCTCTCGTGAGGAGGCCAGTGCAGCTTGCACCAAACACTGTCATGCTGCCAATAACATTAACAACACAACTACTAACCATTAAACTCCTACAGGTGTGACAATTCCGACTATTTCAGGCCTTCAAAGCTATAAGAATTGGCTTGGGTGGCAAGTAATAGTCATTTTTCATGTATATTGAATTAATAATTACCTGTTGTTGTTGTCATCTCAAATTAGCTAGACAGTGCCACCTTGTGGCAGATTGTCACAAGCACCGGTGTTGACAATTAAGTGCCGGTGCCGAGCACTGAAAACCACAGGCTCAAATTAAGCACTGGACCAGAAGCAGCAAGAGCAGTGCCAGAGAGGTACCATGGACCAAGCACGGGTAGCAGAGGCTAACCCTTGTACCCTTAACTCACATCCACTAGTGAGGTGTAGGGACCCCTGCGAATCACTACGTTTCAAAGGATTCAATGGATAAACAATGGCGGAAATGAGGCGAACGGATCCTTGCTTGTTGCTAGGCTTTATTTTGGCACCAACAGATCATATTTCCTGGCAAGGCAGCCAATCACCTCTTCCGGAAAAGCCATCCACACTCTGGTTCTTAGAAGTCACATCTTTCACGCCTCTGAGTGGGTTTTTGTTTACATTGAGCCTGGTCCCTACAGACGGAAACTCCATACCAAGCGCCTGCATAGTGCTGAGGCGGCACGCGTAGCAGGCGTAGCAGGACGCCTCCACAGCGGCCGATTACTGAGCACAAGACACTGACTACTTGGTTTTCAGTTTAGAAGTGTTTCCCCTGTTCAGTGTCAGCAGTTTTTAGAAGAAAAATATGGGTCACAACCTTTATCAAATTCTTAGTCACCATCTGCTCACCAAAAACAAGTAAGTGTTCCATTACAGGGGTCCACCGGCGACGTCATAACTTTGTTCAGTCATTCCGGCAGGATGACTCAGTGAATGGCTGCCTCTATAGGAGGGGATCTCCAGCTCATTTTGAATAACCCCAAGACTGACTCTGGCTTGCATGCTTCCGAGGTCAATACAATTAGTACCACTAAAGAGTATAATAGTGACACTTCTTATTTACAGCATCTGGGGTCACATACACTGAAAGATCAATTGCAAAAACTGATTGCAAATTGTGCACTGGATTTTTGCGACCTGTCTATAATTTTGTGGACCTATTAGTTCATAGGTCGACCTGCAAATTGTTCAGTAGCAGGGAGTCACAGAAATAACTGCCTTATGAATATTAATTAGGTTGGTAGGCTGCTATTTGCAACCCATTGTGATGAACTACCAGACATAGTGATGGGGGGAGGGGGAAAAGGGGAGGAAGGGGGGTGACCACCATCCCTGCGTTTATTCCCAAATGAAAAACTTAAAAACAAAAAAATTAAAAGCAGCCTGCCTGTCTTAAAGAAACTTGTGTTACTTTTTAAAATATATACGTTTCATGTTTGGAAACGCATTGGAGGAGGACCGCCCCCCGCGGTTGTCGGACATGATTCCCAAAGGGGAAGCTGTCTAATAGGGACGACTCCCCCTTTGCAAATCAGTTACCACCTTCTTTGAGGAGTCAACAAGTTCACAGTTACGGTCAAAAAACACTGATACATACATACCACATTGAAATTAGAAGGGAACACCCCTTTGATGTCTCTTCCTAATTGCGGTTCTTAATAGGTTTCATAGACACCAGAAAGCCCTTTTGGGGTTGCAAACCCTGGGCCTCATTTATGCGGCCATGCGTCACTTTTACGCCGCCGGTGCGTCACTTTTTGTGACGCACCAGCAGCGTAAAAAATGTGCCTTATTGCACCATATTTACAAAGTGACGGATCTAGGTAGATGCGTCACTTTGTAAACCCCTGCGCTACATTATACCTACGCCAGGTATAATGTATGCAGGGGGGCGTATTGACGCAAGTAAGGGTCGTAGAAGTGACGCAGTGAAATCTATAAGATTTCACTGCGCCACTTCTAGGACACAAATGCGTCAATTTCTTACGTCTGCCTCACAGCAGGCGTAAGACTGATGCAGGCCCTTTCACATGGGGCTTGCCCTATGTGAAAGGACACATTGCTGGAGTTGTGTCACTTTTGTGACACACTCCAGCAATGCGTCACTTTTGCGCCATGCAGATACGCCAGAAATACTGATGTATCTGTAACTCCTTGCGATATGATGCGTCATACTGTAAATATGACGCATCATTGGTGTCGCAAGAGGGCACAGTGAAAAGTGATGCAGTCACATGGTTTTCAATCACAAAAAGGCTTTGTACATCAGGCCAAAAGTAACGGCAAAACAATACACCCGCTAACCTAAGAATGGTGATATACGATGGGAGTGGAGAAGAGAGTGCCGTCAGGGCGTGACCATAGAGGGGACGGCGTTTGGAGCAATAGCAGTGTCTTGGTAGCTGAGTAACCACACCTCAGTGGCATAACAAAGGCCCGCCCTCCGCAGCACGCGGAACAAGCTCCGGGGGGACCCACTCAGCACAGTATCCTGGCCCGAGAGCTCCTGAGTGAGTTCGAAGGGGGACTCCTCCATGTACTTTGCAGGGGGCCCACTCAAGTTTCATTATGCTACGGCCATTACTACCCTCCACAACAAAATCACCTGCCACGTCCTGGGAAGGGGGCAAAAGACAGAATGGACTTCCACAGTGCAGATTCTCTACAAACGCAATGGAAACCAAAATATGTGTAAGGGTTTCCAGTGCATTGCAGTATTTACCATGTGAATAAATAATGCCTTTGCAGTGGGAAGCCGTGTGAAGCGTGCAATAACTATGACATATACAGCTGCACCATATGAGCGGGCAAGTCTTAAAAAGAGCATAATATCAAATTATTATTCTAAAGTGATGTGTTATTTACATGTTGTAAAGCCTGTATGGGTGTTTCACAAAGATGACATAGAACATTTTTATGGCAGACGTTTAAAACCATGGAGTGTTGGTAGAAGTTTAAGTGGCCAGAAGGTTGTTCTTATCTTTAATTTTGTTCAAGCAGAAATTGTAATTAAATTTGAGGATTTCTTTTTAATCTTGTGCGACTAATTTTTTTTTAACTTGGTCATACTGGAATGGACAGCAATAATCTTGTTATTTCATATTATTAATTTCATATCAGACCGGGGAACAAACCTGAACTGAAAGCAAGATCTTACTGTGCATTTAATATCTCTTTTAAGGTCGTGATTTAGCTGAGAACTTTTGATTTTGAAAAAGATAACAAAAAATGAGTTCTTACACCTACGTACAAGGGGTTTCATCCATTAGCCTGTGTGGTATCATTCACTTTGAGCTTCCGACTACCACTGGCGGCCATCTTTGAATTTGTTTTTGCAAAATTTTATGACAAAAACCATTCAGAGATTGCTTCATGTGCATGCACGTGCATTCATATTCAAATGTATGTATAAGGATGCATGTGTGGCTATCGTGGAATAGTTTTTGTAAAACATTAGTACAAAAACTTGCCAAGATTGCCGCCAGTGCATGGCCATGTGTATGTTGGTATTTGCACACACAAGTGGCCATCTTTGAACCGTCCATCTTGGAATCAATGATATGGGTATGCCATAAATATACTTTCTTGAAAAGGCCACTTCGGCGTCTGCACCACAAAAACTGGTAAAAAAAAAACCTTTCTGGTGCCATTGAGGAGCATTGACTCAAACCAGATGTTTTGTTGCAGGCTACAAACTGTTACATCTGTAGAAGGCGCCTGTGTAGTTAATGAGGAGCTATTACGTATTTTTACTCAAATTATTGGTCAAATATTATGGATCATACAATAAAGCATATAGAACTATTTCTTTCTCGGTCATCTTGACCTTGCAAAAGGGCTACAAACTGGTTCAAATGGTATTTGTGCTCGTTTTAACCCATGCTGCCTGAGGACTCTCCTCTGTGTGTGGGTACTCACCACTATTATGTAACTAATTTTGTTTGCCAATGTAAAACCCACTACAAGTTTTATTTGTGCCTGTAAAACAGGCACAAACAATCTTTTTGCCAATATTTTTTGCGAATACTGTTTGCTTGAAAGGTAGCTGTAAATCGGCTGCAAATAAATAAAATTGTAGCCCTGTTAACACCTGTGAGTAAATAATCACACTAGATTTACTTACCGATAAGAGATATTTCTCATAAAAGGTCAATTGATTTATCAACTCTTGAGCAACAATTGTGCAGCAGACCTCACTATTTGTAATATTGATCTCAAACGGCTCTTTTAAGTGCCAAAACATCATGAACACGGTTAGTGTACAGCTGTGCTGAGGTACCTGTAGTTTATGCCACGATGTGGATATTACTCCTAAATTTCCCGGGCATGAAACTTTCAACATGTTACCTTCGCAGTTTGTTTCAACATGTGTCAGAAAAATATACGACTGACATACGTGCAGGCCCTGCGATCCATACAAATATATGCTGAGAGTTAGAACAAATGTGAGGAATCATAATTATCAGTATTTTCTTGTTTTGCCTTGAGTTTCAAATTCGTTTTTGAAGGAGTACTCTTGTGGTATTGGGGGTACAGAGCTAAAAATGCACTATAATCCTATAATCATATGAATAGTCCCACTTTTTTAGTGTTGTTACATGATTTATCTCAGGGTGGGTTTCAATTTTCTATATTTGCTGATATTCTATGTGCAGATGACAATTTACTAAGGGATGTGCTATGTGACCCAGTGCTTAATTTGTAAACTAATAAGTTCTGGGGCCCCAGATTTTGCACCAAAGCCTATAGGTGACACTAGAGAAAGTCGAAGTATCGAATTCAAAGGTTGTGTGGCCTTAATTCCACCTCACACCACTTTCATTGATGACTAGACATTCCCTGCCTCTGTATCTCACTTTTGCAGGTTTTTATCCCCACTTTATCCCTTTGTCACTCCTTTTCCGAATTTCTCTTCATCCCTATTGAACTGAATTAAAGCCTGTTTTGTGACTACAAAAATAAAAACTAAGTAGTGTACGCGGAAAAATTTGAAACGTTGCCTGCAAAACATTTACTCAACAGTATAGACTGCATAAATAAAGTCTTCAAAATGTAGACTGTAAAAAAAAATATACAAAATAAAAATGCAGTTTACAAAAATAAAATTAATAAAGTAAAAAATAAGATTGACTGGTAAAATAAGGAACTCAAAAATGGTGACTGGAGAAATAAATGCCATACAAAATATCTACCTATACACATGTCATCCTCTTTAACAATCCAGGGCCTCATCTACAAGAAAATGACGCAGCGTGGCATCGCAAGCCATTTTGCTGCACCGGGTTGCATCATTTTCAAAGCATAGCGATGGGTCATATTAACAACAATACAAAGCACCCCTGTGCTTTCCCCTGCGCAGGCACCCAAACATCAATGCGCTGTGGGTATTATTGTTTTTGTGCAGGAAGGGATACCTTCCTGCGCAAAAACAATTATTAAAGGCATTTCCCACTTATTATGCGTGCTGCAAAATGCAGCACACATAGAAAGAGTAAAATATGAGGAAAATTAAAGTATTTCTCCTTAATGCTCCTCCTTACGCCTCTCCTTGGTAGGCTTAGGATTCTGATGCATTCCCAGTTTTACAAAATTCTGCAAATCTAGGAATGTGTCACGTTTCATAGGTGTTGAATGTTGCATGGGAACACCCACAGCAACACCCATGGAATGTTCCTTTCACACAGAGTAATGCATGAAAGTGGCCTATATTTACAAGGCCATGAAAAGTCAAATAGGGTGATTTAATGTGGCCTTGTAAATATGGGCAAGCCCATTGCGCCGACGGTGCGTCAAAAAAAGTGACGTGCCGGCAGCGCAACTGGCTCGTAAATAAGTCCCCTAGTTACTCCATGTACAGTGGTAGAAATCAATGTGCATTGTGTACGCAGGTTCACAGTGAAATATTTGTCCCATGTCTGCTTCCCATGCGTCAGTCACACAGCAAGCCCTGGCGGGGGAGGTTCAGAGTATATTTTCCACATGGATAATATGCATTTGTATCTGGCTCCTAGTAAATAAAGCCTTAAAGGGGTTCAAACTCACAAGAGACAGAATACATAGACCTGCTGGTTTGGCTTTTGATTAGATGGTTCCCTTAGTGACAGGCGGTTATCAGACAGGAGCCAGGGTTTGGGTAGGTGCTCTGGGCCTTGCTTTGCCGTAGGCATCATGGAGCGAGATGTTTCGCATACTGGTAATGTGGGGGTATATTAACAAAGGCAATATCGCTGCTTTAGCGGGACTTTTTACCGCTAAAGCGGCGATATTTTTATCGCCCTATTGCAAGCTGTCGCTAACAGCAGTCAGCGACAGCTTTAAGGCGATATCTACAGGTTTGGGGCCTGCTTTGCATGTCAGCAATATTTATCGCTAATGACATGCAAAGTGGGCGTACCCAAACTATTAGCGACTGAAAACAGTCGCTAACACAGCTATCGCCTATTAGCAAGGCAGGTGAAGCGATAAAAAAAATCACGCTAAGCACGATTATCGCTATAAACTAACGCCTGCTAAAATGTTGACTTGCCTGTATAGTCAATGGGGGGTGGATTATCAGATTAAGCGCCCATTGGCGTTAATGCGAGAATATCACTGGATTTCCAGCGATATTCTCGCATTTCGCCGCTATGGCTGGATATTTTAGCACAATGGAGAAAAACTTTGCTAATAGCATATTGTCTCTGCTAAAATATCCAGCGATAGCCAGCAATAAAAGAAAAGTCGCTAACCACGTTTAGCGATAAATATCGCTATTTCTTGCTAATAGGCCCCGTCATCTCTGTCCCCTAGAGAGAAATAGTTTGTGTTAAGCAAATACAATGAAGAAATCAGCAGCACTCAAACCTATATGCACTTCCTTCTTAATATTAAAAGGTGTGCCTCTTTTATTTTGCACTAGCCAGGAATGTTTGTTAAACTGGCTCTTTTTTCCCATCTTTACTTTATTCATGCATTTTGCGTCTAACAAAGGCAGAATGTAGTACACAAGGCAGAGTCATCAACTGTATCTACAGTGGCATTTCTTAATATAACACTACTAGTCTGCCACAATATTGAGGATATATCAGGCATGCTCATCATTGTCATCCCTTTGAGTCCCATGCTCAATGTCCAGTTTCCCCATCCATCTGCCTAACATTTCAGACCAGTCAAGCAGGTCCTTCTCAGCCACGTTTTCATCATTGCGGATCACTCTCATACGCATTGCTTCCCCCGTGGACCACTCTTGAACATCCTTCTCCCATGCTTTCCACCCAGGGGCTGTGGGCGCGTCCAGCAGATTGTAATATGGCGTTTTGCCAACACCAATCCCAGAGAGGCGAATTTACGCCTCAATCCTGGCTCCAGGGGGTGGGGGAACAGGTTCAACAAACAATGTTGGATGCTTTGTTCTAGACCAAGCCTGACCATGCGTCGAAGCCTATCAACTACACCATGCCAATACACAGGTAGAGTGGCACAGTTCCACATCATATGAATCACGTCCTGCTCCCCGCACCTGGGGCACACCGTAGACGGATCTGGGAATATTCCGTGCCGGCGGAGTCGAGCCAGGTATCATCGATGCACAGTGGGAAAATGTACTAACTTGAACATGGAATTGCTAGAGATGGACTGGACCTGGCTACAGGTTGATTCCACTCCGTGTCCCTGAGAGCTGCATCTAAATCAGTATTCCCTCCGCTTCGAGACCCAAAGGGCCATTTAGTGCAATCTTTTTTCAGTGCACTACAAAGGTTCGATACTGCATGGGTGGAATGTCCCAGTTGTAGTCCAGCATTTGTGCGATAGGGAAGTCTTGTCCATATTTCCCTAGCAGTATTTGCTTTTTTAGCATATTGTAGAAAATGTCCTTGCTCTACCCCAAACTAGACTGTGCATCTTAGAATATCAGGGAAGTCTCTCTAGGGTAGAGATCACCCAGTGTGTACATTTGAGATAGTCTGGATTTGCACCGGTACAATTCTACCCCTCATCAGTGTGATGTGTATTGGTTCCGCTTCCCAACAGCTCCTCAGCAATTTCTGTTTGAAAAGGCTCCCTTGAACCATTGAGCTGGCGACCTAGTGGAGATGCACCTGTGCGCCTGTGAGAGGTACTGAAACCTCAAAGAATTGTGGCAGCCTGCTCAGCAACCTCAGATTAAATTGTTTTTTATCTCTACTGATGATGGGTGATATCCAGAAACACATGTCTAGAGATTTACAGCACTAACCTGCACCAACTTTGGTGGAACACTCCAGTAAATATTAAAGTACGCATGTACCATGAACTGCATTTACCATAATGCTAAGGGGCGAACTGTGCTGGGAGGTGAAGCAGTGTGCTCCCACCGCTTTCAGCTCCTCAGCAAATGCCGTTTGCAGTTGTCATTCATATCGCATCACTCCGCAGTGCCCTGCAGTTGTGGTGCTAAGTAGTACAACTCTAGTTCTGGAAGTCCCAGACCTCCATCCTCAGGGTCAAGCTTGAGTACGTCTATTTTTATTTTTGCTCTTTTTCCCTCCTAAACCAGTGTGGTCAGTAGTGTGCTCAATATCTTAAATGTATTTCTGGGAACTGTACATAATGCAATCTGAAAATGATAAAGAAATCTAAGCAGAAAAATCATCTTCCCGACAGCTATGCCATCAGCGAAGGAAAGTGAAAGTGTAGTCCAAAAACTAATAGAACTACTCAGGTCCTGCATTACCCTACCCATATTCAGATCATATTTTTGCCATTGTGAATGTGTGACTTGTACCCCCAGATAACGGAAGTGGTCCATCGTCCACTGATGGTCAATTTGTGGTAGGCTTTGGGTGTGGTCTTAGCCATCGAACGCAACGGAAACACCACCCCTTTGTCTCTAGTCACTCGCAGTGCTGCGCTAATTCCAAAGATCTCCATTACGACAAACAGTACTGGCAAAGAGTTCTGAGTGTCCTTGACATATATTAAAGTATCGTCTGCATATAGTGAAACTATATGGACAAATCTCTGAGTCATATCCTAAAGGACTACAGAACCATGTGCAGTTATTGCCAAGGGCTCCATTATGAGTGCAAAAAGGAGGGGAGACAAAGGGCATCCCTGACGGTTGCCCCTTTTGATAGGCCAAGTAGGTGATGTTACTCAGGCTCACCCAGGCTGTGGGCGTAGTATATGAGACGCACCCAACCCATAAACTCGGGTCCAAATCTCATCCGCTGCAATACTCCGAACATCTGACCATCAACAATTGGCCATGTCAAAGGCTTTCTCTATATCGAGCGCCACTATTGCTTCTTCCATAAAAGTGGCTTCTTAGCTCTAAGTTGGATGTAATTTGTGTTCATACTGTATGCTTTCTGTAAACACCCCTTTCAAATAATAAACCTCTCTGCAGAGCAGTATGCAATTTAAATGTTAACTCAGCAAGTGTCTCTCTTGGTGTCTCTCTTGAGGTACTTTATAGTCCAATACATCAGACCTTAAGTCAGATGCAAAATTATTTTTTGTTCTTTGAGATAATGACTGGTCTCTAGAAATTACTATGTTTTGTGACATCTGAACATGAAGTGACAGCAGCAGTAAAACAAGATAATTTCCCTGCAAAGAATGGATTAAAATGACTTATTTTACATGTAGCATTCCACTGGTACTCCATGCACTGACCGTGTAAGAATAAAGGGCTGAGTTGGCCCTGTCACGATTAAAACGATTAAAACGTATGACCTGCAGGTCACAATCAGATGTCAGCAGTGAGAGGTTAACTCCTTGAGTATTGTTACTGGTTTCCTTCTTTCCACCCTGCTTGGAATATATTCATAAACTAATCTTGCGTCCTAAATACCTGAATACTGCAATCAACAGGTAGAGGTGACCAGTGATCCTATACAATGCACTCAACATACAGTTCGTAGTTCATCGTAAACCCTCTGAGATGGCAACAATGTTTTTTCATTGAATTCTGCGCTTTACATTTGATTAATTATGTGGAAAATGTGGAAAAAACATAATAATGCAGACTGTGCAGTGCACTCACAACCCAAACTATGGTATATAAATGTTTTAGTAGATAGGAATGGTGTTAAAATAAACTCTGAGGGTCACATTCACTAGAGTATCACGCAACGCAGCAATGGAACTTGTTGCGCTGCATTGTATAAAATGGAGAGAGCATACATGGGCCATATTTACTAAAATATGACACACTTCTGGCCTCCTCCTTGCACTGGCACACTGTGTGCTGCTAAGTGACAAAACAGGAACACTTCCACCATGGTGCAAGGGCGCCTGCAATATAGGCAGGATTGTTTTAGTACAGGAAGGGATATCTTGTGGCACAAAAACAAGTCTAAGAGACAATTTCCTCTTTCTATGTTCTACTTCAGGAATAGAAAGAGGAAGTAATGAGGAGAAAATCAAATGTTTCTCCTCGTTTCTCCATACTTGGAAGGCGCACCATTCTGGCGCAATCCCTGATCTGAAATTGTGTCAGATTCCATGAGCGGATGCCCGGGAACGCCCATGCTCCACCTATGGAACGCCTACCACTAAGTAGTGTAACTCAACGCAGTGTCATTACATTTCTTACCAAAGTCACACACTGTGGCAAAAATTGCACCTTGGGTGGGTTTATAAATATCACTTAAGAACTTGCATTGTTTTGCGTCAACGTTGGGGCTGCCGAATGCTTGGGCCGCCGAATGCTGGGGCTGCCAAATGATGGGTCTGCCGACAGCTGAGGCTGCCGAATGCTGGGGCTGCCGAATGCTGGCGCTGCCGAATGCTGGGGCTGCCGAATGCTGAGGCTGCCGAATGCTGGGGTTGCTTAATGCTGAAGCTGCCGAATGCTTGGGCCGCCCAATGCTGGGGCTGCTGAATGCTGGGGCTGCTGAATGCTGGGGCTGCCAAATGATGGGTCTGCCGACAGCTGAGGCTGCCGAATGCTGGGGCTGCCGAATGCTGAGGCTGCCGAATGCTGGGGCTGCCGAATGCTGGGGCTGCCGAATGCTTGGGCCGCCGAATGCTGGGGCTGCCAAATGATGGGTCTGCCGACAGCTGAGGCTGCCGAATGCTGGGGCTGCCGAATGCTGGGGCTGCCGAATGCTGAGGCTGCCGAATGCTGGGGTTGCTTAATGCTGAAGCTGCCGAATGCTTGGGCCGCCGAATGCTGGGGCTGCTGAATGCTGGGGCTGCTGAATGCTGGGGCTGCCAAATGATGGGTCTGCCGACAGCTGAGGCTGCCGAATGCTGGGGCTGCCGAATGCTGAGGCTGCCGAATGCTGGGGCTGCCGAATGCTGGGGCTGCCGAATGCTGGGGCAGTCGAATGCTGGGGATGCCGAATGGTGGGGCTGGGGATGCCGAATACTATGGTTTCCTAGCCTTGAGTCTGCCTCTTGACTCCTTCATCGACCCTACACTTCTTCTCACTTTATCTTACCCTTGCAGGTTGTTTTTTATTCTTACTTTTTCCCTATTTTCCTCTTGTTCTGGGTCGAAGTCAGATGATAAAAAATAATTCTCGGGCCTCAAGTTAGCATAGTTAAGTTCCAAATGACGCCTCTGTAAATACTTGAATCAGTCCCCACACTTAACATCTCCAACTGCTGTCTAACTAGTGACCGAGAGCATTGTAAGTATATGCATTGCGGTTTATGGGCACCTGCAAAGCACAAACTTGTGAAAACTGAAGTATTCTTGCTGTGACCTGGAACCACTGCTTCTAAAGGATGGAATAATAACTTCTAAAGCAGACAAAGAAAGTTAATCACGCAAAGTGAGGGCTCTGTAAGCATTTTTTGTTATAAAAGTATTAAACTATATCGAAGCATATTTTTACTGGAGGTGTATCCTTCCAGTACAAAACCTATGCTAGACATCAAGCACAAACCCTTGCAAGGGTGTGCACATTGGTGCAAGGAAGACAAAAGGGCCCCAGTGCAGAGGGAACAAGAAATAACACATATCTTAGTAGATTTGGCGCTACCTTTTCCCATACGCAGCGCAACAAGTTTGGTGCCTGCGCTGCATATTGTCGCTTTTTAGTGCCCTTTTACGACCATCTATCTATCCCTGCCACATTTTCTAACTGTGGCCGCATCTCACAGGCAGGATACTATTGGAGCTCACCTGAAGGTGCATCTCGGATCTGTACGTGGGTCACCAGTTTTGTAATTTTACTTTCTTTGTGCTCTTTCCTATGGATATATCCTGATATTTTAAAGTTTAACATATCTGGCAGTTAATTATAACTAAAGCTTCTGGTTTTCTGTTCTTACTGATTTTAGCAGATAAATACAGACACAAAACAATGTGTTTTCCCTGTCTGTTTTTATTTTTAAAAGCGGAAAAATACTGAAAATGGTGCTTCTTGTGAGAAACTCTCCATGCTGTCTTTCATGAATTCCAGGCAACAGCTGAGATGGCAGACAGCATGGGGGGTTAAAATACAGAATCAGATTTCCCTAAATACAGGCATATGTGAACATATATTTGTAGTATGATGCTAATTTGTACCTGTGAGTGTAGTCTTTTGTTATACATGGCTGTTTAGTTTGCTAAAACATGAAAGTATCCATTATGAGTGCACGTCGAAGAGTTATATAAACACAGAAATACACCATTTTAAGCTACATTTATTCTTGAAACACAAAATAAATATGGATAAAAACCAATAAGATGGCCCAAAAATAGATAAATAAATATGGATAAATACAGACGGAAATGTAAAAAAATAAATACCATAAAACCGGGAGCCCTAATTGTAAGGCTGATAACATCACGGCTGTGCGTCGTTGATTGATTCAAGAGACAATAAGGTACGGATGCAAGAATGAATGGGTGAAGGGATAAATTGCCCTGAGTGGATGAGACCTTTTCATATGATGGGATAATCAGGGTGGGAGGTTCAGCATAAAAGCCGGCTGCAGATCTTGAAGTTAGAATATCCCACAAAAGGGGGGCGGGGGGGGGGGGGGGGGCGAGGGAATGCAAGAGAGGTAGGAGCTCGACTTTATTCGAAACATAATTAAGGCTCCCTGTTTTCCGTTTTTACTGATTTTTCTAGCTAAATAAAGGTAGGAAACTATTTATTTTATTTTCTGTATTTATTTTTATATGTGAATAAAAACAGAAACTGGGTTGCTTTTTGAGAGAATCTAAATACTCTCATCCATGCCATGCATGGATTGATAGGTAAGGGGGTTAAAAAAGAAAGACATTTTCGTAAAGAGATTTTAACAGCAGTAGATATGCACAAGGTTGATACTGAAATTTGCATATATTTTCATATAAGTGCATTGATTTATCTTCTGCGGGGTTCATATCAGTGAAACCTGGCAGGCATTCAAGCACGAGTGCATATTTATCGAATAAAGAAATGTGGAAATATACCAGTTTCAGCTTTATTTTTTCAGAAAACCCAAAATAAATATAGATAAATGCAGATAAAATTAGCAAAAAATACATATGGATATATACAGATGGAAATATCAAAAAAATAAGTATCATAAAACCGGGAGCAAAAAAATTACGCATACCATAAATCCATCATCAGCCTCAGAAAGTAAACTAGTTTCTTTCATTTCAAAACCCAGTATCATCAACTATGATGTGTCCACAGGACCAGGCTCTCTCGTTAGTGCTCTTCCACAGCTACAGCGCCCCGCTGACCTGCATCGACGAAGCTCGAAACTCCATCTTTCACAAGTATGTCAATAGCGCACCGAGCTCTACGTCAGCCTACAGGAGGGATCTGAGAACCATCACCAGGTGCAGGTCTCCCAGAAGCCTGCTCAACAACGGATGCACCAAACTGGCTCTAGCCCTAAAATACAAAGACTGATATTCTGCTAATGGGACCAGATGACCCAACACCCCTTCCCTTTGCCTGGTTGACCACAAAGGAATCCCCTCCCATGAATTTGGATAAGGTTTCCTACGATGGGGTATTGTTCAATGGCAACAAGAAATTTGCCAGCTACAAGGACTTCTCTCACACTTTAATGGTAATGTCCTGCTTGGATTATTTTAGGGCCATTTATTCGACTCTCCAAACAAACATAGGGCCATATTATCAAGCAAGGGCGATACATTATCGCCGCTTTTATCGGCAGGAAACTGCTGCTAACGCAGCGATAATGGGCTTGATAATATGCCCTTGTGAATTCCCATAGAAGCCCAGGTTAACACCAGAACCTGGCCTTCTATGGGAATTCACAATGGCATATTATCAAGCCCATTATCGCCGCTTTAGCAGCAGTTTCCTGCCTATAAAAGCGGTGATAATGTATCGCCCTTGCTTGATAATATTGCCCATAATCTCCAGAGTTGTGATGGTCCTTCGCTCATCAGCTCATATCTGGCCTTCACCACTCTATGCCAACACCAAGGTCCTCCTACTGTCCTCCCCTAAAATAATTATCAAACCCCTTCAGTGCTGTTTCGTGGTCCTTGTTCGGTAACTCTTGCGGATACCGCACTCAGCCCCTGCAGCCTTCCAGACTGGTGCATCCTAGTCTGGCGCCTTCACCGCTGAATCCACCCACTCAGATGTGCACGCTTTTGAGGACGGGGCCTACATGATCCAGGGCTCGCCCCGCTGGAGCTCCTGCTTGCAACACCCAGACCTAGAGAAGATACGTCCCCCATTCAGGAACACCCTTCCCTGAACTCCCGCCAATTCTGAGGGCGTTCCTTCCCACCCTGAAAATGGGGTTACGTCTGCGATTGACAGGAGTAAACTGTGTCTGTTTTCATTATTTTAAATTACCCTCAGGAGGTTGGTGGACACAAACAAGGCATTTTATGAGGTTCCATTACCTCAGAACGTCCACAAAGCGCCTTGTACACTTAAAATGCAACGCTATTTAGTGCCATCAACCTTCTGCTTACCTCCACTTATCCCAGTGTTCCCAGCAGGCCGCTACCAAGACTTAAAATGCTGGCTTCACTATGTGCCTACATTCAGAATTCAGTGACAGTCAGAAACAGGGAGATGGTTTAGACAGGGACAGCTGTTTTATTTGTTGGCTACAGGTGCTAAGATTGGGGCAAGTGTTAATAGCAGGAGTGCAAGCATGTGCCAGTCATTAAAAGCTGTTACTTGCCACTTTTTCTAGAAAACCACAATGGCTTTCTGACAAAGCCCATTAATTATAGGCAGGGCCACTCGAATTATGCAATTCTGCGGCTGTAGCAATTTTTGCATAAATATGAATTTGCTGCATGTGTCACATAATCTATCATCTGCCGCATAATCTGCAGATATTAGCAAAAACAATTGTTTCTAGCTCAAACAGTTCAAACGTTACTAAAAATGCAGCGACAAGTGTTGCACTGGCAGGCCCTTTGCAAAACTAGACTGGTCACCTCTCTGATGCTTATCGCTATATGTGGGTGTTAAACTGGTACTAATAAGGTGCAACCAATGCCCAGACAGTGTTACCAAGTTTAAAAATGACTAAATAATGAAGTAATACTGTTACAAAATATGCCGCATTATTCAATATAATTTTTGTCTTTTTTTTCCGCATAATTTACTTAAACCTGCCATATAATTTGATCCTCTCTTCCTACATAATTCCAGTGGCCCTAATTATAGGATGTCAACGAACAGGGATAAATGCCCTTAGTATAGGGCATTAACAGCATGTTATTCTTCAGATGACAGCAATAACGCTAGATTATTGATTGATCCATAAGCACATGGTTTTGGTAACCCCAGGACTCTTTCTCCTCTACCCATTGCTGCTGTGGACATTGTCACTTAAAATGTGTTGTGTTTCCAGGACACAGATTCCAGAACATTCCTAACCCAGCCATTGCTGACTGCATTCTGGGAAATCTTATTATCTGTTCCACTCTCAACATTGCAGTGAACACCTTCAATGTTCTTGCACAATACGAAGAGCCCTTCAGTGTGCTTTAGTGCTAAACCAGTGCAAAGTGTACTGCTGGGAAAGCAATCTTTTGCCTACACTGAATATAATACAAGGCAAAAAAATACACACCCGTGCAACATTCGGACAACTGAGTCAATCAGGATTTATAAAGCACGGCTAATCACCCAATAGGGTATCCAGGCGCTTGTGGACACTCATGATTGCGTAACCCTCCCCAGACCCTAATCCAACACATAAGCATGTCTCACAAAATCCAACACCGATCCATAGTTCCATAGTAGTAAATGCTCATTTTCACTCTTGTACCCATGAAACACTAAATTAAAATTAACAAGATGTCCACTCGGACTGGTCAATCCCAAACTGCGCATTACACGACGCCGCTCGATGTTACTGTCGTCCACGTCAAACGACACAAAAAGAGAACGCAATTGAAAAAAAAACAAATAGAAAAATGTAATAAGGATTACAGCCAACATTAATTAAAATATGTTTGCACAGTTAAGATACTAATATCAAGCTTCAAATATTGATATTAAACAAAAAAAATAATTAACGAAAAATGACACCTCAGGCCTTTCCCTCACCGTGGCCATGTCCCATCTAGCTAAATATAACAGACCGAAAGATGCGTTAGCCAAAATAAGTAAATCCTTAAAAACTCCACTGAAACTTGCACGCTACAACCCTTGTTAAGTCTGCCTTCTGAGCCGGGCTTCGTAGCCCTGCCTTCCCAAAGCATCTTTTTCACCGTTGGCTATGAGGACTCTCTTCATTTAAAGCTTTGCCTTTTTTGGGGACATATTCTATGGTGGGCGTCCCCAGTATGCCCCATTCATACTAGATGAGCTATCTGTCCCTTCATTACCAGGGCCCATAAAACACTATCTCAATTAAATAAAAAATAAAATAAAAGCACCAACGACTTAGAAACAAGCAACTCAAAATAAAACAAGCATAACAGAAATATTTTGATGAAAACAACTGCAGAACACTGAGAAAAATAATCACTAAAACAATAAACATCTGCACAAAGCAATCACAAAGAACATACACACCAATACTAAATTTAAAAGACAACATTTAAAAAGTCGCTGCACACACTACCATAAGTAATGTATTGCGTACAAATCACCAATACAACTTAAAAGTCAAAATATTCTAACATTCTAGTATAAATGTATGTAATGAAGAAGTGTAAGCCATTGCATGCTATTAAAAAGTACCATAAAATGCTGCATAACCTTTAAAAAACAAAAACATATATGCATATAACAATCTTTGAATTTGGCTAGCTTGCAAATGTATGTTCTACGTTTAAACAGATCAGTTCAATCAAATC
Source organism: Lissotriton helveticus (assembly GCF_964261635.1). Lineage (NCBI taxonomy): Eukaryota > Metazoa > Chordata > Amphibia > Caudata > Salamandridae > Lissotriton > Lissotriton helveticus. Next base: position 104,458,084 of record NC_136069.1, read on the forward strand.
AATATCAATTCAATCAATTCAAATTAGTTGAAAGACTAAGGGACATATTATCAACACCGTGCAATAATTATCGCAAATCGCGCATAGCGCGTATTTTCCTATCGCCGTCTATTGCTGGATTACATCGCCGTGTCAGCGGCATATTAGCAACGCTTTGCTCAGAGGTGATGTAAAATCCAGGATAGCAGTGAAAACTAGCAATAGCGTGAGAAATCCAGCGATAATTTTACTGCGCTATTGAAAAGATTGCTAATAGGCAAGTATGGACTTAACCTAACAAACCACCTCCCATTGACAAGATGGTTGAGTTAAGTTGTTATTAGGTGTTACATTCCAGCAATACCCGCGGTTAGCGTGACTTTTTTATCACTTTGCGGGTCCGGGGCCGCATTGATAATAGAGGGAAGTTGTGTTTGCGACTGTTTCCACGTAGTTTAGGTGAGGAATGCCTACTTTGCATGTCATTAGCGATAAATATCGTCGACATACAAAGCGACATAAAAACGACTGCTATGTCAAGAAAACGAGCGCTAAAGCATGTTAGCGAGTCCTTGTAAATAGGTCGATAAAAAAATTGCCACGACATCGCAGAAAAGCGCAGCTAAACTGGCGAACATTTGCTTGATAATATGCCCCTGAGTTCCCGTCAATAATTGTTCCGCTGGCAAATATTTATTGAAAGAAGTAAGTTGAACACTGGTCTATATTATTTGATTTTTGTTAGTTAAAAAAAACACAAGCTGGTGTGCATGTTAAACATATTCACATAAAAATGACAGAGGAATTTACAATAATATGGTATTAAATATTAATAAAGTGATGAATTATGATCAAATTAATATCTGGAGCACCATCTCAAGGTTAGTGTCAGAAGAATACTAGATAGGGAAGTTTGTATCCAGTTAGACTAACAACCCTGCATATCGCTAACTAACTATAGTTTCTAGCCTCTAACTAATGATCTTTAACCCTAAAGTGACTGCAAACTTCGTATTTAGCACATAGTTATGTGCATTGAGTATATTAAACAGGGAAAATAGAAAAAAAGTACCCATCATGAATGCATATGTAATGTCACCCACTATGTATGATTAGCTAATAGTTATTTACATTTTTTCATATTCTAAAACAATATTGAACATATATACTTTAGTGAGTAAAGGTTTATTTACACAGAGGTCCATATAAAAAAATGCAAAAGAACGCATGTAGAAAGAACTAATTATAAACACCTTCGAACGTTAGAATTAAGTCCTGAATCTCCATACACATCAGTGGAAAATACAACATGTAATGAGTAATTTACAACCTATTTTATGTGTAAGTGATAAAATCAGGATCCCTTTTTATGAAACAAGCACAAGGAAATGGGGCATGAACATATAGTAACTCATTATGTTTCAGGATTACAATTAGCATTTTAATTGTTTTAATTGTTATGAAGTACTGAAATTTTATTATTTCAAAGGTAGTCAGAACATTTCATGTGCCAATGCAGAAGTCTTATAAACTACATATGTATTTTAAAGTTGAGCAGTGGAATAATTTACATAATGATTAACACCTTTGCCAAAAAATATAAACTAAGTGAAATCAAACATCCGTGCTTTAGGGCACGGAGTGTAGAGTTGTAGTGTCAGCATCAAATGTGTTCTCATATCTTTGCTGCATGTCATTTAACCAGAGTCCATAATAATAATTACAACTAGATTTATAAAGCGCATAGTTACGCCCAAAAGCCCCAGCGCAACAGACAGATAGCCCGAAAACCTATCACACCAACAGTCCTTCCTGCTTACAAAATACGAGACCGGCAGACATTCTACTGCCTTCTACCCAACATGACCCTGTTCCAGAGCGAATTGGTAGAGCCAGGTTTTTAGCCTCTTATGGAAGACTATTTCCGAGGGTTCTATCCTTAGCTGAAGAGGCAGAATATTCCAGACCTAGGTCTCTTAGGTTCTTAACCTTTTGCTTAGGGGCTGGAGCAGGGCCCATTACATCAGGCCGATGTCCAGGTGGAGGGAGGCTTACCAACATTGAGAACCTCGGTTTTGTTGGCAGTAAGCCTGAGGCAGCGGCTGGTCATCCAATCAGCCACCGCTGCCATACACAGCTTAAACTGGGCAGCTGCACCTCCTGCTCCCTAGGATAAGGTAACGATCAGTTGAGTATCATCGACATAGGACACAATGGTCACATTGTGTCGCTTGAAGATCTCCGCCAGGGGCGCATATACAGACTGAAGAGCATAGGGCTCAAAGATGAGCCCTAAGGTACCCCCGGTGGCAGAGGCAGCGGATCCGAGGGGATCCGAGGAGAATGGCCTTTGGGCGAATTGGGAAGAGCGGTCCTGGAGAAAGGTGGCCAACCACCTCAGAGCACAACCCAACATCACAGTCCGAAATCTGATCTAATAGGAGGCCATGAGACGCTGTGTCAAAGACTGTGCTCAAGTCCAGCATTATTAGTGCTGCCGTCTGCCCTTCATCGGCACAGTGCCGGAGTGGTCCATAAGCACCAATTAGGTACAAACATACTTGGTGAATATGCACTGAAATTTATCCAGGATTAATCTAGAACCAGTGTTTTTTCTATTCCTCTAGAGTAGAAACAGTAGTTGTTTACTGCATAAACAGTTTTTGGCATAGGATGAGGAAGCAGTCATTCACCTATAAACTTTTGATGCAACATACACAGAAGATTACAAACTAAAGAGGGAGACATTTATGACACATAGTTCTGTGGTTTATAATCATTATGGTGATATTTATCTGTAGAAATCAGTAAAAATTGAAAACTGGTTGACAGAAAACCATGTATTTTTCTGTCTGTATTTGTTTTTAAATACTAAGGGCCCGATTCACAGAACTAACTTGAGACAAAATCCTAAACTTACTACCATTTTGGTATTCACAGAAGGCACTTACTCATTTTTGTATTCACAGAATGCACTTACTCATTTCGGTATTCACAGAAGTTATGAGTCCTAACTTTAGGACTCTTAAATGCCTTCTGTGAATACCGAAAGTCTTAAAGTTAGGATTTTTCTCAATTTAGTAGTAGTAAAGTTAGGACTTCTAACTTTAGGACTCCTAAATGCCTTCTGTGAATACCGAAAGTCTTAAAATTAGGATTTTTCTCAATGTAGTAGTAGTAAAGTTAGGACTCCTAACTTTAGGACTCCTAAATGCCTTCTGTGAATACCGAAAGTCTTAAAATGTTTTTTTTCTCAGTTTAGTAGTAGTAAAGTTAGGACTCCTTACTTTTGCACTCCTAAATGCCTACTGTGAATACTGAAAGTCTTAAAATTAGGATTTTTCTCAATTTAGTAGTAGTAAAGTTAGGACTCCTAACTTTTGGACTCCTAAATGCCTTCTGTGAATACCGAAAGTCTTAAAATTGGGGTTTTTCTTAGTTTAGTAGTAGTAAAGTTAGGACTCCTTACTTTAGAACTCCTAAATGCCTGCTGTGAATACCGAAAGTCTTAAAATTAGGATTTATCTCAATTTATTAGTAGCAAAGTTAGGACTCCTAACTTTAGGACTCCTAAATGCCTTCTATGAACACCGAAAGTATTTAAATTAGGATTTTTCTCAGTTTAGTAGTAGTAAAGTTGAGAAAAATCCAAATTTTAAGACTTTTGGTATTCACAGAAGGCATTTAGGAGTCCAAAAGTTAGGAGTCCTAACTTTACTACTACTAAATTGAGAAAAATCCTAATTTTAAGACTTTCAGTATTCACAGCAGGCATTTAGGAGTTCTAAAGTAAGGAGTCCTAACTTTACTACTACTAAACTGAGAAAAAAAAACATTTTAAGACTTTCGGTATTCACAGAAGGCATTTAGGAGTCCAAAAGTTAGGAGTCCTAACTTTACTACTACTAAATTGAGAAAAGTCCTAATTTTAAGACTTTCGGTATTCACAGAAGGCATTTAGGAGTACTAAAGTTAGAAGTCCTAACTTCTGTGAATACCGAAATGAGTAAGTGCAATCTGTGAATACCAAAATGAGTAAGTGCCTTCTGTGAATACCAAAATGGTAGTAAGTTTAGGATTTTGTCTTAAGTTAGTTCTGTGAACCGGGCCCATATAAAACAAAACATCGTTTTTTGAGTGAATCTAAATGCTGTCATTATGACTACCAATGGCTATGTGGATTGACAGGAAAGGGAGCTAAAAAATAATGCGTTTTATTAAATGTTGAACAGCTGTAGGATTGTACAAGGTTGATACTAAAATGTGCATGTTTTCATAAAAGTGTAATGGTGTCCGCATTTTCATATCACTGAAACCTGCCTCGCATTCAAGTATGAGTGTATATTTAAGTTAAATAAATGTGAGTTTCAGCTCAATTTTTTCACAAAGCGCACAATAAATTTGGATTAACAAATATAAAAATTTGCCAAAAATGAATATAGATAATTACAGACGTAAATGTCAAAAAATAAACACTACAGCTCTTCGGAAGGTGACCCTTACGTATCTCTTAAATGATCAAAACAGGGAAGAACAAGACCATGCCAAATGCAATTTAAAGAGAGGATACTAGACATTGACCATTTATTCTTACATCATGTTTTATGTCAAAAAAGGGATTATAGCTTTTTGTCAGTGTAGGTGTTTGCTTTAAAGCAATTTTTGTTTGCATCTGAGCCTGCATTTTACAGTGTTCAGCTAGCAGTGGGTAGCTCATTATGTGGAAAATATAGGGTCTGCTTACATTTCATGGCAAGAATGCTGATTGTAAAATGGCTGATCCATAAAGATGGCCAGACTTAGACACTAAGCAACTGTTTCAAGGTGTGCATTCCCGTAAACTATGAAAATCATAGACATGAGCTCATTTCTGTGAACTATGGGGTTTGAAGCATTCCTGTAATTGCAATGTTTATAAGGTGATGCAGTTAGACACCTGATTGCAAGAGAGACAAAACAAAGAGAGAAAATATGTTAGCTACTTTTACTAGTGTTCGCTCTGGCAATGCAATAAACTCTTGGTACTTTTAAAGTTTGAACATTTATTTACTAAAGCTAATAAAGATCCGTTTAGGTCCAGTTCCTTTTGTTATAATTTCCTATTAGTGAAATGTATGTGTTTCAAACAAAGGTCACAAACTTTGGAACTCTAACACAATGGAGAGGTATTTCTAATACTAAATGGAGATACTCCTTGTTATATTACAAATACAGATGAGAACCCAGAAATTGCATTTGTATGTGTGGCAGGTGTTTATTCTGGGGCAACTGGTAGCAAGGTAAGCTGTCAGCCTTCTACCATATCCTTCATCCAAAAAGTCAATGTTGTGTTCTCTGATTTGTCATTCTTTATCCAAGCCTTTAACCAGGACAGGATAAGGGGTGGTGGCATAAGATTTCTATTGAAGTAATCTAAATGGGCTAAGAAAGCAGCCAGCGTTTTCATAGGTATGAAGATTTTAAAACTTGTGAGGGGCGACAGAGGGTTTCTTAATTAAAAAGAAGGTTCATTGGTGTTTAAGATAGCATAATCAGGTTTGAAAAAAGATGTTAGTGTCCAGTTGCCTGTTAGCACTGACAGCTGAAGAAAATGTGGCTTTTAAAAGTTGCAAAAATAGGTTTACTGAGTGCATGTTTCTTTTCTTCTTCTGTGTTTTCCTTTTCGTAAAATAATCAAAATAGGGTTTATTTCATGGTGCTGCTTCACGCATTGTAACAAACTGCAGGCTTTGTGGGAAGCCATGTCGGTGGTAGTTCCAATAATCAAGGGTGCTACTGTCAGCAGCCACAACCGGATTTCTATTTGTTTTAAATGGTGAAATGTAAATTCTCTTGTTTGTAGTGAAAAGGGGATCATTATTTATTAATAATTTTGGTGGTCCCTAGAGCAGCCTGTTTTAGGTAACGGTTCTGCAATGCTGATTAGTTTGTGTCATGTAACTTTATTAGTTCAGCCCTAGGACACCATCTCCTGTTATGTTGACAGTGTCATTTCCTTACGCTCTGAAACTATAAAATGTGCCCTTTTCTGGCATATGTGCCAGACCTTTTGGTTTGGTGCCATCAAAACAGACTCCATGACAGTCTGTTAATTGATTCAGAGCTTCACTTTATTCCTTACCGAGCAGTCTTCGTATCAGTCTGCCATCTGACTTTATATTTGTACTTGAGATTTTGAACTGATAGTCTCCATATTAGGCTCTTTGCTTATTTACCTCTTTGTCTTGACTTCCAAAAATGAGTACGTTTATGTTTGTTTATTACTGATCTTTATTATAATTATGGCTCATTCCCTTATGTTATGACCACTCACAATTGGTTTTATTCTTATGTATTATTGATGCTGATTTGAATCGGACTAACTCCCTTTTGCCTTCTGTAATGATTCTTACATTTTGAATAAACCTTCATAGTTTTTACTTTGAATATTGTCCTGTATTTTTTTCTTTAATAGCACTAAGGCCCTTGTCCTTTGGGACTCACACAGCCAGGATCCTCTGTATCGGCCCTTTAAATGTATTGGTGCAAAGAGCCAAATGGGGTAATGTTTGCATTGATATTTATACAGCCTAAACTTAGATGGGGAGCAATGGAGCCCCCAACATTTTTAGGGGTGTTAGAAGATGATACAACATTGTGTACATAAAGTGGGGGTTTACATTTTTGAATTACATTCTTACATTACATTTCCAACATCTACAATTGCATTGCCATCTTTGCATTTTTAGTCAAAGGAAGGGCCTTATTTAGGGACTGGTGGGTGTTCCCCTGATCTGGTCAGGAGTTCCACCACCCTGGGGAACTGTCCACCACATTTAAAGGTCTCAGGTGTCTGGCGGGGATCTGTCTGCTGTGAATGGAGACGCTGCCATGGCGGCCCCCTTCACAGCAGGGATGTTTGTCCAACTGGTGCCATGTCTACAGCATCCACTCAGCAAACTCTCAAAGGAGGAATATGCTCTTTCTGAACAAAAAGCAAATGACCTCAATAGCGTGGGGCCTGACTCCCAAAGGCATTTGTGCACCTGGATCCAGATTTACTAAGGGTTTGCACGGGCACTCACGTCACGTTAAGCTTCTCAAACAGCTGCAAAAATATTTTGCGCTGAAAGTTTACCCTTGAGCTCCACCAAATCCACTTTGCCTCAGCTTCCTGATAATGTATGCAATGTGTGGGTGGGGGGCAAGTGTGGGGGAGGCTAATGCATAAATTTACATTTAGGTACAAAGCCAGATGTTTTAAAATAAAATAATACTGCTTGCCCCTAACACTAAAGAAAAGCAAGGGATCATGCAATATATCACCATATATACCTACATATAGTATGTATGTTTTAACATAAAGCACACATCTTAGATACCTCACCCTTGATTAGTTGTCTAGATGTAGGGATTCATACAGGAGCGCGAACTTCCAGTCCAGTGCCTGTGCTAGACAGCGCAGACTCAGCCACAATGAGAGGCGCAACAGCCAGATTTAGAGCATCGGCCACCAATGGTGTAACCAGCAGGCAACTATTATCTGAATCTGGTGCTGCGCTGTCTTCCACCTTCTGTGCAATGCAGTGCTGCAATTTTTCGCACAGCACTCTCCTGCGTGAAGAATAGTAAATCAGGGTGCGGATTTGCAGTTCGGTGCAAAAATCACATTATTTCAAATTGCAACTTAATTGTAATGATTCACAGAATCTGAATTTGCACTGCTCAGTGGAATTACTTACACAGAAGATTCCACCCTGTGTGGTTATATTTTCTCTATATACAAATTTGTTGAATGGGGCAAGTTGTGAGAGTTGAGGTAGGTGACCCCTCGGGTATTCACAAACTTTGATAGGCCCATTCCAACTCTGGGAGCAGTTAGAGATGTTCTTCTGAGAAGGGCAGGGGTAAGTCTATCTTCAAAGTGAGAATGGAAGTGTTATTGAGATATGGCATTAGCTATGGTGTTGCACATTGTGTCTTGCCATTCTTGTAAAGCAGCACTACAGATTTCTGTGCAGTGTTGCATTGCATGATTCTCTGTAAATCTGGATCTATGAGCATAACCCACACATGTTGGCTTTGGAAAACATATGTAAGAGGAGCAGATGTGGCCGAATGGCCGGAGCTGCTGACTTTGGAGCTGGGGAACCAGGTCCGAGTCTTGATGTTGGCTCAACAGCCTGTGATTCGGGGCAAATCACTTAATCTCCCTGTGCCTACCATAAATGAATGTGTCCTTGTGTAATGTAACTGATGTGCATGTAAAGCGCTCCAATACCTAGCTTCAGGTTGAGTTTTCCCTATATAAATCCGCAAAAAAACAAAAGTTTGCATTGTTAGTAGAAGGACGGGTGACAACTCCAGGACATTATACCTTTTTGCAGTCTTCAAAAGAACTCGAAATCAGAATCCCATCCCGGTTGATACACAGCAACTACTCCAGGTCGTAAATAATACCCAAATATCACTGATGCATGCACCCATGCCTCCTGGTCCTCTGTACTCCCAAGGACGCCTTGGTTACGGTGAATCTTCAAGTGCTATGCAACATGCTTTTTGTCTGCATGGGAAACCCACAACCAGCCCTCCTTTAGTTCACATCTTTTCTTGCCACCAGGTAACAATATGTCCAGATGGACTCATGCAGATCACTCCAAGCCCAGAACACTCCTTTCTTTCCCTGTAGCCTTCTGTCTTTACACCGAACCCAGGGGCAGCCTTAGGCATGTGCAAGCTGTGCACCTGCACAGGGCCACCAAACCCCAGGGGCCGCCACGCCAATATATATCCTTAATATAATAATCCTCTGAGGATGGATACATATTTGCGTGGCGGCCCCTGGCAAGGATTTGGCGGCCTCCGGCTCTGTTCCACCTCCAAACACCCTGACCCCCCCCCCCCACACTCTTCACTGGCCTCCGCGCTCCGCCCTGACCCCCTCTTCTGGGTCCCCCTACCTGCGCTCCCTGCCCAGAGCCGCCATGAGCCTAGAGCCGGCCCTGCCGAACCCTTGAAGTTTCAATAAAATGATCAAGACCTCACCCCCACACCAGTGAACCCACAGCACAAGTCATTAGCTGCTGAGATACTGCGCCTAAAACACAGCCAGTATCAAGGGGAGTTAGGCCCAATGGACCAGGCTCTGGCTGGGCCGTTTATTAATGTGTAGCAGGGAAGTCAGCCAGGACCTGTGTTATTTTGACGTTTCTGAGTTAACGCTAGACCAAACTATTTCTTTTCATTTGATCTGGTACTTTATTTATACCTTCTTCTTTAACTTTTTTTAAAGACTTTGTCACATATTTGAAACAGAAAGAGACAAAAAAGTGAATATACAGAAAATACTTATGTACATGTGAAAAACATTAAACAACACAATTGTGTTCCGAGTACACAATATACATAAACAGTGATGTGAAAAAATCATTAGTGTGAGAGATGATCAAAAAAACATCCGAATATCTTATGAAAATCAAATGAAAAGAAATAGTTTGGTCTAGCGTTAACTCAGAAACGTCAAAATAACACAGGTCCTGGCAGACTTCCCTGCTACACATTAAAACACAGCCAGGGCATCATACAATCATAGATGTCCACGGTCAGTCTTAAAGGGACCATCAAGTGAATGGTGTCACAACATTTCTCAAAATCCAAGCAGACGTCATCAAATAAAGATACGTTCTAGAATACTTGTTGTTGTTGATTGTTAGTGATGAGGGACTGGGTAAACACAAGTTTATTGTCTTAACTGGAAGGCCCCTTTAAACTACATCTGAGCGGTGCTAGGCTCACGCGCCTCAACGGTGGCCGACACCAGATCGAAGATCAGCTCAACATAGTGCGACCTGGTGTCTAGTCGTCCATGCTCTCAACCTGTACCAAGGTCCTGGACTTTTAAACTGATCGCTGCCTCCCCTTCAAAGAATATGCAAAAAAAACAAAACAATGCGCATCCTGGTGCAGAGAAGTCTACCATGCGGGGACCTTCCTCTCAACCTACACTTTCTGCTCAGTGGTACAAGGATTCTTCCTTTCCCACATCAAGAGTGCCACATTTCTATTCACCAGCCCACCTGACTCCATCCTCAACTTCTGTAAGCCATCCTTCATGCAACTCAAGGGTGATCTACCCACACACGTACAACCACACCGCACCCACCCTCAGAAATTCACTGGGTTCTCCTTCCAACATGGATCAAGTTCAACTCAGCCTGCATCATCTAGAACAGTGGATCTTAACCTATGGTCTAAGGATCCCTGGGGAACCGGGAGGCATTCTCAGAGAATCTGTGACTGTCTTAAAAATTTAAATAATATTAAAATTAATAACTTAAAATTAATAAAGAATACGAATGCAGAAGCAAAATAGAAAATCTGAAAACTTTTTCTATATTTAATTGTAAATGAAACAACATGTTTAAATGTTTTAGCATTTGTTTTGGGGTATACTAGTTTTTATATTTTTGTGTACTGATTTGACTTTCAAATCAGACATTGCTTAGGCCATTGGCCCCTGGCTTCCTAAAATGATTCAGTTGGTGTCCCCGGATTCCAGTAATAATTCAGTGGGGGGTCCACAGAAGTCAAAAGGTTAAGAACCCCTGATTTTTCAGGCCATCTCACCAATAAACTGGACTGTGTAGCTCAAAAACAAACCCTCTCTCGAAGCACCCACATCACAAACCTTATGACGCTGGAGCCAAGAAGCCGAGGAAAGAGAAAACAAAAGACAAGACTTCTTCTACGAAGCCCCCACCTCTGAACCTCATCCTTCAGCTGAGCTTCAGCAAACATCTTAAGACCCCCCTTTGCATGCCCACTCCGTCAAAAAAGAAAAATAGCTTTGGTTGTTGTGACTATTTATTTCAAAAATGGACTGATGCTTATTTATATTTGAATTTATGTATGTTAAAATGTCCTTCACTCTTGTTTGTATATAGCACAGTAATCACTTATCACTACCAGTCACCAAACATTTCACTTTATATGTGATTCTATGTCATTTTTGTCCCGGACAGCCATTTTTCTATGTTGAATTATACATTTAAAAATATTCACAATAAGAAAAATCTTTCAAATCAAGAATTTTGATGTGTGTTCTTACTTATCATACATTCAGTGTTGATTTTGTGAAATACCCAAAACGTTTCTAGATTTACAGTATAACAAAGAGATTGCTATACACCTGACAGAACCACTGTTTATTTGTTTCACTCCGGCACCTCAGCATAACCCACTGAGCTTGCTTTACTCCTCCTGAGTTTATGTACATGTCCGCCTCTGCTTCTGCACCTGCTGGTCTCGGCATTTAGTTCTTGTCCTATGTAAACTCTACTTCTAGACTCTGGGGCTGGGAGCAAACTATTTAAATTCCCACGATTACATTAACATGAAACAGTACTGGCCTCCTCCGAGCCTGATTACGGCATGCGTACTTTACGCAGGCGTAAATCCCGCGTAAATGGCGTCACTATACGCAAGCGTAAAGTACGGATCTCGTAATTCATCGTTTTTATGTTTCAACCCTACGTGATAAACAACCCCGTCGGGTCAATTCACAAAAGCATTTATTAGCGCGTGACGTAATGCTGCAGGAGAGCTCTTTTACGTACTCTGGCGTGGCTTGGTAAAAAGAACTGCAACTTGGAACTCCCTCTTAGTAAAAGTCCACAGAGTTCCTTTTGTTTGCTCTAATTGTACAGGGATATTCCCGGGGTATTCCCATTTTAAAGGTGTTGGGGCCAGTACATAAAGTTATGTGAAAGTGCGTAAACGAGCACCACGAGTACTACTTTATACACCCCAAAACGCCTTTGTGAATGCCCCTAAGTGCACAAGACAGGAAGCAAGAAACCGTTTTTTCCCAAAAAGCGGGTGACGTACAAAGCACAGGTGGGACAAATGTGACGACTAACTGGGCCCTAAAGTCCTATTTGATATCACTTTAAGTTGGATCACAAGAGTCTGACCCCTGAATTCCAGACCAGGCATCCTCGGCTCAACTCTTCTGCACCTCATTAGTGCACGATCAACCCTTGTGCACCTCACTAGTGCACGATGCTCGCACTGCCCACATGTTCTGACATTCACCATTATATGTTTGCTCCCAAGGGCATAGCTGGGTCTCGCGGCTTGACCTCATTGTCACAGCTTAGAATCATGGAGGGCCTGCCTGGCCTTTCGTACTTCCAAGGTCGATCAAATGTGTACCATTGAGTAGTTACAAAAAAAATCAGCATCAAGGTCCCTCGAGAGGAACGTTTGCTTAAAAGATACACGTTTTTATCATTGATGTAATATTAATACAAAAGGTTACCAGGGCCTAGGGGAGAGAGGTGTCTACAGCACCCCAAATTCTGGTGGTCTTTCAGAACCTGCCAAGGGAGGGGGTCCATTTCCCTTGATTACCTCAGGCTCCACGGCGCCGTTACTGCATCATTGTGCCTTCCTATGTATTAACAGTGTCTCGGGGTGCTATGAAGCACTGGTAAGGTGAGTGTTGGCGCTATATAAACCACCTAAAAAAATATACACACAGAGGGCAATGTGTACGAACGCAATTTCCCATAGAGACAGAATGAGTAAAACAATTTGATACATCTGGCCCAGAATTCACAGTGACATGGCCGTTCCTAAGTGGATTTCGGTTCCACATATCCACTATTATTCAATAACAAACAGCAAGATGTATGTATTTCTTCTAAGAGGGCAAGGTGACTTGATTGAGTTTTAAGGGGCCTGGGCTGTGACTGGACTACTGGCACAGCCTGGCTTCAAGAGTCAACTAAGTGCAGACCCCGCGGCCTCAGGCCCGTGTGTGCTGAGCGCAGAGTGGGTCCGGCACCTAAAACAACCCCCAGAACAAGGGCTCGTGGTCCACCCCCCACCGGCTCCAGGACCCTTGAAATACTATACAATGCCCTGTCAAGGAGAGTGAGTTTGAGTGGGGCTGAAAAGGAGGCTTTTTTTTAGGTTGTGGAAGGTTTTCAGGTGGGTGGATGCATTTAAGTGCACGAAAGGCAATTTTAATATGTTGGGGGGCGAAGCTGGGTCCAAGGGGGGCGACTCCCTCAAAACAAGTGCAGGTTGATGGGCTTCACTGCAAACAAAAGAAAAGTCGTCAAGATGGCTGAGCTCGGTAAGCAGATTTCCTGGGTGCCTCGAGTGACATGCTTCTGGGAGGCTCGCGACTTGCTGCTGGCTACTTTCTTTACTTCGTTAAGTGAAACACCCCATGTTTGCTGAATATGTTCTCCAAGGGGTACATCACCCCCCACCCACAGCGCAGAGGTGAGTGGCAGTGATGGAAGCGCGCAGCGCGGCGCCTGCCTCCGCGCCCTGCCCTCGCTCTGTAGAAGAAACGCGCCCTGTACCTGCAGATGCAAAGGTCGCCTGCAGGAAGGCCGCCAGGGCGACCCTCTGGAGCTCCATCGCCGGCCCTGGTCGGGGTGCTGGGGCAGCGGCTCAGCCCGTCTCGATGCGCCGAGGAGAGTGGAGGCCGCGCCGGGCGCGCTGTCTCCTGTCAGCCTCCACAGGAAGTGGAAACCCCAGAGCATCTCTCCAGGCCTCTGCCGCCCTCACTCACCGAGGCCCCGCCAGGAAACGCTGCTGCTGCGGTAACCTCACTGCAATGACACTCCCCCGACCGCCGGACCTGCCAGGGATGCAAGGGTCCTCTCACCACCGACATTCATCCCAGCCCCCATGCCTGACACCTGCCCTGTACCTGTCAGACACCTGCCCTGTACCTGCCAGACACCTGCCCTGTACCTGGCAGACACCTGCCCTGTACCTGCCAGACACCTGCCCTGTACCTGCCAGACACCTGCCCTGTACCTGCCAGACACCTGCCCTGTACCTGCCAGACACCTGCCCTGTACCTGCCAGACACCTGCCCTGTACCTGCCAGACACCTGCCCTGTACCTGCCAGACACCTGCCCTGTACCTGCCAGACACCTGCCCTGTACCTGCCAGAAACCTGCCCTGTACCTGCCAGACACCTGCCCTGTACCTGCCAGACACCTGCCCTGTACCTGCCAGACACCTGCCCTGTACCTGCCAGACACCTGCCCTGTACCTGCCAGACACCTGCCCTGTACCTGCCAGAAACCTGCCCTGTACCTGCCAGACACCTGCCCTACCTGCCAGGGATGCAATGGTCCTCTCACCACCCTCACTCCTTCCATTCACATGCCAGACACCTGTACCTGCCCCTGCCAGGGATGATAGGGTTCCCTCACTGCACTGCCACTCCCCCTAGCCCCTACCAGACACCTGTTCTGCCCCTGCCAGGGATGCAAGGGTTCTTCTCTCACTGCACCGCCTCTCCCCTCCAGTCCTCTGTCAGACACCTGCCCTGTACCTGCACGGGATGGAAGGATTCTTCCGCTGCACCGACCACTCGTCTATAGTCCCCTGCCAGACACGTGTCCCTGCCAGGGGCGGGATAATTCTCTCAGTGCACTGACCCCTCATATCTAGCGCCCTGCCAGACACCTGTACCTGCACCTGCCAGACACCTGTACATGCCAGACATCTGCCCTGTACCTATCAGGGATGGCAGGATTATCTCACTGCACCGACCACTTGGTTCTAGCGCCCCGCCAGACACCTGTACTTGCACCTACCAGAGGAGAGAGGATTTTCGAGAAAGACCGAGAGAGTTGGAACTGTTGTTTAACCAGAGTTCACGTGTTCATACAGCTACTGCTGCATTCCATCAACTTTACTCCCCCAAAAGGATACGGCTTAGTGGTATCAAAAACTCCTTCCATGTGAAGAGGAAGGGGTACATCCCTCGTTGGCGGATTCTCTACTGGTGAAGAAACTCCTGCCCGGGCATGCGTCACTGCGACTAGCCCTGCAATGGAGCCAGCACCACTGCCTCAAAAACATGGGGGGCGGGTTCTCTCTAACCAGCTAACTCGAATGGAATTCTTGATATATTTTCTGACAAAAAAGGTAATTACATTATTTTAGGTGTACTGTTCTAATTGTGCATGCAAGGAGGATTGCAGGGCAGTTGGCATTAAACCCCTCCTCGTTGAAAGCAGGGGTTGAACTCCCTGCGTTGTGCGTTGGGCCCTGTGCCACGCCTAAGGTTAGGTTTCTGTCTTTTTTACATCCCCTATTTGCCCAAATGTGGGGGTGGCATGTAAGAGTGTTCCCTGCCTCACCCAAAGAAAAGGGGGTAAATATATTACCCACCATCCCCACTGGGTAATTTTTCTTTACCCTTTCCTAATCTTAGATGTGGGGTGCTTCGTGCCATTAGCCACTTTTCCCTTGGCCAAGAAGGGGGTGTAGACATTTTTATTCACCCCTCCTCTTGCCCGAGGGCGAGGCGTATTTGCCAATGCCGCCGTGCTTAAGTGCGGTGTGTGCTTCTATTTTGTTACCCCCCTCACGCCCTGGCAAAGGCCAAGCGAAGAGTGTAATACCTTTATTTTATTTTATTTATTGTACCCTTCTATCTGTGCATTTCGATCCAAGGAAAGCCCCCCCCCCCCCGACAAAGGGCAAGGGGGTATATAATGCCCTATGCCCTCCTGGAGTGTGTTTGTTTACTCTCCAACCTGCATAATGTTGATGGGTTGGTATTTGGTGGGATTACCCCCATACTTTGCCAAGGATGGGTGGTGTTCAAATTACCAATTGTTTTCTGAAAGATATATGATAGCGTTGGAGTGACGCAAAGCTGGGGGTCAGCAGAGGACTGACATTGAAGGAACGAAATAGCATACAAAATGTGGCTGGGTTAACCTTGCGCTAATCCAATTTTAACAGTAGGTTCCACAATAGATTGCTCAAAGGAACAACGGGAAATCGGCCACTTACGTCCCCCCAAAAAACTCCTCTGTGTAAACACAAAGGGTGCAGAATAAAGCAAGAACTGTCCCCGAGCACAATGCAGCAAATATCAATTCTTAAGAGGAAAGGTAATCAAATCAAATTCTTTTCATTTTGTAAGTTCATTGAGTCAGTTCCTTTTATTTTCTCTTCACAAACGTGAAATTTCCATCATATAGTCAGTCTTCATATAGAATTCATTGGAATCATACAGAATGTAGCCAGAAAGACAGAGCTGGCATGTGTTTCGTCACGGTAAACAATCACCCATTGACTTCTTCAGGGCATGAAAAAGCTCCTCATGAAGTCATACTCCACATTCCAGGTATGACCTATCTATGGTACGGTACCGTGTCAGACTAAATAGCGTCAATCACTTCAAGTAGTCATAATTTCGTCCGTCATAAATTGAATCAATATCTTCAAAAAGTCGTTGCGGTTCAAATAAAGAGGAAATATATCAATTTCTGGGAGAGTACACCCGTCATCATCAGCTGAGCCTCAAGATTAGTAGTCTTAAGAATTGATATTTGCTGCATTGTGCTCGGGGACAGTTAATGCTTTATTGAAGGAACTAAGGCTGATGGAAACATTAGGTAGGAAGGCCAGAGGTAGACCAATGGTACCCAAGACCTTACAGAGCCTAGAAACCAGAAAGAAATCAAGAAGGGAAACTGGTCAAAGAGAGAGAGGTGTGGTTGCAGAATCCATTGTAAGGAGCAAACAGGGAGGAGAAGGACTGAAGCAGTCATAATCCGTCCAGCTTGAAAGAAGTCCAAGGCACATCTCAATTTTTCGAAACGAAAAGGGGACAGCTAAACATGTACACCACTTACCTGATCCTGACAAATACAGCCAGTTTGGGCTATTACCCCGTAATGATAAAGCGATGACAATTGTATGTATAAACATTTTAATAAAATACTTTGAAATAAAAAAAATAATCTGAGAGCTTTTATGGAGCCGAAGAGAAGCGCTGACGTGAAGACTTGGTAGACCGTAGGCATGTGATGGACGATTCATCAATGCACCATGGACAAGACTTCCGGTGTAGGAACAGTGAACTTCGCAATGCAGGTTTGGTAGCACAATGCGAGGGCCTCACACATTGTAGATTTAGTGAGTGTATGTCTACTGAACCCCTAGCCCCAGGATCTCAGTGTAATGTTATTGTCCCCCCCTCCCCCTGGGATCAAGGAAGTGAGGGGTGGAGTCCAGGATACCCTAACTGGCAGGAAGAGGGGCAACCTATCTAGATCGCTAACCACAATACAATAATTATAACTCACCACTCTAACATGCACTGCTTATACCTTTTCAAATTACATCACGTTTACCATCTGAAATCATAGCATTTATAACAACACTTACAACCTCTCAAATCCCATCATTTTTGAGAACACAGTGAGTGGTAGAGTGGTGAGTTACTGGTAAGTGGTTAGCGAGCTGATTTGTATTTTTGTGTACTAAATTTGGTTCATATAGAAAGAAGGAATAAAGTTATAGTAATTTAAATGTGGTGCGTTCATTCGAAATTTAAGGTAGGACTTAAAAATTCCTAACGGTTGTGTCATTTAAGTTTGGTTTGTATAGAAAGAGTAAATAAAGTTTTCCTAATTATAACTACAGGCACCGAAATATAAAACTCATTGGATATAATGGAATGGAATTTATATTCCGGCGGACGGGACAGCCATCACCGTTGTGCTGGAGTAACCCATCTGCCAAGATCTAAATCTGGCCCTATGTTTTAACCTTTGGAGTTTATTCTCAATTTCAATGATTTTTTATTTATTTATATATAAAAATTTATTTTAAATCATAGAGTCCAGTGTTGTCAAGTGGATTGCTGTTATATGAAGGGTCGTACAATACAGTAGAGTTGAATGGTGTAGTATATTTTGGAGTAAAGTGTCAAACAGTGGAGAGGTGTTTCCTGGAGTACAGGAGCATGGAGTGCAGTGGCGTGGCATAGTGTAGAGTCAAGTAAAGTGTCAAACTGGAGTTGGATCTTGTAGAGTACAGTGATGTACTGCGTTGTAATGTGTTGAAAAGTCTCAGGGTACAGAGTTGTACAGTGTGTGTGTGAGTGAGTGTATGAATGCTTGTATGGGTGACTGAATGGCTGTGTTGAGAGGCTGCATGGGCGTGTGAGTGGGTGTGTGGGTAGCTGTATGGGTGAGTGTGTAGTTATGTGAGCGGTTGTATGGGTGACTGGTTATATGAGTAGCTGTAGGGGTGAGTGAATGGTTCTGCGAGTGTCTATACAAGTGAGAGGTTGTGGGTGTGTGAGTGCCACTATGGAGGAGTGAGTGGGTATGTGAGTACTCATAGGAGTCTGAATGGGTATGAGTGGTTGTGTGAGTGCCCATATGAGAGGTTGTAAGGGGTGAGTGGTTCTGTGGATGATGTCGTAAGTGATATCACTGCTAATGCCCTGAGTGATGTAATATTTGAGGTCGTAAGCAGAGCATTGGGGGACGTATGTTCGTTAGCTCAAGTAACTAGAACTGCTGAATTTCACTGGTTTTGTACAAGTAAAATCTTAGCCTAACTATAACGTCCCTGTAACCTTTGGATTTTTCATTGAATTTCTAAAGTTTTTTAAATTCTATTTCCCAACTATAATGTCCTCTGACCAGCTCTCAAGAATCCTGCTGTTTGGGACTTACTGGAGGTAAATGGAGGGCTTCTTGGCCCCCAAGGTCCCTCAGCATCCGATTGGACTTCATCCCCCAAACAGTAGTGTGCCAGGAGGCGTGTTTGCAGAGTGACAGAGAAAAGGGGCGGGCCTCTGATCTCCTCTCAGCAATCCCCGTGTCGGACTTACTGGAGGTAGCAGGAGGGATTGTTGGACCCCAAGGTCCCTCTGCAGCCAAGGGTACTTCATACCCCAATCAGTTGTGTGCCAGGAAGCGCGTTTAGAGTGGTGGTGAAAGGGGGCGGGCCTCTGGCAGCTTGCTAGTCTGCCCCCCCGTTTTATTTATTAGGGAAGGGGGGCTGCGTGGCCATCATTCTCTGGGCGGATATGGGTCCCGGGACCAAATCCCCCAGGGCCGGCCTTTTTTTTTTAATTTTACAAAAAAATGAAAGGGTGGGGAGTAGGGGATACACGAACGGCACATGCGCTCCCTCCTTTATTATTAAAATACCCTGGGCCTTGGCCTGACCGGAGGACGATTACTACAAAAACATGGGAGCCTGTGCTTTTTTTTTCTTTTAGGTGCCGCGCAAAAAAATAAAAAAAAGTTTCAGCCCTACAAGGTCCCTGTGGACCCCCCAAGTGGCCTAAGAGGTCAGATTATTTCTTCCCTGCCCCCTTTTCTTTTTTTGTAATAGTTTTTCTGGGACTTGGTTCAAGTCGAGTCCCAAGATGGCTGCCAACATTTCTTGGTTTAAAATATTGGCGCCAATCAGATCTCAGCACGAGATTAAGAGGGGGTGGCGCATCCTCCGCAACCCTACATAGACAATTGGAACTTTCTTTAAATAACTCTGCAACTACTCCACGCATTTACATCAAATCAGAAAAAGGTACTTCCCTTAACCAGCATTTACCTTTCCGCCAAATGTGGTGTAATTCCATACAGCAGTTCGGGCTGAACCAGTGTCTAAAGTTACTATTGGAATTAACATTGGAAACACACTTTTTTGAACCCCCCCACCCCCTTTCCTCGGTCCCCGTTTGACAGATCAACCCCAAACTTTCCATACGCAACAAGGATCACTGGGGCACTTAAACAAAATCACTGGGGAACTTTAAAAAGAAAATTGTGAAGTCGTCAAAAGATGCCTAAGATGCAGGCATGTCAAAAAAAGGTTTTCCTATGGTAACTACATCCTAACTAAAAGTACCTACTAGCAATATATATATATATATATATATATATATATATATATATGTATATACATATATATTCATATCATTGATGACAACACTGTGCATGGCATGGGCACGAGTTATAGTTACTTTAGCGCTCAAATTATAGTTACTACAGGGCACGAGGTATAGTTACTTGAGATAACCATAATTGGTGAAATTAAGTAGTATTTGCTTAAAACTGCGTTTTAACAGAAATTTTCACTTAACTATAACATCCCTTTAACCTTTGTTTTTTCAGTGAATATAGGGGTGGGTACTGTTGAAGTGTGGTAGGGGAAATTTTAGGGTTTAAGGGTGGGTAGTGGTAAAGGGTGGTAAGGACCATTTTAGGGTTTGGGGTGGGTAGTGGTGAAGAGTGGTAAGGATAATTTTAGGATTTATAAGTAGTTAGGGTATTTTTAGTGTTTAGGCTGGGGAGTGTTAAAGGGTTGCAAGGGTAATTTAGGATTTATGGGGTGGGTATTGGTAAAGTGTGGTAAGGGTAATTTTAGGGTTTGGGGCAGGTAGTCTTAAAAGGTGGCGAGGGTAATATTTGGGTTATAGGGTGGTAAGGGTTTTGTAGGTTTTAGGGTGGGTAGTGGTAAAGGGTGGTACGTGTATTTTTAGGGTTTAGGAGTGGGTAGCGGTAAAGGGTGGTATGGGTAATTTTAGGGTTTAGGGGTGGGAAGTGATAAAGGGTGGTATGGAAATGTTTGGATTTAGTAGCGGTAAGGGTAATTTTAGGGTTCAGTAGTGGGTAGCTGTAAAGGTGTTTAGGGGTATATATACAAAAAAAGGTGGGGGGGCTTGCCATGCTCCCCCAAAAATAATTGAAAATATGTATAAAAAAAATATAGAGAGGGGTTTCACTTACTTTATGATGCATGAGTGGTGAAGGCATCTGTGTGGTACAGTCATGAGTTGTGTTGACATACATCCTTGTTAAGCTAAAGGGAAAAAACAAGCTGCTAGAAGCCCCTTTCCTAAAGAGCCCAGCTGATCAGTTCCAACTGGACCTGCCCTGGATCCTGCAGGTGGCACCTGCTGGACTCAGCCTTCACGCTCAATTGTTGTTCCTAAGGTCCAGGGGCCCTTGTCTGTGTCAAAGTGTACTACTCCTACCATACAAATTACTTACCTTCGGTAACGATGTATCTGGTAGAGACGATTCTAGCCGCAGATTCCTTAACGTAGAATTACCCCCAGGCGTGAGACTGGATCCGGAAAACTTTTTGCCACAGCATCCCTGTGTGCCAAGGGGAGGGCACCACGTGACTCCGCCCTGACGTCATCCGCGTCCGTGACGTCAGCGAGGATACATAAGTCCCACCCCAGCGCGCCTATGTCAGTTTTCTTCGGAGTACTTTTCCGTGCCACAACGCTGAACCATCGCAAAAAAAACTGTGAGAATACTGGAATAGTGTGCGAAAAACTCCGCTAAACAGAAGGGAAAGAAACAGACGGTGAGGAACAGCACCATCCAGAATAGAGCCAGGTACTAAGGCACCAAGATCTGGAATGAAAGAACAGGACACCGCTACTGGAAAGCAATCCTGCAAACAAAGACAACAGCCTCCCCGGGGCAGGAGCATGTGAAAAACACACAGCAGACCAAGAAGTCTGCAGACACCGCCCGGAACAGAAAAAGGTACCAAGGTCAGAACGGAGAGCAATGACCATTCAACCTTAGACAATACCAGCAGGAAGAAAGTCTCCAGAAAGCCAAGGTCGAAACCAGCCAAGGCACCTAAACCCCAATGATTGCCAAAGACAGAAGTGCAAGCAACAAGGAAGAAGAAGCACGAGCGAACCCCACACTGGAGACCAGGGTGCAGGGGCGCAGAAGTGCCTATAAAAGTCAAGAATGGAGCAACAACAAGGCAAGCATCCCCCGAAGGAGGGAGTAAGAAATGGCACTCGCAAAAGACAACCACCGGGAGGCAGGCGAGTGCAGAAGACCAAGAGGGCCCTCGCAGAACGGGGAAGAAGGGCGGGTCATGAAGGAATCTGCAGCTAGAATCGTCTCTACCAGATACATCGTTACCAAAGGTAAGTAACTCGTACATCTGATAGAGACTACTAGCCGCAGATTCCTTAACGTAGAATAGATACCCTAGCCATACCCAAAGGGAAGGAGGGTCTACAAGAGGACCTCCCCAGCTCAGACGAACCCAAGAACCCGACCGGGGACAAATCGCCAGGACAGGGAAATAACCCAGTCCTCCTCAACAGGGGGTGAGCCACAGGGACGGGGGAAAGAGCCCAGTCCCCCCTCCCAAGCAGACTAGAACCTTAGTGTTGCGGAGAACACCGCCCCACAGGGGATGTGTCACAACAAGTGGCAGCCCCGCCCTCACCAAGCAGGAGAAGGAAGGGCAATACGAAAGGAGGCCATCAGCCAATGTACCGGGGAACTCCAACGGAAGCCCCAGGTACAGGCAATACAAGAGGAGAAGCAACGCAGGGGAGTGCTGAGGAAGAAGAGCAACCCACAGACTCCAAGGAGACAAAAAAAGAAGGCAAAGCCCTCCAACGGAAAACACCCAGTGAAGAGGGCAGCCGAGCCTATTGCAGTTGAAAGTCAACAGACCAGACAGAAAGGCGCCTCAGCAATAAAAGCAGGCGGGAAAAGAAGAACGTGATCTCACGAGATTCCCGCAGAACAATAAGCAGGGTCGCTGAGCCCACGTCAAGGCCCCTGGCCATAGAACAGAAGAGCAGGCGGGTGCTGCCAGCCGCTGGCAATCGCCACGAAGTAAACGCCCAAACCACGTCGGGCTCAGAGCAAGGGCAAGGCCAGAAGAATCCCGAACGACCCCTAAAAGGGGGCCGCTCCAGACAGAATCAAACCACGAAGAAGTGTGATCAGCAAGAATATAAGGAGACAAGTAGGACGGACCAGGCCGTCAATACAAGAAATTATGCCAAACGGCAGACAAAGAGCAAAAACCCCACAGCACCACGCCATAGATGGCCAGGCCAGGCCACGCTTGAGAAAGGACCAAGGGCCGCACCAGCGTAATACAACAACACCAGGAAAGGTGAGGAGCCCGCAAGGGGGTGTCCACACCCTCCCAGCATAAGACAGGGCTATACAATAGCTACCAGTACCCCACATAGGGTAGGACACGTCCCAAAGAAGCATGGGAACCACATCTTATGGAAGACAATCCCGCATCAGAGAACAAATTATAAACCTACGGCAGAAACCACAGAAGACTTAGTAATCAGCCAAAAGGTACCATCGTACCCAAAAAAGGGGGCTGAACCAGCAGCCAACAAAAGAGAGGGGCCAACCAAAGGACCCTGAGGGCACCGTAACCCTCACAGAAAGTGTAACAGCCACTTCCAAAAACCAAATACCAAGAACAAGTTAGATAACGCCTCCCACCAAGATCCGGGGGATCAGCAAATCAACTTACTGAGGAGGAGAAGGAGGAGGAGGAGGGGGACGGAGCCCCGCAAAAAGACGCTGAATGACGGAATCTGCATAAGTATTAAACAGCAGGATCCCGTCAAAAGGCAAGTCAACCAGACGCTCTATGATATTTTCTGGAAAAACAGCATCACGTAGCCAAGCATGGCGACGGAGAGCCACAGAAGCGGCCATAGCACGGCAGAGAGCATCGGCGACATCCAAGGCGGCACAAAGAATAAACACGGCCAACTCCCTACCATCCAACACATGGGTCCGCAGATCAGCACGGGCACCGTCATGATAGGCATGAGAAAGAAGGGACTCCAAAGAATCCCATAGGACAGAAGTAGCCCAGGTCAGTGCACACAAGGTATTAAGTGCCCTCAAGGCAGCACTGGAAGAGGCGAAGACATTACGTCCCCATGAATCTAACCACCGGGCCTCCCAGGACGGAGGGAACAACACCACAGGCAAACACGGAAAGGCATTTCGCAGTAGAGCGCCTTGAGTAGAAGGGTGGAAATAAAGACAGACCGGGTCGTGCGGAGCAGGAAGATATTGATGCAGGAGTGCCTGAGGCACCGGATCGCCCGTGGCAGGATGCCCCCAAGCCCCCATAAAAGAATTATGGAGTGGCGCTTCAAAAGGAAAGAACAACTACCGTCGACCAGAGCCCTGGTGGAGAATCTCCAAGAGGTTGTCTGTAGGAAATGGAGTGACAGGTTCACCCATCCTCCGAATACCAGCAGCCGTGGAAATAGCCCGAACAAAGGCAACACTGGCCTCAGTAGGGCGCTGCGGAGGTGAAAGCAATTCCTCCATGGGTGACGGTTGCAGACTGAGTCGCCATCCCCAAGTCCAGGGGGAAGCGGCCAGCCCCAGCATAGAGGAGGATCCACAGATGGATGAGGGACCAGAGGGGCCTCAGGGGAAAGTGGAGAGGGCGGTGGAGAAGCCAGCCGCGAGCCACGGAAAGAAGGGTTCGAGAACATTGGCCGTGGGGACGGCAAAGAGCCTTCCCTGGAAGATGCCAGTGAAAAGGCGACAACACAGTGCCCTGTCTCCAGGGACGAACACACCAACAGATGACAGACCTCAGGAGACGAAGGGACCTCAGGAGACGAATCCAGTAGCCGGCGCGGCTTCGTGGAGTCCGCCATTTGCGCCTGATCAGCGCCGACCGCCGCCGGAATGGGCCTCCGTGGCGCCGGGCTGACTCCAGCCCCCACGTGCTCTCCAAGAGAATGGGGCGAGGCTGACACCGTACCGGCAAAGGTGTGGCGCCGAAAAGGCGCCGGGTCGGCTTCGGATGGCTCAGTCGACCGCGCCAAGGACCAAGAGGGACTCAGAAAGGCACTCCAGGCCCCGGCCTCCACCCCTGACTCCACCAGAGCCGGGGAGGAAGGCTCCTGGTTCCGAAGCGGCGCCGGCTTGACCCCTGGTGAGGCAGCCGCCTGCTCAGAGCACTGAGAGGGGCTCGGGGGCAAGCCCGGAGTCACAGAGATCACCTACGACGCCACAGGGAGCCCCGTAGGGCTTTGCGACGAGGCAGGGACGCTAGGCACCGATGAGGGGAGCACCCAAGGGCCACACCCTGATGACGCCACTCTCCTACGACTTGGAGCTGAAATCGCCGGGTCCAGAGCTGCCGGCGACTCCATGGAAGTCCCCGCGCGGGGGAAGGTATCCGCGGATGTCTCAGGAGGTGGAGAAAGGGCCAAAGAAGCCTGCAGAGCCGTAGCATAGGCTGTCATTTGGGCTCTAGTCCCCTCCATGCACGGAAACAGCAGGTAGGGAGACGCACTTCCCGGGGGGAGACGGCACCTACCGCGGAAGGAGGACAGAGCCTCAGAGACACACTGAAGAACCTACCAGCTGGTGAGCTATGCCGAAAGGGCTGCGGCATAAGACTATTCCGCAGATGAAACTGGCGGCTCCTCGCCTTTCAGCTCTGCACGCCGGCCTCCACATCTGCAGTGATGTGTGCAGCGCCTATATTGGTGCCACTGCTGACCTGAGTTTTTAAACTATTTTCCCACGCCAGAAGAAAGGAGCCATAGTTAGGTACTGTCAAGAAGTGTGCCAGAGGGAGGTCCTCTTCAGATGGACTTGGCAGATTGCAGAGCAGGGAGGTTGGTAAAGAATCACCGGCTAGAGTCAAGGCATTACCAAAAGAAACTTGTTCAGCTCTACCATGAAAATAAAATCACAGCTGAAACCCAAGAACACAGCAATCCAATAATCAGTCCCATCATGCAGCTGGAATCAGTTCAAAGCGGAGTTAAAAGTGTATCCAACACTCTACTTCCTGGACCGAAGAGAAGCCATCTGTAGCTGATGAACTGGAATTCTCAAACAAGCATTTGCAATGCAATAGGTCTCGCATTAGGAAATTTTGAACTATTGGTATTGTAAATGACAAATATTTTATTTATGTGTTGGTTTTGAAAATAGCGAAAATAATAGCTTTGTCATTTACAATGCCAATAGTTTTAACTTTTGAAAACATGACACCTATAGCATTTGTAATGCAATATGTGTTGTATTTACATGACTTAGATGTATTAATATTACAAATAACAATGGCTTTTATTTTTTTGGATAATTAATACTTAATTAAAATGTATTGTAATTTATAATGGCAATAGCTTAAACTTTTGTAAATAACTTTTGGGAAGATTATGTTCAGTGTATTTTATTGTGATGAAAATCATCCAAGAACAGCAGTGAAATATTAACATCTTTTTGTGACATTTGTAATAAAGCTTGAAACATTGACAGAACATATTAGAACCAGTTGTTGTTAAATGGTTGCACAGAGTGATGCTGTGGCGTTCAGTGGTGCTGAGTGATGCTGTGGCCTTCAGTGGTGTTGAGTGATGCTGTGGCCTTCAGTGGTGCTAAGTGCTGAGTGATGCTGTGGCCTTCAGTGGTGCTGAGTGATGCTGTGGCCTTCAGTGATGCTGAGTGATGCTGTGGCAGCTAGTGGTGCTGAGTGATGCTGTGGCATTCAGTGCTGATGAGTGATGCTGTGGCATTCAGTGGTGCTGTGGCATTGAGGGATGTATGACATTACAACGCATGCTTTTATCACGCATGCTTTTACATCGCAACTTTTACAACGCATGCCTTTACAACGCATAGTGTTGAGGGGTGCTGGATAGTGAATAGTTTAATTTACTATTCCAACTCCAGTCCCCGTGGAAAGTAGGGAAGGTGTAGGATAGTAAATTAAATCTATTCCCTATCCTAGAGCGCCCCCCAGCGCAATGCGTTGTAATGGTTTGCGTTCTAAAAGTTGCGATGTAAAAGCACTGCGTGGTAAAAGTTGCGTTGTAAAGGATGTTTCCCGGCGTTGAGAGGTGCTGAGTGATGCTGTGGCGTTGAGTGATGCTGTGGCGTTGAGTGATGCTGTGATGTTGAGTGGTGCTGTGGCGTTGAGTGGTGCTGTGGCGTTGAGTGGTGCTGTGGCGTTGAGTGGTGCTGTGGCGTTGAGTGGTGCAGTGGCGTTGAGTGATGCTGTGGCGTTGAGGGATGCTGTGGCGTTGAGGGATGCTGTGTGCTGAGTGGTGCTGTGGCGTTGAGTGGTGTTGTGGCGTTGAGGGGTGCTGTGGCATTCAGTGGTGCTGAGTGATGCTGTGGGGCTGAATGATGCTGTTGCGTTGAGTGATGCTGTGGCGTACTTGAAGACTTGAAGACAAATAAAAAGCAGCCCCAAAAATAGAAGCAGTGGAAGGAGACAAGTACTTGTTCCATGCTCTAGAAGAGGGCCAGATACAAGAACAGGACATGACACCCGCATGCCATGACGAATGTAAAGAAAGCAAACCAGGGAGATACTGAAGCATACCAATAGTAAGCTCTGGGCAGGCTGTAAACCCACTGATTTAAAACAACATGTTTTGACGACACAGCGTATGCCCTGTCTAGCTAAGACCTAAAAATTCACCCTCTGCCACCAGACTACTCATGATGGAAAACCACTCTCTGCACAAACAGGCTGCCATGTAAGCAGGGGCTCCCCTGGTTGCAGAAGTTGACGATTTCACATGCTCACAAAGCAGTGCCCAGGTCGGCATTAACCTCCTTTATACATTTCCCACAGAATCGTTATTACAACGAACAACGCTCTATGTACTCTTCAGCGAGACTTAGATGACGGTTGTTTAAAATAAGAGTTCAGCAGTTTCGAACGCACAGAGCTCCGTGTCTGTAGGAGCTTTGTTAATGATTCACACCACTGTGTTTCACAGCTCTGCCAGCTTTGCCTATAGTTTAGAGCACCGACGACTGGGCTTTTGTACACAGAACATGGAACCAAGGTACATAGATCCAGGCACGATGCATTTAACTCAGCACAGTGTTGCACAGCTCCAACATTTTGCCAGTGTGTCACATTGCAACATACTAGTCCCTAGCAATTTGGATAGCGTACACATGCTCCTGCACTTTGTCTATAGTGCACAGCACAAGGTAAGACAAGTCTAGGTGCTATGCCTCTATCAGAGCACAGTGTTGCACGGCTCCAAGTCTCCGCAAGTGACCTATAGCATGAGATTACATAGTCCCAGGTATGGTATGGTATGGTACACAGCAAAAAGTCAAGTCACACAACTCCAGCATTGTGAAGCACACCGCACAAGACTAAACATCTGTCTGTGATAGGGAAGGAAACAAATATGCTTTCTCCTGGGCATGAGAGCCAAAGTCTTGGAGTAGTCTGGAGACAACTGCTCTAACTTAGTGCTGAAACGGGGCAATACAACAGCCACCAGCGGGGATCAGGGCTTAAAGAATGCTTCACTGTTTAAACAGGCTACAAACTGAGCTAACCACCATTAAAATAAACCGCACCAGAGTCAAGGTAACAACAATACCTTCGACTTGCTCGTTTCTCCATATTTTACACTACTGACGTCATCACCCCATCTCTACTGACTCCTGCACTTCAGACTCCATGTCGGCTCCTGCAGCATCCTCTTCTCGCAGCGTCTCCTCCTCCTGTCTGGCTCCAGTTCCCCTCCAGGCTCATGCAGCGCCCTCTTACTCCAGGCAACCTCCTAACACTTTCATCAACAGTTTCAGCGTACAACTACTACTGGGTATGAAAAGAGGTCCGAAACAATTCCAGCCCACACAACGATGCCGACAAACATTTCACCGTCAATTGTGTGGGCCACGCTTTACTTGGTCTTCTCTGTGTCATCATTTTGCCTCTTTACGCTAAATTACTCTGAAAAACAAGTCGGACTCTGCCTTTCGAGACGAGACACAGGAAGCCAGGCGGGACTGCCCGGGACTTCCTGCTTGAGGGCGGGGCCACCAGCACAGACAGGAAGCGTACGGGAGCCTACCCCGTGCTCCTGTGACGATGAGGGAGCCAGCGTGTTACACCAGCGGGGCTCCCGTGCTAAGGGAGAGCCCCGCCTGCTGCTGGGCCTGGACCGCTGCCACCAGGAGTATGGGGAGAGAAGCGGAGGGGGCTCGAGGCACATTGCCGGTGCCTGCCCCCGCCGCCAACCAAGCCCGTGCAGCCGCCACCACCGCGGGACGACAGGAGCCTGAGAGACCCGGTGAGTGGCGTGGGGGGGCTGT
Organism: Lissotriton helveticus; assembly: GCF_964261635.1. NCBI lineage: Eukaryota > Metazoa > Chordata > Amphibia > Caudata > Salamandridae > Lissotriton > Lissotriton helveticus. The sequence goes on from NC_136069.1 coordinate 104,486,770, forward strand.
GTGTATGCGTGTGAGCCCGTGAGTGGGGTGGGGGGGTATGCGCGCATGGCTGTGTGTGTGCGCGAGAGCCCGTGAGTGGGGGGGGTGCGTGCGTGGCTGTGTGTGCGTGGCTGTGTGTGTGCGCGTGAGCCAGTGAGTGAGTGGGGGGGTGCGTGCGTGGCTGTGTGTGTGCGCGTGAGCCTGTGAGTGGGGGGGGGGTGCGTGCGTGTGTATGTGTATGTGTTACCCGCTTCCTGGCAATGTGGGACAGGAGATGTGCACGGCGTGTGGGTGAACGTGCGCGCTCACATGGGAGAATCCCCTGCGCGTGCGCATCCCCTCTCACATTCCCAGGAAGTGAGTAACAATAGATGCTTCGCTGGACGCAGTGCTTCGCACTGCTTACACCAGCTCGACCTAAAAAGGGGTCATCACACTGCCAGTTCCATAGATGCAAAAGTGTTTCCAAAGAACCAAAGGGACAGTCTAAAGTCGTTCAGTTTTGATACAAATTCATGAAAACTAACAATCCTCTTCCATAGGGTGTGGCGCAGCGGCCAGGGAGACTGACGCTGGACGATCACGGTTCGATCCCCGGTCTGCCCAGCACCATGTGACTGGGCAATAGCTTGCTTAATCTTCCCGACGGCCCCCAGCGCTGGGAAACCTACGGGTAGCTGTGCGCTTTACAAATACAGGATTATTTATTTATTATTTATTACTTGGACATTAGTGTCGGAAAAATGATTTTCTGGTGGTTGGATTACTTTTTATCTTGACACAAGTAGTTCCAGTTTGTTTGCTCTATGTATACATTTTCTTAGTCAACGTATTTTATAGCTATAGGAGCTATTGTTAGCCTAGCATATCAATCAATGAAAATATTGCACTTGCTCTGCTATGAGATTGTAAGGGTTGGTAAAAGGAAAGTAAAATGCCTAATAGATAATCTGTATTTGATTTTGTGCTAGATGATCACACTGCATTTTGACAAAAGCTTCACATTTATTTAGGAGGTGGCGCTGGCAAGTCACATTTTAGGGGCGCTAAATGCAGCATCTCACCGGAAGTCACCACTCTCATTGACACTGTCGTAGCAAACGACATGCGTCATGTCCGATGTTCTAAGGTTTTAACTAACCAGCAGAGCATTGACTCTGTATCTATTAAGTTAGCTCAAGCAACAAGCAATTTAGAGGTTTTATTTAAAGAGGATACATCAACCTTAAGGAATATAGAGGCTACCAGGATTCATGAGGCCTTTTTTGGCGATCTAAAAAGCCTCTTTGTTAGGCCTAGCACGCTTAATGGTCCTCGAGCTCCCCCACACCCTAGATGGTATTCAGGAGAATGTAGACAGGCCCGCATGGACCTGGGTAGAGAGATTAAAACTGGGCCGAGTTCTATAATTCGTCACGCCAGGGCCGCCTATAAAAATGCCGTCGTTAAAGCCAAACGTAACTGGGACGAGCAAAGGTGGAACCATTTAAAAGAGGCGGGACACCATAAAGATACGCGTAAGTTCTGGAATGTTTATAAGTGGGGTGTGGATTGCAACCCCGAGAAACCCCAGAATTGGGTCCCACGCGACAAATGGGTATCATATTTTGAGCCGCAATATGCGAAGGGTGACGTTTTAAACCTTATCCCTGAGATCCCGTTCTTGCCATTTTTGGCAGATCCATTCACATTGAAAGACGTGGAATGCGCCCTAGATCTAGTGATACCTGGTAGAGCGCCAGGTATCAATGGCATTCCCGCGGATCTATTCTTGCAGGAGGGGGCCTCCTGGGGTCCATATATACTCCTTTTGTCAAATATGATTGCAAAGGGTGCTCCCGTACCGAAATCATGGCTCGGGGCTGAAATTATTCCTGTCTTTAAAAAGGGGGACAAATCCTTGCCTGGAAATTATCGACCGATCAGCCTGATCGACACCTCACAAAAAATCTTTGGCAGGCTGATCCTGGATAAAATACTGCCATGGGAACGGGACCACAACATCTTGACCAATTTACAAGCAGGTTTTAGAACATCCATTAGTACGGTCGACCAGATATTGCATTTCACAATGCTGTACTGGAAGACTGTGATATTGGGCTGCGGCAGTCTATATATATATATATAGCCTTGGTAGATTTGAGAGCGGCTTTCGATCTGGTTCCCCGCTCAACTCTGTGGAACGTTCTTAAAGACATGGGTTTACCAGGGCCTTTACTCTCACTGGTCAAAAAACTCCATGACCTAAATTATGCTCAGATCAGATGGGGTAGCCCTGGCAATGTCACAACTCAGTTCCCTGCCGAATCTGGAGTTCGGCAGGGCTGTGTATTGGCCCCAACCTTAGTTTCCCTTTATAGTAATGATGTTGCCAGAATTTTTGTTAACTCCAATGCTGATGCCCCAATTCTTGCAGGAGCTAAAATTCCCATTTTAATGTTCGCAGACGATTGTCTCATAGTAGCAAAAACCCCAAGTGGGTTGCAAAAGGCGCTGAAGCTTTTTGATGAATTTTGCACCACAAGGGGTTTAGAAGTTAATGTACTTAAATCCAAGTTTATGACTTTTAACGCTCCAAAAACTTTTAGAGGCTCTGTAACTATGAATGACCGCCCCTTGGAGAGGGTCCATGCCTTTAGTTACCTAGGTGTGTGTATCCAGAATGATTTACGCTGGAAGCAGCAGATTGAGTTGGCCACTTTGAAACATCGACAGCTCACTGGCGCTTTGTGTCTGGAACACTCGAGGTCCCTCACTAAACCGATAGCCCCTGTACTAGCGGTTTATAAGGGTAAAGTGATCAGCTCCGCTTTATACAGAGTTGAAATGTGGGGGCATGAGAACCTTAGGGAATTGACGGTGTCTGAAAACTCTTTTCTAAGGAATCTAATTAAATTACGTCAGAGCACCCCCCTGACCCCTCTCTTTTATGACTTAGGGCGGTCTCCAATAGCTATCATTGCATCCCTCCGTCCAGTTCTTTACTGGAGGCGGATCTGGACCACACCAGAACTGGCCACCTACACTCGGGGATTGCTGGATATAATTACTAGTGGGAACACCCACAAAATTAAATGGCTGGTGCATATACGGGGCGTGTTATGTGAACTAGGCCTCAAAGAATTATGGGAGGATCCAGTCAACGCAAACTTTGCCCCAAAGAAGGCACTCAAGGACCTCTATTGGAAGTCCTTGGCCACTAAGCTCTTCAGAAAAACAGATCCCTGTTCTTTGACTAAACCCGTCGAAGACCATCTTCAAGGCCGTGAAGGATCTGGTAGCGAAGCGAACTTCCTCTGTAGTGGTGAGTTCTATCTCCCACTGTGAATCCCTGGCTGCTTATTTCCTGGGGAAAGTCCAAACAATCTATCGGGCATTCCCTAACACAGGGATCGACTTGGGAAGTTCTAATGCGACACCACACTCTACCACCCTGCTCTCCTTCCCCCCTCTTCCCTTAGATGGGTTTGACAAACTCGCTCTGCGAGTTAAATCTGGCTCTCCATCCGATCCAGTTAGGCCCGCTCTGTTTAGAGAGCAGGCCTTTATGGGGCGCACTGCGGTGTGTTCCCTTGTCAACCTATCTTTGGAGACAGGGGTGGTTCCAACTAAGTGGAAGCAGGCGGTGGTGTCTCCCATCCTCAAAAAGCCTTCCCTGGACCCTTCTAAGCCCGAGAACTATCGTCCCATCTCGCTGCTGCCTTGGCCGGCGAAGGTAACAGAGGCCCATGTCAACTCGGCCCTGTCTGAGTACCTCACACGAACCAATGCCCTCGACCCCACACAAAACGGCTTCCGCGCTGGCCACAGCACGGAAACCGCCCTTCTTGTGATGGTGGAACATCTCCGTGCGGTGTTGGATGCTGGACAGACGGCGGCCCTGATACTGTTAGACCTCAGCGCCGCCTTCGACACCGTCTCTCACAGCATCCTCCTGCATCGGCTCGAGGAGATAGGTGTCGGTGGACAGGCCCTGCAATGGTTCCGCTCCTACCTTGGCGATCGTTCCTTCTGTGTTTCCATCTCTCCCTTCAAGTCCAACTTCCAACCACTGGCCATGGGGGTCCCACAGGGATCCTCGCTGAGCCCCACGTTGTTTAATCTCTACGTGAGACCGCTAGCTGATGTCGCGAGGCAGTGGGGCCTAACCTTGGTCTCATATGCCGATGACACACAGCTGGCGGTTACTCTCAGCGGGGACGCGGAAGTGGATGCCCCCAGGTTTCAGGATGGATTGAAGGCGGTGGCTAGCTGGTTGACAGGGAACTGTCTCCAGCTGAATGCCACTAAAACAGAAGTTATGGTTGTCGGCAGGGGAGCGGAACTCTGGGGCGACCAATGGTGGCCATCTGAGCTGGGACCATCCCCGGCGCCGGTTTTGGAGCTGAAAAATCTGGGAGTGTGGATAGACTCGGGCCTGACTTTTGTAGGGCACACTAAAAGAACAGCGGCTTGTTGTTTCGGTCTGTTGAGAGGCTTAAGACCTGTTCTTAAGTACTTTGATGCCCCAACCAGACAGCTTGTAATCCAGGCTACTGTCATCTCTCGCCTGGATTACGCGAGTTCCCTTCTCGCCGGGACCAACCAGGCCGAACTTACTCGACTACAACGAGTACAAAATGCCGCAGCCAGGGCAATTGTCGGCCTCCCTAAATTCTGTTCGGTCGCGAATGTTCTTCGTTCCCTACACTGGCTCCCAATACGGAAGCGGATTCTTTTTAAGATACTCTGCCTTGCTTTTAAGATCTTGAGAGGCATGGGTCCTGAAATCCTGTCTGGCTCTCTTTCCCTTTATGTCCCTACTCGCGCTCTTCGCTCCCAGGGCCAGGCCCTGGCTGTAGTCCCCAGATACAGGCTCTGCCGCATGGGCGGCCGTTCCTTTGGTGTAAAGGCGGCATCAGCTTGGAACTCCCTCCCGGTGGAATTGCGCCTGTTAGAGGATCTTATGGCTTTTAGGAAAGCCTTGAAAACATTCCTGTTTTAGTTTTCTACCCCCAGTCTGTGCTATGTATTTAGAGTGGTCCTCTTTGGTTCTTTTAGCTGTGTTATGTTTCTTATGCTATCTCCTTGTCAATGCGCCAGGACGCTCCTTAGCTGGAGTAGCTGCGCGCACAATAAAAACCTATAACATAACATAACATAACATGTTTCTGGATATTAAAGAGGGCCCGTATCTGGAAGCATTCTGGGACACCATCATGAATCCCTTGGACCGCAAACTCTACTTCCAACTGAGAGTTGGGAGTTTTCCTGTAAGGGCTTTTACTAGCATATGGTCCACAGGAGACAAGGCTACGTGCCCAGGCTGCCCGGCGCTTTCTGAAACTATCGGACACCTGTTGTTCGAATGCCCAGCATACGTGGCCCCCCGCCGATTTTGGCTGCGCCCAATGTGCAGGCTACTTGGCACCAAAAGTGGATTGCTTGCCTTAAGAATTATTTGTACCTGCACTAACATGATGGTATATGTAGCCACGGCAAAATTCCTGGGGTGGGTATGGCCCATTAGAACCAAATTGCTTGCAAACTAACTTCGCTCAGGGATGCAAAATTGCTATATTTACTTTTTGTGTAATATGTACAGTTCTAAGAGTATTTTATCTGTTTTTACTTTTTTTTACCCAATTTCTTAACTGTATTTATTATCTTATACATAGACTTGTATGTACTGTATGCTTTTATGACAATTCGTCGAATAAAGCTTGTTTGAATCCTTGCAGCATCTCACCTTTTCAGTGCCTCCTGTTCGACGACTGAATTGTAAACATAACACATTCAGCTTTTCGTTTTTCTTTCAAGTGTTTTTTTCTCTCGATCCATTTGTATAAGCAATGTCACGCTTGTTCAAAGGAGTTCTGGATGTTTTGGAGCTTGGCGTTGTCCTCTTCTATACTGTCCTCTAGTGGTTCAAGTGTAAAATGCAGGAAATGGAACTGAAGAAGCCATTAAGTATTCTTCAAGCAGACCCCCCAGAATATAGCGGCATGGATTAGCAAATTTAGCGGCACAAATATGGAAATTTTGCGGCACAAATATGGAAATTTAGCGGCATTTTTGCGGCACCACATTTTACTCATAATCATTCATTTTCTGCTTTAAAACAATGGAAACTGTTTTAGTAGAGTCTTCCACCTTGAAATAGGCCCTGATGTGATGTCATTTCCTGTGATGTCCTTTCCACTACTCCTAGAATTTTAGTGAAATAACGCCCATGCTCTAGTTGGCCATGTTACCCCCTCACCCTCCATGTCCAATGTGCCTGTATTTAAAATATATCTTGATGCGTTGAGACAACCCATACTTTCATATATTAAAGCAACTTCTGAATGTGAAAGTAAACAACTAAAACATTGCACACTGTATAGAAAGAGAAACATACATCGAATTGAGAGTATGCATCAGGGATTATCTTTGTGCTGCAGATATTGGAGATGACTGTATTGGAGTAATCCAGAATGTTGATAGTCTACTAATTTTTTATTTATAGTGGAAGCAGACGCTCTCATAATTGATATCCATATAGCACCTAAAATCAGAAAAAGCCCAGAAGAAGAGGTCTGCTTCCCGCAAAATATGTGTTGGCTGATGTAAAGATGGCATATGATTTTTTTTTAACGTTTTTTTATTTCAGAACCCAAACACTCAGTGCTACATACAGTATGGGGACAGTGTGTACGGGTTCAGCGCACCCGTATCTCCGCTCAAATGCATCTTACACAGCCCTCTAGCCCACATCCCGGAGGTCGGGCGGCGTCATTGGTATTCATGGTGCCTCAGTACACAGTTTTACTGTTCTGATCATAAAGTGAATTGATCCACCATCTGCTTTTTAAGTTTACTTCCCCAACCCCTGTGTCGCTAAGCTGTCTCATCCGGTCTCATCTATAACAAACCAGTAAACTCCCCCCCCCCCCCCCCTCCCCTTCCCCCTAAGTGTCGTCGCCTCGCCTGGCGCTGATCAAACATGTCTATGTGGTGTTGGACAGAAGCTTCTTGCTGTTTATTAGATGTGTGTGTCTGGTGAGGGTATCGGCCCCGTGGTAATTCCAGTGCGGACCTCAGATTCCCCCGGTTCCTCCTCCACCTCCTCTTCCACTGACCTATCACGTAGTGCCTGCACCAACATCTCCCAAGCCAACGCCGCTTCCTGGGCTCGCGCATCTGATCCGCGGCGGGCCAGTTGGTATCTGATCGTGCTCTCTCCCGCTGCCCATTTTTGAAATTCGTTCAACCATCTTCGGTGTGTCGGTCCCGTTTTCGCTTTCCAACCCCTGGTCAACTCCCTCTTAGCCAGGAGTAGGCCCATATCTATGAATTTGCTAGATATTTTATTTTTGGGCGTATGTGGGAACCAGTGCAGCACACTGACCGCCTTATCGTACTGCAGGTCTCTATCCGTCACATCGTTGAGTGTGTTGCCTATCTCCCTCCAATAATCGTGTAGGTAAGGGCAGTCCCTCAGCATATGCATTAGGTCCGCACCTATCTTATTGCATCTGGGGCACGCCGCGTCCTCAACTCCAAAGTATTTTGCAATTTTGCTCGGGGTGAGGTAAGCCCTGTGTAGGACGTAGAAGTGAATTAGTTGGAAACGCGCGTTTCTAGTGCTCTTTCTAGCCCGTTGTACTAGTTGGTGACCACGTGGTGTCAGGGATCTCCATCTGCAAATCTGTTTCCCACTTGGTTTTCAGCGCTGCTAGAGGCTGTAGGGTCTCTCTCAGCAGTCTCGAGTAGAGGCACGTCACCGCCTTAAAAGTACCCGCTGACATCATGGCATATTGGCACACCAGTGATGTCGCTGGTTCCAACAGTCCCTCCCCCCAATGTGTTTGAATGGCTCTTACCACCGCCGCGTGCAGCAAGTAATCCCCCCTCGGGAGATCATATCGCTCTTGCAGAGTCTGGTATGGGGTTACGACACCGTCATCGTAGAGATCTCCTACCACCTGTAATCCTGCTTCCTCCCTTACCCGTAGTCCCGTCCAATCTCCGCCGTGTGGGAGTGCTGTCACCATGCCCAGTGGGAGTTCGGGCGCGTACGGGTGCCGGATTCCTGCTTGTTTTTGCGAGCGGTTCCAGCATAATCGGAACGTCCGTTCCTCTTGGGGCAGGTCTCTGAGCGCTAATTTTTGCTGCAGGGTAATGTAAGCCAGTACATGACGAGGGGTACCGCTGTCTCTCTCCTGTTCCGGTCTGCGGTAGACTCTCGCAATTTCCTGCGTAAAGGTCTGAAGTTGGGCAGCCAGATAATAGAGCTCGAAATCTGGGACTGCTAGGCCTCCCTCGTCTTTTGGGAGGGTCAACGTAGCCAATGCAATTCTGCGTCTGCCCTTTCCCCATAAAAAGGAAATAATCGTCGACCTCAGCTTCCGAAAGACCGCCCCAGGCACCCAAATGGGAAGAGTCCTGAAGTAGTATAGTAGTCTCGGCAGGGCTACCATTTTCAGAAGAGATATATGACCCGCCACCGACAGAGGTAGGGTAGCCCAAAAAGACATACTGCCCTGCAGAGCGCGGATACAGCGTCCTATATTACCGTCTAACATATTCTCAGTTTTGTGGTAAATATGCACCCCCAAATAGGTCAGGCAGCTAGGTTCCCACCTTAGTCCCGGACGAGTTGGGGGCCGCTCTTCTTCTTTCCGTAGGGGGAAGAGACAGGTCTTAGACCAATTAACTCTTAGGCCAGACAAGTCGCCAAAGCGCGCCAGTAGTCTCTCTGCACCGTCCACTGCTTCCTCCGCATCCTCCAAGAACAGGAGAATGTCGTTCGCATATAATGATATAAAGTGCTGGGTCCCTCCCAGTTCTAGCCCCCCATAATAGTCTCCTCTTCTGGCCATTACTGCCAGAGGTTCCACCGCTAGCGCGAACAACAAGGGAGAGAGTGCACATCCCTGTCTGGTACCCCGCCTCACCTCGTATTGGCGTGACACCAGAGTCCCGACCCTAACTCTTGCTCTCGCTGATGAGTACAACACTTTGGTCCAGTTTACGTACTCCTCGCCGAGGCCGAAACTCCGCATCACTCTAAAGAGGTACTCCCATTTCAAGCTATCAAAGGCCTTCTCAATGTCAACAGCCAATACGAGGGGGGCCCTCGCCTCTGAAGGTGGGTCGTCCATAAGTCTGAGTAGCCGTCGGATGTAGTGCGTCGTGTTACGGGTGGGTATGAACCCGGATTGGTCTCTATGGACTAGGTCTTGCATGTGTGTCAATAACCTGGAGGCCAACACTGTGCTCAGAATCTTATAATCTGTCGTTAACATGGACAATGGTCGATAAGACGCCGGGTCGGTGCTCTCCCTTCGTGGCTTCAGCGGGGGGATCATTATGGCTTCACACATGGATTGGGGGAGTCGGCCCCTGTCCTTGGCTTCATTGTACATTATTTGGAGCCGCGGGGCCAACTGTTCCAAGTATCGTCCGTAGAATTCGATGGGCAGTCCATCTATGCCTGGGTTTTTTTTGCGCGCCATCCGCTTTACCGCTCCTCTTATTTCTGTTAACTCTATCTGGCGACCTAGGGCTTCCGCCTGTTCCTGTTCTAGCCGAGGTAGCTGCAATTCACTTAAAAAACCATCAATCGCCTCCCCTCTGTTCTCTAATGCACTATGATATAATACCTCATAATATGATTTGAAGCTGTCTAAAATACCTGGTTGCGTGTTGTAGACGTGGCCCCCTTCCCCCGCTAAGGCCAATATCGGGTGGCTGTTCCTGGTGGGGTTCGCTAACCAAGCTAGGAGCGTTCCCATTTTATCTCCCTCAGCGTGTGCCCTCGTGAGGTACGTTCTATAATCAAAGCTGCGGAGGCATTCCACCTCCAATGCCACAGCCTCCCGCGCTCCACTGACCCTCTCCTGGAGCTCGGGCCGGTTAGGGCGCGCCAGTTCAGCCTCCCTCAGTGTAAGTTCAGCTTTCTCTAGGTCATCTAGCAGAGTCCTGCGTACCCCCGCATATTTCCCTATACAGTGCCCCCTCACTACAGTCTTGAAGGCGTCCCATTCCACTGCTCTGGTAGAAGCGGTACCCTCATTGTCTGCAAAGTATTGCGAGATTCTCTCCGCTAACGCCTCTCGGAAGGGAGGGTCATCTAGCGTGTCCGGCTGTAGCCGCCACGTCGGGATCCTCGATGTTTCGGTCATCCAGTCTAGTGTCAGGAGTAGAGGATTATGATCAGATATTGTGCGCGCCAGGTACTCAGTCCGGGCCACCGCAGGAAGCATTGACTGGGAGCTCAGGAAGGTGTCTAGGCGGACATGGAGGTCGTGCAGGCTGGAGTAGTACGAGTAATCTCGCTCCGCTGGATGTTGTGTACTCCAGGCGTCTACTAGGTCCCACTTTCCCTGCCATTCCGCTCTGCATCTCGCTAGCCTGTGTATCAGGGATGTGTGCAGTGGTGGATGCGACCTATCTAGTATTGTATCAGCTATAGAATTGAAGTCCCCCCCCATCAAGATGGGACCTGTGAGATAGCTGGCCAGCTCTCCGGAAAGCTTTGCAAAGTAAGTTGCCTGATCTACATTAGGCGCGTAGACACTACAGAGTACAATGTGCCGGCCTCTAAGTGTGCCCTCTACCGCCACAAATCTACCTTCAGGGTCTATTATATGCCTGGTCACTTGGAAAGGAGTACCTGCCCTAATCCAGATTAGCACTCCTCTAGCAAAGGCGGAGTATGTGGTGTTGTATAAGTGTCCTCTCCATCTACGCTGTAGCGCTAAACCCTCTTTCTTTGTCAGGTGGGTTTCCTTCATAAACGCTATATGTACCCCCCTTCGAACTAGGTAAGCATGAATCTTGTGTCTCCTTGTCATAGTATGCAGACCTCTCACATTCCAAGACACACATTTTATCGTTCCAGCATTAGCCATTGTCCCACAATGTTCGGTTCAGTCCTGTGGCGCACTCTTTCCCGGCATCAGGCATGACACTGTACCCGCCCCCCCTCAAAAACTTCCCATCCCCCCCCCCTCCCTTCTTCGTGCCTTGAGTTACCCCCAACCTCTCCAGGCCCCCCCCCCCAGAACAGGACCTAACTTCGCTAAAGTCACTCCCATCCAAACCGTATGCGAGCAAACGTGCTCTCAAAGCGTACTAAACCGCAGTCTGCACTGCAGAGGCCTTATGGGCCCTTAGGAGCGTGAGCTAGACTCAAGAACTTCACCCACAGTCCCCTTACCCTCCGCCCCACAATACGCAGTCCGACTCACAGTAATCCAGTCTAATGTTCGCTTGCTCCGAAGTCCAATGCGGCCACCCCAGCAGCCGCCGCTCCAGCTAGAGCCCCAAGTCTCGCCCTCAGCTCCCGATTATTTCCTCCGACGTCTGCGGCGTGACTTCCGGTCCCTTCGTACTACCCAGCTCTGACAGCTCCGTCTCTGAGCCCGTACCCTGCTCCTCCGAGACCGACGCTCTCCCCGATTGGGCAAGCGCCGAACCAGAGACGTCCATTACTGCCTGCAACGCCGCTCGTCGCTTGTCCTCCGTCTGGGATTCCGTTGGCTTCTTGGTCCGGTGTCAGCGCCCTCGGAGCCTCTGCGATTTCCTCACCGGCTGCCCCCGCCGTTCCTCCTCTGCTCTGAACCGTGCTCCATCCGTGCCCGCCTTATAGGTGTCCCACCAAGCCCATGCCTCCGCCGCAGTAGCGAAGAACTGTGATTTCTCGTCCACCACTATTCGGAGTCTGGCTGGGAAGAGTAATGAATACTGTATGCCTTCGGTTCGCAGTTCTTTTTTGATGGAAAGGAAAGAGACTCGCAACTTTTGGTTCTCGAACGTATAGTCCGGGAATAGCATGACTTTACTATTGTCCACCTGAAATGGGCCCGCTTCCCTGGCCCGTTGAAGCAGCCAGTCTCTGTCCTTGTAATGTAGCAGTTTGATGACCACAGGGCGAGGCGGTAGGCCCAGTTTTGGGGGCCTGGCCGGCACTCGGTGCGCCCGTTCCAGGGTGAAAAAGGGCCAAAGGCCCTCCGGGGCCACCACAGCCTTCAGCCAGTCGTTCAGGAAACCCACCATATCTGAGCCCTCTTTTTTCAACGGAAGGCCCACGAGGCGCACGTTGTTCCGCCGACTGCGGTTTTCGGCGTCCTCCGCCCGCCTCTCCAGGGTTTGTATGCGGTCCAACGCTTCCGTGAGCCGCCCTTCCATGGATTTGTGAGCTGGTACCATGTCCTTTAAGGTAATCTCCGCAGATTTGACTCTGTCCGCCAGCTTCACGTGGTCTGCCCGGAGGAGCCCCAACCCCGTGGACACTTGCACAATGTCCTGGTGTAGTGCATCTTTCGTGGCTGCAATGGCTTCTAGGATGCGGTCTTGCATCTGTTGTAGATCCGTTGAGGTGTGAGATACTTCCTCGGGCGTCTCCGCGGCGGGGTTCCCATCCCCCTTTGCACCCCTGGGTTTCCCCATCGTGGTGTAGGGTGGTTGGCCTGGAGTCTCAATGTGGCTCGTGGCTGTCGGGCACTCCCCGCTGTGGGAAACAGGTCGGTGAGAGGGAGGTAGGCTTTGGTCCGGTTCTTGACTTGGGGCGCTTTGCCTTTATAGCCCTATATGCGTTCCCGCTCCTCTTCGCCCACGAGGCCCGGTTTCGCCGTCAGCAGGTTTCCCCCCCAACAGTGCCGGATATCCACTCTCCTGTCTCCCCTGCCGTTCCAGTTCAAACAAGCCCCCCGGGCCGGCGTCAGTGGTAGGGCCCGTGAGAGGTGGCACGTTGTTCACCAAGAGGATATACCGCTCCTGGGGGTCTGCTGCTGTCGTGACTGAATCTCAGTTTAGAGGAAGAGACAGGTGTTGGTGTGGAGGGGGGGGCCCCGAGGCCTGTGCCGCTTGATGGAGTCACATGTAGAGCCGGGCCCTCAACGCTCAGCCCGTGTTCACAGTTAGTCGGTGGGTGAGTCCCGTTAAGTGCTGTAGCTCCCACCGGGCTCCGGACTCATTCCAAGTTGCCGCCTCTCCTTGAGCCCCGGCGTTCAGCAGTGTGCGCGGGAGGGAGGCAGGACCGCCCTTTCAGGGTCCTCCGGCCCCCGGGAGCAGCAGCGGTGATGCGGGGGCCACGGGCAGGTAGGCGTCAGGGCAAGATCTCGGGCCCGGGCTGGAGCGCCCGCAGTGCCTCGTCGGCTGCACAAGGCCCAGCCAGACTCACCGGAGCTCCGTCCGACAGAAGTGCCCTGACCCTTCGCAGGCCCAGAGCCGGGGAGCCGCGCAGGCGGGTGTCCCAGTAGGCGGCCCCACAGCCGGGGCAGGTTGTTGCCTCCTCGGTGGTCAGTGCCCCTGCTGTGCCGGTAGGGCGGGCCCCGTCAGGGGGTAGGGCGCTGCGCGCCGGCCTCCGCGGGAGATGCGTCGGGGGTGGCTGCTCCTCGGGGCCCGCTGTCCTCCTAGGCCCAGAAGCCGGGGAGTCCCGCAGATGCTTCCCGCCGGATAAGGGCCGCGGCGGGCTCACTCGGAGCAGGGGGCTAGTTCTGTGGACCCTGGGCCGGGGCGCACACTCACCGAGTCAAGCCTCCTCGGTCTGGGGAGGGTTCCGCCGCCGTCGCGCCGTCGCTGCTGTCTCGGGCTGCGGGCACAGTCGGACGGGATCTTTAGGACATCGGGGCGGCCGTCATCTTGTCCTCATCCGGGTCCTCGCCGCTCCGTCGGTTTACTTTGGTGCACGGCGGCCACCGGGGTAAAGCTCGCCGCAGAGCAGGCGCCGGGGTCTTCAGTAGGGGCTCCCCCCGATTTCCAGGGGGTATCCCCGCGTCTGGGACGGATAGATTACAGGATTAGCGGGCGGAGGTCAGGAGCCGCTTTAGGCAGCGACCATCTCCGTCGGCTGCTAGCCACGCCCCCAAAGATGGCATATGATGGCTGTAGATTATATATAAAGTTGACTTTTGAAATAATACTATCTCAATAATAAAACTAATCAGCTAATGTAGCAGAAGTAATGTTTGATTATTTAATGCAAAAGTGAATATTATTACTCCCTACTAAAAAAATTGTTTATTTTCGTAGCTAAGATGTTAATTGTATAAGCATTATAACCTGGATTTATAATGCTGATGTCGTCACCTGACCAACTTGTGTGACTCCAGACAAATCAATTGTGTCTTAGTTCCCGGTGCTCCCATCTCTACAAAAAGTGAGATCAAAACTGTATGCTCCTACAAACCCCAATAGCAAAAGATTTAGGAAAATGAGATAATTTGCTTCTAGGAGACCTGGTTGGCAGGTGATCCGATCCACCAAAGTGGGTTTATGCAGTTTACTAAAGGAGGACCTAAAATAGGTCCTGACGGATAAGAGATAAGAGGTGGCCAATAACAAAAACTGTTGTGTGCATATCAACAAATAGGGAACGTCTTTGGGAGGCATTCAGTGTTTGAAAAAATATTGCAACATCATGTATCTGCAGTTGGAAGTTAAGCTCCCAGCCAGGCACAAGTGCGAAAACAAAGGCTGTTATTAATCATGTTTGAGACAAATGCATCATAGCATGACATGCTTTCAAAAAAAGTCTTTGTCTGTATCTAGAAGCTCTGAATCCAAAAGTAATATTCAATAGCTACGCCAAGTCCAAATTTGCAATCACAGTTTCTTTCAGCAACACTGAAAGTGCAGGGGAAGGAAGAGAGTTAGCACGGAAAAATTGAAAAAAGAAAAAAAGTGCTTGAATCATGAATGGCCTAGTGAAGTGCTTTCCACACCCTTTAGAACAACGAACCAGTTTTTAAAAAGACAAACTTTCGCAACTCACCTAGCTTTAATGGACATGAGGTGGGGCGATTTTTTAATGTCATTATTTTTTTGAATACTTGTTTTACATTTATTATTGAATATCAATATTAAAAATCTGATTACTTATACGTACCTGGCCATTAATGACCCACTTATGGGTCATGATCCACAGTTTGAGAACACCAGCCTAGTGAGTCTTTGTGTACTTTGAGTTTCAACAGGCCACGCTGAGCCCTCAATGTTTCACTAGAGATTAGTGTAAATATAAAAGACGGGCTGGATACAGTGTGCAGAAAACAAACATAATTACAAAGGCTTATTCTCCGGTTTAGTGCATAAGGGTTATGTAGGATCACATTTTTATAGGGGACCAAACTTGCTTTGGCATGCAGTGGAATAACTCCGGACTGCTGCTCCTGAGTATAGGTGCCACCATTTCTGTTCATCTTGGGGTATTTCTGAGTGTGGATAATCTCTGCCGTGGCTGGCAGACTGTGTCCCTTAATTGATAATCCCCCGCCTCTGCAGCACACTTTCTGCACGGCGATAAGGGATCAAACCAAATAAAGCAGGAATAAAAGAGACCAGACCATATTTGCAGCAAAATGTAATTAAATTCACCCCCCTTTATGCTTGCCTTTCACGTACTAATGCGCCTGAATTTCTAAGAAAGTACTGATGAGTATCAGTTCTGCCTGGTATTGATTTTCATATTCCTGCTGCCGATGACGATTAGGACTTCGAGATCTGTGAAGTCGGCTACAGCCAGCGCACAATACTATCACTGCACTGTTGATAATTTTGAAGGTCATGGGAGAGAAAAAGAACTGCGAGGCATAATGGCAGCATCCATGTTGAATCAACCGCGTCTCCCTTTCTTACAATAAGCTTCAGAGACATGTGCCCTTATCCTAATAAATAAACTATATACTATCTGGATTTCGCGGGCAGGTTTGTAAAAATGCCGCGATTTTTACAAAAAGTGCCGATTTCGCGGGAACTTTTGGAAAAATTGCGGTATTTTTACAAAAGTGCCAATTTCGCGGGAAAACCGCGAAATCCTGGAGGTTCTGTTCAAGTTGAAGCACATCTGTAGGATTGCAGACTTCCACATTTCTAGTGCACTACAATGGAATTAATGTGATTCTGGCTGTTCGACAACGCCCTGGCACCATTAGCGCCCAGATACCCATAGGGGTGACAGTGCTGCGCTATACAAATGCTGATTGGCTGATTGATCTCATTGGAGCTGTTTAACACCCATTGTCACAAACACGCACAAGGGGAAGAACACTTGCAAACAGTCTAAATCAATGGAAATTGCTTTTGGTAGCATCCAAACTAACCATTCCACTCCAGCCAGAGGAATACTTAATGCAAATCAGTACTGCGCCTGCTCCTTATGGGAACAGTCCACCCCGAACTGCCAGGCACGGTCCCCTCCAGTAGGGGAACGTGAAAGGTGGTGAGACGCACACCAGCTTAATCATATTCATCGATGTGTAAACAGATTCACAACTTGATAAGCGTGCAAGCTTGTTCGCACTCCGCCCCAATGCACAGCAATAGAAACAAAACACGAGGGGAACCTATTAGGATTCCACCAAGCTGCACAGCCATGTGCTTCAATGAATCAAATGAATTAAATTCATCTTGTTTACTTCTATATTTTTCCAAATTTTCACACTTGCGTTTAATCCTTTTTAGTTTCAATTTTTTTCAATCCATTTTACTCATTTCAGTTTTGTTACGATGATGTCGCACAAACACAGGAGCGCATTGGAGTTTCAAATGTCACGATTTATTAAAAGTAACCCAATGCGTTTTGGGATCACAGTCCCTTCCTCAGGGGCATCGTGACATGTGCTGGAGTTTTTCCATCGTAAGGGTTCAGCGTGCTTCAGCACGTAACAAAATTGAATACACAAATTCTGTTCACTAAGGAAAAGGGTACCCCGAAAGTTTGGTTGTTTTAAAAAAAATGAGGGACGCATTACAGCACGTCACTGAAATGAGTAAAATGGATTGAAAAAAATTGAAACTAAAAAGGATTAACAGCAAGTGTGAAAATTTGGAAAAATATAGGAGTAAACAAGATGAACTTATTTCATTTGATTCATTGAAGCATATGGCTGTGCAGCTTGGTGGAATCCTAATAGGTTCCCCTCGTGTTTTGTCCCCTCCAGAAGGGAACACAAGCAACCACAGACTGGTTTTGGCCTTGTTAGGCCTGATCACTGGGGTAACCATTGGATCCTACAGTACAACAAGCAAGGGACAAACGTCTAAGAATACCCTTGGCTATTTAGGGTGTTAAATCACAAAAAATGTGATGGGAGGAAGGCCAGGAAATAGCATACAACACTGGCAATTTATTTATTTATTTTATTTGTGGTTTTGTATAGCGCTAGAATCACTCCAACAGGAATATCTCTGCGCTTTTGACCGGTAAATCTGTAAACATACTGAGGAATGAGTTTAAATTTCATTTTTGAATAAAATGGTTTTTAACTGCTTGCGGAAGGCTAGGTGTTCTTTGCATTGTCTTAAGGTCAGTGGAAGTCTGTTCCACAACTTTGGGCCCATGGTGGAAAGAGCTCTACCTCCATGCCTAGCTTTTTTGACTTGGGGGACCACAAGTAGAAGACTGTTGCTTGATCTGAGGGACCGTGCTGGGACATAAGGAACAAATCTCCGTTCAAGATAAGTAGGTCCCTGTCCGTTCAGACACTTGTGGATCAGACAACAAATTTAGAATTTGGCCCTTTGTCTAACTGGGAGCCAGTGTAATTGCTCCAGGAGGGGTTTCGAGGGAGTTCTCGGAGGGGCATTCAGAACAAGGCGAGCTGCCGTGTTCTGGATGACCTGCAATTTATCTAGCACTCCTTCGTTGACGGATAGTAGCAAACCATTGCAATAATCTATCCGGCTCAGAATAAGTGCTTGAACGAGAATTTTCCTCACTGAGTTGGGTAGAAGGGGAAAGACTTTACGAAGCAGGCCAATAGTGTAGAAACATATCCCTGATATGTAACTAGTATGCTGCTTAAGTGATAGATCATGATCAAGCCGAATACCCAAGTTCTTCACGATCTGCTTGGGTTCGGGGACAGCCCCCAGCTCTGCAGGCCACCAATCAGGAGTCCAGAGTATCCTAGCTTCCCCAAATAGCATAAATAGACAAATAGCAATAAATAAATAAATAAAAACAGTCTGTCCTTATATTAAAGGACCTTGTAAATCTAAGATCCAGTGCTGGAAAACTGGAAGATACAGGGACGCATGACTGCATCCGACCGTCACCTACCCAATCGGACTTTGGACAGACTTTCCTTTCGTCTCTCTGCCGTATCTCCCTACTATCCCTTTACCCTTCCCTTCTACACTTCAATCATCTCGTATTCTATGCTCTTGCATTTGTTTGTCTAGCATCTGATGTTAATTGGAACTGATGTAATCTTGTAATGTAACTTTTGTGGAACCTCATGTAAAGCGCTCGGATACCTCCGGGTCTAGCCAGCGCTATATAAAACTCCCGAATAAATAAATAAATAAATAAATAAATCCTTCTCCTTTCACAGGAGAAGATCCAAAAGGATGAGTCAGGGCTTCAGGAGGAGCCTTGAATGAGCAGAAGAATCAACACAAACAGGACATGTAACCCTCAGCAGCTCTGAATCCCGAAGGGAACAGGTTTCAGCTTTGTTAGGCCTGGTCACTGAGCTTGGATCCTACAAGCAGGGGACAAACCTCTCGGCAAACACTTAATTAGAGGGGGCCTGGCCTGGCAGTTCAAGCTGGACTTTTCCTATTGGAGCAGGGCCAATACAGATTTGAATATGGCTGGTTCGGGTCGGAGGTAATGTGGTGGGTAAAAGAATGATGGACTGGAATGCAGCCCACAGTAATTACCAGTGTCTGGAATTAATTCAAACGTTCCACTCATCACCTTTTCTATTCCTCAGTGTGGCACCCTAAGTGTGCCCGGTGGATGTGGGTCCCAAGCTCACTGCCATTGGAACCAGGCTACACTGTACGGATGAGCCCCCAAATAGGGTGAAACCAGTTTCAGGCTGCCTCTGTTCCTGCTCAGGGGAACCTAGGCAGGTATTTGGTCTGAATTGTTCATAGTGGGTCAGGGTCAGGACTGAGTTGCATGTGGCTGGTTCCTGCCTGAGGTGACATGGTTGGCAAAAAAAGGATGGACTGGAATGCGGTCCAGAATAGTTATCAATGGTCGAAATTAAGTCAAGTATTCAACCAACCTTTATTTGTTTTCCGGAGCACCCACTATAAGTTACCTCCTTCTTGCATATTAATGCTGGGGAAAATACTGTGTCAGGAAGCAAATAGCATAACAAAAAACAGACATTTGCTGCTGAACATTACTCATATGTTTGGAGGACATTTAGGGGAGTTGTAAACAATCGCAGGAGAAACCCTTAACAAGTTTGTTTGATCACAAGGAAAATACTTTCCCTGTGAAGGAATCCCTTTCCTTACCTCGAGGGTTTCTAGATTACTTCATGTCTCCAGGACAAGTGCATTCGTCTAATTTGTTCAATTGAGCTGAACTTAGACTACCACTCAGTTATTGTACCAAGGGAAGCCTCACAAGCCACAATTTCTGTTGCGCTCGTCAGGCCGAACAGTGTACCTTTAATAGGTCCAGTAAAGGATTATCATGAACTTAATGGAGCTAGCACATAGCAATTCCCTTAAACTGACCAAATAGTTATTAAATGATCTCTATGAATCCTGGCCTCTGGTTTGAGTCTTTCAAGATCTATGTTTATCTTTGGGGTACGGTGTTCCTTCGACAGTTGCTTGGCCTTCCTGTTATACGCTTTGCAATTCTCTTACCATTCTAGCTGCATTAAATTCCTCGACACTCAAGGACCTTCCCAGATATTCAAAACAGTCAGTCCTTATATTAAAGGACCTTGTAAATCTATGATCCAGTGCTGGAAAACTGGAAGATACAGGGATGCGTGAGTGCATCCGAGGATAAGGAACCATTTATTTGAAGGTGCCATTCATACACACCATGCTTGGACAGATACTTTTCTGTCAAAGATGTAGGATCCTTCTTCTCCTTTCACAGAAGAAGATCCAAAAGGATGAGTCAGGGCTTCAGGAGGAGCCTTGAGTGAGCAGAAGAATCAACACAAACAGGACATGCAACCCTCAGCAGCTCTGAATCTCACCTGCTTACAAACCTTACACAGGGGTACACAATGGGTTCAACGACGAGCGGGTTTGAACTAGGTCAGGGGTCTCCAAAGTCGGTATTGGAGGACCGGATCTATGCCAGAGTTTTAGCTTATCCCCATTTAGATAAATGTAGTTATCTTAAAAATGTGGCATGGATCTGGCCCTCCAGGACCGACCTTGGAGAAGAAAATAGGTGTGGGAGCACACTGCTACACCTCCCAGCAGAGTCGCCCCTAAGCATCATGGTTGATGCAGTACGACAAGCGAGTACACTTGCAAAGTCTTTAGAGTGTTTCACCAGGTGGGTGCAGATTAGTGCTGGCCATCTCTGGACACGTGTTTCTAGATTATTATCTGTCATCAGCAGAGATTAGGCATTATTTGGGGTTGCTGAGCAGGCTGCTATATCCTTGGAACGTAGTATCTCTCCAGGCGCGCAGGTGCATCTCCATGAGCTCGTCAGCCCGCAGCGGCTCGAGGGAGCCTTTAAGTAGAAAATAGGTGTGGGAGCACACTGCTACACCTCCCAGAAGAGTGGCCCCTAAGCATCATGGTTGATGCAGTCCGACAAGCGAGTACACTTGCAAAGTCTTTAGAGTGTTTCACCAGGTGGGTGCAGATTAGTGCTGGCCATCTCTGGACACCTGTTTCTAGATTATTATCTGTCATCAACAGAGATTAGGCATTATTTGGGGTTGCT
Source organism: Lissotriton helveticus (assembly GCF_964261635.1). Lineage (NCBI taxonomy): Eukaryota > Metazoa > Chordata > Amphibia > Caudata > Salamandridae > Lissotriton > Lissotriton helveticus. The sequence continues at coordinate 104,507,387 of NC_136069.1, forward strand.
GAGCAGGCTGCCATATCCTTGGAACATAGTATCTCTCCAGGCGCGCAGGTACCTCTCCACGAGCTTTGAGAATCATGATTTGGCACAACATGACATTAGTGGAGATAGTGAGGAGGGAGTGACTACGTGTGCTACTAAAGTTGCACTACTATAGCACGACAGAAAAACGTATGGAATGCAAATGTTTTGCCACCATCAACGGACCGCTGACTTCATCCCATGCCAGACTTTGTGCGCATGCGTCACTCCTGTTCATGCCACCAAGATACCAGCACTCATATTTCCGTTACGAGGGAGGCAACTCCAACAAAAAAAATAGATAAAATGAGTGGCATATGTATAGCTGGGTGCTGCCATAACAAATTTTACAAAATACGAGCCGGGTCACAATGGAGGTAGCAGAAGTCCAACACAGCTCCATTTCTGGGTGGCTGCCCACCTTCCCTCTACACCCCTACACTCTGCCACAATTGTCGACCACTCATCCTCGAGGAAACAAGAGAATCATAAGGAATGGGGGCAGGCAAGCACAAAAAAGAGGAGTGATGCCTCTTACATTTTATTTAAAACATTTAAATCATCGTAAAGTGGCAATTCACCACACGGTGTGTGTCTGCGAGTTCCCAACTGTGAAAATTCCAGGAACCTAGATGTATGTGTAGATCTATGGAGAAACCTTATAGAAGGCTAAAGCAACTCACAGGGTGGCATGCACAGATACATTTGAAACTACTGCAGAGAGTAAGAAATTTGGGGCACTTGGAAACAGCTAATTGGGAGGGGGGGTTAATCTTCCCTCAGTCTCAATACAGAGTTCTCAGAAAGTAGTGAACCTTAGGATTAGATAACGCAAGAAGAACAGATTGCAAGTTAAACCTATAAAACAAGCATACAAACACACAAATGTGATATAAATTAAAAGGTGTTTGAATAACACTATGCTTGTTTTATTTACAGATATCAACCAGCAATCAAACTACAACTGCAACAAAGCTGGTTCATGAAAGAAATAAAATCCACGAATGCACTTTTAAGAGTACTTTATCTCTTGAAGGTGATATTACCTGAATGCTGAAAGTGGGTATGTTTCTTTGAGAAGACAGTCTAAAATGTAGAGAAGTGTGCTTTTGACAAAACCAAAACAATTATGGCATTAAGGACTGCAAAATCATAGTTGGGAAGGATAAATAAAAACTAGAATCAAGACAGGTTTTGTTCACTCGTTTTGAAACTACTTTATTGCACATCCCATATTTGCTTTATTTGTATAAAAGATATCTATGTATTATATATGTACTCTTTATGTTAAGTTAAACTGCAGTTGAATATTTAGTTCAGAAATCCGATATTTGAGTAATCGCTTGACAACGTCTGAACTATCTAGCTACGAGATTAAGGACACACATCGACATAAGTATGGACTTCTTTTTTGGACTAAAAATATTAATGTCTGGTTTGTATAAAATCGCAATTTATATTTTTTGTTAAACAGGGTTTTTTTTCTTTTAATCAACAACAAACTGTCAGAAGTCACCCATGAATGGGTGAGACTAAGCTGTACTGTGGCATATTTGTACAAGTGGGAGAAGAGTGTAAAGACAATTTGTAGGCTTACAAGTCTGATGTGAGGATCAACATTTGCATAGACAATAAAAAAAAACTGTAGCCATCATTTCTGCTTTCCACAGTTGATAATGTTGTTCTGCATGATGCTACTTTAACAAGGGAATATAGCAAACGAAAAGCTGACTGGAATGTATCCTGTAAATGAAAAACAAGACTTGCCGGCACAATTATCAGATGAGCTCCTTATGGCTACATCTGAAGTCTAGTCCTAAGGTAGTTCCTCTGGCATGCCAGGGTTCAGATTTCTTTAAATCATACTCCCTGACTTCTGTGCACAATTTATTTATCCATGAATTTTCCCAACATAAAGACACTAGCAGAATTCAGTAACTTGTTGACATGTATTGTGAATGCTGCATTGCACAGCAATGCTCTAACCAAGTGGTTTCAAGATGTTACATTAAGATGCAACTCTACTGTGAAGAGTTTTGAACTTCAAAAAATGCTTAGATCACTAGAATGTTATTCGTCCGAACTATTTACTCATTCAGCTTTGTAATACACTGTTCATGTCACATTACATATAGCTTCTTCACAAGGGTTCTTTTAGTACGACGAAAACACCTAGGACGGATAATTTGCCGCAGCCTAAAAGCATGTTTCTCATCAACTGGATGCTGCACCTGTTTTGCTGGAGAATGACGCCCAGAAAAACCCTCAGCCAGCCCACAGAAAAAACACCACAGTACACACCAGATAAAAGAGAGTCTCACAATACAAAAAAACATATGAGGGCATTTATAAAGGAGTTTCAGCTTAAGGTTTATGTATAGTCCAGCAAGTAATAGGCCTTAACCTACATTTTATCACAGTGAAACATGTCTCTGGGTAATCTCCCTATATTTCACATTCTCTTATTTTGGCTGCATATATGATCTCTGAAAAACAGATATATTGATCAGTGCTCAGTTCAGGTGCCATGAATTCTATCAACCACCAATAAATGGCAACGTGCGGAATCCACAATGTGGATAAGAAACACACAATTCCAAAACAAAAATGTACACCAGAGAGAAAAAAGCAGGATACATGTCTATCCTCGCGACATGCGGATTCATTTTTGAAGCTTCTGCAGGTGCTACAAGATGGTCACCAAAAGCCACACATTATTATTTTCTTAAGAAACATTTGAAAATGTTGAAGTAGATAGTGCTCATTGAAAAAGGAATCTAATTCCATATAAGGCACATACGTTTACAAATTGGTTTTAAAATCAATAGAAATACAATCATCCATTCGTAGTATCTTGCAGCCTCTTCAAGCATATATCGTACCTGAAAAAGGAAAAAATGGTCTTGTTAAAAAGGTTTCATAGATTTCAAAATATTTTCAACAATCTAAAACCTTGTTCCAAATGCTTTAAGAGTAATACATCATTGAACTAGTAAGTTGAATATCAGATTCTATAGAGTCAATTGACTGGTGAGTGCAGTTGTTGTTTCCCACTAATTCGTAGGACCTGCGCGTTTGTGGACAATATAAAATTTGGGCACGGTGCCTAGACTGCTTCTAGGCATCCCTGCAGACTATGTTGGCCGAGAGACCAGCTAGCTCACATTGCCATCATACGCCCCCCCTAACCCGAACGGGTAGCAAATGGTTTCTGGCAACCACTGAACATGACAACTGGGACCCCTCAGGGATTGTGGTAACAGTTCAAAACCTTTTCGCTCAGTCACTTGTGCACTCTTGTTCTGAGAGAAATATAAAGAGAATACACAATGGCATGTTTTCAATATATTGATTGAACAAACGTTATTGTTGTATAGAATACATGTGCTGCGATAATCAGTAGACAGAAGCAGTTGAAATTAATCACAAACACCAACAGAGTGAATAGCGGATATAGTTCCATGATGGTGTGAATACAGTGTATACATGCAGGCATATATTACAAGGTAGTGATCAGGTGTACTCCTACTATGCAATCCCTACTCTGTGTATGTTTAGAGTGTAAGTAGATGTGGAGCCATGAATCCACCCCCATTGGGATGATCCAACCCGATTACCTGGCAGGAAAGAATGTAGGACCCCGTTTTGGTCACAAATTGGACACCCCTCGCAGAGATGTAAAATAGCTGCTTAGCAGAGCCTCAGCATGCCGGGGCCCTCGGTGTCAGATGAAGTGTCATCTACTAACACCGGAAATGCCTCTTTATAATAAAAAGCATCCTTGCGATGTACACTCAGATTAGCATTGTTGTGGCTATGCAGATAGCCCTGTCGCCCCGAAGGATGAAGATAGAATGACGTTTGTACATCATGCGTAAAGGCCTAGGACTCAGTGTTCGAGTCATCATGATAATGTTGCGCGAAGTCTAATGTGTAGGCAAAGCAGTTTCAGAGAAACTAATCCAACATGGTCACAAACGTGAATATGAGCAAAAGTTACAGCAATTATGTTATTGTGCAGAAAAGAGGACAATGTAAGAAAATGTGCAGCGGTGCTAGATGGGCCTAAATCACACACACAACACAGTGGATCATAAAATTACAAGCCAACATAAACCTTGGAATCAATAATCATGCTGGCTCTATTTTCAGGAGTTGCTTTTAACATCGAGTCCCAAACAAGAAACTTCATGGTCAGGAGTGCTGCCCACGCAGAAGTTGTTGAGGTTCCGAGATAGCATACTATTTTGTCTCGATGACCTAAAGTAAGCTTTTTTTTTTTTTTAATCAGGCTTCTACTTTTAGGCTTTGTTTAGGTTAAAGAAGAATTAATTCTGCGCTCTTTTAGATCAGTCCTAGAAAATAAACACACTCTCTTGCCAGCTTACTGAAAGCTAATGCACCATATTTTTGTAAAATTACATACATTTATTAGCATGTCAATCAGTTATTGCTTAAACTCACAGGACAGCACACATACGGTGGCCAACTGGTTAGCTCCTTTTAGCCAGTGGCTCTATTGCCACAATCATTCTTTTTTGTGAGCTAACAGAGGATAGCCATTGGACAGCAGTCCACATTTGGAAAGGTAATCGTCTAGATGCGTGCCTCTCTCTGCCCACCAGCACAACACTGGTGGTGGGAAGGCAGCAGCATCGTTTTATTACATTAGGCATTCTTTAATGGAGCTTTACGTTATGAGCAGTAAATTACAACATACCCACGATTTAGTGGAACAACAAAGTGCCCAATCCAAGATGCCTGCCTTAGATTCACAAGTTGTTTAGCAAGACTATGGCATCCCAGCATCAGGAAAAATGCTGCAAGCACTTTTCTCTCCACACTTTGTGTCTCCTTTAGGCAGTAGGACTCCAACTCCTGCTGCTTTTAACTTGCATGTTCCCACTGGTTTTAAGCAGCATTCAGACATAAAAGGCTGAGGTGCCTTCCGCTTCTCTGCTTACTGCAACAGTTGAAGGGGCTGGCACACCCAACATCCAATTAAAGTACCTGGGCTCTGATCAAACTACATCAATAGTAATGATTACACAGTGTAGGCGAAACCTACCGATCGTTCTGGCTCACACTCCAGCCAATGCATTACCAGGCTTTGGTCTAACTACTATGTCTACGACTACTAGGAGGGTGCACCTTAAAAATTCATGAAAGCCATGCACTCTGGGCAGTTTGTCTTCCTCACAGTTGCAACGGTAAACAATGATATCTATTGCTATTTTATGATTACTCTTTTAGAAATAGGTTTTAAAATACTGTTGATATACTCTTATACTGCTTATATTTGTTTTATTGTGTATTACAGTAAGGTTATTTATAATGCTCTTTCACACTTCCCTCCAACTGCTGTCAAATTCAAAATTCACCCAGTTACACAAACAAAAACAAAAAAAATCAATGAAACACTTTCGCTTAAAAAAATTCCAGTCCTATTGGCTTTGCTAAGGCTCACTGCTTCATATGTGAGGTACTGGAAATGGATAAAAGAACAAGTAAGTATGAACTGGTCGAATTTACAATACCAAACTGTATGCAAACATCGTTTGAGGGCCTGAGCTCATGAACGTTATAAAGAACGTCGCCAGATAATGTCAACCTGGAAATTATTCCACAAAGTTTTTGTCATCCTTGTTCTTGTATATCGCATTCAAAACATGGGACGAACTCCCAAAACACATCGGAGCCCCCTTCTCACTTTTTGAGTTCCGAAAGAGGCTGAAGACCTGGCTCTTTTAATAACTCTTTGAGGACCACCCTCCTACACAACGGCTCAAGCGCAAGGATACCTTTGCAGGTAAGTAGTACGCTCTATAAATCTACATAACATTAGGGGGTGCCAGAGTGCCCATGAGAAAGATGGCCATACCGAGGTGAGACTCCTGCAGCTGAGGGGCACAATCAGTCAGCATCCGTATTAATACGCCACTGTAAAACGTCACACTAGTCAGAACTGCACACGATATGAGGCACCATGCGGGGCTGTGGGCAGATCTGGCAACAGGGCGGTTAAAAAAACAAAACTGAGAGCAGGGCCATTGTCAGATAATCATGGTGGTGTTGAGGAAGGCTGAGTCGAAGCCTTGCAGGTTAGAAGAGAACAGTCTGCTCGCTGGGACCCACACCAGAGGCCTGCAGGGGAATGCCCCGGATGCTGCCGCTGGACTGAGTGGAGAGCTGGCCAGAGTACGAGGCACTGTTGGGGTGCGCGGTCGATGATGGGCTGCACCACTGGCTGACGACGCATCTCAGGACTGGCTGGGGAGCCACTGAAATCAGACTGTGCAGGGCCGTGGGCATTACTTAAAGAACAGCGTGGGGAAAAGAGGAGGCCGCCTGTGCCGGCCTGTGACCCAGTGAGCTGCATAGCAGGGTGAGTTACAGCCCCCCCCCACCAAAAAAAGTCTCTACTCTATGTCTGCTCCAGCCAACCTTCTGTCACATGTACAGTAAGTGAGGGTGACGGCGGGATTTCTGGAGAGCACGCCTGGGGTTGCCTTGACATCTGAGATCTGCTTTGTGTCCCACCCGCTACACATACCTTAAGTGGGGGTGAAGGCAGGATCTCTGGAGCATAAGCCTGGGGTTTCCCAAGCATCTGATACTCCATAGTGAGCAAAATCAGGCAGGCCATCTGCTTGAAGAGTTGATTGGCACAGTGGCACTGGAATTACAGTACACCACACCCCCACGCTCAGCAACCCTACCTGACGTGCACAAAATACCAAGGTTGCCTTCCTCCAAAATGCCCTGAATATCGCTCAGTCAACAGCGGTGGGCCCCAACTCATGCCGGGGACTAGTGCACCGATAGAGGAAGGGGTTGGAGATTGTGGCACTGAGGAGTCTAATGTTGGGAAAAACAGACAATAGGCAAACAAAGCTGCCATTTGAATCGAGATGAGAGGCCAGGATGTCGTTAGAGGAGACACAGCCCACCACTGAACAGAGACAACAGGGGACGACATTAATTCATTATTAAAAGCCATGCAAGAAAGATCCACTTTCTTTGACTTCAGATGGACATTCTGAAATCACACATGGTTTTACGTGGGTTGTGCGGGCAGGGATGTATGTGCTCTCTCAACTGTAAGTCTCAAGAAGTTCATATTTCCAAACAGTCCCACAAGGAGTCTTTCCACATATTGTTCCATTCGCCCAACCCAATTTTGGTTGCTTCTTGAACTCCCAGTATGCAGATATTATTCTGGTGTGATCATACCTCCAGATCTTCTTTCTTGGCAGCGATCACTCAAAGGACTTTTTCCATGTTCTGTAGTGTTTTTCTATTTGACGTAAGGGTGTCCACTGTTGTGGATGTTCGATGTTTGGCCTCTGTAAGACATCTTCATGTTCATCTAAGTTGCCTGCCATAGAGCACGCCTGGTAAATTTCTATGACAGGGACAGGATGCTCCGGCTCGCAAGGGAAAAGGGAAATCTAACCTTTGAGGACAACAACATTTCCATATATCCAGACATCACCCTTGCAGGTCAGCTGTCCGTCAAACACCAATTGATTAAGGCCAACATACAGTACACAATGCTCGACCACACCCGCCTGAAAATAATGAATGAAGGCCAAAAGCATATCTTCCCAACACCTCATCATGCGGTGGACTTCATAAAAACTCTCATGAGAAGACGAGGAGAGGAAGATCCAGTCAAGAGCGAGATGATTCAGGGCTACAGCAGACAGACTGAGACTAATCCAATTGTTCTGAAGGACAGCTGACAGGTATAGTGTAGTCACCAGTGCCTCCTCCTCACTCAATTTTGGAACGACTGCGAGAGTCCCGTCCAAGAATTGCATCAGCGCTGGTATTATTGAATTAGCGGTCATATAACCGTTGAACATCTGCTGTGCGCCAGACATTGATATAGACAATATCAACCCTTGGCACCTGTATGGTTCAATACACGGAGGACACCCGCAGACAACCATGGAGACACCTCACAGGTACTACCCACTCTCACAAACTGGAGCTATTGTTTGTATATTTAGGTAGAGGTCTATCACTTTATTTGACCATGTATGAGTTTGAACGTATGGGGCAGGAGATGGAGACTGTCCTTATGGGTTAGGGCCATCAGGGTTAGGGTGGATGTGGGAATTGTTTGATACACTTGTCTTATACTAGGTATACTATGTGCAGGCTCTGCAACACGTGCTAACATTACAACACTGATAACACCTGATCCTATATGGCCTCAACACCAACAACTTGCTCCCCTGACATGACTACTGTAGAACCCATGCATAATCAGATGGTGGTGTGCATGACGTGGAATGTGTGCGGATTGGGAAATCCTTTTAAAAACGGCATTTACTAGCCTTCTTAGAAAGGCACAAGGTCTTGATAGCCCTACTTCAGGAAACCCATTTTGACCCATAGACGGTTCCAGTATTCACAAAGAAATGGGCATCACATGTCTACTGGTCGCCAAGAGCCTGGCCATTCTTATAAGGAAGGGACCGCCCTTTAGGGTGGATGCTTCACACTCGGACAGCCACAGGTGTTATGTCATGTTAAGGGGTGGATGGAAGACGACGCCATTTAGGATCGCTAACTGCTATGGCCCCTACATGGATGACCCTGGCTTTTCTGATGCATTATGGAATGTGGTGGTGGCCACAGACCCTGAATCGCTACTTTGGGCCAGGGACTTAAATTGTGTCCTCTTCGACTCCCAGGATATGTCCCGGATTCCTACTTAGGGTGGTGCACTGGTGCTAGCACGATTATGGGACATCATGTTGGATCACATGCCGGTGGATATCTGGTGACAAGAGAAACCTGGAGAGACTAGAGGGTACCTTTTACTCCACAGAGTGTGGTTGAGGTTGGATTTCTGGCTGACTTCCAGGGATGTGAGACCCCGAGACAGGCGTTTAAACACCTTGTTCGCACACTATCCGACCACTCACCGGTGGTGCTGCATCTGAGGCATGAGGGGGGTGAGATATTTGGAGACTGTACGCGGAGGCCCTTCCGGATGACGTGTTTGCAGCAAAGCTGAGCGATGCCTTTGTAAACTACTGTGACCTCAATACATGATCGGTGGATGGATTTATGACCACCATTTGAGGGGTTTGTATTGCTAAGCATAATGGAATCTAAAATACTTTGCAGGCACATCTTTCGTGACTGGAATTGAGGGAACTGGAGAGGGAACCTGACATGGTGGCCACAATTCAAGCTAGACTTAAGAGGTAAACTCACAGAATATGCAGAAATATTGGATAGGGAAGCTAACTAACATTCAAATATGTATAAGCAAGGAAGTATGGCGAGGGGGGAGCTCCAGTAGATCTCTGGTGGAACAGATTGAACACCCCTGTGCAGCAAACTACATCACTTAAATCATAGATGAGTAGGACAACACACAACACAATATGGAGCAGATCCTACACACCTTTCACATGTACTATAATACCCTAGAGGTCCCTCCTGATACTTGCAGATTGAAGAACATTTAGATGACACAGCACTAGGCTGGCTTACCCCAGGGTGGATGCGACAATTCCTGGCCCAGCTGTTCACGATGGATAAGACTATTGAATCTGTCTCGGGCCGATCGGCCCATAAAACCCTGGGATTCAATGGCTTTCCCACCGAATTTATAAGTGCTACCGAGACATACTGGTTAACCAACTCTTAGAGCAATTTGAGGAGTCACAGGAGACCTTCAATCTCCCCAGTCACTACGCAAAGTTATCCTAGTAGCCCTCCCAAAAATGAAGAAGTCACTACACTATTGCGACTCATACAATCCCCTATCCTTACTAAACTGTGATAACAGATTTCTTGCTGAACTAATAGTGAAGCTCCTGAACCTCCTGTTACTGGACCTCACCCGTCCTGATCAATCTGGAATTGTGCCCGGGCAATCCACAGCTTACAACTGATGGACCTTGTTTGCCCTCAAACAGACTTAGACCTGGATTGGGTGCAGTCTTCTTGTTCACCACTAAGGCTTTTGACTCCCTAGAATGGGACTATTTATTTACCATTCTAGAAAGGATGGGACTACTGAATACCTTCCTGGCATGGGCCAACAACCAGGATACGCATCAACAATAGTCTCTTGGGCCCCCTCATCATGTCTAGGGGCACCAAACAGGCCTTGACCCCTTAGCAGCTAAACTATGACAACACTACAAGAAATATGCTATTAGATACGCCCCAAGACATATTCTCATTTCTCTTTATGTGAATGACAGGACGTTGTACTTAAGAAATCCTGGAGACAGCCTAAATGAGAAACTTCTGGAGTACATACGCTTTGGGATGCTCTCTGAAATTAACATCAACTGGGGCAAATCACAGATGTTCCCACTGACGCACAGCATGCTCCATTTCACCCGACTTCCCCTTTGAATGGAGTGAGGGCTCCTTGAAGTATTTAGGGATCTGAGTGAGCAAAGACATAGGCACCGCATAGAGGGAGTATTATGGGCAAACACTTGGTGAAATGACAGAGCAGGTAACACGCTCGACCTTCCTTCCTTTATCAGTGGCTGGAAGAATTGGCCTCATCAAGACGGTAGTACTCTCGAAGCTCCTCAACCTGTTCATCAATATCCCCCTGCCACTTACCCAATGCCTTCTAAGATGCTTCTGCACCCAATTCATAAAACTAGCTTGGGCTATAAAACAACCTTGCATCAAGTAGGAAGTCCTCAAGTTGCTATTTCACTTTGGGGGCTTTGAGGCCCCAGACCCAGAATTATACTACCTCTGCGCAAGCACACTTCGCTCACCACTGGTTACATCCAGACACTGTTCTCCCACATCTCGCGGTTAAAACTGACACAGTAGTGCCACTTGGGGCCCTCTCCCTCACTATTCTGTCTATGAGGATTGTGAGGTGCACCTTCAGAGCCTGGAACATACTTGGAGAGTGACTTTGCTCAGCACCCATCTACGCGCCCTTGCTTCCGCTGAAGCACCACCCACAGATTCCAACAACCCATGAACCAAAAACTCTCACACAATGAACACTTGAAGGGCTCTCGCAATTGGGTGACCTTCATACTGAAATAAGATTCAAATTGCTAGAAGAGTTAATGGGCGATGCTGTGTATCCCCCCCCCAAACCCCCCCCGCTTAGTATTTACTATACTATCGAGTAAGAAGCATGCTCAGAAAGCACTCTCCAAGCTTCCAGCGGGAACCAGAGGCCTGCCGGTCGCTGGAGTCGCTCCTCGTATTCACTTCCATGTAGGGCTTTAAGTGGGATGAAAAAACTAGCGGTCTCTCAAAGGGTTGTTGCCAATGCAATTAAGGACATGGCTTAAAAACAGGTAAGCTAAAGATCTGCGCTTAGCATAGTGTGCCGCCCCACTTGTATTTTGCTGTTTCTGTCGCTGCATCAAGATATATAATACAGCAAGTAACATCAAACCTGCAACAAGTCCGGACTTTTCAATTTGTCAATGGTTGTTAGCTGCATAGGATAAATAAGCAGAAACCGTGGCTAGTATATAATATTGAAAAAACTTCCACTTAAAGCCCTGGTTACACAACGACAATGTTGCTGTTCCTGAGTTTCAAAAAGAGAAGGGAAATCTTACCACGACAATGTTGCTTTTAAAGCATTTCCCTTCCCCTACAACGCTCACCTGGCATGACGTCATGCCGTAACTTCTCCACTAGTGTAAAGTGAGCAGTGTGAGCAGCGCACATCGATGTGCCTGCTGTCAATGCAGTCCGGGAAAAAAAGCGGACCGCCTGTGCCAGGACTCAAAACAGAGCCCGATAGAGACCCGTTTCAAGGCCGCCTTTAAAAAACTGCCGGTGCTGAGCACCTGTGAGACCCGGCCCACTTAAGGCCATGCTTCCATGATACCTTGGAGGATGCCCTGACTCAACTATGTGCAGTATGCGACTAATGGGATTGGGAGATGGGCCTGGAGACACCGGACAAGGTGTGGTCCTTTCGCTGAGCCCAGACAGGTTTCATATCTGCTAGTAGTAGGCTCCGTATTATACATTTTAAATTCCACCAGCGGGCATACTACACTCCTGCACAATTGCACAGACTAGGCCTCTGTGCTCGCTGCGGTGCCCGGGCACGACGTTCCTGCACCTGACACGGACTTGTGGCGCGGTCCAGTCATACAGGTGCGAGGTGCTCTCCGCACTAACCGAAGTGAAACATCACGAAGTGCCCAGGGACCCGAGGGCTGTCTTACTGGGATGGGTGTGGGCTAAGTCAGTCACTCACAGGAGATACACAGCTTTAACACTGTTGCTGGAAAAGAGAAAGGTGGTATATTGCATGGGACGCTGGAGATCACCTAAATAGAATGCCTGTTTGAACTTCCTCTTATATTATAATGCATGCATACGCCACACTGCAGCCCCCAACATTTAGACCCAGAGATATATGAGGCCCACGCCTTCCTGGGATAAATTCACAGGGCACAGCTTGGAGGACACACATCCCAGTTTTACATGCAGGGACAAGGCATGCCCCCCACTCCGCACGGTCTAGACAGGAGAGTAATGCAGCAGTCTGTCAGTCGAAACACAGGTTGTCCGGGAGCTCTGCCTACAGTTTTCCGTAGTGTTACCATAATGCTGATGCAATTTCCATGTATTGCATATTAATCCTTTGTTACGGTAAAGTCTCTACTAAAAAGTAATAAATAAAAAATAAAAGACAACATAACACTCGAGTGAAACACGCACAAGTCATCAAGACACAAGCACGGCTTTTCTTCTTCACTGGATTGTAAGGAAAGGACCGAAGGTTACAGTGGCATCAACTCTACGTCTAATGGCCACATGGGGTTAAAGGAAGTTAACATTCATGGCACCAATGGCCGGCAGGATCTCTCTCTCTACATCGACCTTGCAAGTATCTGATGGTAGTTTCACAAAATCTGCAAACCACGCACAAAAACACATACACTTTCCCTCAACTAAATGAAAAGAGCTCTAATGAAGAGACATGAGACCACGCAACCGGAAGTGACCGAAGACTCTCTGAGATGGGCCATTTAAAGCCAAAACCCGTGAGAATCGATATTTTTGGGCATTACTCAAAGTGGCACAGACTGTCTCTATATGAATGTAGCTAGTGATGCACACTGAAGCGTACTTAGTTGCCCCATCACGACCGAACTCGCTATTCAGTTGGTCCATCGATATTTATGCCAATATTCAATGGATCAATCCAGATTAAGGTCAATAATGCAGCTGCTTCATCAGTCATAAGACCCACAAACTGTTGAATCATCTGCACTCAAAAACCTCTTTAGCTACAAATAATTCAGAAAATCCTCAGTGTGTATGTAAGGCATACTTATGGTTCGAAAAATCATACCAACAAACCATAATAGATACAGCAATAATTTGAGAGACGTTTTGTGGCGCAGAATTAATTTTAATTAGATTTTTTAAAATATAAATTTAGATTTGGCTAGGTGTGTATCGAGATGTTCAAAAGAAGGGAGATAACTTGTTTTGGTATGTAAATAATAAGCATTGTTTTAGTTTAGTGGTATTTATATTATCATCTTCAGAATGAGAAAAGAAAGGCTGGGTCAGCCCAACCGGTAATGAAAACCTGTTACCGGCAAGTTACAGATTGATTCCAACAACAGGCACCCGGGTCAGTAACTTACAGTGCCTGGTAGCTAGCAGGTGTGTCTTCCATATTGTTCAAAAAGTCGGGACTCAGAATTATATGAACATAATTAATTATGGAGTGTAACGATTGTGCTGGCTGTACATACGACAGTGCTCTGTGTTGGCTTGGGAGGGTTTTATTGCTTTAATTATTCCTCAGCACGAGAGCGCCGAGCGTGCTGCATCTGCACAGCTCCGGCACCTGACTCTTGGGCTCCGGTCGCGCGATTACAAAATGGCCGCTGTTCACGCTACGTGGTGACGTAGCGTGAACAACTAGAGTGGCGACTCTACATATCTCCCCTTTTTTGTCCAAAAATAGTAACACTGTCCTAGGGGTGTAAATGTCCATCCCCCATGTCATAGTCCCGAAACCTGGAGGGTCTCACCACCAATCGCCCACCTCTCGTGCATCTTACCGGGGTGGACGTCACCTCTTTTCCTCCTGGCGTCGAGGACTCCCCCACTTCACCGTCTTGGACATATGACCTCTCTCTGTCCGCTGACTCTCTCCGTTCTCGCCTTATTGTCTCTGCCCGGGGAGTTTCTCTGCCGCCTTGCTCCAACCCCGGTTCCACACCATCCATGCCTCCTTCCTGGTTGCCTCGCTCATTCTCTGATGTGCTCTGATCCGTCACTCCTGGTTCTCGATCTTCCGGAGCCCATTGCACTATCTTATTGCATCTAGCCATGCGATCCTGGGACCACACATTCCCATCACTCAATCTTGCTGCTCGGCCATAAACCTCTTTGACTTGGAGTGGTCGGCTATATTTACTGTCCCCCTTTCTCTGTAGTACTGCCAACTTGACTCTCACCCATTCTCCTTCTTCCAATTGCGTGTCCCTTACATTCCTTCTCTTATTGTAGTGTTCAGAGTATATAGCTTGAGCTTTTTCCAGATTTGCTCGTACTATCGCAGGAAACCATTTGCTGGTTACCGTCTTCTCTTTCCATGCCAAATTGTCTTTGGTGAACGGGTCTCTACCTCTAAGAATCTGGAATGGACTGTACCCCGTACCAGTGGGGGTGATGCGATACGCCCAAATCGTGTGTAAGATTTCCTTTTCCCAGTCTTTTCCCATCATGATGGCTGCCTGAACGGATCCCATTAGGACTCTGTTGAATCGTTATACTTGTCCATTCCCTGCGGGGTGGTATATGGACGTGTGTTTGGAGATGACTCCGTTCCTTTCCATGTATTTGAGCCATTTGTCTGAAGTGAATTGGGGACCATTGTCGCTAAACATGGATTTGGGAATGCCTTCCCTAAGAAAGGTAGCCGTAAGGAACTTTAGTATGGTTTCCGTGTCCATCTCCTCTTTGATGTGCACTTCTAGCCATTTTGAGTATCTGTCTACTAGGACACACAGATATTTCGGAGTCCCTTGTTCATCCAGAATTGGTCCCAATATATCAATGGAGAGCTCTTCCCAAGGATTCTTCGGGGTGTCGAATTTTCCTAAGGCCGGCCTCAATGGTGTCATTGTCTTGTCTGCTCGTTGACATTGGTTGCACTCCCTTACATGTCGTTCCGTTTGTATGTCCATGCCAGGCCACCAGTATCCCTGTTTGGCTCTCAATTTGGTTTTTCCAATGCCGAGATGACCCTCGTGCAATATTGCTAGAAGCCTAAGGATTAGCCCTTCTGGGGGTACCACCTTGTCCCCTCTGTATACGAACACTCCTTTGTCGCCCAGCGATAGTGCCTCTCTGACTTCAAAATACTTCCTCATGTCTCCACTCAAATGTCTTTTTTCAGGCCAACCTCCTATGATGTGTCTTTTCATCTCTTGGATGTTCCTGTCAGCTTGGTACGCATCCTTCCATTCTTGGTTGCTTATCACCTTCTCCGGGTCTTCCATCAATGCCACCATTTCGTCCCCCTCTTCTTTTTCATCATCCACCATGTCCATAGCTGCCGCCCTGCTCAAGTAATCTGCCACCTTATTCCTGCTGCCCGGGATGTATTCCACATCGTATCGATACTCCAACAGTTTTAGGGTCATTTTTGCTATTCTAGGAGTGGCACTCGCATGCCCACTGGACGTGAGGACTCTCACCAGTGGTTTGTGGTCCGTTCTGAGCTGGAATCTCGTGCCCCACAAGAACTGACGGAATCTGCCCTTTGCCCATACAACTGCCAGCATCTCTTTTTCGATGACACTGAACTTCTTCTCAGTGTCCGTCAGGGCCCTGGATGCAAAGCTTAACGTTTCCATCGTTCCGCCTCCTCTGTCTTGCATTAGGACTACTCCCAGTCCTTTGTCACTGGCATCCGTTGTTACCACCGTTCGGCCTCGTGGATCGTACCCTTGGAGGGGTATGGCTTGGACAACATCCTTCTTGACGCCGTCAAACTCCTTCTGAGTCTCTTCCGTCCATGCAAAAGCCGTCTTTTCTCTTGTTAGCTGCCTCGTGTGGTCGGTCTTGGTAGCGAAGAGTGGTATGAAATTGCTATAATACTCGGCCATGCCTAAGAAAGACCTTACATCTTCCTTGCTGGCAGGGGGTGGAGCGTCACATATTGCTTTTACGTTTTCCCTTTTTGGTGTGATCCCTTGTTCACTGATCTCGTGCCCCAGATAGGTGACAGAAGCCATTCCCAGGCGGCACTGCTCCCATTCTGCAGTCAGACCTTTATCTTCCAGCACCTTCAGCACCTTGGACAACTTGGTGTTGTGGTGTTGTGGTCTCGTTGATCACCGCCCATGACCAAAATGTCATCTTGGAAGTATTGGATCCTTTCCATGTCCTTAAAGAGGCGATGCATTAGTTTCTGAAAGACCGCCGCTGCTGACGCTAGGCCAAAAGGCATCCTGCAGAATTGGTAACACCCAAAGGGGGTTATGAACAACGTCAGTTTCCTGGTCTCTGGGTGCAGCGCCACCTGATAGTACGCTGACGTCAAGTCAATGGTGGAGTACCACTTTTTTCCTTTGGTTTTTGCCAGCATTTCCTCGATGCGGGGCAACGGGAACTTCTCCACCATGATATTTTTGTTCAGTTCGCGCAGGTCCACACACAGCCGGACCTTGCCATTAGGTTTCATGACCACCACCAGGGGCGCCAGCCATTCCGCACATGTGATTGCCTCAATTATACCGTTCCTTTCCAATTCACGCAGTTCCAGTTGCACCGCTTCCCTCACTGCTATCGGCACGTTCCTCACTTTGTGTGATACATGTGTGGCATCCGTCTTGAGGACAATCTTGTGCAAAAAAATTTCCAATTTCCCAACCTTTCCGCCGAACGCCTTGGGGAAGTCTCTCTTCCATTTTTCTATGTCTGGCCACTTTTCTGGTTCCGTCATCAGTACCTGCACTGCTCCGCCAGGGTCCAACTTGATGCCCAGGTCTCCTTGGTTCATCCAGCCTAGTACTGACAGGCCTTTTTCCGTTACATATAGTTTACAATCAGCACTGCGTTCTCTGAATTCAAATGTCAACGGTCTAAATCCCACTATGGGGATGCGGTCCCCCAGGTACGTGACTGGTCTGATGTCTGGCGGTTCCAACTGCGGACCCAATTGGGGCATGAATTTCTCCGTCCATACTGCCCTTTGTACCAACGTGTACGGCGAACCTGAACCAGGGTCAGCGGACTCGATAATTCTCGCCTCGGTGCCTACTCTAACCAGGGATCACACTCGGCAACTCTGGGCATTAGCTTGCCTCATCTCCACAACGGCCCCCCACAAACGCCGGGGATGCCTGGTTTCACCATGGAGATACCCAGGAGGGAACATCTCACAGGGAAAGCCAGCGGTCTATAGCGCCAGGACGCCTCCGGGTAGCAGTGCGCTTTACAAGACACACACACGATGCTTATCATCACGCCGCCTATGAGCATGTCCAACACCAGTTTGTTTGACCCCCTGGTGCCCACACTCAGAACTTGCTCCTCTATGCATAGCACTTAGTCCTCTTCCTCTTGGCCTCTTTCTTCCCCGTCTTCTTGGTCTATGTCCACGTATTTCACTGTGTTGAGGCCCGCTTTTCTCCGGCATACCTTTTCGTAATGTCCCATCACTCCGCAGAACATGCATTTAGCCCGGAAGGCCGGGCATCTTTTGTCATGTGCTTCATGGGCCCAACTGCCGCAACGGTAACATGAAGCACAAGTTACTACTTGTGTAACGATATATCTGTAAGAGACATTAGTTAGTATTAGATTCCTTACCTTAGAATATCCCCAGGCGTCAGACTGGATCCGGAAACTTTTGCGTAGCAGTACCCTTGCGCGTCGGTAGGCGTCGTCTGCGGCTCCGCGTCCGTCGTGGGCGCCGTGATGACGTCGTCGGAGTACTTAGACGCCGCCTCCGCGTGCTGACGTCAGTTCTTAGACACAGCTTTTCCGCGCCAGAAACGCAGAGCCATGTTAAAAACCAACACTGGTGCCATTGAAACTAGGGCCCTGAAGGGGACAACCCTAACCCTAGATATTGGTTCGCAGAACGGGGAGTATGGGTGGGTCGGTAAGGAATCTAATACTAACTAATGTCTCTTACAGATATATCGTTACACAAGTAGTAACTTGTGCATCTGAAAGAGACACGTTAGTATTAGATTCCTTACCTTAGAATAGATACCCCAGCAATACCAACCCCGGTGGTGGGTCTGCGAACCAATAATCACACCAGAAAGTCCTGGAGGACGGAACGGCCAAAGAAGCCATCCCTCTGGACTTGGCTGTCCAGGCAGTAGTGTCTTGCAAACGTGTGCAGCGATGCCCACGTAGCTGCCTGACAGATGTCTTGTAAGGGCAAAGAGTTGGTCATCCACCCGGAACTGACGTGTGCGATCCAGATAAAACGAGAGCGCACGTTTTGGGTCCAGACAATGGAGCCGCTCTTCCTCTTTAGAGGGATGCGGTGGCGGAAAGAAGGTAGGCAAGGTAATAGACTGCCCAATGTGGAAGACCGTGACAACCTTGAGCAGGAAAGAAGGTTTGGTACGAAGCACCACTTTGTCCGGATGGACAGAAAGGAAAGGTGAAGTACAAGAAAGAGCCTGGAGCTCACTCACTCTCCTGGCAGAGGTGATGGCAACCAGGAAAGCAGTCTTCAAAGTCAGAAGGCGAAGAGGGCAATTGTGAAGTGGCTCAAAGGGAGCGCACATCAGAAAAGTCAGAACCAGGTTCAAGTCCCACTGAGGCATCACAAACGGAACAGGAGGAAAAGTGTGAGTGATGCCCTTAAGAAATCTGTTTACAATAGGGGACTTGAACAAAGAAGGCTGATCAGGAAGCCTGAGAAAGGCTGAAAGGGCAGAAAGGTAGCCCTTGATAGTGCCCAGAGCAGAGCCCTGCTGGGCAAGAGAAAGAAGGAAGAGAAGAACCTCCGAAAGAGGGGCAGCAAGAGGATCCACAGCCTTTGCTGTGCACCATGCCACAAATCTGTTCCACCTGCAGGCGTATACCGACTTTGTGGAGGGACGCCTGGCTGCCAGAATGACGTTACAGACTTCAGGAGGCAAGTCAAATGGCCTCAACTGTCGCCGCCCAATCTCCAAGCATGGAGGTGGAGACTGGACAGGTTCGGGTGGAGGACCGTCCCCTGCTGCTGCGACAGAAGGTCCTCCTGAAGAGGCAGACGAACCGGGGGATCGACTGACATACTGAGTAGCTCGGGATACCAGTACCTTCGAGCCCAGTCCGGAGTCACAAGGATGACTTGGGCCCGGTCGCGCCTGATCTTCCTCAGCACTCTGGGCAGAAGTGGTATAGGCGGAAAGGCGTACAACAGACCGCAACTCCACTCGCGACGAAAAGCGTCTCCGAGCGAGTGCCGCCTTGGAAATTCCAACGCGCAGAACTGATGACATTGCGCGTTCTCTTCGGTGGCGAATAGATCTAACCAAGACTCTCCCCATTGCTGAAAGAGGCCTTGCGCCACGTCAGAGTTCAGACGCCATTCGTGATCCATCATACACCGGCGGCTGAGTTCGTCCGCCCTGGCGTTCAGAGAACCTGCCAGGTGTTGAACCACCAGAGTCACGTCCTGATGTTCCAGCCATTGCCAAAGGCGCAGAGCCTCCTGGCAAAGGGTCCACGACCCCACCCCGCCCTGTTTGTTGCAGTACCACATGGCGGTGGTGTTGTCCGTGAACACCTGCACTACACTCCCCCGGACAGAGGGGAGGAATGCCTTCAGTGCTAGACGAATCGCCCGAAGCTCCAACAGGTTGACGTGGAGTCGAGTCTCCACTGGAGACCAGAGGCCTCTGATCTCCGCCTCTCCCATGTGGCCTCCCCAGCCCTGGAGGGACGCGTCCGTCACAACTACGTGCTCCGGTTGGGGAAGGGAGAGGGATCTGCCGCAGACCCAATCGCGGTCCGTGAGCCACCACTGCAACTGTCTCGCAGTGCCCTCCAAGATCAGGACATGGTCGGATAGGTTGCCTTGATGCTGGGCCCACTGAAACTTCAGGTCCCACTGCAGAGCCCGCATCCGCCACCTGGCGTGATGCACCAGTAGGATGCAGGAGGCCATCAGCCCCAGAAGCCGCAGCGTCAACCTGACCGAAACCCGGGATAACGGCTGAAAGATGGGAATCAGAGCCTGAATATCCCGGACCCGCTGCTCGGGTGGATAAACCCGAAACTGCGCCGAGTCTAGAACCGCTCCGATGAAGAGGAGCTTCTGAGAGGGGCACAGGTGCGACTTTGGCACATTGATCGAGAACCCCAGCTGGTGCAGGAGGTCTGCCGTAGTCTGGAGGTGGCTGACGACTGTCTGGGGCGAGCCCGCCTTCAACAGCCAGTCGTCGAGGTAGGGGAAGACTGAAACCCCCAACCTGCGCAGATGAGCTGCGACCACCGCCATCACCTTTGTGAACACCCGTGGGGCGCTGGTAAGGCCGAAGGGGAGCACGGTAAACTGAAAGTGCTCGTGGCCAACCGTGAACCGCAGGTAGCGCCGGTGGGCCGGCAGGACGGGGATGTGGAAATAAGCGTCCTGCAAGTCCAACGCTACCATCCAGTCTCCTGGATCCAGGGCAGCTAAGACCTGAGCCAGTGTCAGCATCTTGAACTTCTCCTTCCGGAGGAAGCCGTTGACGTTCCGTAGGTCCAAGATAGGGCGTAAGCCCCCTTTGCCCTTCTTGGGTACCAGGAAGTAGTGGGAGTAGCAACCACACCCTACTTCTGGCCCAGGAACGCGCTCGATGGCCCCTTTGGCCAAGAGGGCCGTAACTTCCTCCTGCAGAAGTCGCAAGTGATCCCCCGATACTCGGTGGTACTGCGGTGGCATGGCCGGAGGAGTCACCTCGAAGGGGAGGGAGTAGCCCCTTCGGACGATCTGCAGCACCCACCTGTCCGAAGTGACAGTGCGCCAGTGGAGGTGGTGATGGCGAACCCTGCCCCCCACTGGCGTCACATGGGCCTGAAAGCACGGACTAGGAGGGTTTTGAGGCGGATGCTGCGGGGGAAGGTGTGGACTGGCCTCGCCGTTGACCCCTACCGCCTGGACGGCGGTTCCCACGGCCGCCACCGCGTTGGGTATTGCCCTGCGGAGCGTGGCTGGCGGCGCTTGTGGGCGCACCTCTTCTGTGGCCACGAAAGGAGTGAAAGGCAGCCGATTGCTGGCGCTGGCCCGAGAGGCCCAAGGACTTGGCCGTAGCCCTGGAGTCTTTAAAGCGCTCAAGCGCATGGTCTGCCTTGTCGCCAAAGAGGCGACGGCCATCGAACGGCATGTCCATGAATGTGCTCTGGACATCAGCCGAGAAGTTGGCGGACCTCAGCCAGGCGTGGCGTCTGACCGCCACCGTCGTTGCCATCGCTCTACCCAGCGACTCGGTGGTATCCAGCCCACACCTGATGGAATACTTGGCTGCATCCCGGCCCTCCACAAGGGCTTGGCCGAGTTTGGCCCGTACCTCCAACGGACACTCAGGCAGCACTTCTGCGACCTTATCCCACACAGAGTGGGTGTAACGTCCCAAGAGGCAGGCGGTGTTGGAAGACCGCAGCCCTAGACTAAGGGATGAGAAGATCTTCTTCCCATACTGGTCATACCTCTTGGATTCCCGGTCGGGCGGGGCCGACGGAAATGCGGTCTGGGAATTCGAGGCCTGGATGACCAGGCTCTCGGGGGTAGGGTGGGAGGACAGGAAACATGGGTCGCCCGGGGCTGGGCGGTGGCGTCTGGCCACGTTCCTATCTACGGGCGAACCCGTAGCGGGCTTGGACCAAGTGCCCAGAAGAACGTCGGTCAAGGCCTCATTAAAGGGCAGCAGAGGCTCGGCCGAGCTTGACTGCGGTTTAAGGACCTCAGTGAGGAGGTTAGTCCTCACGGCCGCGACGGGGAGCTCAAGGCCCAATGCCTTGGCAGCCCTTATCAGCACCACACTATAGGTTGCCCCCTCCTCCGAAGCCACGGTAGGAGGGGAGACAAAACCAGTGTCTGGAGAGGTGTCCAGGCCACTGGCCTCCCCAAGGTCTCCTGTCCAGTCCTCTTGAGACTGACACTCTCTGGTCAGAGGGTCCTCAGACCCCTCCCAGTCCTCTTCATCACCCATCTCCTGAAATTCAGGGTTCTCAACTAATGGGACCTGTTCATAAAAGTGAAAGTCACCAAAAGACGTCTGGAGCGGCGCCCATCGGGGCCGTCCTGGCGCCGGAACAGGAACGTATGTAGAACCGGGGACGGCGCCGCCCGAGGACGGCGCCGGAGGCGACACCTGCGGGTCCGACGCCGGGGAGGTCGTAAGGTCCACCGGCGACGAACCAGATCCCGAAGGAGGTCCTGCGCCGCCGGGCCCGAAGGCACTGGCGGCGCCGGGACAACCGAACCCCCCGGCGCCGGGCCCGAAGGCGCCGGCGGCATCGGGATAGAGGGGACCTGCGGCGCCGGGCCCGAAGGCGTCGGGGCCGAAGCACCCGACGGCGTCGGGGCCGGAGCCGCCGACCCGCTAGGCCCCGACGGGTCCGCTGGGCCCGAAGGCGCCGCGGAGCCCATCGGAGGAGAGAGTTTCCTCATGACCATGAGGAAGCGCTCGATCTCCTCCTGCGTCGCGTTCAGCCCAGGGACCGGAGGGTGTGGAGCTGCACGCGGCGCCCGCGGCTCCGACGGAGCCGCGTGGGTGGTGTCACCCGAACCGCCGGCCGCATCGTGCGAGCGTCGGGGGGAGTCCGAGGAGCGATGATGCCGCTTGGACTTCTTGTGCCTCTTACCTGACGACGACTTCGACCCGGAGGAGTGCGGCCTACCCTCGGAGCTGTGGTGGCTCCGAGCCCGCGACCTGTCCCTCGACCTCTCATGGGATCGGGACCTCTCGCGGCGCGGGACCGACTGCCGGAGTTCGAGTCGCCTGCGGGACCGCTCCCGCCTGGCTTTCGAAGAGAGGGCCCGGCAGTCGGAGCAGGCCTTGTCGTCGTGGTCGACGCCCAGACAAGATAAAACAGACGCGGTGAGGATCCGTGACCGACATCAGGCGGTCGCAATCGTCACAATGCTTTAAACCGGGCATCCCTACGGCACCGTTCGGAGTCGAGAGACTCGAAATACAATCAAAAAGTGATCAAAAAGTTAGTCAAAAATTGACTAGGGTTACTGCTTATTCCAGATCTGCGCTTGCTGGCGCGGAAAAAAGAAGAACTGACGTCAGCACGCGGAGGCGGCTTCTAAGTACTCCGACGACGTCATCACGGCGCCCACGACGCCGACGACGCCGACGACGGACGCGGAGCCGCAGACGACGCCTACCGACGCGCAAGGGTACTGCTACGCAAAAGTTTCCGGATCCAGTCTGACGCCTGGGGATATTCTAAGGTAAGGAATCTAATACTAACGTGTCTCTTTCAGATTTCTTACTTCCTTTCGTCTGCTTTCCTAGCGTTCCCGGCTTCCCTTGCCACTTGTTGGGGGGTCCTTTGTGGGTCGCATCCATGTTCTTGTTCCCTCCTTTGGGCTCTTCCTCTTCTATTCTGTTAACCATGGGCTTCGCCGCTATTTCTGAAAAGGATCTACCTGACTACATAAATGTAAATCAATATGGAAAAAAAGTAAACTAATCAAGGATATTCCAGAGTTCACAAGTGTGTCTTTGACTTGACTCTTCGCCATCACGGATTTTCCTTAGAAAACCTGCGCTGGTACCCGTGCCCAACTGCTTTTCTAGAATGTTGTAACTCTACAGCTCTCCTGTTCACCTGCTTAACCATTGAGAAACATCTAGAAGTGCATAATGAAAAAGGAACGATGCAAGAAGTTGTGGGATATTTGGATCCATATAAAAGATATATTTGCTAACCTGTTGGCACGGCAGCTCGAGGACATATGGTCTCAGATCCTTTCAGATGAACAGTAGTGTTTACAGTAGCGCATGACCTTTTCAGACTCACCTGGTAGCAACTTTAGTTGATGAGCTGCTACCAATGGGCTCTCAATTAACCGGATTAGTATGGATTAAAAAAAAGCCTTCAACAGTTGTGAGTTCGTCTTTCTATGGGCAAGACTGAATTCTGTACGAGTTTCACTCATGTAAACAAGGCCTGTTTAACAGCGCTGTCCAGCGTCACTCATGAGGGGTTAGAGTAACACATGCTGGCACTTATTCTGCATTACTGCACACAATGTAAAAGATCCTGTGAGCGCAGCCTGCTGTGGCGTGTGATGCTCCAGCCCAAGCAACTTGCCAGGTCCAGGAACGCAGATCCAATGCTGCTGCCTCTGTAGTTTGTTTTGGGTCGAGGAGAGGGGTTTTCTGGTGTGGCTAGGGGTGGCGGAATTTGCGTAATCACGTTACGCAAATCTCCGCAAAACTGTAAAAATCTCAGCGAACACGTAGAATTGCTTGTTCGCGATGCTTTTTTACTTTTCGCAATCGCGGTTTGCATGCTCAGGAGGAAATATCTCGCAAACATGCATTTGAGAACGCAAACAAGCAAAAAATTTCACGAAGTCGCGGAACGCAGAATTTTCGGCAATTTCGCTTTCTTCGCGGAGCCCAAAATCACCCAAATTATGCGAGCGGAATGGAATTTACCGCCCAGGCCTAGTTATTACCTCTTTGCAAGTGCACCTTCCATCCTTTCTTGAAGCAGCCCACCATCTGCAGTCAGTATGAGCGGTCACCGGCTGAATGCTGGGGAGCGGCTAGAGGCACCATACACACATTTTGCTGTGATAGCCAAGATGGAGAGTATAAAGAAAGAAAGTAACCCGTCCTGTATTCCTGTCCTGCTCAATCTGTGGAATTAGGTTTTAGTTTGCAGAAGGTGAGATGAAGCTAAGAGTCCTGATTCAATATTTGAGATACGAGAACTGCTTTATTTTTTAATACTCACTTTGTTCTCCAGGATGCCTTCTCCTAACTTTCAGAAACATAACAAAATACTCCTGTGAGTTTTTCTGGCAGGTTCAGATACATTTCTTAAATTATTGATAAGATATTAGTCCTCACGGATCTCAAACCTTCGGCTGACCGGTGCCCTGCACAGTGAGACCAGTCAGGCAGCGTCTGTGCTCGGTCGGTGCAAGTTGGAGGACAATCAGAGCTCACCATATCTCATGGCTGCCAGTAGTTGGAGAAAGTTCAGGGCCTCTGTTGTGTCTCTTCTTTTATTCAGGAACCCATGTCTCACTCAACCAATGCCCCATCTTTCCTGAGCATTTCCCAAACTGTTGGGGAAACTCCCTCTGATGATTCTGGACTCAAAGACAAAAGTAATTCTTTGCAAGCTCCTCCCACTGTCCACGTAAACTGGCAAAAGTGAAGTTGCACAATAATCTCAGCAGCAGCTGCTTCACCCCTCCTATCTAGATTACCTTCCTATTACACGGTCTTCAAACAAAGATAGAAAACCTATATCCAGGATGTGGAAGCAGACTCTGTTTTAAGTCCATTTCTAGGCCCTAATATTGCACACGAAATGGTAATTTTTGAATTTTCCATTGTTTGAATTGGCACTTTGTTTTACCCACAATAAAGGGGTACAACACTTCTCATTAAAGGAATTGAAATGTCACACACAAGCATAGTGAAAATGAGAAACGTCATATATAACCAAATTGTAAACTTGTCAGCTATGGTTTAAATACAGACAGTTTCCCTTTCAGATTCAATCCGGTTTGGTGGAAAGAAGGGCTCTTGTTCAAAGCACTTACAGCAGATAGCTGAAAATATATCAAGAACAGTGGTAAACATTGAAAGGGCAGTGTAAAATATTGGAACAAACAGGTGAGTTTACATCATGTTATACAAAAAATTGTTAGTCAAAGTACATATTTACTTGACGCATCCTTGGCATCTTATAAAATGACTTTAGTGAAGAATTCTTCACATGCAACGTACTACATTTAAGAATTCTTGCCAGAATAAACTGTTATGCAAGAACGTTTAATAGGTACATAAATGGGCAAACTTTTTTTATTTAAAGGAGGTATTGCACTACTGCGATTTCAAAATTGGAACTGAATATGCATTTAGACCATCTCGCCTTTGAATACAAAAACAGTGCTTTCCTTACCAAGGCTTTATTTGAAAGACTTTTATATAAACCAGCATTTTAATAAATGAGAACATCTTAAATGTTAATTTCAAGCACTACTGACAAGACCCACAGCCACTTGTTTGGTAAGATTCAATATCGTTAATTTAGTTTATTTTGCATCAGAAAACCCCAGTACTACAAAACAGGAAGATATAGTCTCCAAATCTGAAGGGATGAAGATGGTTTCCATATGTAGATTTATAGTCCTGGGAAACACTCTGCAAAAGATTTAGATGATTTTTAGCGCCAGTGTTTGTTATATTGTTTTATTTTACTTTTAGAGCATATAATAATCTTCAGCTCCAGAGGTTATTTCTAGCACTAAACAGAAATGGCAAACATCAGCTACTGTAATTCCATGGGCAGTTTGGCTAGACATGGCCAAATGGGACGTTTAGTGTGGGAATAAGAACGTTTTCTAATCTTTCTTGAAAACTAGCTGATCTTTGACTGCCATAATCTCTACTGGGAAAGAATTCCGCTCCATTACTGATCTGCATCAGGAATGCTCTTCCTCCACTTGGACAGGGAATGTTTACATTAAACAAATATATATATTGCAAGCTATTAATGAACAATATATAGTACATACATGAAGATGTTTTCAGCCATTTGGGTATGAGTTCACATGATTGCAATTCGGATAAGCTGTCTTCTATACTGACTTCAAAGAGTTAACAGCAGGGTAATCAAGTCATCAAATTGTGTCCATGTTAATTTGCACATCATTATCAACCTTGATGGTAACAGTGTAAAGAAAATAGAAAGCTAAAAAACTAAAGGACTGGTATGATGATTCAGGTGATTAATTTTGTTGAGGGCGACATCGAGTAAGTGCGTGTAAATTCCAGTGAGGGCATGTGTCTGATGAACCTCTAGCCCCTGATCTCAGTGTAATGTTAGGGCTTCCAATGGTCTACCTGGACCGGTATGGAGCACCAGGAGGGAGTGAGAGGTCTAGCGGGCGGAGTCCTGTATACCCCAATGGGTAGAACGAGGAAGTGGACCAATCTATTTAATTATGTGGCATCCCGGTCGTTCAAGGGAGTCTGCTGTCATTTTTAGTGTGTTCTCAGAAGACAAGTGTTACTTCATCCCACTGTGCTGCGATGGGGAGTTTCGGGAGTATTCTAGCCTCCTCCATGTGGAGAGCCTTCGCCTCCGTCTTACCCTCTGGAGTACTAGTGCGCGCCAGTGAGAAGCATGCATGGGAGAAGGAGATTGCCATTTCATGGTAATAGGGCGCAGAACTAATGAAGGTGCGAGCTCTAGGAACCTGCTAGTCATCCCTTCTGTCTTAGGGCGGGCACGTGAATAGGCCTAAAAGGTAACTCTACAGGGTAAAAAGGTCTTGTCGTTCTGTCACTGCGGTCAATGTGATACAGGCTTCATTTCAGCAGGGGGATATAATGGGGGAGGTCCAGAATGTGTACCTTGCTTGCAGTGGGAGCAAAGCAGCAGAGACGGTCGGAATTAGCCATATTGTATATTGTTTGGCGACATGCACGTGTCAAGTATGCTCCATGAGTATGCTGAACTGCATGCATTGGAACCGAGCATTTCGTGGAACCGTGTTGGAGCGAGATGGTTATGTCCCATTCTTTCTGGGTGAGAGACCACCCAGGGTATTTGTCTTATGTGGATCGGGGCTTTGATAAAATATTCGTTTTTTTCGATTCGGAATCGCTCCAACAAGCCAGGAAAATAGCTTACTGCTTGCCTACAGTGAAAAGTGTTTGTGGTAGTGAGTGTGAGGGTGGTAAGGTGTCAATGATGTCCAATGTGGAGGTCAGTGCCACCAGGATGCACCGATGTGTCAAGAATTGCCCTACAGGCAAGTCATACTGATCAGTTAATGTGTCACAGGGAATCAGGCTCCATCTTGAAAGAGGACAGGGAATTTTCCTGTTTGTCCAGGATTTTCAGTGGAATATTACTCTTTGTGGGATATCACTGCGCATTTTCCTGTGAAAAAAGTCGAGCACCTCAAAAGTAATTCTCTGTCTAATAAGCAACTACTAAGATGTTCTAGATGCAGGGGTTTAAGGGACCATTTGTCCAATCATACAGTAGTAAGTAAGCTGCAGCCATGTGCGAGTAAAGAGAGATGCATGGCTTCCTAGGTAGGCTCCATTCGAATAACCAGTTTGAAGAGCACCATGTTGGAACCTCCAAAGCAGAAAATGATCCCTAATCAATCTTAGAGAAAAACATGCTGCTTTCACCCCACTGAATTTGTGGGTCCAAGGAAGATTCAGCCCTGTTTCACTATCTTATATGGTTCCCAACTTCTCCTCTTTGAATGATTCTTCATATGCCAATGTCAGCCAGCGCTTCGGACTTCATGCTCTTGGCATTGCGGGGGTAGGCAGGGGCGAATTTTGCATGTTAAGATTTCAAGAAATAAAAAGTATGCCATTAGCAAAAGTTTAGACCCTTGATATGCAGTACAGCTCTATTTCTGAAGAGTCAGACTCTGTTGGGAGGTACTCTATTCAGAAACAAGACCCACATCCAAAACTTCTCTCTTACCATGAATCTCCAGTTTCCAGTCGAAATTAAATAAGTATTTGTAAAGCACACACGTACCCGAGGGTGTCAAGGTGCCGGGGAACAATATAAGAACATAAGAGGGGCCCTGAATACTAGTGGAGCTAAGAGGGGAACAACCCGCCAGGGCGAGATAATTATACAAGACACATGAAGGGGCGGTTCCCAGAATAGAGAGGAGTAAAGATTTTTGAACTCTACAGGAAAAGCCCAAAAGGAACCAATGAAATCATATCAAATATTTCTTTTTATTAACATAAAAAAATATATCAGTTCAAGTAAATACATTAATATACAAAACATTTCTTATTCATAATTTTGTTTGAAAGTATCATAAAAAACACATGGAAGCAGCCACAGGACAAAAAAAGAGCATAAAAAATGTTGGCACACAATTCACTCACTCGTCCAATCAAACCAAGAATTCATACCCATACCAATATACACATTCACATTCAAACAAGAACATTCAAGAAAAGCGCCGACGCGCGTTTTGGAACAGTGCCAGTACAAGCTTCCTTCATCAGGGCGCAAAGTATAGGTAATATGGATAAACGTGGTCTCTCAAGATCCAACAACCCAATCCTGGGAAGGAGTCCTAGTTATAATCATGGCTGGCAAAACTTATCCTATAGTCTGTCTGCGGAAGAGCCCTCTATGAAGACATGGGTGGCAAGTGGCAACTGGTTTCAGCCCTCTAGAAAACACTCAAGGTTTCGTCAAGGCCCCAATTCAAGTAAGACGAAATGACCGCATCCGGTCTGTGAAGCCGAGGGGTCCCGCCGTTGTTTTCTACCCCCAGGGAGGACTATTGCCTTTTTTCAAGCTGCCTATCCTGCCATGCCTCCGTGAACTTTTGTTCTCGAGCATCTTGCTGTCCCCTTCATTGCCTTTGTCATCAAACTATCGTTCTGAGGGCTTATTCTATCGCCAGCTTGAGGTGCTACATTATTCCTGAGCGCACAGACTTCATTTGGAAGCCGCTTTTCTCTGAACCGCGACTTAATGCTGTTAATCTGGGAGACCTTCAAAACAGATTTCTGGACTAATTCTTGAGCGTGGTTTCTCATTCTCATCAGTTTCATTTCGTCTTCCTTTTGTGCTTTTCCTGTAGAGTTCAAAAATCTTTATTCCTCTCTATTCTGGGAACCGCCCCTTCATGTGTCTTGTATAGTCAAGGTGCTGGGGGCCATCGGGACGATTAAGCAAGCTATTTCCCAGAGTCACATGGTGCTGAGCTGAGCTGTCGCCGGAGCCGAGGATCAAACCGTGAACCCCGTGGTCCGGAGTCAAGCACCCTGGCCGCTGTGCCACACCTCTTCTTCTATTCTCGTGTTCTATTTAGCAACCGGGAAGCCAGTGATCATGGCCTCAATATTTAGAACAATCTACGTAAGTTTTGTCAATGATGTTGATCAAATTCCCACCCTAGATAATCTGTTAACCTGGAGATCATGGCGTTTCATAATTTTAGGGATATAGATTGGTCTTCAATTTTAGAATTTCACTAAGCTAATGAACCCATTATTGAACTTGCGTCTCACTAATACAAACCTTTGCACATGTTCTATTCCGAATTTTCCAAATCTACAAGGACCTCCTGCCATTGGCCACACTGTCAACCCACTTGAAAGAATGAAGTATGTGGCCAAAGCGTCTGCCTCTCCACCTCTTGCGCAATATGCTATATTATTGCTCTGACGGACATCTCCTGTAGATCTGCACCATAAGATTGCATCAAATGTCTTTTGGCTGGGTTGTTTGGTATCCTTATATCAATAATCTAATCGATTCTCTTTGGTCCCCTAAATTAGTTGTGGGTTTGCACTTATCTGACTTTAAATTACACTCAACTCTTCCCTTCTGCATTCCCTATCCATCATAATCTTCCCAAGATCCAAAAAAGATATCCTCCCCCAACTCATGTTCGGCTTGTGACACCCTTATAGGAAAGTGTCATAGCTGGCTCACTCACGGCTGTTTAACTGTGTGAACTGTATGATCCACTTGACGCTTCATCTACCATGCCAGAGATTAAAGCCAAAGAACCCCCGCACCTTTGATGAATAGTGAGTTTTAAACACAACTCTGATTGGCGTTTGCTTCCTGAGTCACTGTCCTTCCACCAGCACTCTAAAAACCTTCAATAGTGGGCAGCAAACACTCCAACACGGTCTCTGGATCAGTTGGGTATATTTGCCATTGGATGTTTTATGGAAGCCTCCCAGTTTATCAATACATGTGCGACTGAGCTCACTGACTCTCCGAGTTACCTTATTCACTTCTTTCTGCATGGCGGTCACTCTGCCCTCTAATTTCTGACATAGACCCCACTCTGATCCTATTTCTTTCTTCCCCAATGGATTTAGCTAGTTGTGTCCACATACTGCGCATCCATCGGTACCCTAGAAAATATTATAAGGTCTGCTGCTCTCCCTCCCAGACTGGAGATTTAGGAAGTGGAGTTTGTTTGGCTAAACTACTGTCCCTGTGGCTGCTTGTCTTTCATCATTGCAGGTGCCAGACGTCCCCAAACTTGATTCCACTACTTTCGGCAGAGGCAAACAGAGTCTTCCGATTGGCTCTTGTCAGTACCAACTCTGGCTATATGATGGACTTCATTTCCATGGCACTTCCTCCCACCATCCAATAGTCACCAAGTTACCCAGACGCATATGGCTACGTTGAGGAGAGCAGAGACCCTGCTTCAGGCATTACATTTGAGGTCGTTTAGTTGGAAATACTCCGGTTTGGTGGGATAGGTGGATGCCAAATCCCTTGACTCACTGCCCTTTTTTAGAAGTGGATGGCAATTTTGTATAGAGTGAACATGGTCTCCCTTCACATCCTACCTAAGATTTCTAGACCCTCCATCATCTCCTGAAGGAGGCATCTGAAAGTGAAACTTACAAGAAATACAAAATGCTAGGCTACAACATGACAAAATGAGAAATCAAAGTGGAAGTATCAAAAGAGAATCAAACTGATCTCCAATAAATTTAGTGAGGCTGGTCTCAATGACACGAAATAAATTAAAAAAAGAAAAGAAAATACTTGCATTCATTAAGGCTTCACATTGAAGTAGTCGTCTATCGTGACGTTTTTCATGCCGCCAAAGTAGTCCAAGACCCAGATGTTGGTTATATTCAGCTTGGCAAAGAACCACTCGTGGTCTTTAGGCCAGCTGGCCATCTCCGGATGTCGACTGAACAACGCCTCCTTTGCCGTGTCCACTTCGGATTCCTCCACCTATCAAATGTTAGCAAACATTAAAATGAGTAAGTGAAAACAAAACAAACAGATGACGAGCCCAATCTGACTTGATATGAGTAGGAAACGTCATGTGAACCTCCAGATTGTGCTACATTACAGGGCCTAGCCAAACAGGGTTCAATAGTGGATTCTTTCGCGTTTTATCTCCATACACTCGCACCTTTAGCCCAAGTTCGCGAATGGAAGCATTCTTGCCACACACTACAGAAATCAATGAAGCCTGGCGTGCTGGCGCCATAGAGGTAAATAAAATGCGAAAAATTGCTAGGCTGGCTTTTACATGCAAAAATAGACCCGGGGCAGAAAAAGAAACACATTTAAAAAGCCATCATGCCTGGCTTTTTTCCTTTTAGGGAACATGCTTCTTCATAGGCTGGGTAATTTGTGTATATGTTTGTGAGGATGGGCTAAATTAATGCAATTCAGTGGAATTAACTATGATTGGATGAGTGAATAATCAATACCATGGATTGATGGATGAGTGAGGACTCTATACTAAGGATGAATAGATAGGCGAGTAGCCAGATGAATAAATGCAAGGATGAATGCATGGGTAGATGATTGCACGAGTGCCTGTGGATACGCCCATGGATGAGTACAAGCTGGGGCCGTGGACAGAGCATGTTAGTAAAGTTTACATAGCCTGGAGGCATTTGACTAGCGGTGCAAGCAAATGGATGCTCACAGTAAGCCAATAATGCTCCCAACATTTACAATCATGATACCTGTGCTATAGCTAGAAGTGTCGCTCACCATGCCACGGATGTCTACAACCTGTTAATACTTATCACCATTATGGGAAATACCACATCATATGGGTGCTGCCGTGCCGTGAGCGCTCATAGTATTTCCCATATTACTCAGAATGCTAGCTCCAGCACTGTGCTAAGGGTGGCAGCCTCATGCCAAGGATACTTACTATGCCAAGTATCTTGTGCCACTATCCCATGCCTCTGCCCCCAGAGCTCTGCAGCCAACTGGGGGCTGAGGAAGAGCACCAATGGCTTACCACGGTCCTCAGGGTAACCGTGAAGCAAGGTAGAAAGTGGCATTGCTAACGAAGACGGGTACAGGTAGCGCTTGGGTGCTACCTGACCGAGTGCAACATTAAAGCTGATGAGGGAGGCTAGTTAGAGTAAGCATGCTCCACTGAAGACTGTCCTAATCAGCACCAATCCCAGAGACTTGTGTTCTTGTCAGGATCTTCAGCTGCAAAAGTTCTGAGAGGGACAGAGAGCCTTCCACTGCTGACCAAGCAAGCAGGCAAATTCTGTGCCAGAAGCACATACATTATCCAGCAAACGCGAGGCAGTGAAACACAAGCAAAGAGGAACTAGCAACCTTTACCCCGTAAAACCTAAGACACCGGGCAGTCTCAGGCCCAACTGACAATGAACCATGAGAATTCCTCTGCTTAATCCAATGCTATTAAAAGTGCTCCTAGCCAATCCAAGCTCATCACACTTTCCAGCTACTACTTTATATGTTTTCTCCTAGGTGAATGGTTACCCAAGTTCAGGCCCTGCTTGCTGTAAAGACAGAAGATGACCATTAATGGAGCTAGATCTGATAGCAAATGCATTACAGATTAACTGACTCTTTAAGGAGATGAAAGACAAGGAGTCTCCCTAACAGCATAACACAAAAGAAAATTGTAAAAAATGAGAGTTTTCAGAGGGATAGAACAGAAACCTGATTCAGTCATTAAGAACAAGTTACTTACCTTCGGTAACGCTCATTCTGGTGGATATTCTAACTGGTGAGTCTTCATCTTGTGAATACCTCCAGGTGACAATGTAGATCTGGAAAATGTTCTTCAGTAATGCCCTCCCACATCAGTAGTTTGCTTTGTGCGGCTCAGTATCAGTTCCATCCCAAGCCTACATAATCAGATTATGTCAGTTGACAGATTTCTAAATTGGAACCTTATCATGGACAATTAAGAGTCCATTCCACAAAATGGGGAAGTGGGTGGGTCAGTGAGGAATCTGCAATTAGATGGAGCATCCACCAGTAAGTGCATTACAGAAGGCAATTAAATTGTTCTTCAGATGGATACTTCTAACTGCAAAGTCCTCACCTCGTGAACAGATACTAAAGCAGTACATCCCCAAGTGGTGGGTCTGTGTGAAGACCAGGAAATCCTGCAGGATAGAATGGGCAACATGCACTTTCTTCAAGAACGGATTATCTAGGTAGTACTGGTTCATGACGCCCACGCAGTCGCCTTGCAAATGTCCAAGACTGGGTTCCTTCTTCGGCACCAGGAAGTAACAGGAATAATAACCAGCCTCTACCTCCCATACCAGAATCCTCTTTACAGCTCCCATTGCCAAGAGAGCCTGAACTTTTGCTTGCAGAATGGACAAGTGGTCCTCCAAGAGGTGTAGCGGTGTAGGAGGTACATACAGAGTAGTGAAAAGGAAGGGGAGGGAATATCCATTTTGTACGATTTGGAGCAACTGATCTGATCTAAAGCCCAGCCATTTGTGGATGTAAAAGATGATCCAATCTTCTACCAGGAGATCATGCGCTACTAGTGGCAAACTTTGGCAGCCGTGTGGTGGCTGCAGAGGGCGTCTCTAAAAAAGAGAGAGGGGTCCACCTACAAGATCGTTGATCTTGGCGTATGAGCAGGAGATTCTTCTATCCCGGAAATGCCAGTAATGCCAAGATTGGACTACTGATATCCAAAAAAGAATACGGAACATTGATAACATTGTCGGAAAAAATTATTAGGAAGCCTGAAGAAGGAGGTTGGACCTGTGTAACCCTCCGAAACGCCTTGCTTTTGGCCTACTCGTAGAAAAATAGGTTCTTATGACATTTAATGTGCACTGTACCATACATGTATAAGATGTTGTGACGAAAAATATTAATCATATGAATGTGATTACACAGTTTTGAATATAGTTTTATTTACATTTTGTATATGACTTATCTATTGTGGATTTTGATGTGACATTCACAAATTGTGTTTTTAATGATAAATGATATTAATGTATATATGTGTTTGATCCAACCTAATTAATTGATTTTTTTTTTTTATATATAGATTTCATAGCTGACTTTCTGGCAACTGTAGAACTGACCCGCTGTGATTTGAGTGGTATGTGTGATATGTGTGTCTGATTGGAATGCCTAAAGAATACCCCAAAGGGAGCTTATTCTAGACTAACTGCTGCAGAGGGCGGGCAGGGGTTTGAGTAGTTTGTTGCCCCTGAAGGTCTGGAAAATAGTGGTCAGATCCCCCGCCTCTGCCTCAAAAGGCTCGGCAGCCTTGCTGCTGCTGCTGAGGCAAGGTCTGACTTGGCCTCTGCTGAAATCCCCTTCCTAAGCCTTTAAGGGGCGAAATGTTTCAGGAAACTATTGAAAAATTGCTGCTAGCCCAAGGGTGCTCGCTGTTGCCTTGCTCTCCTTGGAGAGATGTGCCCCATCAAATAGCACAATCATCAGGGATTATTGGACATCACTAGAAAATGCAGCTGGATTGATCTAAGTGGGGTGGCGAAGCACCACACTTGTCACAACTGCCTTACCAAAGCAGTTCGTAGTGTCCAGGGCCGTGCAAATGTAATATTTTGCAGTGTCCTGCCCATTCTGAATGATGTGCTGGAGGTTGACCCAGACGTCTTCTGGGACTGCTGGCAAGATCTCCACCACCATGTTCCACAACACAAGCGATTATCTACCCATGAGGCAACTTGACTTCAATAAAAGGAGGGCAAGGCTAGCAAAGGAGTACTTGTAATTTGTACATGTTTCCATGAGTTTTGATTCTTTATCCTGGTCTGGAACACATTTGGGGCCAGCCTGTTCTTAGACACCAGAACTATCCGGCTTTCTGGTGTATGGTGTTGATGGAGAAAGGCAAGATTATCTGGAGCAGGTGTGTGTCTCCTCACTATCTGGTTAATCACTGGTGGGCAAGATCCTGGTTTTGCCCAGATGCTCAGCAGTGTGTCAGTCTTATTAGATGGCAAGGGAGGCTCAAGTGTAGTCTGTCCTGGTTGTAGTACCTGTAGGAAACTGGGTTCTTGTTGAAGTAGTCCCCCCCCCTTCCCTTTTTGCCTGGTATTTGATGGCAATTTGACTGACGTGCACTGGATCCCTGCTAACCAGGTCCCCAGTGCCACTTCTTTCCCCCAAAACAAGACTACTGATCCTTTGATCCCTAAGTGGACAGGCCTTTAGCATCTCTGTAAGTCTCTAGTAAGTGGTACCTCTGGTACCTAGCTCATTGGTACTAAAGAGGGTCTCTAAGAGCTGCAGCATATCTTGTTCCACTCTAAGGGACCCAGCACCAAACTCACAGACTGCCACTGCTAGCTGTGTGACAAGGTGCTCTAAAAAGTGGAAACACAATATAGCACGCGCTTGTGTGCCATGTCGCCTAACACTGCATGTAATATATGTAAGCCACCCCTACAGCAGGCCTTACAGTGCTAAGGCAGGGTGCATTATATTACATGTGAAGACCTGCATGATCAGATATGCCCCTGTGCTGGTCAATTCCATTACCTCCAGTACAAGTAATCAGGGAAGCCAGTTTAAAAGCATGTGCTGGACACTACTGAAAATGAGTTCCCCAGCTACATGATGGTTTCACTGAAAATATGGATGTTTGTTACCAAACATATCGTATTAATAAGCCCACACTGATGCCAGTGATGGGTTTATTAATACATGCACCCAGAGGGCACCTTAGAGATGCCCCCTGAAAACTACCAACTACTGGCTGACTGGTTTTCGCCAGTCTGCAACCAGAGACAAGTTTCCAACCCCCTAAGGGGAGGGACTTAGCTCTCAGGAGGTCAGAAACAAAGCCTGCTCGGGCAGAGGGTGATTACACCCTCCCCTCCCCCCACAGGATGCCCTGAAGATTAGTATTTTAAGGAAATGGGAGCATCAAAGAGCCCACCGATTTGGTAGGCAAATCTGGCATTCCTCACAGGGGAAGATGCCTCCCCCCTTTGTCCAGACCCCTTTGGCACATGGACAGGTGGGAACATTAGATGGTCAAGTAGGCATGACCGTCAGGCTATTGCCACTCCTAAGGTGAGCTACTTGAAGTGAGTACAATTTTCAGAGTTGGCCATCTTGATGATGGCAAACTTAGGAACTCTGGGACAGGGTTGTGCTCACTTCCCACAGAAAGTGGTCATATAGGGGGCATAGTGACCCCAGGTGTAAGTAGCCCATTGGCGACTACACCTACCCTACACTCCCCTACCCCCCTAAAATCAATATTTTCCCCTGGCACCAGAAAAACAGATCCGATGTTCCGGTTGAATGTGCGCCAGAGTAGTCTCTTCCTGCAGCTGTCATGCCTCCTACAGCCTGGGAGTACTGCCTACTTTCAACAAAGACCCAGGACTCCCATGTAGCAGGCTCAACTTTTTAAAATCTAAAGTATTTCTCTTGCAAAACGTACTTACATGATTGTACTGATTCTGGTGCCCAAACATATTTAAAGATACGTGTTATTTTTATAAATTGGTGTGGATCGCCTTATAAGTTGTGTGCATCACTTATTGACTAATGTGTGTATTTGCAGATGTCTAACATTCCTCTCTGATGAGCCTAAGTCTGCTCGACCACACTAACCCCTAGAAGAGCATCTTGAGATTGCTAGAGCAAGCCCCTGTCTGCTTATAAGGGAATACCTGGAATCCTTGCGCAGTATATCTTTTGTTGATACACTATATAACGAGTCAGCTTCCTACAGTACCTCTGTAAGGATGTTGGTTTTGACCTCTACTGCCCTCCTAATCACCACTGCAAATGAGGCAGACTCTTCCATGGCTGGAGCTGGAATAGGGGAGTGTAGGCTGTTGGCAGGTGAGGTGCTGAGCCCACTGGATTTTTGTAGGCCAGGCAAGGGTTTTCATTATCATGAAGCCGATACCATATCGAGGTCCGGATAGGCGTTACCGCCACGAGAAACATACCCGACGGAATATCTATCATCTCCCATTTTTTACACTAACGGTCCTGCAGAATCAGAAACACTAATCTGAAGACCATTTCGGACGGGCATTTATTCTCTAAAAGAATCGAAGACGTGCATCAGTCCATCAACATAATACAAAATAGAAATATACTTTTCAACTACGCCAACGAAGGACTCGAACTGACACAGAACCTCTCGAGGCAGTTTTTATCTTCCAAATTCAAAATCACGTCCATTTCTAAACTCCAAGGACAAGAAAATTCTCAAATTCTCAATAGACATAGTCCTCTATAGACCCAGAAATCTGTGGCTCGATTCCCTTGAAGAAGGCGCTGGAATAGCGCAGAAACGCGCGTCGGAATTATTTTTAATCTCGCCACACCCTCTAAAAATAAGACTTTGTATATGCACTGCTTTTTAAGTTTTTTATATGGATTTATGTATGTTGCACATTATGACTGAACATTATATGTACTGTATTCTGTGATACAAACATTTGGTATAAATCTCCTTTTTATAAAAAAAACACTGTTTTATCAACAATAAATCTATAAACTTTTTACAATAGTGATGTTTGCTTGACACTGCATTTACTAGGCCATTGTATGACATACTTGTGTATCATTCAGACTGTCTAGGGAGATACTTACATACTGCTTTACCCTGCCCTAGAAGTTCCTAGAAAACCAGGGGGTCCTTGCTATTTCACATGCATCAGAATGAGGGCCAGATCCAAAGATGGAGACCTGGTTCGCGGCCTAGATGTATCCCCGGCATCGCAAGACTCGATTTCGTGGGAATGAAAGGACAAAGGGTAGACGTGCTTGGATTTCTATGCTTCTTTTTCTTCAACTTACCTGATAACTTGGATCTCGAAGAGGATTGGTCCCGAGTTTGGTCATGGGAACAAGAGCAATCCTTACACAAAGTTGTTTTAGGATGGGGCATGTCCCTTGAAAACTAGAAAGAAAAAAAT
Source organism: Lissotriton helveticus (assembly GCF_964261635.1). Lineage (NCBI taxonomy): Eukaryota > Metazoa > Chordata > Amphibia > Caudata > Salamandridae > Lissotriton > Lissotriton helveticus. The sequence goes on from NC_136069.1 coordinate 104,546,302, forward strand.
AGAAACAAGTCTATCAGGCCTGAAAAAAAAAGAGAAAACTAACTCAGGATCCACACTGGATGGGGCAGAAAGAAAGGAACGGATATCAGCGAGCTGATGTGGTGGCTATGTAGAGGCCATGACGTCACATCTATGGCAGGATGGATCCAACGCAGAGCTGCATGACGCCACTTAACCACTCACAATGGAGTTGCTAAAGAAAATTCTCTGATTCAATCTAGTGCCTGTCAGTATTAACAAGGTGAGGAATCTGCAGTTAGACGTATCCATCAAAAGTGTGATTTTTTTTATTGACTAACACGTTGTGCAAAAGTCCCAGAAACATCAGGTGAAAATTTAGTTGAAATAGCTGTTATTCTGTAATGTTATTCTCTACAGTTATTCTGTAATGCTGAACATCTGATAGTAAAACAGACACCCATGTGTTGTTTTCTTTTTTATCCTCTCCATTTTCAGTGTTTCTATGAAGGATAAGAAATCTCCAAAATCAAACTTTAATTCCAAAATTGTTCACTGATTTTAATTTAAAAGCATTATTTCCACCCTTTGAGTTGTACTTTTACATGAGCCAGGAACCTCATGGGTTGTTTATAGGACTGATGATGTTTTCAGGATTGTCAACCAGAAGTCTAAGTCCAGATTCCAATAAACTAGTCCCGACACCAGCTTAACATTCACAAAGAGGAAGAAGGCAAAAAGTTAACATACCTTTGGGAGGGGGGGACCGAAATCGGACATTAGTATTCTAATCTACCTTTTGTACTGTGATTCTATTTACTGGGTGTCTGAGGCAGAAAGCACCCGATTGTGGTACTTTTTGAAAGGTACCTAAAAGCACATGCCCATTTAAAGAACTGTTTGAGAGGCACTTTTAAGTTTCATTATGAGCGAGCCCAGAAATTTCCCTACTGGTATGCAAGTAGTGAGGACTCTAGAATGATGGATTTGGCAATATTATTATAGGTACCAACAGGTGTGGCAAACTTGCTGAACATGCCCAGGACTGAATCTCTTACTATGATGCGATATACTTCCTACTATTGAGTCTAGGGTCTCATTTGATACACGTCCTTCCTTGACATTGACAGTAGACGGTTTCCATGAAGACCAATTTTCAGCACATAGGAACTCAGCAGACATACGTTCCGTATACTATTCATTGCCTTAATGCCACTCATAAACTGCCAACATGCCAGACTAATTAATGGCATTTTTTTGTAAGGGAAGAAAGAAAGCACAAGTTACTTACCTTCGGTAAGACCTTATCTGGTAGAGCCACACATTCTGTACTTTTGAATTTCTACAGGCGTTAGACTTGATGCAGAAGATTTTTTGTGAGTAGTGCTCCTGCTCGCCAGCCGGTGTAGTCGGTCAGCTCCGCATGGAATCATTGGGTCATCAGCGCCGGAAGTGCCAACGTAGCGCACTGACGTTACTCACTTTTCACGACTTTCCATTCAAGAAGCGCGGAGCCATGAAGTGTCCAAACTAGGGCCTTAAAGGAATCAGCCCTGACCCAAGAAATCAGTACACACAGTAGTGAGGATGGGTGAGTCGGTAAGGAATCTGCGGCTAGATATTGTCTCTACCAGAAAAGGCATTACCGAAGGTAAGTAAATTGTTCATCTGATGGAGACATCTAGATGCAGATTCCTTACTTTTATTTGTTTTGTTTCCATTTGTTTATTAGATTTTGATAGTTTAGATACTGAGAAGCATAGGTTCATACATGCAATACATGTTGAAATAGACTAACATTAATGTGACAGTAGATTGTACATTAGAGGTGATCTCCACATGTAATAGCCTCTTATCAGTTGTATTGTCTTGGGAGTACATGCATACTAGGACTCTCCACATAGTCGAGGTGTGTTAGATATGATGTTGGTGTCATTAGGAGCTGTGCTTTTCAGTCCCATGCAGAGTCCTTACTTTAGGACGGATACCCAAGCAATACGATCCCCAGTGGGGGGCCTGTGGACAAATTTAAACTAAGAAGTTCTGTAGAGCCAAACGGGCGAAGTGCTTGTCTCTGCGAGCCAGACTGCCCAGGCAGTAATGCTTGGTAAAAAAACGCGTGCAGAGACGCCCAAGTTGCTGCCTGACACATATCCAGAACTGGAGCTCCACAGGCTAGCGCAGTGGTCACAGCCTTCGCTCTGGTGGAATGAGCTCTTAAGCCTTCAGTAGGCTGTTTCTTTGCCAATGCGTAGCAGAATTTGATGCACAAAACGACCCATGAGAAATGGTCAGTTTTTGCACTGCCGACCTTTCTTTGCACCAACATATCTCACAAAGAGTTGGTCGTCCACCCAGAAAACTCGAGTGCGATCAAGGTAGACAATGCTTTTTTGGGATCCAGATGATGGAGTCGCCCTTCTTTCTTAGAGAGATTTGGAGGAGCAAAGAATGTGGGCAAGGTGACTGATAGGCCCACATGAAAAGGTGTTACTACTTTCGGCAAGAAAAAGGCCATGGCGCGCAGCAGCAGTTTGTCAGGAAAACTGATCGGAAGGGAGGCTTGGATGATAAAGCCTGTAGCTCACTCACCCTTTTGGCCGATGTAAATTGCCACAAGAAAGTCTGTTTTAATGGTGAGCAGCGTGAAGGGACAATAAAGCAACTAGAAAGGAGTACAGTTCAGAAAAGTGAGAACCAAATTAAGGTCTCACTGAGGCATAATGAAAGGGGAAGGTGGGAAGATATGTAAAAGACCTTTGAAGAATCTATTTACAATGGGAGACTTAATAATGAGAGTTAGTCTGGCAGCTGAAAGAAGGCAGACAGGGCAGAAAGGAACTCTTTCAGAGTGCACAGTGTGAAGCCCAGCTGGACAAGGATCAAAATAAAAACTAAATTATCAGAAAGAGAAGCAGCAAGAGGGCCAATAGACTTATAGGTATAATATGGTACAAACTTCTCCCCTCTGCAGGTTTATACCATCTTGGCGGAGGGACCCCTGGCTGCCAGAACAACATGACACACTTCAGGAGGAAGGGCGAAAGCTATCAACTGCCACTGCTTAATCTCCACGCAAGAAGGTGCAGAGTTGATAGATTCAGGTGGAGAACCTTCCCCTGCTGCTGTGACAGAAGATCCTCTTAAAGGGGTAGCCTGATCGGAGGATCGATACTCATGTGCAGAAACTCGGGATACCAGGCTCTCCGTGCCCTGTCCGAAGCCACAAGAATGACTTGTACTTGGTTGTTCCTGATCTTCTTGAGAACTCTGAGCAGAAGTGGTATGGGCGGAAAGGCATACAGGAGGGCTGAGCTCCACTCAAAACGATAATCATCTCCAAGCCAGAACAGTCTTGGAATCTCTGGCGCGCAAAACTGCTGACATTGCACGTTCTCGGCAGAGGCGAACAGATCTAATCAAGGTTGTGTCCACTGCTGAAAGAGACCTAGTTCCACCTCTAGATGGAGACGCCATATGTTGTTGTATGGCGTTTTAGATTATGAATGGATTTACCCAATTCATGCCCATATATAGGTACAATTTGCGTTGCCCTTATATAGGCATAGAAATCAAGCCCTTATTTAGGCATAGCCCATGCTACCCAAATACAGGCATGGCTACTTCTATCTGTTCATCTACGTCACAACGAGTTCTAGGAAAACCAGACTCTTAACCTCTTCCCTACTGGTGACGGAACCGCTCCGTCACCAGCCTCGGTCGCGCTGTGCTGGTGACGGAGCGGTTCCGTCACGGCCCCCTCGGCGCACCTGCGCGGCTCGTTCTATTGAGCGGGCGGGGCCGTGACGGAACCGCTCCGTCACAAGCACAGCGTGCCCGAGGCTCGTGACGGAGCGGTTCCGTCACGAGCACGGGAGTGCCGCGCGGCCCCCCTCCCCCCTAGCGCTGCAGCGGAATTGCAGCCACAGCGAAGGTGTTAAGCTGTTAGGGACTTCCCCTTGCTTGAATATTGATTTCTCCAAGAACTCATTTATTATGCATGAACAACTATTCCTTAGGGGTTCATCCATGATATTCATATGCCCGACTTTACGTCAAAGCTCGCATTCCACCTTCAAGGTATGAATATACCTTCACTTGCTATGGCAAAGCACGGTGTGGTTCGGTGCAGTTCGACTACCTACTTGCCGGACGCAGCTTGCTACATCAAGTGCCGAAGGAAGTCGACTCTCCAGCTGACGGACTGACAAAGAAGCGGACATCCTCCTGCCGAGAATCCAGCTCCAGTGTTTCTGACTCCCCTTGCGAGGTGTTGGGAAATCGAGTCCAGAGACAGAGATACCAACCTCTTTCATTCTAAAGGTATGGAGCGGATTAGAAACTAGAGAAACCTTTGGCAATTCTTGGCAGAACTAAAACCTATGCTAAGCAGCACTTGCTTCTTCCCTGGTACTAAACCTAGGTTAGGTACTTTGGGGTAAGGGTATTTTAGAAGCACCAGTTGAGTATGTTATCCTGTGTTATTTATGTATGTATGTATTTTTACATGTCACAGCAACAGACAATGCTATTACAGTATTATTTTATAATACTATTCTTGCTGTACGCATTACACTTTGCATTCTGTCCATCGATTGTAGCAGTTCACCTCCCTTTCATGAGAAAGAAGACTCACTCTTTCTCTGCAACTCTGTAGAAACAACGCATGCACGATTGACTGAGTAAAATAGTTATCAATGCTTGCAACGACTCTGAATATATTTGTTCCAGTCCTATGGAAACAAAGTTGTCATGTTTATGCTGTTGTCAGAAACTAATCCCTTCTTGTTTATTCAAGAAAGTTTCTAGTGACCGCTGAGTTCGTCGGTACACACAATTAAGTTTAATATACTCGATAGAGACATACTGACCTCAGTCCTATGTCAAGTCTGTATTGTATATTATTCCAATGCGCAGAGCCTATTGGCAATATAGGAACTACACTACCATGTGATTTGCTAGGCATCTATGGCTGAGTTTGTTCTGCCCTAGCATTTAGGCAACATGCCAGGTGTTGAACCACCAGAAATGCCTTGTTGTTCCAGCCATGTACAAAAAAGCAGGGCCTCCTGACAAGGATCCATGACTTTACTCCGCCATGTTTCTTGCAGCACCACATGGTGGTGGTGTTGTCCGTGAACACTTGTACCAGCCTTCCCTTGATGGAGGGTAGGAAGGCTTTCAATGCCAATCGGATCGCCCACAGCTCCAGCATGCTGATGTGGAGTCCTGATTCGGCAAGAAACCAGAGTCCTCTGATCTCCACCTCTCCCAGATGGCAGACCCATCCCATAAGTGATGCATCTGTCACTGCTGTGTCATCTAGAAGGAAGAGGGGTCTGCCTCTGATATAATCACGGTTCGTTAGCGACAACTGCAGGTCTATTGCAGTTCTCTCTGAGATCTGCACAATGTCACAGAGATTCCAGATGCTGCTCCCCCTGGAACTTCAGGGCCCACTGCAGGGCCCACATATGCGAACTGGCATGTGTCACTAGCAGGATACAGCAGGCCATGAATGTTGAGAGGAATGCTCTACAGAACCGTTGTTTAGGCAATCGTCGGGGCAACTTTCGCCCCAGAGTCCGGACACCCCAGCAGAGGAATTACCATCAGGGTCCGGGCCAGCCTCAGATATATATTCAAACCAGACACCATTAATATTGGAAACCATAAATGGGATACCAGTTTTTAATCTATCCAAACAAGAAATTGGCCCGGGGTCTATTGAGCTCTTATCAAGAGGCCTATCATTTGTACCAACTACCAACTTCAATAAATTTGAATTTATCAAAGATCTACAACTCTTTTTCAGAAAAATAAGATTGAAAACATTCTTTCTGGGAAGACCCCTCGCTGAGCAAGACAAAAATCGATCTGGTTTGAAGCCCCCGTCTAGTTTTACACCCAATCTTGAGACTGTGGGCCCTGAGGTTGGCATATTCGAAAAAGCGGTTACAACTAAGATTGACAAACTTATCAAATATCTACCAATGCCCTCTTCGAATCTCCCCAGAAATGAGGAGAACATGCTCAAAAACCTTAAGGAGGATAGACTACTCACGATCAAACCCTGCGATAAGGGTGGGGGGATTGTTATTTTTGATACCCCTACATATATAGAGAAAATGAATGTAGTTCTAGCATCACCTGAACACTATAAGAAAATCGCGATAAACCCTGAAAATGCTTTAAAACGTAGGGTTCTCACTCTAGTTGAACAGGCAGTCAGCATGGGTCATATCTGCGACGAGGAGGCGGAATACTTAACCCCCAAGTTCTCCCGGATGCCAATCATCTACGGGGTGCCTAAAACCCATAAAAACAGCTCAAATCCTCCCCTAAGACCCATTGTTTCGACAATAGGTTCTGTGAGGAACCTCTGTCAAAATATATTGACCGATTCTTGAAACTCCTGGTTAGTGACCTGGAATCCTATGTCAAGGATACTGGCCACTTTATTGAAAAAATTGAAGGCACCTCCTATTGGGAGGACAGAGAACTCCTAGTGACATTAGATTTGGAATCTCTTTATTCCAAAATTCCTCAAAGTGGAGCTCTACATGTGATTGAAGAAATCTTATCGACTAGACCAGATGTAAGCAATGCCCCATTTAACCTACAATGCTTGGCACTTGTACTATATGAGAATTACTTTGAATTTAATGGGGCCTTTTTCAAGCAAATCTGTGGAGTGAGTATGGGGGCAAGCTGTGCGCCCAGCATAGCGTGCCTAAATATATGGGACATTTCGAAAATATCCATATTTACAATGAGGTGGCCCCCTTCCATGAAGACGTTAGATATTGGTCATGATTTATCGATGACATTTTCTTCATATGGAAGGGGGACCATGATTCACTTAATGAATTTATAATGTGGCTTAACGCTGCTAACATCAATCTGAAGTTCACTGTTCATGCCAGCAATATTCAAATTGAATTTTTGGATATCTGGATTGGACACCAGGGAGATAAGTTATCTGTATCTCTTTACACCAATCCCACAGCTAGAAACACCCTGCTACAATATGGCAGCTTACATCCGCGCTGCCAACAGGACAGTATCCCTTTCAGTCAGTTCCTCCGTATTCGGAGGAACTGCTCGGACATCAAAGACTTCCTAGCCCAAGCTGATATTTTAAAACAAAAACTGGCCTATCGAGGATACCCAGCGAAATTAATTAAAGACTCCTTCAAACGGGCCAGATATTTTAACCGGGAGTCAATGTTTATCCCTAAGGAAAGGGAGCCTCATGTCAAGCTGGTATGCATTACCCGGCATTCTAATCTGGACCAAAAATTGAGGCAGACAATCAATTACTGCTGGCATTTGTTAAACCTGGGAGATAGTTGGCTGACTCTCCCTAAACCGATCTTTGCCTTCCGGAGGAATAGAAACTTGAAAAATCACTTAGTTAAAGGCAAACTAACTGAGATGCCTTTAGGCCAACAAACGGCCATTGACAATATGCATCCTATTTACGGAAACGATCGATGTGGTACCGGTCAGGCCTGTCCCAATGTGCTGATTGGTGATTCTATCACAACGAGTGAGCGCACTATTTCAGTGGCCCATAATAGGAAAATGACCTGCTGCCTGGGGAGCGGACCGTCCACAAACTCCTCAATCTGGCCTGCTGACCCTGCAAGATGGTAGCTGGGTCAGGAGCCCTCTAGGGAGCCTGGATGCTGGGATGACGGGCGAGATCTCGGGTGGCCGCCATTTTGTCCTCCAGCGGAGGGGCTCCTGAAAGGGTGCGATGTGCCTCCGCAAAACACTGCCACCATTGCAGCGAGCTTGGCCACGCCCCTGTCTGAGTGATAGATGCAACACAAAATGGAGTACATCACAGTACTGTATAATTTAGATTTGCTTTACGTTGATTTTTTTTTTTTGGGGTGAAGTTGAAGTAAAGCAGGCTTTGGTTGCAGTCTGCTGCTTTGCAAAGAGATCCTACAAAAACACAGGTACGTCCCCAAAAGTAAATTTATGCCCGTGGGCCCCCGCAGGCAATTTCGAGAGATAGTTGCAGAAAACGTACCATGGTTGAAGGTGGTTAAAAATTCCTGAAAAAGCACTGGGGTGGGAAGAAGCAATTACTTTGGGGACCAAACCTTTGATCAAATTGCTTGATCCAACCGAAAGTCAATAGCCTTCCTTAAAAGGCTGAATCCTAGGAAGGTCCCCACTGGTCACCTCCGATGGACAAGATGCGCCATTGAATGTGTGCCTCTATTAACACATCTCTACAGAGCAATACAAATACATGTATGTATAGAAGGCCTTTGGTAAAGTCTAGTGTCAGCAAAAAATATAATTAAAGAGTTTTTATGTGGCAGCAAAACGTAGATTGTGATACCCTAGAGTTGAGGCAGTTCATTTATGCCACTGAAAGAAATCTTAAATGAATCTCACTAGTGTTCCTAAACTCTCTCTTTACACGAAGGAGAGTTGTGCCTGCCAAAGTGGCATGGGGATGATATTGTGTAAAAAGCTAAACAATGCCACAATTCCTTATCACCTGAAAGTAATATATATTTATGATGTTAACACATTCTGCTATTAGCTTGGCTTTGCAAGCCCAGTTACTTGAATCACAGTTTTCACAAAAAAAAGTGGCTTTCCCTGAATGTTGCCGGCTCTGACTGATACATCATAACTGGAATGAAGCCATGTTTTAATGGACCACTGCTATATCGACTGGAGGGAAATGGCGCTGTGAAGACAACATTTCTGCCCGTTTTAAAAATGGTTTCTCATAGAAAGAACTCAGAGCCTTCTTTGAGGAAGACATGCTTGCTTGCTTCACTCATTGCATTTCAGATCAGGTATTATACAAAGCTATGGGTGGTGTACATGCAGACAATGGGAGGACCCAGTGGTGGGAAAATGGCCATGTCAGTGGTGGAAATGGGAGGCACCCTCCTAAAGACAATTTAGGGTCTCTGCAAATACATTAAAAAATGTTTTTTCATAAATGAAGTACTGTACATACCGGGTTAATGGTTCCAGAGAGGATTATGCGTGTGCACAGAGGACTCTGGGGGTCGTACTTCTCTTTCTTGCAGTAATTGGTCTGTGCCAAGGACATAGTCAAGGAAGCAGCTGGGTTCGCCTGGAAGAAGTAAGAGCAAAGATATTGGATAGGATTTTTACAAAGCCATTTTGCACCTGCAAACTCCATAGGGCGCAATAACTTGCTTTATGAGAGCAAAACGAGATTTGTAACTCTGAAACACTATGGCTCTGAATCGCAAGCAGGAAAGACATCTCTTCTTCGCGCTTTGTAATGATGTGTTAATGCTTTCCGCCCTCTGCTGTGGTCACAAGCCATCGCATACCAATACCTCACAGGAAGTGATATCCCTTCACATAGAAGGAGGTGTCCATGAGGGACAGCTTCCATTTTGTTGAGGGCATCAGGGGAGCAGACAGCGGTCGTGGGAATCAGTCCATGCTACGCCCAAGGTCCACTGCGTCATGCTGTTTTACTTTTCAATTGCAGACCCATGTCCCAGTTACTGACAAGGGTTGCAATGCCGGTGTTTTTAGGTCGAGCCTAACAGCGCGCATGCGCTGCCTACAAGACCTGCTGTAATCAATAGAACCACTCAATTCCCCCTCCTACTAACCACTGAGGCACTCTAGCATCCTTCCTTTTTGCTGCCTCCGGTCTCGTTCCCGCCTCCCTACGAGGCTGCAGCACACCATTAAAGTACAGTGTACATACGCTTGTATAGTATGTTTCTTACTGTGCACTCTTTGTTTGCTTTCCCTCACTTCATTTATCAGCACGCACCTGCTTCTCTGACATCGCGCTTCATGTATAGCGCAGTACGTTTTTAACAGTGGTACTTTATTTTCCTCCAGTTTGTTGAAGCGCACAGTCTCCCTCAGAGCGCACACCGCCCCTGCAGCAGTAGTCCGCCTCACTCCTTCGGCACCCTGCTTCTCCGGCACTGCACTTCAAGCTTTGTACAGGCGGGTGCTAGTAATTAATGCAGGTTTATTTTAGCAAAACTGCGCTAAAATAAACATACATTGTTAGCACCAAGCAGTCCAAAACACGAAGTGCGGTAAACTCCAACACCACGCATCATGTTTTGGACACACGGTGCTAACGATGCTTGTTTTTTAGTGGACGCGGTGTCAGCTTCATGTTGTTTTCAGTTTTTTTCCCTTTCCATACTGGGCCAACCCTCACCCTCCCTTACTACATCCGCTGTGCCTCTGCGGCACACACACGGCGCTGCCTCTCGTCCAGTTGTAGTTAGAGCTCCTGAAGCTGCCCAACACCAGCCTTAACCACTTTCAGGCTCGCAGCCTGGCCATGAACGAGGGAGGAGGAGGAAGAGCCTTCTCAAGGCGCTGATCAGAACCAGATTAAACTAAAATTTAGACAAATTCAAGAGTAAATCTCACACGTGGAAGAGTTTTGTGGTTATATCAAGTGTTTTTATTTATTTATATTGAATACATTAACATTTTAAAGAAAAACATTTGATTATTTGAGGCTATTTCATATAGTAAATACCCCACCTCCCCCACTGCATAGACGCCGACTGAAGCGGGCACTGTGTTAAACAAATGTGTGGAGGCTTACTCCATTGTTCCACCTCACTCCCCCATCCATGCCCTTAGTGTGGCTTATTTTTTTAAGCTCAGTCTCTGAACAAGCCAACGGTCTCTAAAACAGGTGAAGCAGCTCGTTCTGTGTGGATCCCTGAATTTTTTATAATTGTGTCACACTGTTTTTCAATCTCATAACGCTTCAACTTCCACTAAGGTACACTCGTCCACCGACTCTTGCCTCAACCCCACAGCACTCCCTCCATGACTCGGAAGACAGTCATTAACTGAGGGTTCAAACGCTATGTACACTGTTGGCGATTAAATTATGTTCCCCTGTGGCACATCTACTTTCCCTTCTGCTTCGTGGCTTGGTCTACACAATCCTTGTAAGTATGCAATCCCCACTTCTCAATTGTGGCATTGTCCCTATCAGCAGTTCAACAAACCAGGTTTTGTTGACCCAGTGCGCATTTGATATTGTGGCTGAGAAAAGGAAAAACTGCAGTGCTGGCTGGAGCCTCAATTAGACAGGTCACCCGGAGCAGAGACAAAAGGTGACATGGTCTGCTCTGGATTCGGTAAACTTTCTGCTCCTACTCTCTGTGGCTTCCCTTTTACCTTCTCCCTCCGTCTGCATAGCCCAGGATTGTTTACATTTTTGATTCTATGATTCATGGTAGTTCAGTATTTCCATATCCTATATGCTCCACTTTCTGTTTAATAGTTGTAACTATATCCGGTATACACTCTGATATCATATTTCCTTTTCTCTCTAAGGGAATACTTTCTGTGTGCAATAAAATCATGGATATGCAAACTAAGCATTGTAAATGGCAATGCCTTTTATTTATGTTTTTTTCAAAACCTACAAGCGGTGTTTACGCACTGCTTTCAGGTTTTCGAAACACATAAATAAAAGGCATTGCCATTTACAACACCAATAGCTCAAACTCTTGCAAATGCAAGACCTAGTGCATTGCAAACGCATGTTTGAAAAGCAGGAATGGAGGTATGCTAGCAAGCATTCAAAGGGATTTAAAAACTGAATCTTTGCCTCATTAATATTAATGGTCCAGAGATCTTGCAGAGTGTTACTAATATGAATTTTTACACAGTGACGGTTTAGTCAGGACAAAAAAACGATTCATGATACATCATACATGCAGTGCAAAAACTACAACTGCAATACGACTCGAGAATGGTACATCAAGGTCTTAAGCTCTTAAATACTATGACCTCCACCAACACATCAGATGGATATAGAAACCAGCATTAGACGAGAGAATAGGTTTGGCTTAAAACCACTGCTATTTTATGAACACACACAGACCTACACTCACAGAATGCAACTCTCTCAAATACGCCTGTATGCATGCAACCAACCACCACAATCAAACGTCCTTAACCAAATACCAATTGTATGACAAGATTGCTTTTTTTCTGGATTTAAATAAATACTCCCTGTAAAGAAAAAAGGAAAAAAGTATTGGAGAAAAAAACTCGAGATTATAGGTACGTAGCAAAGGATCAGAGTAGAGGCAGTGATTTAGGTAAGTGCTGCATGTGGAAAGTAGTTCTGTTGGGTGGCAGAATACATTACTTCAAAGACAGGCAGTATTAGCTCATAACACAATAGACGAATCAGGTTCAATCAAATTCAATAAAACCTCTCTGAAAACAAACGAAATTCAAAACTTTTATATAGTAAACAGTCACAGATGCAATATAGAGGAATTACTTCATTCCATACGCGTTTCAGTAAATGATAAAAACAAGTGAAAAGTGACTGTTGGTGAACAAAGTGAAAAGTACAATAATATTCAGTGACACTTATATACAACTTTATACAGTATTGTACACGAGGGGGGAGAGAAGGGAGGAATGTTTTGTAGTTTAACGGTCAGAGTTCTGAGTTAATGCTCCAAGGAAACAGATGGTTACTGTGCCCGTTCCTGGAGGATACTTGACCAAAGTTATACGTCGACGTTTCGACCCTGATGCGCCCCGATTGGTGGTCATGGCGGGTCTTTATCAAGACAGTAGAAGGGGAGGAGGGGGACAGGTGGGTCTGGACTTGTGGGCAGGAAATATCACACCCTGGAGGATACCCTGAAGGTCAATCCCGAGTAAAAGAATATGCGTGCCTTCACTGCAAAAGCCGAACGCCGTCTGGCATGTCATGCAGGAACTGGATCCAGTTCCTGCATGACATGCCAGACGGCATGAAGAAGATCACAGGCAAAAATATGGTGACAATCACATAGAGATGCTGCAACTGGATCCAGTTCCTGCATGACATGCCAGACGGCGTTCGGCTTTTGCAGTGAAGGCACGCATATTCTTTTACTCGGGATTGACCTTCAGGCTATCCTCCAGGGTGTGATATTTCCAGCCCACAAGTACGTCACTCCCTAAACCCAACCTATTTTTTTTAGTAAGTATGCCCCATTTTTCAGCCACTCCCCTTGGTCTCTCCCACATTTATTATGACTGGTCTGATTATGGGTCACTCATAATATTCCGACCCATGTGTAAACTTCTGTTTACGCATGGGTCGGAATTAGTTTGAAGGTATTTAATGCATCCGATTATTATTGGATGAGTTAAATATCTCATAATTCATTCAATTTCAGCAAGTTATACCTGTCAATATTTAACAGGGGAAAACATACAGTATTTACCGCATCATGCAGATTTTAGTGCATTAAAAACCAAATTCTGCAGTTATTCCCTATGTACTCGTAATATGCATTAGAACATTGGAACGTTGGAAGCTCCATTGAAAACAATGGAGTGCTCCAGGCTTATAATGGCTGGTATAAGCCCGGAGCTCCAACATTCCAATGCTTCTTTGTGGCTGTGAACAAAGGCTTCAGGGAGCCATGAGGGGATTTCATTCCCCTCGCGCTCCCTGAAGCCTTTGTTTAATTTGTTAGAACATTCTGCCCTCTAGTGGCAGAATGTTCTAATAGCCTTCGGCTAAGGCCTTTAACGATGTAGCAGGTCTTTAATAACCGTTATAGCCCGCTACGGGGGGCTATAAGGCTATATTATTTTTCGCACCCGAAAACAGATTTTCCCATAGAAAAGATACGACAGGTGGAGATAGAGACTTACGCTCATTGGTTTGAAAGTAGCATTTTATAGTACTTTAGCAGTACTGCTGTAGTACTATTAAAAGTACTACAAAATCTTGTTTGTGAAAAGGCACTATGTGTATACGTTGACCAACAGCACTCAACAGTTCACAAGATATCAACATTCCTCATGTCAGAGCACGCTTATGCACCAAAAAAAAACTGGATAGTCTACTATTGCTCTAAAATTAAACCAGTCCATGAAAGACTTTTCCTGATGAATGGCAATTTACCCCACTCGTAATCTCCAGGCAGTACTCAACATCATGAAATGCCATGCCTTCTCTCCATCCTTCTCATGATGCGCATATTTTCTTGATTTCTACAATGACAGCGATCCATTTCTTCAAATATTATGGAGGGATAAAAACTCAATTTGCCTTACTTTAAACTAGATTTCTACGGTGGATCAAGCTCTTCCTGCCACCAACAACTTCTGGGCCTTATTCTAAGCTCTTGTCCAATCTCATAGACAGGGAAAAAAGACTGCTGAAAAGCCTCACCAACTTCAGCCTATTTACACTAATATCAGACTCTACACTGCCAACCAGTGGAAAAAGAAATATATAGCACACACACTAAAAGACCCGCATTGGATTTTCCTCCCAACATATACCCTGGGTTGAGCATGCTACATATTCTAGAATGTTACCCACTTGAAGAATGTGATGTGCACGAGAACTTAAAATGAATCCCACCAAAAAAGACCTGCTGGTGCCAGAGGATCCATCCACAACTTGGTGAAGGAGATATTTAATCTGAAAGTATTTATGAAACTTTTTTCTATTCTTGATGCTTATAGCATGTCATCTTTTAATGTTTATGCAGGACAACTCAAATTTCTTTTTTTTTTTTTTTTTTTTTTTTTGCTTTTTTTTTTTTCCCCCCCCCCGAACACCCCCGACCCCAAAACTCCCAACTCCCCCCGCCTCCCACAGCCAACCAACCCCAACCTGGTGTGACCGAGTTCCCTGCACCCCTCCCCCCCACCCGCCTGCAAACCCATTCAAAACTTCCCCAAGCAGACTCAAGAAGAGCCGCAAGCACTGTAAGCGCTAGGGCAGAGGTAGCCCACTCAATGTCCTTATCGACCACAGTCCGGTCGTGCCTTCTGCGCAATGTCAATATGCCGCCCCTACGCCAGCGCCCCCAAACGCTAATGCGGCATTAAGTAAAGAGTGCAGTATCTTCCCCGCCTGAACGGGCTTTCCCCCCCCCCCCGATCGCACCGTTCCTTCCATGTGACGGGCTCCCAACAAGACCACCCCGGCTCAGTCTAACAGTCTCAGGAAGAGCGCCGCCCCCCATCATAGCCCGTGTGGTCTGTGCAGATCTCACCCGCAATCTCAGGTCCAGTAGTCCGCTCACTTCAGTGGCGCGCCCCGAGTGGGCTCCCCCCAGTCCAACAGATGAGGATTGTCACAGTGGCCAGAGTAGCTGAGTCTCCAGAAGATACCACCGCGTCCCCCCTCCTCACTAGTCCTGCTCGTCCAGTTCTCCATCGCCAGCATGCTCCTCCGCGGGCGCCGTCTGGTCCCCTCGGTGCTCCTTGATCCATTGCTTCAGCGATTTTTGCAGTTCTCTGGGATCGGTGAAGAAGTACGAGTGGCCTTGCCTGTTGATGCGCAGCCGCGCCGGGTATAACATGGCGTAGTCCAAGCCCAGGTCTCTGAGTTGCTGCTTGTAGGGGACGAATCGCCGTCTCTCCTCCTGTACCTTGGAGGTGAAGTCAGGGTATAACGAAATGTTCATTCCCTCATACTGCAAGTTCCCCTTCTCTCTGGCGGCACGGAGGGCAGCGTCTCTGTCCCTATAGTTGAGGAGTTTCGCTATTATAGGCCTAGGATTCGCACCCGGAGGAGGCCTTGGTCCCAGGGTGCGGTGGGCTCGCTCCACTATAAACATGGGGGAGAAGATATCGTCCCCCAATAAAGCCTTAAGCAGTTTCTCAACAAATAGTTCCATTTTCCCCGTTTGGGTCGACTCCGCCACACCCGTGACGCGAATATTAGACCGCCTGGAGCGTGCTTCCAAATCTTCTGATTTCTCCTGTATCACCTGAAGCAGCCTCCCAAACTGCTTGCGGTCAGCGTCCCATGTTGTCTGTGCCTCCTCCGCCTCCGTCAATCTACGCTCCGCCATGTCCAGCCTCTCCGCATGCTTATCCACCCTCTCCGTCATCCGGTCCATCCGGTACGCCAGGGCATCAATCTTGGTGCCAATGGCCGACATGCCCTCCTGTAGGCCTTTCTCCATCGTGTTAAGCATGCCTTTTATTTCCGCGCATAGTGCGGCGCTCGGGTCTGCAGCAGCTCCCGGGGACTGGGCAGCCGGAGGCCCCGGCGCCTTCTGTCTCCTCTGATCAAACGAGAGTTTTGTTTGGGTCCTGTCGCCCTTGCCCATCGTTGCAGAGGGTGGGGAGGCCAGTGTCCACAGGCCTTAAGACGCCGATGGTCCCCCAATGAAGCGATGCGGGATCCCTCCCCGTCCGCAGGCCGGCACCGGGGGTCCGTCAGCCCAGTCTTCAGTCGCGCACGGGCTGGTGTGCTCAGTGATGCCCACAGGCCAAGGTGGGTGCCCGCCTTTACTTCCCCCCCACACAGTGCCTCGGTTCCAGGACGCCCCCGGACTGTATCAGGGTGCAGGCCTCGTGGTGTGGATCCTCCGTCCCTAAGCCGCCTACCTTTCCTCAAGTCTCCCTCCGAGAGGTCGGGCGGCCAGGCAGTTCTCACAGGCAGTGTGTAGAGGCCCTCATATCACTGCGGGGCTCCGCCAGCGCCACGTGTGCACGCTCGGTGTATTTTCGGTGACTGCGCCACACGCTCGAGTCCTCAGAGCGCTTCGGGGCATTCAGCCAGCTCTGCAGGGGCCCCACGTCATGGTCGTAGTGAGCTGGAGGGGCCGCGGAGGCTGCCGGTCACGGTGCTCGCTCCGCGGCGGGGCGTCCTCACCGAGGGGCCGCACGTCGGGTGACGCAGCCCGGCCTCGCGTCCCAGGACAGGGCGGGGATCTTGGCCTGGTCCGCAACTCTCCGGTCGCTGGTGCCGCCGGGGGCTCCCTTGCACGCACCTCTTTCAGAGTCGCGTCGGAGGTCCGCTGGGGGTAGGGGAGTCAGCCCCCGCCGGAATTTCACAATGTTTGCCGCTTTTCCAAGGATAAATGACGGATAATTGGCAGCGCTAGCACGGAGCTCCGCTCTTAAGCGTCCGCCATGAACGCCGGCAAGCTCCGCCCCCGACAACTCAAATTTCTGTAGCAGCCACTCAACTGCAATCGCAAAAGATTTATTTTATGATTTTATAAAGCATGCAATTTCCAAATAAGTGTCCTGGTGCTAAAGAATATTTGATAAAATAACCCCGTTGACGCTGAAGAAAATACACAGATGGAAAAGATATTATTTCGGGTGTTTCTTAAAACTCAATAAATTAGCATCAGAATGAAGGGAGAACAAAAGCTTGATCCAAACTTCAACTGTCAAATATGCAATAGGGGTGACCTCCCTGCCTACTTCTACGGATTCTAGAGACTTCAAGGTAAAAGGCTGAGACTGAGAGAAGCATCTTGTGGGGGATAGATGTGAAGAGATCACGCTGGCATTACCACAACACTGGCTGCCTGTTGCAGTACAAGCATGTTGATTCTAAGGTCGGCTGCGTAGTCAACCTACCATACTATCAATGGCTACTGTTTCTGATGAGCACGCGTCCTTCTGCTCAGTCAAGACCAATTGCATCTGAAACAGAGCCTCAGCTGTTTACACTCAGAACTCGTGTCTCAGTTACAAGATCACACTCAAAACACATTATGTATATGATATAGGACTTTTTGGAAGATATGATGGTTACGTTTGGCATAATCCTCTATTCTATTGTGAGACTGGTGGCCCTAGGCTTGAGAACTTTCACCAAAGAGACATTTCACTCACAGACCTAGCAGCTTCCCATTGGGCCTATTTTATTTTTAACTCTGTTTATACGGAATCTCTCATGTACTTATCCAAAAAGTCCCCCCTCAGACAGCTTCTCTGCCAAGTGGCTTTTGAGTCAGCGCAATGGTCTACATAACGTGTTGGTCAATAAGAACAATAGTTACTTACCTGTAAACAGGTGGTTCTCCAGTATTGGTGTCTTTCATAGATTCACATGCCTGAATCATTCCCCGTCGTCGGAGTAGGAGTCCCACGGTATATAAAAAAGCAATAAAATGCCATAAAATATATAGCAAATATCAGAAATACCAAACCAGGAAGTAAGTAGCACCAGCTACAGCAGAAAAAACTTCCATACTCGTGACTATCCAAGTCATTATGTGTTAGTCCAAACTGCAGCCAATCAGGCGACAGCACCCACCAGAATGTTCTCCCCAGAGGCTCAGGCTCTCCGATTTTCGCGCACAGGAGTGAAGTCCCATGCTATCCGAGAGAGTCTCTGGGGGAAGGCGGGCGGGTTGCATGTGAATCTATGAAAGACACCAATACTGGAGAACCACCTGTTTACAGGTAAGTAACTATTGTTCTTCTCCAGTATTAGGGGTGTCTTTCATAGATTCACATGCCTGAATCAGAATAGTAAGCAGTACTCACATCATAACGCTCGTAGACGTCAGAATATCATATATGTATATAAATATATACAGTAGACATGCATAACAGTAATCATAAATTTCTGAGCAAACGTCTAAAGAGCATAAATGAGGAGGTGGAAACAGAGGCTCACCTTATTTGAAAAGATTGCAAAGCACTGCTCTTCCAGCCGAAGCATCTGCATCGTCTGCTGAATCTAGACAGTAGTGTCTAGTAAAGGTGTGCCTGCTAGACCACGTGGCAGCTCTGCAGATCTGTCGAAGTGGCACACCAGCAAAAAGGGCAGTGGAAGAGCTAACTGCCCTAGTTGAATGTGCTCTTGGCAATGCTTGTAAGGGTCTACCAGCCTGTTGATGACAAAGTCCAATCGTAGAGGAGACCCATCTAGCAATGGTCTGTTTTGAAACTGCACAACCCCGGCGTTGCCGCCCATAAGCCACGAACAGTTGGTCTGTCTTGCGGATGGCAGAAGTTCTGGAGAGATAGAATTTAAGACATCTTCTAATGTCTAAAGAATGTAGCGCCCTTTCAGCCGCAGATTGTGGGTCTGGAAAGAATGTTTTTAGGACAACCGGTTCATTCAGATGAAAGTCCAGAGGCACTTTAGGCATGTACGTTGGATTAGTTCTCAATACCACCGAGTCCGTGGTGAACTGAATGAAAGGTGCTTTAGATGTAAAAGCTTGAATATCGCTGACCCTCCTAGCCGATGTTAAGGCTAGTAACAACGATACTTTCCATGTCAGAAATTTTAGGTCCACCTTATGGATTGGTTCAAAAGGGTGACGCATTAGCTGAGATAGTACGATATTCAGATGCCATGCCGGAGGAGGTTTCCGGACCGGCGGAAACATGCGAAATAACCCCTTGAAAAATTGTTGTATGATCCTTACAGAGAATAAAGAGTTTGATCCATCTTGGCGAAACCTAGAGATGGCTGCTAAGAAGACTTTAAGCGTAGAATGTGCCAACCCTAATCTGGCCAGATGTAGAAAGAAAGGAAGAATTTGCTCTGGTTTTGCATGAATGGGATGCAGATCATTAGATTGGCACCATGTACAGAAACGTTTCCATTTAAGTTGGTAAGTCTTGATTGTGGATGGAGACCCTGGCTTTCGCCAGCACCTCCTGGCAATCTTGTGGAATATTTAGGTGTGCAAACTCCATGTGCTGAGGAGCCAAGCTGACAATTTGAGCGAGTTCGGGTCCGGATGGTAAACCCTGCCCTGCTGGGTGGATAGAAGATTCGGAATGCGTGGAAGTTGGATAGGGTTGCATTCCGAGAGCAGGAGTAGTTCGGTGAACCAGTATTGCCTGGGCCATCGAGGAGCGATCAGGATCAACCGGCATGGCTGCTTCTTCATCTTCCTGATTACTTTCGGGATCAGAGGTATCGGTGGAAAGGCGTACGCGAATATTTGATTCCAATTCAGCGAAAGGGCATCCCCACACAAGTCCCTGTGGGGAACCCAACTTGCAAAGTATGGGCATTTCCGGTTCTGGTAGGTCGCAAACAAGTCCAAGTCCGGATGCCCCCACCTCTGAAAGATGCGACGTAGAGATGGTAGATGTAGTTCCCATTCGTGAGTGCAGCCCCCGGACCTGCTGAGAGAGTCCGCCAACACATTGGCGATTCCCGGAACATGGACCGCTGACAGATGGATATTGTGAGTCAGGGCCCAACTCCATATCTCTTGTGCTTGTTGCGACAACCGGGCTGATTTTGTGCCGCCCTGCTTGTTCAGATAATGCATGCAGGTGGTGTTGTCTGTACGTATTAAGACTGAGGCCCCTTGTAGAGTTGCTCGAAAGGACTTCAGGGCTAGAAATATGGCCTGTAACTCTAGCCTGTTTATGTGCCATCTCATTTGGACCTGGTTCCATTTCCCGCTGACCGTCATGCCTTGGAGGTGTGCACCCCAGCCTGTCATTGATGCATCGGTCGTTACTATGAACCTGGGCACTTCCGCGAGGAAGGAGCAGCCCACTTGCAAGTTGGATCGGTGGGTCCACCATTGTATCGCTCGTTGCATTCGTGGGGTAATTTGAATGATATCCTCGAAGGATCCTGATATTTGGATCCACTGGCGACTGAGCTCTTCTTGTAAGGGCCTCATCCGAAGACGACAGTTGGGGGTGAGAAGAATGCAGGAAGAAAGCATCCCGAGGAAGGACTTGAACATGCGTACTGAAACGCACTTTTTTAGTAACAGTGCCGCAGCGAGTCGGTGGATCTTGTCCTGCCTGTCCTCTGAGATGAATACTTGGGCGAGGTTGGTGTCCAGTGTCGCTCCCAAGAAATTCTTTCTTGTTGCTGGCGTGAGGTGAGACTTTTCTAAGTTTATTGAGAAACCTAGGTTCTGCATCAGCGACAGAGTTCTTTGAATGTGATCTTGTGCCATGCCGAAAGAACTGGCCTTGATAAGGCAATCGTCCAGGTATGGATATATTTGAATCGATTGCAACTGAAGATGGGCCGCTATTGGAGCCAACATCTTCGTAAACACTCTGGGAGCTGACCGCAGTCCAAATGGAAGGACTTTGAACTGGAAGTCCCTGCCAGCCACTCTGAACCTCAGAAACTTCCGATGTCGTGGAAAGATCGGTATGTGGAAGTATGCATCCTGAAGGTCGAGTGTTGCCATAAACTCTCCCGCCGAAAGAAATTGGAGGATTTCCTGAAGTGTGAGCATCCTGAATGTAAGTTTCTTTAGGTATTTGTTTAAGGCTCGCAGGTCGAGGATGGGGCGCCATTCTCCCGACTTCTTGCGAATAAGGAAAAACCTCGAGTAGAAGCCTTTTCCTTTCTGATGAGGAGGTACCCTTTCGATTGCTCCTTTCCTGATCATTGTGTTGATCAGGGTGAATAGCTCCTTGAGGTGTGCTGGAGGGGGTCCTTTTGGGGGGCAATTTGGGGGAGCTTTTACAAATTCCAAAATGTGACCTCTGGCTACTACATCCAGGACCCATTTGTCTGTAGTAATTTTGGACCAATTTAAGTAATTTTGGGATATTTGTCCTCCAATTTGGTTCGGGTTGGCAAAAAGTGGTGGCAGGAAGCGTACCTCATTTCTTATTGTCTCTCCCTCGATAGTTAGATTTTCCTCGAGGTTGAGAGAAATTGCCTCTTCTCTGCCCATAAGTTTGCTGCCGATATGGCTGGAATCTTTGGTTTCCCTGGGCGGAAGAATAGGAGCGCTGTTGATTGTACCCTCCTCTATTAGAGAAATTCCCTCTTCCTTTTGCTCCACGAAAGGAAGACTTCCGGTATTGCAGAGTACCCAGCGAACGTGCCGTTTCGGTGTCTTTCTTGATGGCCTCCAGCGACTCATCAACATGCTTTCCAAATAAGAATTCTCCATCAAATGGCATGTCCATAATTCTGGATTGGACTTCCTGTCGGAAGGATGTTGCCTTCAGCCATCCTTGTCTCCTGAGAACAGCTGCACCCGCTAGCTGTCGAAATCCAGTGGCAGCAACGTCCACTGCAGCGTCAATCATTTCCGAGGAGACACACTCTCCTTCTTGAAGTATTTTCTTCGCTTCAGCTCGATCAGGCTCAGGCAGCTTGTCCATGTACGGCGAGATGTCCGACCACATCTGCCTGTCGTATCGTCCCAGAATGGCTAGGGAGTTTGCGGCTCTGATGGTCGTAGCTGCAATAGTAGAAACTTTCTTCCCGATAGAATCAAGGCGCCTCCCATCCTTGTCTGGAGGAACAGACACTTGAGACGTAGGATTAGAAGATCTCTTCTGCGCTGCCTGTGCTACCACAGAGTCTGCTTTAGCTTGTCCGATGAGGCATGCTGGAGAAGTATTTGGCGCCCTACACTTCTTATCTACTCTTGGGAGCACTGCTGGTAAAGAATTTGGCTTGGACATGATCTTCAGTCCTTCCTTCCAGATAAGTTCTATAATTGGAATTGTCCAACTTTGTTTCTGTGGTGTAGTCTTGAAATCGTACAAGAAGCAATCCTCTTGCTTTGACTCCATGGTTATCATAAACCTTCTCGTTGCTCTATCCATGATCTTATGGAATGAGGCAATGTCCACAGGTGGCGACTCAGATGTAGTAGGTTCTGCCGGAGAGGGCGTGTTTGCATTATAATCCTCATACTCCGACGATTCTGACTCATTATCCAGTTCTCCTTCCTCTTGTTCTTCATGTTCGGAGGACTCTTCCTCCCGTGGCTGAGGAGCTGAACCTTCCGACGCAGGTAACGCTGGACGTCTCTCCTCCAACGGCACAGTAGTCAATGGTTGCGTCCGCTTAGAAAGCGGAGGCATTGTCCGAGGTCTTGGTGTAGATACTGTAGATTCACCAGACTCTGAAGGCGGGAAACGTCTGTAGTAGTCACTGAGCATGTACTGCAGATTGCGAAACAAATCGTCAGGCAACTGCCTATCCGGAGCAGGCCTGTCAGCATGTGAAGTGGGCTCAGTGTCCTCCATCTCCTCCTCTACATCCTCCTGTACCTTAATCCGGAGGTCAGATGGACTTCTAGCTGCCCCGAAATTCTCATCCTCATAGGACCCTTCCTCATCGGAATCCAAGAGTTTGTCTGGTACCACAAGCGTTGAGGAAATAGTTTCCGTAGTAGCTCTCTTTTTCAAGAGTGTAGCCGTAGTTGCAGGTGATGGTAATGTAATCCCTGCTGTATGCGCTGACCAAACTTGTAAAGTGGTGCAGCTTGATAGAGGCGGCGTCGACGGGACATCTGTATGCAGTTGACTGTTTTTTCGTCGACGGTATCGTCGTCGACGGGGTCGTTGACGGGGTCGACGACGGTAGCTTCGTCGACGGTGGCTTCGTCGTCGACGAGGATCTCTTCGTCGACGGGGTCGTCGACGGTAGCATCGTCGACGGGGTCGGGGTCGTCGACGGTGGCTTCGTCGACGTGGACTTCGCCGTCGACGGAGATTTGATCGTCGACGGGAGGGCCGTCGACGCCGAGGGCTTCGTCGACGGTACCATTTTCATCGTCGACGGGGATCCAACCGTCGACATCATAGACGTCGACGAGAAACTCGTCGACGGTATCTTGGCCGTCGTCGACGGGACAATTGTCGACGACGAGATAGGCCTGATCTGGACATGAACCAGTGTAGGCGATGAAGCTGAAGACATGACAAGAGTAGGCTTTGGCGAGGAGAAAGTCATGGTGCAGGTAGTCGAAGTGGCCACATGAGAGGAAACACAGTCCCTTTTTGACGTTGAAATTGTCAATGGTGGCACCTGAGGAGGCGTTGTTTTTGAAGATTTCTTGGGAACTGATTTTGTCCCAGACTTCTTTGAGGGCGTTGAATCCCCTTTAGTAGGTGGGAGAGTTGTACTCGAAGTACTAGGCCCAGGAGCATCCTGAGAGGATTTAGACTTCTTAACCACCTTAGCCCTTAGAGATGAAACTTCAGTTTCAGCCTTCCTCTTAGTAGAAAGAAATGAAGAGCCAGAGGCACAGCTTCCTACCTCAGACACAGGGTCATCCTTGTCCTTGAGTCTGTTGAGCCACAATAGCAGTCGTCCATCTCTATCCTTGATGGTTTTAGGGGGGAAGGTCCGGCAGATCTTGCACTCCTTGACCTTATGGTCAGGATAAAGGCAATATAGACATTTCTTGTGGAGATCTTCCTTGAAAAGTCTTGGCTTCCCACAAGAGTCACAGGCCCTGAACAGGGATTTAGAAGTAGACATTTGAAAAAAAACTTGAAGAAACAGTGATGTAGAAGAAAAAACTGAGCAGAGCTCAGGGAGACTCCCTTCACACGATGTGCGGTAGAAAATCTGAGAGCCTGAGCCTCTGGGGAGAACATTCTGGTGGGTGCTGTCGCCTGATTGGCTGCAGTTTGGACTAACACATAATGACTTGGATAGTCACGAGTATGGACGTTTTTTCTGCTGTAGCTGGTGCTACTTACTTCCTGGTTTGGTATTTCTGATATTTGCTATATATTTTATGGCATTTTATTGCTTTTTTATATACCGTGGGACTCCTACTCCGACGACGGGGAATGATTCAGGCATGTGAATCTATGAAAGACACCCCTAATACTGGAGAAAACCTATGATAGTGTAGATTTTGAGACAATGTCCTTATCAGTTAGTCCTGTACCACAAAGAAGATACCCAATTCTACATTCCACCTTCATTCTTAGCAAATGTTACTGTCAGAACCCCTTTTTCAAGGGCCACGTGGCAAGCGGGAATGACTAGGCTGAACCGTGGATGTTGAGGTCTTTTACTCCCGATGTCCTGGGTACGACCTACTATGGGTCCTGAGTAACTGGTCCAAGTACTGCCCTTTTCAGCACTTAACTCTCAGTGGTAGCATGGGTCAAGCATTCAAAGGCTCTGCGAGTGGGACATGAGAAATGTACATGCAGTAAAAGCAATAATCTTTAATATTTGAATGTGGTCACACTAAGTGTAGAATACATGCACTAAATAATATAATCCCCACAGCCTCTTAAGGTCAGTGAGCTAAGCCATCCTCTGTAGAATCCTAGAGTCCCTCTGTCCAGTCTAGTGATGTAGGTTATTTCATATTCTATAGTGGAGGAGACTCCCAGATGCATCCCAAGCTAGCAAAAGCCGCAAAACATCCCAACACTTCAGTTGAGCCCTCTGTGGGTTTCAAAACTTTTAAATTTAACTTTGCTGCCACGCAGAACCTACTCACCTGAGGCATTAACGCAGGCACTACAAGAACCACAATTCCGTTTGGACACGCCCACATGGGCAGGCTCTTGAGTATGTAAGTGCACGCCAGGTTCTTCGAGTGAACAGCTGCCATTGATAAAGGGAGGACGATCCCGAAACCGGTTTGGCAAGGAACAGGAGAGATGCCTGTGCCGGAGTGCGTCTCATGCTGCATCTGATCCTGAACGAAATGGATCCAAATTTCCGACTGTGTTGCTGTTTCCCACAGAGGGCTCAACTGAAGTGTTGGGATATATATATATATATATATATATATATACATACATATATATATATATACATACTCCAAAGAGTGCCACGGACTGCAGCACCCTTGTAGAGAAAAACGGACACGAACTCAGGTAGCAAGTGCAGCAGTGTCTTTTATTTTAATTTTCTCATGTGCAGCAGGAGTGCCATGGACCGTATATATATATATATATATATGTATGTATGTATGTATGTATGTATGTATGTATGTATATATATATATATATATATATATATATATATATGTACTAGCTTACCCGTCGCGCTTTGCTGCGATCTGAGAGAAAGGAAATTGAAGGAAACCTGTTATGATAACATTCAATTTACATTGTGCCATTTTTATTGAAACCTATTCATTTTAATATGGCAAACATTTTAAAGTGTTGTTCTAATTCTGTTTCTTTATTCGAGTGCTTGTGGATACACGGTATTATTTGTTTTTCTGTCTGGTGCGTACACGAATAAATCAGAAGGTTTTCTAGTCCACACACTTGCAGCGATTGTCCTTGTGCTTTGTTGATGGTCATTGCAAAAGCGAGTCGCACCGGAAACTGTAAACCAGGGGTCTCCAAACCGGGCCTGGAGGGCCGGATGCTTGCGAGATTTTTAAAATAACTACATGTATCTCAATGGGGATATCCAAAATATCTGGCATGGATCCGGCCCTCCAGGACCGGTTTGGAGACCCCTGCTGTAAACGTTCAGTATTGGAAAGATTCTGAGGGCCCCGGGGGGCCGATATTTAACAATTCTTTTTTTTTCAGGAACCTTCGCGGGAGTGTACTCAACAACTTTTAACTATTTATTTATTTATTCATTCATTTTTTTGCCAGAAACCTTCGCGGGAGTGTACTCAACAACTTCCCAAATTTTCATGCCGATTGGATGAATGGTATAGTAATGCATAAAGGACACACGGACATACTTTAGATTTTATATATATGTAGAGATATATATAAATATATATTATTAGGTCGAGCCTAGCGCAGCTCGCATGCGCTGCTCTAGGAGATGACCTTTTGAAATCGGTCTGCACTTTCCTAACACTCGGCATCCACCTTGCGGGAGCGAGCAGTGGCGCGCTGGGGCCATCTGTTTCTAATTAGCCTGGCTGCGCTTGTTCTCTTGGTAACAGAAGGAAGTCGTTGCTTAACACATCACACGTTTCCCATTGTAATCCCTCTCTTCTGTTGTGTTCTTCTGCCACCTAGTGGCTGAAAGCACCAACAGGTGTCAGAGCAAGTATGCACTACTGCCTTGCTGTATTTTCTACGGTGGTTCATGGCGAATTAGTGTCAGTTGCCATTTCTGTTACACATAGCAAATAGATACCTACTTAATACGAAGGGATGTACAACAGCTTTAATCAAACATTTAGAAAAATTAAAACATACGCAGTGCAGAGTCCCTAATCCTGCCTATTTTCCATGCATCATCAGCGTGCAGGTGCGGTCTACACACAGCAGCACCCAATGTGCACCGATCCATGAAAAGATCGGTCTTTGCCACTTGTTTACAGCGCACTGTCTCTGGCTGTATCTTTGCTGCCTTGGTTCTTTCTATTCTCCATGCTGCTTAATCTCTTTGATGTTTCTGTTGTTGATGCTGCAACAACCGTTAATAGTGGACCCCTTGCCCCAGGACCTAAACCCTGCTGCCTTAGCTTGTTCTGTCATCGAATAAGACAGGGGACCGGCTCCCAGAATCGCTCCCCTTCGGTGGCCCCCAGCTTTTCTCCCCCTCGGACCTATGGCTTCACTTCAGGGCCACCCCCCCATAGCTAACCCTCCGATAAGACAAAACATGCCAAGTATCAGGTCATATCCCGCCTCCTGCACCCGCCTTCTCTGCCCCGGCACACACAGCACCCCTCGAACTCTCCCTCCAATTTCATACCCAGTTTGCTCCATTTCCACCTATTTGTGGACAGTTTGAAGCCTCACGTACACCAGGGGAGTCTGTCTTGCTTTATTCCACCACCGCGTTTCTCACATGATGCTGTGATCTACCCACTGCTGTAGGAGAAATAACAACTTGCACTCGGTGTCCGTTCTCGTGAGTTTCATCTTTCTGCGTTTCCTCACAGCTGCTGTTACTGCACTGTGAGCCGTCGCTATTCACATTAGGATCGATATAAAGTTATAACAAGCATTTGCAATGCAATAGGTCTCGCATTTACGAGAGTTTGAGCTATTGGCATTGTAAATGACAATGCCTTTTATTTATGTTTTAAAAACCAAAACATAAATTAAAGGCATTGTCATTACAATGCCAATAGCTCAAACTCACGTAAATGCGAGACCTATTGCATTGCAAATGCTTGTATTTCTTTTTTTTATTTTTTTTATTTTTATTTTGCAGTATACCAGTTGAAACAGAAAGGGGGTGGGAAACAGTAAGAGGGGAATCAGAAGGGAAGAAAAAAGACAGGCGACATACCGCCACAAAACCCCACACAGGAGGCGCAAAACATAGGGAGGGGCTCATCCATAGAAGAAGGGCGACAGTGCTCCATAGTCCATAGGTAGTCAACAAAGGGTCGACAGGCAATGGGGGAACTTCCACCCACTGCAGAGTCTAGTCCAGAACAGGTACCTGTAGTTCGAAAGAACCGCCCAAACTTCGCTCACAACCCAGTAGCCCTCCCTAGGCATAGCTAGTCGCAACAAAGGAGAGAAAAGAAGGAAGAACATAAGACAATTACCCCAACTATCCCCCACCCACGTCCCTCCCCAACATCACCCACCCCCCAGTGGCGGCGACCAGCAAGCACACAAAGCAATACAGACAGTCTCGAGATTAAATTTGGAAGAGATGGAGAGATCGCAGCGTTGATGGGCATACAGCTGAAGGTAAGCCTCGGGACAGAAACCTCACAAGCGGGCCCCAATTGTACATAAAGTTCTTAAAGTTCCCCAGGAAGATGTCAGAGAGGCGTTCCATACTCAACAAACGCCACAGTCGGGCATGCCACAAGGAAATAGCCGGGGTAGAGGAAGACTTCCATGCCGCCGCTAGAGTCATCTTGGCCGCACCCAAACACAACCACATAACACGCTTATCCGCCCTAGTCTGGTGTTCAAGCAGCGAGTCCCTAAGCCCTAACAGGACAAAGGCCATGGAGTTCGGAATCGGGTAACCCAAGATGTCCTTTATGTGAGATAGAATCTCAGCCCAAAACGGCTTAATGGAGGGGCAGTCCCACCATATATGAGTAAAGTCTCCCAACATCCCACATCCCCGCCAACACCTGTCAGAAGTAGCCGGAAACATGCGGTGCAATTTGGAGGGATATAGGTACCAATCAAAGATGAGTTTCATGTGCGCCTCTCTGAGGTCAGTAGAGTGATTGTGCGCAGTCACATCTCTCCATAAGGCCTGCCATTCGGTATTAGAAATGTCCCTCCCCAGTGTGGATTCCCAATGATCCTGGTATCGCGGTCGTGGTGAAACGGCAGAGTCTAATAACAATTTGTACAGGAATGAGATCGTACCCCTCATGGTAGAAGTGTGAAGAAGGAAGGATTCAAATTTCGACAGGGGTCTGGTAGCTGCGTCCACCACGGCAGGCGACGTCGCCCAATGCAGGAGCTGGAGATGTCTAAAGCGTTCCGCAGGGAGGACTCCATAGTCCCTCATACAGTTGTGGAAAGTGAGGGGATCGGCGCCATGGAACAAGTGGGTGAGGGCTCTACAGCCACCCATCCTCCAAGCATCAAAGGGACCTTCCGTCAGGGCCGGGAGAAAAGCTGGGTTGAAGTGAATCGGGGTGAATGGGGACGGGAATGTGGTCCAACGATCGTCACCGCTCACCGTGTCCCATACCTTCAGCACCGTGCCCGTGGGGGTGCTAACGTAAGCATTCTTGGGGCGATCCGCCTTGGGCTTCCAGGCCAGATCCCAGATGGAGCGGCCCGCAATGCTCCGATCCATGTGGAGCCAGTGTTTTTCCGACTTCTGTTGGGACCACTCCACGATGACCCTCAGTTGGGCGGCTTTGTAGTACAAATGCATGTCCGGAAAGCCAACCCCCCCTTCCAAGCGTGGACGCCGCAAGACTGAAAACGGAAGCCGTGCCCGGCCCCCCTGCCAAACATATCGCAGCATCACGGTCTTCAACCGGCGGAAATAGTCCAGCCCTATCGGAATAGGCAAGGCCTGAAATAAATACAGCAGTTTGGGCAGGAGCACCATTTTAAGAGCGTGTATCCTGCCCAACCACGAGATGAATTTAGGTTTCCATCGCTCCAGGTCAATTTTAACGGAAGATAACATCGGAGGGAAGTTAGCGTGGAACAGGGCGTTCACGGTGGGAGTCAACCGCACGCCTAGGTAGAGCAAGGACTCCGACGCCCAAGCGAGCGGGGTGAGCAGCTTGGTCAGTTGCACATCCCCCGCCGAGAGGGTCAGGTTTAGTACGTAGGATTTATCGAAATTAACCTTGAAGCCTGCCACTTCCTCGTAGGCAGAGAGTACCGAGTGGACATGCGGTAGCGACGTCGCCGGCTCTCCGATAGACAACAGGACATCGTCCGCAAAGAGCGAGATTTTGTGCTGCTCGCCTGTAAAGGGAATCCCAAGAATCTTCTCATTGTCTCGCACCGCCAATGCCAATGGCTCAATACTAAGAGCAAAGAGAAGGGGTGAGAGGGGACATCCCTGGCGCGTCCCTCGGGAGTGACGAAAGCTCGTGGATCTATGGCCGTTGACCAACACACGAGACGTAGGGCCACTGTAGTTAGCCTCGACCATCCTCACGAAAGAAGGCGAGAAACCGAAGGCTACGAGTGTCTGGTGTAAAAACCCCCAGTCGACGCGGTCGAAAGCCTTCTCAGCGTCGAGCCCAACTAGTATCGCGGGTATGCGAAACCGCTCCGCCTTTTCAATGAGGTGTACGACGCGGCGCAGGTTATCATGGGTCTGTCTGCCCTTGATAAATCCCGATTGATCAGGATGGATCAGAGCAGGCATCAGGTCCTGCAGCCTACCCGCCAGAATAGAAGAATACAATTTGGCGTCCAGGTTGAGAAGCGCAATCGGGCGGTAGGACGTACAAAGGGTAGGATCCTTCCCCGGCTTAGGAATAATACTGATCAGTGCCTCAGCCATGGAGTCCGTAGTTCTACCATCAAGCGCCATCGCGTTGAAGAGGGAGACCAAGTAGTCGCATATTTCAGAAGCAAACGTCTTGTAGAAGAGGGCCGTGTAGCCGTCAGGCCCGGGGGCCTTGTGCAGCTTCAGACCTTTAATGGCGTCCAAGACCTCCTCCCGGGTGATGGGGGAGGATAGTAAGTCGTTCCAGTCCTTAGAGACTTGTGGTAGAGACAGGCCCTCCAGAAATGTGGATTGCGCGCCGGGATCAAGGGCGTCGCTCGAGTAGAGCGCTGCATAAAAGCGCCCGAATATGGTCGCCTTGTCCGCATCCCTATGCTGAACAGAGCCCGCCTGATCGCGAATTCCCCCAATATAATCCTTCTCACGTTTGTCCCGGAGTTGCCGGGCAAGATGGCGACCGATCTTGTTGCCCTGGGAATAGGAGGTACGCCTAAGTCGCAGAAGGGTAAATTCCGCCCTATTATTATAATGGGCCCTCAGTTTCCCCCGCACCGCCGTCAGGGGGCGTAGGGTCACCCTGGAGGGATTCGCTTTGTGGGCCTGTTCTAGGGCAACCAGTTCCACTTCCAAAGCCTCCCTCTCCTCGCGCCTCAGTTTATTCAAGTTTGCGTTGAGGGCGAGGCACGTGCCCCGTAGAGAGGCCTTGCACGCGTCCCACGTGGTGTACACCGACGTGTCTGCGGGTGGGTTGAGGAGGAAGAAGTCACCAATCGCCTTGCGCAGGGCCTTACACGATCCCTCATCTCGCACCAGGGCTGCCGGGAAATACCACTTGCGCCAGCCATCCCCCCCAGTGGCCCAGTGTAGTCCCAGAACCACCAGGCTATGATCCGAAAGTGAAAGCGGGAAGATACTAGCTAACTGCACGTCCCCCCGCAGGGCCTGACTGATCAAGATATAATCAATGCGGGAGTACGATTGATGTACGTTGGAAAAAAAGGTGTAATCCCTGGTCTGCGTGTGGAGGAAGCGCCAACTGTCAAACAGCCCCATGTCCCCCAACTGCCGTTTAGTTCCGTCTGAGAAAACGCCAGTGTCAGCCCTGCGGCCCCCAGAGCTATCCAGACCCCTGTCCCATATCATATTGAAGTCGCCTAGTAAGAGTAAGTGACCCTCCACAAAGTCCCCCATTTTGTCCAATAGATCCTGCACAAAGCCATTCTGTCCTGCATTAGGAGCATACAATACAGCAAAAGTACATAGGCGACCACGCAACAGTCCTTTCACCAGCAGCCAACGGCCTTCCCTATCCACCCTCACACCCATGGGTTGAAAATGCAGGGAAGCTCGGAAGAGTAGGGCCACCCCTCTATGCTTCGTGGCCGCAGAGGCCCTGTAAATAAGGGGGAACTGCCTGTGACGAAGCCTTAATTCATCTTTCCTAGCTAGGTGGGTCTCCTGGAGGGCCACCACATCTAAATGGTGATCTATGATGTACTTCCATAGTTTCTGCCGCTTCTGCGGGGAGTTAAGGCCCTTAACATTCCAAGTTCCTAAGCTGACAGGCATAAGTGACAACACAGAATCCACGCCATGCTCACAGCCAGACAGCTCCGATGCCCGCTCCGGTCCCACACACGCACCCCGAACCAAGCCCAGACAAAGGAAACAGACATAGGGGCTTTAGGAAGGGATCTCAGCCACCCCCACCCCAGGAGGCCCACCCGATCGCTCCGCAAGACCTGCACAATATCCATGTTCCCAAGGCACGTAGGGGTCAAGGAAGGCACATAGCGAAACAATATGCGAAATAAAGAAGACAATGGCAAGAAAGGCCCTCCCAACACGTACTCAACACACAAGTCCGCCGCCACTCCCCGAACTCCCATCCCCAACTCAAGTCGCCCTGTCATGACAACTAAAGACAGAGCGCCAACAAAGCCACCCGCCACCCCCCCAAGAACAAATAATAACAAAATGTAATTCAAGGCACTGAACCTGAACCCCGCAGTCTTCAGTTCCAGTAGGTCACGGTTCAAAAGTCCCCCACTGGACTGGGGTCGGGGCAGGGGTATCCACCTGGGGACCCCCAGGGCCACAGTCCGGGGTGTCTTCTCCAAAAGTACTTTTATACCCCGAGGACCTCAGGCCAAGAGCCCCTCCGACGTTACTCCATAAGTTCGGGGTCACGCTGCTCCAGAGCTCGCCTGGGAACCCGTCATGGTGGCGGAGGCCACCGAGGCCGCCGCGGCCCCTCTCTCCTGCACACTAGTCGCCGAGTCCGGATGCCGCCGCTCCGGGGATGGGCCCACCCTATGCCATGAGGAAGAGCGACGCCTCCTCCGGAAGGAAGAGCCACGCGCCTCCTGTGACGGTTCCGTTTCTTCAATGCCCAGAAGATCCATCGCTTCTCGCAGGGAACTGATCTGTCGCAGCCGATTCTCCCACCGAAAGATGATCCGAAAGGGATGGCCCCAGGAGTAGGATATCTCGCGCCCCCGGAGAAAAGCGGTCACAGGCCGGAAGTCTCTACGTTTCTGCAAGGTCGACGCCGCCAGGTCTTGGTAAAGCTGGGGGTGATGGCCCCTAAATTGCAGCGAGGTAGTGACTCTTGCTTTCCTCAAGACCTTTTCCTTCAACTGAAAGTCATTCACGCAAACGAGGATATCCGGAGGCGGCCCCCCGCCCCTCCTGGGCAGCCCCACTCTATGCACTCTGTCCATCTGGACGTCACGCACCTCTTCATCTTCCAAGATTTGGAGAAACAGGGCCAGGACGTATCCACGCAGGTCCCCTGCCTCCCCGTCCCAGGGCACTGCTTTAATACGAATGTTATTTCTTCTGGAGCGGTTCTCCAAATCCTCTGCGTGGGATTGCAAATCCAGATTTTGCTCCGTAAGGCGTATGATGTCCTGTTGGAGAAGGTGCACATCATTCGCCATGCTAAGGTCATGGTCCTCCAGCGTCGCTACCCGTTCGCCAATCCCATCTACGTCCCTCCGTACCTCCCGGAGATCCGAGGCCAACTGTGTACGGAGTTCGGAAATGTCGTCCTTGATAGTCGCGAAGAGCTCCTTCATGAAGGCTTTAGTTGCCGGCGCCTCATCATCCGACTGTCTGGAGGAGCTGCTGGTTCCCGGCGACGCCGGTTGCTGCGATGATTTGGGGATTACGTCCTTCCCCGCCTTCCCCCCTTTGCGTTGCGAGCCGGACATGGCTGTGAGTCGCGTCCACGCACCTCCACTCAGGCTCTGGATAGCCGCCGCTGGGAGGCGAGACTCGGGTCAATGACTCACCCTATCAGGACAGTTCTTAGACGGCGCTATCCGCACTCTCCAGAGGACAGTCAGGGATACTCTGATGATAGTGCGGTCTCTCTCCCATCAGGCCACCACCGCTCACTGATGCTCCAAGCGTGCAAGGGTTCTCCCAGCCCCCGGGGCAGAAGGCGGGCGGAAGGCTCACACCCCAAAGTCGGCGATCAGACACGGGGCCCGCTGGGACCCAGTACAGCACGTGTCCACACCAACAGTCAAGACCCGGGAGAAGCCAGTCCGGTCCGCCACCGTCAGAGCTCCTCCAAAGTGGCGCCAAACGTTCAGTCGCCAGAGGGACCCACCACCCAGGCGGCGGGCAGCCCCGGCGTCCCGCTGTCCAAGAGCAGAGCTAATAAGCTGAGCTGCAAGTCCACCGCTCCACCCTGGCGCCAACGCAAAGCTGAAAGGCGCAGCCACGCCGGCGGAGCCTCCTTCGGAAAAGTACACCACAAGCGCAATGCCAGGCCACTCCACAGCGTCCCCCAGCAGAGCCAAATGTACCCAATGCTGACCAAAGCTTCGTCACCACCGCGATCCGGCCGCCAGACTCGTGCGACCCTCCTCGCGTTATGCGGGCGTGGGCACGACCACACGGCAGCTCCCCAGTCGCATCCACTCTCCAGGGCCGAGTCCGGAAGTCCCCAGCGTGGCGCGCGTGCCTGGGCGAATATTCGGCCTCGCTACCTCGCTGCTCTTTCTGTCCTCCTCCGCCAGTGGACACACCAGGCTGCTGCCCTCCGAGCAGGGGGGTCTACCTGCTCTTCCCTCGCCGGGTCCGTGCGGCAGCGCTCAGAGCCGCTCCGTGGTCTAGGGGCCGCCTCCCGACCTGGTGTCCGGCCCCTCCGGCAGCCCCAAGCAGCGTCCAGCCACCGACGCGGCCCGCCGAGCTCCCTTCTCAGCGCCGGTCAGCAAGCGCTCCTCCGCCGGTAAGAGCCGGCTCTTGCCTCACCCGCTCAGCGCGGTACAGTCAGCGCCGAAGCAGCGCCAGGGCCCGGGTCCGCTCCGCCTCCTCCGGCCTCCAAGTCACGCGAGGCCGCCGCCTCACAGGCCGCAGCTCTGCTCCTTACTAACGGCTCCTGTCGGCCACCCTCCGCCGAGGCGACGACACCGGGGCACTCCGCAAGCAATCGGCAGCCTCCGCCGAGCAGGCAGCACAGGCAAGGCACCTTGGGACCCCGCAATAAGTTGCTATGCAGGATCGGCGTCGGAGAGGCTCGAGAAAGCGTCCTACTCCGACGCCATCTTGGCCACGCCCCAATGCTTGTATTTCTACATAAGGAATTATTTATATTACCAATGATAACAGTCACATTTTTCACCAGAATGCTGCTTGCAGCGCCGCAGATTTACAGAACACCAACATCATCAGATGTCTGCTGGCTAGAGCGGTGAATTCCAAAGAAAAGCAACACTGAAAGAAAGGGGCATGGGCCTGCGTTTTCAGTTCACTATAACAGCTTGAAATCTCTAAACAAAGGACATTTCAGAAAACTGAAAATACTAAAGTGTTTGGAATTATCTGTGCACCATAACTTGTACAATGTACACCTCACCTCACACATGCTACCACCATAAGCCAGGCAATGTTTCACTGCACATGGTAAGTCATGCTCTTTGCACACCAGTAGTGAAGTGTCATTACTGGTAGTGGCTTGTTTTTAGGTCTCGCTAGACGTAAGCAAAAGCGAAGCTTTTGCGTCTAGCGAGACAACTAATGTAATCACTTTCAGGGGAATGTAGACAGCAGACTGTCACGAGCGTCTCCTGCCGGAGATTCTACCTCGTAAGCGCGCACGTCGCCGTCCCTCATATTCCCATGCAAAGAAAGGCACACTGAACACACACATGCAGGCAAGAAGGCACACACACACAGGAGCGCACCTACACACATACAAAGCCCCCCCACACCCCCCCCGCCGACGCCGCATACATAGAAGTCCCCCCCCACCTGCCGCCGCCGCATACATAGAAGGGCCCCCCACCCACCTCCCTGCCGCCGCCGTCGCATAAATAGAAGGGCCCCCCCTCCCCCTGGCCGCCGCCGCCGCATACATATAAGCCCCCCCCTCCCCCGCCGCATACATAGAAGTTCCCCCCCCACCGCCGTATACATAAAAGTGCCCCCCCAGGTGCCGCATACATGCAAGCGCCCCCCCAGGTGCCGCATACATGCAAGCGCCCCCCCACACCATACATGCAAGCGCCCCCCCCCCACACCATACATGCAAGCGCCCCCCCCCCTTACCGTGATTCTAAGGTCTTGCAGCCTCCGCGGGGCTCTCCCTCGGGCATGAGCCCCGCGTCACCAGCACTGCTTTCCCGTGGGCGCATGCACGGGCTTCCGAAGACGGAAGTCCCGCCCCAAGGAATGTTTCGCTTTCGGAGCTGGTTTTGCTGGGAGGAGGGGGAAGGAGCCAGGTGCTGGTCCCGCGTTGGCACACTTGTTTTTGTATGGTTTCGGGTGCTCAGTCGCACACCAAGGTAATTTGGAGAAAGCTTCTCTTCACTTCCAGCCTGTCAGTATGTTTGAAGTATAGAATGCGTGTGATGGCGCATTTACTTTTACAAACCGCGGAGCAACGTTCTTTCGTAATAACGTTTTCCCTCTTTACGATGCTTGTTTCACCCATACTCGCGTCTGTTACGTGCTCTGCAGGTCACAGTTTCGAATCGAAACTCTCTCGACGTTTCACTCTTCGTTTTTTTCGACTCCCACCTCCCTCCGCTTTTTATGTTTTTCGTTTATACACTGATAAATGTAATGTAGGATCCCTGCTTATCTTGTAGCATTTCTTCATTTCTTATCATGAAGATGAATTAAGGGCTTTTCACATTCGTTCGCACACCGCCCTTCTCCACATCCCTTCCCGCCAGGTATCTTTCCTTCCTCTCTTGAAAATAAAAGGGTTTTCAAGCAGTGGCTAAAAATCCTTCGACGGCTCAGCTTTTCATCTTTTCTGCTGAGTTTAAAAGTTTGCGCTTTTGAGTTGGTTGGACTTCGTTTTCCATCTCAAACTTTCATTCTCCTCTTTTAATTTAATCTGAGGAACATTTTTAAATGAGTTCGGATCCCATTGCCCTCCGCCTTTCACCTTGATAAAAATGTGTGCCTTTGCACTGTGAATGGTAGCCACTATTTACCAACGCACACATGGAATGCCAGCGTAGCCTGTGGCAGTGACGGCTCTGCTGCTAGAAGCAACGAGGAGAGGGGTGCACGGACACCAGAACCGAAGGGGGCTCTACTTCCGGTGCGTCTACGTAAGAGGATGTTGAAAATAATGAGTTGGGAAAAGAGGCGCTGTTTAAACAATATCTCCTTTCATAGTGTGCTTGTGAACCGGCGGCGAGTTCAAACCCGGCCTCCCCACCTCCAAGGTCGACAGATCATGCCGTTACGACACATCCTCTGTCCTGTCGCTTCACTGTATTTTTTTTTACCATTTAATCTGTAGCACTCCGAACAAGTGCATGTTTTTACAGACTGATCCCCCAACATTGCTGCACCCGCCATCCTCTGCCCTGGTCATTACTTTCACCTGCCACCCCACCCTGTCATTGCTTGTTTCGGAAGTTGTCATCTTTTGTATGTACTGTTCGTGAATTTCTCTCATAAACCTTTACAGTAGTTGACTTTGACTAGAGAATTGCTCGAACAGTTGTGCACAGGTCAGCCACCGTTCCAGATGAGAACAGCTCACGTTTTACGTGTTCTGATCACCATGCTTGTTTTTCTCTGCTATTTCCTGGAAGCATTCACCGTCCCTCTCAATCGCCTCACTTTACTCAGTTTTAGGATGTTGTCTCTTTTGGATTTTCTTTAGTGAGTGCCAAATGAGGTGAGCATTTTCTTTTTCTTTTTCAAAACTGAGATGGATTAGTAAATAAAAAGTTGCGTGAAATGCGTTTTTTTTATATAGCGCTAATGCGCTTTATTATAGCAAGCATTTGCAATGCAATAGGTCTCGCATTTGCGAGAGTTAAACATATTAGCATTGTAAATGACAATGCCTTTTATTTATGTTTTGAAAACCAACACATAAATAAAAGACATTGCCATTTACAATGCCAATAGCTCAAACTCTAACAACTGCGAGACCTATTGCATTGCAAATGCTTGTTCAATCTGAAGGAGATTCGCTTCGATTTCTTCGATTTCTTCCCTCTCTCTTTTTTTTGTGCCCAATTATGTTCTGGGCTCTGTACGCCTTCCAGTTTGTCGTGGTAGACTCTACAGATCCTAAATGTTCCTAAAGTCTAATTTGGTGTCATTCTGATTTCTTGGGCAACTTTAGAGTCTTTAAGTTCCCAGGCATTAAGTTTCCAGCCTTTTATGACAGGGTGGTTTTCCTTACCCACTGTAAGCCATAAAGGTGAGTGGTCAGAGAGGGCCTCTAGCCAAATATTCTGCTTTAGTAATTTCAGTTACTTCTCCAGCCGGGACAAAAATATAGTCAATTCTGGAAAAGACTCTATGTGCTCCTGAATAGACTTAGAATGCCTTGGTGTGATCTGTGCCAGACGTGTTAGTCCTAGTGTTTCAGTGAACCGTTTGATTGCGTGTCCTTAGGATTACCTACAAATAACGTGGTGCGATTCATTTG
Source organism: Lissotriton helveticus (assembly GCF_964261635.1). NCBI lineage: Eukaryota > Metazoa > Chordata > Amphibia > Caudata > Salamandridae > Lissotriton > Lissotriton helveticus. The sequence continues at coordinate 104,584,500 of NC_136069.1, forward strand.
GGGGTCTATGACATCATTAAAGACTCCCCCTATTAAGTGAACATTTGAACCCACCTGTGGGAGTATGTCAGTGAGCTTTCTAGCATTAGTTTCTGTAATTGTGGGGGAGCAAACACACTGATTAGCGTAATGTCTTTCCTGTCCCTGATCCATTTTACCGCCACGCATGTCGCATTGGGGTTTATCCATGTTCATTCCACTCTGAATAGTGGGGATTTCCTAATAAGAATTGGGACCCCTCTCGCGCCTGTAGAGAAGCCAGCGTGTGCTAGCAATTTATATGCCCCCATAACCAGGAATCCACACTGTGTACCGTTCAGATGTGTTTCTTGGAGGAATATGACCTCTGGCTTTAATCTTTTGATGTGTGCTGCTATAAGGCCCCTTTTAACCTTATTTCCCTACCCATTCATGTTCCAGGACAAGACAAAGTAAGTGTTGTAACGGTGTTTCATCAGGTTGCTCTAGTATAGGTCGACTGGCATTTGTTGGAATTTTCCTTGTGTGTACTACGTTCCTGCTGCCAGGAACACTCTTTAATTAGAAGCTACTACTGGTTACGTACCAACTATAGCACGTTAGAAGAAAAAAAAAAATGAGAGGCTCATTAAAAAGTTGAAAAAGCAATGCATTAAAAAAAGGGGGGGGAAATGAGAGGCTCATTAAAAAGATGAAAAAGCAATGCATTAAAAAAAGGGGAAAAAATGAGAGGCTCATTAAAAAGATGAAAAAGCAACGCATTAAAAAGCCTTGTGTTTGGAGCACTCGAACCCTGTTGCATCATGGGAACGGGCCAGCCTGTTATTTCTTCGGAGAAGCTAACAGAAGACAAACTTTCTAAATCTTTATGTTGGGGAAGCTCAAAATTTGTTACAATGAAACTCTATTTCAATCCTTCCATAGCTACCTCCGGGTGTATGGACTTTTGAAGTGCATTAATAAACACTGCCGGTTTTAAAAAAACTGGTTATGACAGGCAAGAAATTACCATGTAATATGGATATAGATGATCCTTTCTATCTCCTGTTATTCAGTGGGAGCTGCCACGTTAGATGACGGGTCCCAGGAGAGAATGCGCAATGGCATGCCACCACATATAGTCGCCATCTTGAGAGGGGAGATTTTTATAGACATTTAGAACATTAAAAAGAAGTTCCGCTTCTCTGCACATAGATGTCTCGGCCATCTTACACATATGTATTTATTGAATCCAATACACATGAAGAAACAAGCCCTTTCACTAGCCATTTATTCTTAACAAAACATGTTTTACTGTTCTTTAGTATAATTTTTACATGAGAATTGAATATGTAGATGTGAATTAAAAAATATAAATTAATCCTTTAAGATATCAAGTACCTATTGACAACACAACAATGAATTTTTTTTGTATTTGTGCAGGTTAGTATCCTTGGTTTTCAGGCATACCTTTCTTCCTTTCTTTCAGAAGAAAGGAAAATCCTTCCAGTCAGAGATGGTCACTATGTTCAGTAAGAAGTATTACCTTGGAAGATATGGGCAGCAAGATAAGTTGCTCAAATCATGCAAATCAATCAGCTAGATGTCAGATGAAATGTTGCACAGCGTTCTAGGTCTATCAAGTCCAAGGTTCACCTTTTCTCTAAGGGTGACTTCAAGCATGTGTTTCTGAGCTGTGCTGTTTTATTAGTGACACCTTCTATCTGTCTTTATTACAGTGTCAATCAAGATCTTGTAAAGCGTGACTACACACCCGTTAGGGTCTCAAGGTGCTGAGTGGAGGGGGGGATGTGTGAAATCTGCAGTTCAGTCGAAGAGCCAGGCCTTGAGGTCTTTCCTGAATTGTGGCAGCGATGGTGATTGTCTGAGGTGTGGTTCTAAAGTAGTTTACAACCTCTGAAGACCTCAAGGTATTGAACACTGGACTAACATTTCAATTAGTAATTCCAAAGTTATCTGAGAAAATGACTAATTCGCCTTGACCACTTCAGCCTACTATTATAAATTACTTCTGGATTCCATCTTCAACATGGGGTTGAGACTACTCATCTGAAATAAGTCATTGTAGGGTAAGATGTATATGCTGATCTTCTGCGACTCTTAGACCACACAATTCCATACTGTCATTTATTAAAAGGCAAGAATGTCTGTTGTTCACCTATGAGATGATGTCAATTGTTTCTACAGGTGGATTTAGAGGTTGTGAAATGCTTATGAGACCTCAAAAATAGTATTGCTTGGCAGCTGATATAGAGCTATTAAATTTGCCATCATTATAAAAACCTGTCTTCTTAATGTGTAAAATGATAACTGGAACCAAAGTCCTCATAAATCTCTCCATATCTTAGTGGGACTTCGTCAGTATCAAGATACGGGCACAACACTTTACATCAGAAGCAGTTGATATTCTTGGAATATCCCATGTCCCACCTATAAATTATCTTGGTTTGGTGCAGGCACACTGTGAAAGAGGTCATACTCCAGTCCATCTTTTATGATGGAATGACACAAGAGCAGACCAAATCCACATCCTAGGACACTGGTGAATAAAGTCTGCATCAACAAATATAATGCTCTTGTACTAACTAGGTGGTGGCATTTTAACATGGAAAAGTAGGTGGACTGGACAGAGAAGGAAACGCTCTTACCAATGATAGGTGCCAAAGACCCTAAAAGGGTCCACAAATAATGTCAGAATCATGCCCATGAAAGAGTTTATTCAATAGAGCTAAGACACCCGCTTTTTTACAGCATGAAAAATAGATTAAATAGCGGATGCAATGAACTGTACTTTTAGAAGGGGTCCCTCACAATGAGCTAAAAATAGGGTGTACATGGGCAAGAAAAAGATGCAGTTCCCATGCTGGATATAATATCCTATCGGACTACGTCTTCGGTATCTTGTTGCTTTTGAAAACTAGCCTTTGCAGCACCTTGTTTGAAAAGTGAGCAATGACTTAAGGAAGTTAATGATAGTTCATCCAATGAACAATCTTAAATGAACAAGAGATTCCAGAGCGCTATTGCGGTTTGGATAAAACAAGAACAACTGTTGTACACACAAAAAGTATACCAAACGATACTGAATATGCACTTTAAACTAGGGTCCTCATTGGGGTTTGTCAGTTAGAGTCAGAAAATGGGGTGTCTTTGGCAGTGCATCAAGAAGTCTAAAGAATTGAAATATCGAGCGCCAACGTGATGCGGGTGAGGTGTTATGTGATTCCGACAGTTGTAGAGAAGGCATATGACGACAAATTAATGTTTGAGATGCTGAAACTTGTTGACGGCCCTTTCCCCCGACTGTACACCAGCCAGTACTGACCCATTCTCTGTGTAAACAACAGATGGCACATGGAATCCTTTTGATGCCTAGCAAGCCTATCTCGGGCAAGGCCACACTCCCAAATTATGTTATTCTGCAGACTGTGATTGTTGGTTGTAGTTAATGACACACTCTGAAATATCCTTTGTAGAAGCAAATAACAGGAAATACCCTATTTCATAGTCATTTTCTCCAATTTGGAAGAATGTAATTCTCAGCATGCCCTGTTTGATATCAAAGCTGTGCTGCTATAGGTGGAGAAGTTGTTCCATCCACTGTGCTTCCTTATTAACTGGTACAGCTTTCATTCAAGAGAAGTTCAAGTTCAAGTTCAAAAATTTGTATAGCGCACTACTCACCCAGAGGGTCTCAAGGCGCTTGAGGGATGGGGGGTATTTTACTTATCGAATATCCAAGTTTTTAGTTGCTTTCTGAAGGAGAGGTGGTTCTGTGTAAGGCGGAGGTGGGTGGGGAGAGAATTCCAAGTTTTGGCCGCTAAGAAGGAGAAGGATCTACCTCCCATGGTGGATCTATGGATGCGCGGAATTGCGGCGAGGGCTTGATTGGACTATCGCAGTTGTCGGGTGGGGGTGTAAAAGGACAGGCGCGTGTTGAGGCATTCGGGTCCTAGGTCGTAGAGGGCTTTGTGTGCGTGGGTGAGGAGACGGAACGTTATTCTCTTGTTGACGGGGAGCCAGTGGAGGTCTTTCAGGTGATCGGAGATGTGATCTTGGCGGGGGATGTCTAGTATGAGTCTGGCTGAGGCGTTTTGGATGCGTTGGAGTTTTTTCTGTAGTTTAGCTGTGGTTCCGGCGTAAAGGGTGTTTCCGTAATCCAGTCGGCTAGTGACCAGTGAGTGGGTGACCGTTTTTCTTGTTTCGGTGGGGATCCAAAGGAAGATTTTTTTGAGCATGCGTAGGATGTTGCAGCATGATGATGAGACGGCGTTGAGTTGTCTGGTCATCGAGAGGGAGGAGTCCAGGATGAAGCCCAGGTTACGTGCGTGGTCCGTTGGTATGGGTGCGGTTCCCAGGGCCGGTGGCCACCATGAGTCATCCCAAGCAGAGGGGGATGAGCCTAAGATGAGGACTTCCGTTTTGTCCGAGTTCAGTTTTAAACGGCTGTTCTTCATCCACTCGGCTACATCTTTCATTCCTTCGTGTAAGTTGGTTTTGGCGGTGTTTGGGTCTTTGGTGAGGGAGAGGATCAGCTGGGTGTCGTCAGCGTAGGAGATGATGTTGAGGTTGTGTTGCCGCGCGATGGATGCGAGGGGACTCATGTATACGTTGAAGAGGGTGGGACTGAGTGATGATCCTTGTGGTACGCCGCAGATGACTTCGGTGGCCTCTGATCTAAAAGGGGGGAGGCGGACTCTCTGGGTTCTTCCGGCGAGGAACGAGATGATCCAGTCCAATGCTTTTCCTTGTATTCCGACGTTGCTGAGGCGTTGTATGAGGGTGCTATGACACACTGTGTCGAAGGCTGCGGAGAGGTCAAGTAGGATGAGGGCAACTGTTTCTCCGTTGTCCAGTAGTGTTCGAATGTCGTCTGTTGCTGCGATGAGGGCGGTTTCGGTGCTGTGTTTGGCTCGGAAGCCGGACTGTGATGGGTCGAGGGATTTGTTGGATTCGAGGAAGGCGGCGAGCTGACTGTTGACGGCTTTCTCAATGACTTTGGCAGGGAATGGGAGGAGCGAGATGGGGCGGTAGTTCTTAAGTTCAGTGGGGTCTGCTGTGGGTTTCTTCAGGAGGGCGCTGAGTTCGGCATGTTTCCAGCTTTCTGGGAAGGTGGCAGAGTTGAGGGAGCAGTTGATGACGTCTCGGAGATGGGGTGCGATGATGGAGTCTGCTTTGTTGAAGATGTGGTGGGGACATGGGTCGGTTGGCGATCCTGAGTGGATGGAGTTCATCAGGCGGATGGTGTCTTCAGTGGTGATTGGGTTCCAAGCGCAAAGGTTGTTAGAGGGGGTTTTGGTTCGGAGGTAGGTGGAGCGGACTGGTCTCCGGGCTGGTTTTCAAAGCGGTTATGTATGTCGGCGATTTTGTTGTGGAAGAATGAGGCTAGGGAGTCGCAGAGGTCTTGGGAGGGAGTGATGTCGTTGGTGCCGGCGGTGGGGTTGGTAAATTCTTTGACGATGTTGAATAGTTCCTTGCTGTTGTGGGCGTTGTTGTCAAGTCGATCCTTGAATGCTGATTTCTTGGTGGATCGGAGCAGTTGGTGGTATTTGCGGGTGGCGTTCTTGAAGGTGGTCAGGTTGTCAGTGGTTGGGTTTTTTCTCCAGGCTTTCTCGAGAGTGCGACAGAACTTCTTGGATTTCTTAAGGTCATCGTTGAACCAGGGGGCTTTTTTGCTACCTTGCTTGAATTGATGGTTTTTCAAGGGTGCTAGTTCGTCGGCGCTGAGGCATTGTGTGAGGTTGGTGGCAGCTTGGTTTGGGTCCAATGATTTGGCAGGAGGGTTTTGGTGGAGCGATGTGAAGAGCTGGTCGGTGGTAATTTTGTTCCAGTTTCTTCGGGGAACTGGTTGTGGGAGGTTGTGGGTTGTGGACTTTTTGTAGTTGAAGTGAACGCAGCTGTGGTCTGTCCAATGGAGAGCTGTGGTGTGGTTGAAGGAGATGTGCTTGCTGGAGGTGAAGATTGGGTCGAGCGTGTGCCCGGCATAGTGGGTGGGGGTATCAACAAGTTGTTTGAGTCCGAGGTTGGCCAGGTTGTCCAGGAGGGCGGTGGTGTTGCTGTCGTTTTTCTTTTCAAGGTGGAATTTGAGGTCTCCCAGTAGAATGTAGTCCTTGGAGGGGAGGGCGTGTGGGCTGATGAAGTGGGTGATGTCTTCGCTGAATTGTGTGCGGGGTCCTGGTGGCCTGTAGATGAGGGTGCCTCTGAGTGTGGTCTTGGGGTCGGTGTGGATCTGGAAGTGAAGGTGTTCGGCGGTTTTGAAGTTGTCGTCGGAACTGGTCGTGATGCGGATGGTGTTCTTATGGATGATGGCGATGCCTCCTCCTGTTTGGTTGGTGCGGTCTTTTTGGATGATCTTGTAGCCGTCCGGGATGGCTTTGGCGATGTCTGGAGCTGAGGAGGTGTTCATCCAGGTTTCTGTAAGGAATGCGACGTCCGGCGATGTAGTGGCGAGTAGGTTCTAAAGGTCAATGGCGTGTCTGTGGACCGAACGGGTGTTGAGTAGGATGCATTTCAGGTGGTTAGTGTTGGAGCTCTGTTTGGAGTTAGTGGATTTGGTGTGGGTCCTGATGCAGTCGAACTTGCAGGAGCGGCAGGTGAAGAGTCCATGGGTGTGTCCTGGGGCGGCTTGGTAGCAGTTTGGGAATCGGCCGGGGTTAAGTGCTGAGAGGGTAGCGTCGTCGTACGTTATGCGGGCGGAGTGGGATTTGCGGGGAACAGGGGGTATGGCACTGGGCGCGGTCCAGGCGCGGACGGGGGTAGACGGGCTTACCTTTGGCGCACCTTCGGCGCGCATGGGGCGCGCCTGCTGCGCGCAAAAGCGTCTGTCATAAGTGGATAGTGGAGGGGGGTGGGGCGAGGGAGGAGCAGCTGGGAGACGGGAGCGGGGTGGAGGGACGGGCTGGGAGGCAAACAAACAACAAAATAGCATCAGCAACAAAAGCGAAACCAGGTGCAGCAAACACACAGGCAATGCGATATAGCGCTACGATGTGGCACAATTCAAATGCAAGCAATATTACAGTCCAGCGCAGCGCTACGATACCAATCTGGCACGGTATGAATCAGGCAATGTAGCAGTCCAGCGCTACGAGATCAGGGAGCGTGGGGAGCGACCACCTCTGCAGGAGTCAGGATGGTCACAGCGCTGGGGAAGGCAGGACGATTCCTATGCTATCTGTGGGAGGGAGGAGCAGCTGGGAGGCGGGAGCGGGGTGGAGGAACGGGCTGGGAGGCAAACAAACAACAAAATGGCATCAGCAACAAAAGCGAAACCAGGTGCAGCAAACACACAGGCAATGCGATATAGCGCTACGATGTGGCACAATTCAAATGCAGGCAATATTACAGTCCAGCGCAGCACTACGATACCAATCTGGCACGGTATGAATCAGGCAATGTAGCAGTCCAGCGCTACGAGATCAGGGAGCGTGGGGAGTGACCACCTCTGCAGGAGTCAGGATGGTCAAGAGAGTGCCTCATTTTTCATACTTAACCCCTTCGCTGCTGCCGTCGGCCGTCGTGCAAGCTACCTACCTGGTGCTGCGCACGTCCAACGGCCGACGCGGCCGCACCAGTTTCTTCGAACGTTCAGCACTGGCGCTGAACGTTCGAAGCAGGAAATGGGTTAAAGAGAGTCATCTGGGTGTTTTGCTCTATTTCCACAGAAACAAAACAACCACATGCAAACCCATTAAATCCCATAAAGCTGACTGGCACACAGAAAGCTTTTACGCGATCTCTTTAATGCTAACGGAGTAAGAAAATGCCACCAAGCCTTGCTTCCGCTCGCAAGGTCAAAGCCCCCAAGTAATAGCAGTCCCGGCCAGTATGACTCGCTGGTGGGTAGAGGTATGGGAGGGGTGAGGGGGGAGGTGGCGGTTTGGGGGGGCGGGCGGTTGTGGGGAGAGGTTTCATTTATTTCTTTAAGTTAACTTACCTTTGCCGGCCAGGTCCCACGTCGTCTCTGCTTCTCTGTTCCTCACAGGAAGCCTCCCTACCCTCCCCAAAGCCAATCATAATGCTGCAATGTCAGAGTTGTGATTGGTTGTGACGCCGACCACACAGGAGTCTATGGGGAGGCCATTTCCTTCATGTAAGGTGCATGCAGCCTACATACAGAAAAGGCAGAGTACCTATCACTGGTTTGGTCGGCCTGGTGCCGGCCAAACACTCCACGCCCTCAGAGTTGGCAAGCCACTGCTCCCCTGCCCTAGAGAAGGACCGCCCACCAGCCCGTCCCCAACCAACCCCTTCTGATATCTCACAGTGCAAGAAGCATATGTTTCTGCATCACGCACTGTGAGAAAGCAGTGGGGCGACGCTCCTCCGCCCACATCACATGGAGGAGCCGCCCCAAAGTAATAGCATGCCTGGTAACATTTATTACCACTGTGGAACAACAATTTAAAGTGGCTGCACAATCAAATGGAGGAACTATGTCCTAAAGGCTTTCCCCTTTTCATCTGCATTTTCCACGCACCAGCACTTTGTGTTTGTCTGTCCCAACTAAGGAGACTTAATAAAGATTACTTTAGGGATCAGCACGCAAACCGTACTTTTGAATAGTTTTATTCTGGTAAAATACAACCCTTTCTTCAGTTCTATCTGCTGTGCATTAGCTTTTCGGGTAGTATCAAGGTAAATTATAGAACAGCTCATGCTCTAGTACTTCACCTTGTGTATTCTTGAATTAATCAGGACATTTACTTAAGTGACCTTGGGCCAGATGCATCATGCATTTTACTCCTCGCAAACAGACCGAATTGCAGCATCGGCCCATTTGCAACCGCAAAAAGTGCATTTCCATTGCAGCAAACCCAATTTTACGATTCGGTAACCTGTTACCAAATCGCAAAAAGGGTTTGCGATTTGCTATTTTGAAGGGGCGTGTTTAAGGTGTCCCTTCCAAACAGCCTATCCTAACGGTATGCATGAATGTTTTGTGACCGTGAATGCAGTTGCAAAACATTTGCATTTTACCACCTACTTCAAGTAGGTGGCAAACCCATTCGCAAATTGGAAGGGGTCCTCAAGGGACCTCTTCCCCATGGTGAATGTTAGTAAAATTATTTTTTAAGCGCAGGCAGTGGTCCCAAAAGTCCACTGCCCGCTCTTTAAAAATGGAAAAAAAAGTTTTGTTATTTTAAAACATTCTGTTTTCCTTTAAGTAAAAGGGGCTGCATTTAAAAAAAAAAAAAGCATTGTTTTATTTAAAAGCAATCACAGATATGGTGGTCTGGTGAGCCCAGCAGGCCACGATACCTGTGATTTTTGCGATTCCTAGGGGTCGCAAATTGCAACCTACCTCATTAATATTCATGAGGTAGGTAATTTGCGATCCCCTAGTAATCGCTAAAAGTGCTAAACACATTTTCATGCATTCGGTTTTGCGATTTCTTAATTGTGAATCACGACGATTCGTAATTAGGAAATCACAAAACAAGGCCTTCATACATCTTATGTTTTACTATGTGCTTATTCTTTGAACTGATTGTGTGCCGTTTAATACTGTATTCCTATATCATGTAATGGCTTTAATTAACTAAATCATGAGGATTAATAAACTATATTTACGCCAGAAAGCTGTGTGCTGCTTTACAGTAGCAAAACATGTTCCCCGATGGAAAATACCGACAGAGCCTCAAAACACACACCGATTTATTCGCAGCATACTTGTCTTGGCTGATCAGAAAGTTCAGAGCACGAGCCAGGCACGGAGACAATTAATGTTCCAACTTTCCCTCTCAATGAGGAGGCAAACACATGGCCAATTCACACAGACGTTAACACTCACTTAAAAATGATTAAATAATCATCTGCGAACTTTTAATGAACATTCCGCAGCACTGCATGCATCATTTACATACAGCGACTGGGTTTATTAAATTACAGCCTTGGGGTTAGTTCCTCTTGCATTCTGCCTCGAACAGCACAACAACGGCACTTCCTTAAACCTCAAGATATATTTACAGAAGCGAGTCGAATAAAAAGCTTAGTTCAGCATGGGAAAACAAACAAGTTGTGAAACAGCTGTCAGCAGGAGCATGGCTCGTTTTGCTGAGTCACTCTGCAATAACATCAGCTCTGCACAAAAAGTGCACCCTCATCGTGCGTTCGAGTTATCACACGGCAGCAGGCTGACACGTGACCTGTCCAAGCCTCGTGCCCAGGAGTGGCACGATGGGGGATCTACTGCAGGTCACCCAGCGAGCAGTCGAAGCCTCGTGCCCAGGAGTGGAGCGAGGGGCGTAGAAAACAATAAATGTCAATATGGAGGGCCTTACAACAAGTGCAACTGGATTTATGCGATTGTGCGGTTGCAGCAATGTTCGCATTGTTATAGATTTGCCACATAATCCACCATCTGCCGCACAATCTGCAGATTGTAATCCAAAACAATTTGTTTCTAGCTGAAGTGGTTCAAAAGTTAGTAAAAATGCAGTCCACGTGCTGCCGCGCAGTGGAAGGCCCTTTGCAAAGCTGGAGTGGACACCTTTCTGTTGCTTAGTGCTATATTTGGGTATTAAGCTGGTACTAAAGAGGTGCAACTAATGTCCAGATATTGTTACCAAGTGTTAGCAAGGCGTCCCCGGGGGAGGCAGAAGATGTCTGACTGACCACCCCTAGGTCCACCTCTCCGTCGAGGAGTAGCCGAGCGTTTGCTGAGAGGCCTCCTGAATGAGGGTCCTCTCCTAGGATCGTACAGCAGAGTAATCACAACACTACAGATGGACACCACACAAGAAGTTAAGTTCTCAAGCTTTTATAGGGAATAAACGGTTGCTGGTTCTTGGCAGTATGTACAAGCAGATCGAGGGATCTGGAAAGTCTCTTAAAGGGGGGTAAGGTAGCGGGACAGTCTTACTCTGGGCGGAGGAAGGGATACCCTACGCACAGCTCTCAATCCTCGAGCTGGGGGGTTCCGAGATGTTCGAGCCGCGGCAGCGCCAGCAGGCTTGCAAGGTGGTTCAGCGAAGTAGGCCGCGGCAGCGCCAGCAGGCTCTCAGGTGGTTCAGCAAGGTAGGCTGCGGCAGCGCCAGCGCCAGCAGGCTCTCGGAAGGTTCAGCAAGGTAGGCTGCGGCAGCGCCAGCAGGCTCTCAGATGGTTCGACAGGATAGGCCGCGGCAGCGCCAGCAGGCTCTCGGAAGGTTCAGCAAGGTAGGCCGCGGCAGCGCCAGCAGGCTCTCGGATGGTTCAGCAAGGTAGGCCGCGGCAGCGCCAGCAGGCTCTCAGATGGTTCAGCAAGATAGGCCGCGGCAGCGCCAGCAGGCTCTTGGAAGGTTCAGCAAGGTAGGCCGCGGCAGCGCCAGCAGGCTCTCAGAAGGTCGTCGGGTTACGGATGAGTTCGTCTGGTGTCGGCCGTGACAGCGTCAGCAGGGCTTCCAGTCCAGGATACAACTGAAGTCTTAATCCAGGGCTGCCCCAGATATAGGTCTGGAGGTCTTTGAAGTTCGGACCCTCGCGCCTGGGGGGTCAGAGGGGCCGGGATGATGGTGTCCAGACACCCAGCAGGGGGGTGGAGCCAGCGCCCAGGGAGGCCGGAGGGCGATCGATACCAGGCGTCCGGGGACGGCTGGAGGCCCATCGAAACTCCCCTTCCTCCGGGATCTGTTGAGTGGCTACTCGACCACCTGGGTGGATCTTGGTGCCTCGATGTCGGGGCTTCGCTGGGGCCTGGGCTGGGGCCGAGGCCACGTGGTTGTGACGTGGCGGGTCCACGATGGAGTCGGGCACGGCCTCGTGCTGAGGTCGTGATGGGTCTACGCTGGGGTCAGGCCTGCGCTGGTGGACCGGGATGGTAGCCGGCCCTGTGGGGTTGGGGCGTGCAGGATCGGGCCGAATGGGCCGCCCGAGGTCTGGTGGAGGGCGGATATCCTCCTGGGCCCGCCATGCGGGAGGGTAGGACCACGCCATGAGGCCGGGTCCAACACGCGTCCCCCCCAGCTGAAGGCAGGGGAGAGTCACCCATCTTCTTGGGGATTCTCCTCGCCAAGGCGGAAGAATCTGGACAGGCCGTCAGCATTGGCGTGGTCATTGCCGGGGCGATGCTCCACGGTGAAATCCATTCCCTGCAGCGAGATGGACCAGCGCAGCAGCTTCGGGTTTTCTCCCCGCATCTGCATCAACCAACGCAGGGGCTGGTGGTCGGTCTGGACCCGGAAGTGGGTGCCGAAGAGGTAGGGCCGGAGCTTCTTGAGGGCCCACACCACGGCGAAGGCTTCCCTCTCGATGGTGCTCCAGCGTTGCTCTCTCGCCAGCAGGCGTCGGCTGATGAAGGCCACAGGTTGGTCGATTCCTTCGGGGTTGACTTGGGACAGGACCGCCCCGATGCCGTGCTCCGAGGCGTCGGTCTGGACTACAAACTCTCTGCTGTAGTCGGGGGCCTGGAGCACAGGGGCGGTGCACATGGCAGTCTTTAGAGTCTCAAAGGCCGTTTGGCACGCAGGGGTCCAGTGCACCCTCTTTGGTAGCTTCTTGGAGGTCAGTTCGGTCAGGGGCACCACAATGCTCCCGTAGTCTTTCATAAACCGCCGATAATATCCAGTGAGCCCCAGGAAGGCTCGGACGGCGGTCTGGGTGACTGGGGGCTCCCAGTCCCGGATGGCGTCTATCTTTGGTTGGAGGGGAGCCACGTGGCCGCTCCCCACTTGGTGTCCCAGATAGGTCACAGTCCCTTGGCCTATCTGGCACTTACTGGCTTTGATGGTGAGTCCGGCCCGCCGAAGGGCCGTCAGGACCGTCCAGAGGTGGGTCAGGTGCTCACCCCAGTGAAGGCTGTACACAGCAATGTCATCGAGATAGGCAGCGCTGTACTCCTCTAGTCCGGCCAGCACCTGGTTCACGAGTCTCTGGAAGGTTGCTGGTGCGTTCTTCATGCCGAAGGTAATCACCTTGAAGTGATAGTGGCCATCGGGGGTCGAGAAGGCTGATCGTTCTTGTGCACCCGGGGTGAGGCCGATCTGCCAATACCCCGCCGTGAGATCGAAGGTGCTGAGGAATTTGGCAGCTCCTAAGCGATCGATTAGTTAATCTGCCCTGGGGATAGGATGGGCGTCTGTTCTGGTGACTGCATTCAGTCCCCGGTAATCAACACAAAACCGGAGCTCCGGAGCTGTCCCGGGGGCGGCGGCTTTAGGGACCAGGACAACGGGACTGGCCCAGGGACTGTTGGAGGGTTCGACTACCCCCAGAGCTAACATCTTGGCCACTTCTGTTTGAATGCAGGCCCGAACCCGGTCGGGTACTCGAAAAGCTCGGCTGTCTCGGGTGTCCACATCGTGGACACACCACCGAGTGACCCCCGGAGTGAGGGAAAACAGATCCGCAAACTGCCCCAGCAGCTTCCGGCAGTCTTGTTGCTGCTCTGGGGTCAGGGTAGAGGAGAGCCGGACCCCTTCGAAGGAGCCGTCTTTCTCGGAGGTGCTGAGGAGGTCTGGTAGTGGGTCGGAGTCGTCTTCCGCTCCGTCATCGGTCGCCAGCAGCAGACTTAGTTCAGTGCGTGCAAAGTGCGGCTTGAGTCGGTTAGCGTGGAGAACCCGGAGGGGGTTCCTGGGGGATTCCATGTCCACTAAGTAGGTGACGGGGCTCTTGCGCTCCACCACCTTGAAGGGCCCCGTCCACTTGTCCTGGAGGGCACAAGGTTCGACCGGGGACATGACCCAGACCTGCTGGCCCGGCTCGAATTCGATGGACGAGGCGTTCTGGTCATACCAGCGTTTCATCTCCTCCTGACTAGCCTCCAGGTTGGCCTCGGCAAGTTCCCGAAACTTCCGAGTCTGATTGCGTAGGGTCAGGAGGTACCGGTAGACATCAGGTGGGGCATCTCGGACTGCCGTCTCCCAGCCTTCCTTGACCAGGCTGAGGGGGCCTCGGACCGGGTGCCCGTACAAGAGTTCGAAAAGGGCTGAACCCCAGGGACTTCTGGGGTACCTCTCGGTAGGCGAACAGGAGGCAAGGCAGTAGGACATCCCATTTGCGCCGGAGGGGCTCCTCTAGGCCCTTGATCATCCCCTTCAGTGTCCTGTTGAATCGTTCGACTAGCCCATTTCCTTGGGGATGATACGGAGTGGTGAACTTATAGGCGACCCCGCACTGCAGCCAGAGGGACCGCATATGCTTCGAGATAAAGTTGGAGCCCCGATCACTCACGACTTCCCGAGGGAAGCCGACTCGGGAGAAGATGCTCATGAGGGGTCGGCCCACCACGGGGGCCGTGATGGTTCGGAGGGGGATGGCCTCGGGATAGCGGGTAGCATGATCCACCAGGACGAGGATGAAGCGGTGCCCCTGCGAGGTGCGAGGATCCAGGGGCCCTATGATGTCGATCCCCACTCGCTCGAAGGGGGTGGTGACCACGGGAAAAGGTTGGAGCGGGGCCTTCACCTTCCCCCCGCTCTTTCCGCTGGCTTGACAGGTCGGGCAGGTCCTGCAGTGGTTATGCACATCGTTCCGCATTTTCGGCCAGTAGAAATGGGTCCCCAGCCGGCTGTAAGTTTTGTCCTGCCCCAGGTGCCCGGCGAGGGGCACATCATGTGCTAAGTTTAGGAGGAAGTCTCTGAATCGGAGGGGCACGACCAGCACCTGGCTGGCCCCTAGTTCGGCAATCTTCTGCTCACTGTAGAGAAGGTCGTTGTCCCAATAGACCCAGTGGGACCCCGCGGGGTCTCCCGCGGCTTGAGTAGCGGCTTGCTGTCGGACCCCCTCAAGGGAGGGGCAGGTTTCCTGCTCCTGCCGGAACTGTTCGCGAGTGGGACCCCCTTCTTGGCGCCATTGCGCGAGTTCGGGGAGGTGTTGGAGTTCGGGGAGATTTTCTTGGTCGGGCTCTTGGGAGCCGTGTTCCAGGCCAGGGTCCTCGGGGATGACGGGTGGCGGCGGTGCGGGCCACTCCGGCTCTTCAGTCGAAGCTTCCCCCGCTGGGGTGGAGGCTCGGGCGGACATGGAACGGGTGGTCGCGCAGACCCACTCGGGAAGGCCTAGCATCCCTAGGTGCTCTCTTCTTTCGACGCCTGCCCAGGGGGAACTTTCCAGGTCATTCCCAAGGAGGCAGTCCACGGGGGCATCGTCGCGGACAGTCACTTTTAGCATGCCCGACACTCCCCCCCACTCGAAGGGGATGCGGGCCATCTGGCACAAAGTCTCGGAGTTATCTGCGGACCGGACTGGGAACAGGACGTTAGGAAGGATCTGTTCGGAGGTCACCAAATGGCAGCGGACTGCTGTTACGCTGGCTCCAGTGTCACGGAGGGCTTCGGTTCGGCGACCATTGATGGTGACCCACTGGCGGTACTTCTGGGTGTTGCCGGGGATCGGGCCTCGGGGGATTAGGTCGTGAGTCCCCAGGCAGGCTAAGGTCATGGCGGCGGGCTCCCACTCGGCCTGCTCGGGGCCGTTGTCCTCTTCCTCACTACCTTCTTCACCCAGGGCCGCGGCCATTATCTGGCGGGCTGGGGGCCCGGTGGTGCCGGGTCGCTGATTCATCGGGCAGAGGGGGTCATTGCGTAATGACCCTGTCGCTGGCATCTGTGGCACGTAACATTCGGGCGGGGCCCTGGTCTGGCTGGGGGGCCCCCTCTCTGGCCCCAGGGTGGCGACGTGGAGGCAGGGGATGACCCCTGGGGGGCATCTCGTCCCCGGCTCTGGCCTACTCTGCCGCCTCGGGGTCGGTGGTTTCCCGGAGATCCCCGGCCGGAGTCTTCCGTCGGACCCCGGGCGACTCGGGTGCTCGCCCATCTATCCGCCTCGACAGCGAGTTTTCGTGGCTCAGTCAGTTTGCTGTCGAGGAGGTGTTGCCGGAGTTCGATGAAGCAGTTATTGGATAGATGTTCCCACAGAATGAGGTCGACCAACTGCTGGTAGGTGGTGACCTGACAGCCCCGAGTCCACCCCTCGAAGGCTCTGCTGTAATAGTTCACGTACTCCACCCACGTGGTACCGGGGATTTTTTTGCAGTCTCGGAATCGCTGCCGGTACATCTCGGGGGTGAGTCCGTAGCGAGTGAGGAGGGCGGTCTTCATGTGCTCGTACGAGGTCATCTCGGTGTCGGGGAGCTCTAGCAGGGCGTCTCTCCCTTCGTTGATAAACTTCCCCCACAGGCCGGCGCCCCAGTCCTTGAGGGGTACTCGATGGGCGGTCATGGCGACCTCGTAGGCTTTGAACCACTGTTGGATGTCGTCGTTCTTATAGTACTCTTTGACGACATCCTTAGGTATGTGCACCTTTGTGTCCCCCGGGGGAGGTGAGGTCTTCCCCCCCGGAGCGATCAGTCTCGTTTGCCTTGGCTTTAAATTCCATTTCTTTGAGGACGCGCTTGTGCTCGAGCAGGAGTTTCTTCTCCTCGAGGTCTCTTTGTCTTCGCCTTTCTTCTAGGTCTCCTTCTAGCCGTAGCTGCTCGAGGGCTAACTTCCTTTCTGCCAGTTGGATCTCTCCTTCTTGTCTGAGTCGAACG
The DNA here is from genome assembly GCF_964261635.1 of Lissotriton helveticus. Taxonomy (NCBI): domain Eukaryota; kingdom Metazoa; phylum Chordata; class Amphibia; order Caudata; family Salamandridae; genus Lissotriton; species Lissotriton helveticus. The sequence continues at coordinate 104,600,923 of NC_136069.1, forward strand.
AGCTCCAATTCGTGGAGCCGGTTCTTCTCTCGTTCTCTGGCATCTTCGTGGGAGAGGCCCGTGTCTGGGTTCGCGGGTCTCCCTCCCGCTGGGTTCGTCGCAGCCTCCGTGCCTCCGTTCGGGCCCGGGTTATCTTCCCTCGGGGGTGGCGCCTCGCCGGCGTCCACCCAGGCCTGCAGGGCCGATTTAAAGTCTTCTTTAGTACTTAAGCCAGTGGTAGCGATGCCTAAGTCCTTGCAGAATTGCTTTAGCTCCTTGTGACTGTAGTCTTCCATTTTCTCTTTCTGGAATTCTGTGCTCATGGTTGCAGTGGTTTTTTCTTGGTAGTGAGCGAATTACTCTCTGTACGATCTGCGTAGGCTCGGATCCCAGCGCTTGCCACCAATGTTAGCAAGGCGTCCCCGGGGGAGGCAGAAGATGTCTGACTGACCACCCCTAGGTCCACCTCTCCGTCGAGGAGTAGCCGAGCGTTTGCTGAGAGGCCTCCTGAATGAGGGTCCTCTCCTAGGATCGTACAGCAGAGTAATCACAACACTACAGATGGACACCACACAAGAAGTTAAGTTCTCAAGCTTTTATAGGGAATAAACGGTTGCTGGTTCTTGGCAGTATGTACAAGCAGATCGAGGGATCTGGAAAGTCTCTTAAAGGGGGGTAAGGTAGCGGGACAGTCTTACTCTGGGCGGAGGAAGGGATACCCTACGCACAGCTCTCAATCCTCGAGCTGGGGGGTTCCGAGATGTTCGAGCCGCGGCAGCGCCAGCAAGCTTGCAAGGTGGTTCAGCAAGGTAGGCTGCGGCAGCGCCAGCAGGCTCTCGGAAGGTTCAGCAAGGTAGGCCGCGGCAGCGCCAGCAGGCTCTCAGATGGTTCGACAGGATAGGCCGCGGCAGCGCCAGCAGGCTCTCGGAAGGTTCAGCAAGGTAGGCCGCGGCAGCGCCAGCAGGTTCTCGGAAGGTTCAGCAAGGTAGGCCGCGGCAGCGCCAGCAGGCTCTCGGAAGGTTCAGCAAGGTAGGCCGCGGCAGCGCCAGCAGGCTCTCAGAAGGTCGTCGGGTTACGGATGAGTTCGTCTGGTGTCGGCCGCGACAGCGTCAGCAGGGCTTCCAGTCCAGGATACAACTGAAGTCTTAATCCAGGGCTGCCCCAGATATAGGTCTGGAGGTCTTTGAAGTTCGGACCCTCGCGCCTGGGGGTCAGAGGGGCCGGGATGATGGTGTCCAGACACCCAGCAGCGGGGTGGAGCCAGCGCCCAGGGAGGCCGGAGGGCGATCGATACCAGGCGTCCGGGGACGGCTGGAGGCCCATCGAAACTCCCCTTCCTCCGGGATCTGTCGAGTGGCTACTCGACCACCTGGGTGGATCTTGGTGCCTCGATGTCGGGGCTTCGCTGGGGCCTGGGCTGGGGCCGAGGCCACGTGGTTGTGACGTGGCGGGTCCACGATGGAGTCGGGCACGGCCTCGTGCTGAGGTCGTGATGGGCCTACGCTGGGGTCAGGCCTGCGCTGGTGGACCGGGATGGTAGCCGGCCCTGTGGGGTTTTGGCGTGCAGGATCGGGCCGAAGGGGCCGCCCGAGGTCTGGTGGAGGGCGGATATCGTCCTGGGCCCGCCATGCGGGAGGGGTAGGACCACGCCATGAGGCCGGGTCCAACACCAAGTTTAACAAGCATTTGCAATGCAAATTGGAGCATTCGTGAGAGTTAGAGCTACTGGTACCAAAATCAATAAAAGTATGTACATTGAGGTACACTAGTTGTTCACATACCCCAAACCTAATGTTATGGTAGGCAAGAGGAAGGGAGCTGGGTGAGAGGTTGACAGTCTCTTTTGGAAATGTGCGCTTCATAATTTGAAGGAACACACTATCTGTGGTGCCTATGTGGTTTAACGTTTTAGTAAAGTTATACGCATTGCTTGAGGGTTTTTTTCTGCAAGAGGGATAGTTTGGCTGATTAGGCAAATCTTGGTTTAGTCTGTGGTAAATGTTAAATCTCACCAGGGTTGCCTCTGTTGTTAATGCTTCTGAAGATGATACAAGTGCAATCGAGATGGGGAAATGGAGCTTAACAGCTCTAAAACGGCAAAATCAGTTGCAGTGAGAGGTTAGGGTCATTGTCTGTACACAACAATACTGACTCAGAAATGGATGACGTTTGCACAAATAGCCAAAAGGCTAAGTAATTAGTGTATTTTATACTACAGATACATCGTTAAATAACTTAAGAGAAGCTAGAAGCTGTTCAATGGCGAATAGCCAATTTCAATAATATTTTGTGACTTTTAAGAAGAAGCGACCAGTTAAACATTGTACCTATATGAAAGGGACAATTCTATGGGGTGAATGATATTACACCCAAGAAGAGAAAAGGCAACTTCGTACAAACAATGCTCAGGGTAGAGATGCTATGTCCTTTGTTTAAGCCAAACCTGCATATACTGTGTGTTCCATCAAAGGTGGTACAATATCAGCATTTGCGAAGGGTCTGCCTTTGTTAGAACATATGCAAAAGAAACAATTGATGGACGGAATGCTGGACAATGCAAACATTCACCCAAGTCACAAGGAACTGGGCTTAATCCATCGTTTTTTTGCTCACCACACCACCCCAGTTTGGACCCAGCCATTTGCAAACCAGTCGTGGACTCTGTTCCTTATGGGAACAGTCCAGCCCGAACTACCAAGCCAGGTTCTCCCTGGACCGGCAACAAGCTTCCGGGGACCGGTTTCAGGGCATCACCCTTCATCAGCCAGGCTAGCTTGTATCCAGTGGAGTAGTGAGCACGGGACCCACGTCTGGGCAGAACATCATCAGATCACACTGCCTTCTTTATTGTAGGCAGTTATGTGTACAGGAAAAAGTGAGAGGTCAGGCAGCAGTACTGAGGCAGCTAAACTCCTTCAAATTAGTACCTGTTTGGAGAACGAAGGAGTCCTGCAGTTATGTGGCGATGCTGAGACCGACCGAGAGATGAGACAGAGGAACGAAAAGGGCCAACAGTGAATGAGAAACTAGTTCAGCTTTTGACATGCCATTTCCTTCCACAGAAAGTAGTTTTACACTTTTGGTACCCAATTAGATCATGTTTGCAAGTGTTTCTTTTTGTACAAAACAATACAGTGTTTGTCATCGGTTTAATCTTAACACATTTCTGATAATTGGTAAAATCACTATTATGCAATTATTGCTTATGACAACACATGTGACCGTCACTCATCTTATTTATTTGTAGGTCATTTTAAAAACATTCGACAATTACTATTTTAACTTCCAATGGTATTACGTTTTACAATTCAGAGGCAATGTTTGGATTCATAACATTTGTCAGTTTCTCTGGTCATCCCCGTGTGACACCAGATCAAGCACGCTTTGGCTTCTTTCTGATCCTGAGTCGGAGCTTCTTAAAAGCTTTTTTGTGTGCACACCTGAACTCTTCGTAAACTGCAGTAAACAAAAAAAGTGTAGCGCATGCACAAAAAAACCATACTAGAAACAATGCACGCAGCTGTAAATATGGCTCGGTTTACCCATATCATTGCAGATACGCCGTTCCTTGCCAGCAAGGGCTTGAGAGAAAGAGAAGCACAGGTCTGGTAGAAAACACGAGAAGGGCGTACAGGGAGGGAACAAGAGGTGGTGGGGGGGATATAGTAAAATTCGTGGCCATGGCTGCGTCTCAGTCTGGCTCCACATTACTCACTGCAGTTCCAGGGATTTGGGGATAGGGGAGTGATGCAGTAGCTTTAACGGGGTGGCGAATAGGAGTCTCCATGCTGGGCAGTAGTGTTAGGGGCGCCCAGGCTGTGCCATCAACCTGGTGCATGTGTGCAGTATGTACCCACCTTCCTTTGTTCTCAATATTTACAGTTACATCAAACCATGTAACTGAGAAGCAACTATAAAATTGAAGAAACCTACTTCTATCGGGATTAACGTCACATGTCTGCCAGGCAATGGTCGACGTGCCTCCCAGGCGTCACCGTCAACATTAAGCAGTCCCAGCTGGTTTCAACTGCCTTTGAGAATAAGGCTTAGGGCTAGGGACAATTTGACAATTTATTGATGAACTGCACGATTAATTAAAATCTTTACAATATAAAAACTTGATGAACATCCCCCCCCCCACCCGACGTGCCCCAACAACACACGAGAAGTAAGTACCACTTTAAATTAAAATACTGACAGTTAATACTGCTTTGTTGTCCAGAACAGTTCATTTAAAAAAGGGGGAGAAATAATGATTACTCCATTGTTCCACTACAGGTGAAAAGAGGCACATAAAAGTTCGGTAGACTCAATTCATACACTAAAGCCAGTGGACGATAGATGGATTCATCGTTGGGCCCTTAAACCAGCCCAGATTAAGTGATTGCGGCCGATGAATTCCTGTTGCTTTGCGGGCACATCCTAAATTAACAGTGAGCTAAAATCATTGGGACCACTGGTAGGGCGCCGATCCCATTGTCGGAACCCTTGGGATTAGTGGCCGTTGAGTGGGAGTCCAGTGCCATTTTTACCTGATGTATGAATTTCCCTACTCTGGCTATCAGACAGGTCGTGGGGACAGAGAGGCACCAGTCCGAGGCCTCTCTGCAGGTTCTGTAGCCTAAGTTCCGTAAGGTCGGACGCAGCAAACGATGACGGTCGTTAGCCAGCTTTGTGCAGCAACACAGCAAGTGTAGCCAGGATTCTCTGCGATAGTTGCATAGACGACAGGCTGTGGCGCCATCCGTTCGTGCCCATTTAGGGTTAAAGTCCACGATCCTGAGGGCCAAGAGGCGAAAGTACAGAATTTGCTTTCTCACGTGGGTGGATACTGGGTCTTGCAGGTATGTTTGAGGTTTACCAGAAATATATGATTTGTCCGGGGCCTGAGTTAGTGGGTTTTGCCGAAGGGATGCAAGGTCAAGCCCGAAAGAGATGGTCTGGACTTGGTGCTTAACGGCTTGGGCCCAAGCTGAAAATGGAATTTTATGCAGGGGCAGGCTCCTGCTCTCGATTTTCAGTACGTCGATGGCTGATTCCACCTTGGTGTGCCATGGGGAGCCCACTTCACCAAAGATTGTTTTTAGGCAGTGCTTTAGGGTGTGTTCTGGCGCTTTCAGCACTCTAATATAGAATTTTAACAGGTCCCCCAGTAGTGCCAGCTCGGGTCGCTTGAGGCCTATTTCTAGCCTTAGCCTATTGTTTCTTGCATATCTAGGGCCTGTAGCACCATCTTGTAGGCTTTCGCCTGGGCCGCATTGACCACTTTGTCAAATGCTCCTGGGTAGGCTATATGCCCATACGAGATGGCAGGGATCAGTTTTGCCCTGAGCACTGTCAGCATTGGTTCGACTGAGGGGCTGGCCAAGCGATGACTTAGGCGTCTTAGTGACAGTATGGTTTTATCAGTTTTTGGTTTAAGCTCCTTCAGGTGTTTGACTGCATTGGCACTCTCGGAAACCCAGGTGCCCAGATAGTTGTAGGATGAGGCAGTAACGATACGATGCTCCCCAGGGACCATAATGCTTCTTTTTTGTGGGGGTATTTGCCAAAGATGACGATCTTAGTCTTGGTAACGTTGATCTGTAGGTCATTTGCTTTATTGTAAGTGGCAAGACTGCTTAAGGCTCTGTGGAGCCCCACCCTGGTGTGATCCATGACCACCGTGTCGTCTGCGTACTGGAGCGTTCCCAAGACGAGCTTCCCCAATCTTGGGGATGCTAGGTTGGCATCTTTCAGGGCTGTCCCCATGTCCGCAGTGTACAAGTTAAAAAGCATGGGGGCCAAAACGCACCCCTGCTTAAGGCCAGAATTGGTATCGATTCTTGCAGTTGTTATTGTTAGGGTTAGTTTCACCTTGACCCAGGTCCTCTCATAAAGCGCTTTTATGGCTTTTAGCAGGACTTGGGGTAGCCCCCAGGAATCAAGTTTTGGCCAAAGCCGACCTCTGTTCACTCGATCAAAGGCTGTAGAGTAGTCTATGAAACAGCAAAACAGGGGCGGCTTATTCCTCGTATTGGCCTTCTTCGCAAGGTAGGAAAGGGCTATGATGTTATCGAGGGTGGAGCTATTAGCCCTGAAGCCGGTCTGTGTGGGCGGGAGAATGCCGTTCTTGTCCACCCACTCCTCCAGATCCCTTAGAAGAAGGCAGGCGTATATCTTTGCTTCTATGTCGAGGAGGGCTATAAGCCTATAATTGGCCGGGTTCGTATGATCCCCCTTTTTATGAATAGGGAATAGGATTGAACCTTTCCAGGAAGTTGGCAGAATTGCGGTAGCAAAAGAGTGGTTAAATAAAGGGGTAAGTCTGGATGTGAAAAAGGCCGAGGCAGTTTTGAGAACCTGAGCCGGAATCCCATTTGGGCCTGGAGCGCCATCGGTTCTAATGGCCTTAATGCACTTTAGGGGGGAACATCGTTTACAACGCGGTGTTTACACCGCTTTGCCTTTACAACGATGCCATTACAACGCAAGTCGTTACTACGACTTTCGCTGGATGGCGCTGTTGTATAAGGAATATTGTAATTGTATATTCCAACACCTTCCCTACTGTTACGTGGACTGGTGTTGGAATATAAAATTATAATATTCCACAATCCACGCCCTACAACGCAAGTCGTTGTAACGACTTGCGTTGTAATGGCAGCGTTGTCATGTACCGCGATCTAAAAGATCGCGTTGTACTGACATACATCCGCTTTAGGACCTCCGCCTCTGTGAACTTTCCGCGCCGGGTCGGACTTGGGCCTTTTGTCGGGGAGCTTTCGGATTTAATAATTGCAGTCACCCTCTTGGACCACGCGAGGCTTCCGGGGGTGGGCCGGTTTGGCTCACAGGTGTACAGCCCCTTGGCGTACTGTTCCCACACTTTCCCTGCAACGCTGTTTTCCTTGTGCATGCCTCTGAGGGTCAGACTATTAATGAAGCACCAAAGCTTGCTGTTGTCATTTCCTTTAATTAAGGAAAACATGGTCAGCCAATTCTGTTCAGTCTGCAATCTTTTGTGCTCCCAGACTTTCTTTTTGTAGTCAGTTCGCAAGGCGGCAATGGAATGCCTCCCTGGCAAATGAGTGCCTTTCTTTTGTGCCCTCATTGCCTTGTTAAGAGCACGCTTACTCTGTATCAAGCTCCGCGATTTTGAACGGCGAGACCCAGTATGGGATTGGCAGCTTCTCAGATGATCATTATTGCCCAGTCATTTCAATATATCGGAGGTCAGTGTTTCCCATTGTTGTGTGAGGTTCTCAGTGTGGGCTGGGTTTGGTTCTTCCTCCCTTCTGGCTACATAACCTGACAATCTATGGCTGAGATTGGTTGACCATTTTATTCTTTTAAGAATAATATGTTGTTCTTCGCCCGTGGTGGTTCCAATGACTTATTGAGATTCCGCTTGTTCCCGCGCCAGATTGAATGTGGTGCGGAGGGGCCTATGGTCGCTTTCGTCTCTGTTGTCCACTATGTAGTTGCAAAGTTTGTGGGCCAGCCCTTCGTTGGTGAAAATATAGTCTATGGTGGAGACATTTCTAAAAGTTGGATTGGCAGTCCATTCAGGATGGCTCTTTTTTTGTGTTCTGTGGGTGGAGTGCAGATTAAAATTTGCCAGAAATTCAATCAATGGGACTGACTTCTTGCTTGGTGGTGTCTCTGGGATTAAGCCCAGGCCTCTGAGATTGACGTCGCCCGCGATTATTACATCATGGTCCTCCCGGTTTATTAAAAGGTCTTTCAGTATTAAGATAAGTCAATCCATGGCCTGGGATGTTTGATATTTAGTTGGGTTGAGATAACAATTGATTAATAGAAGGGGACGGGATTTTTGACCCGATAACAACCCCTCTATTGTGATCGCTTGAAGGTCAGGAGACCCCAGTTTTAGTTCAGTTGTGTGAATTTTACACGCATGACTTACGTAGACGGAAAGGCCCTCTGACGGGCTACCAAAGATTGTCCTTTTAGTCGTTGGTTTAAAATGTTCGTAGAAGCCGCCAATGGCAGTCATTGCCCTTGCCCAGGATTCCTGAATGCACAATATGTCCCCCTGTGCAAGGTAATCAAGAGTGGCAGTGTCCCTAAAAATGTTGCTCCGCCCAGCGATATTCCATGAAATAATGGTTAACTTGGGAACTAGTCCCCTGAGTGGATTCGCACGTGAATTGTTTACGTTGCTGTTAGTTAGGTTAGGGACCCTGTCTCCATGTGACCTCCGGATGATCTAATACCTGCTGAGGCCGCTGCACTCTCCGTTGCCAGTCATTTTGCTGAATTTTGATTTTTAGCGGGGTTCTTACCCGTCCTGACTTAGTCCCCCCAACTGGGCGAGCGGACCCTGTACCTTTGAGAACAGATGTAGGTTCATGTATTTCATGGTGAGGCATCAGTACGTGTGGGTATTTCAGTGCCCTTGGGGCGGTGACTTCGATACCCCATTCAGCGAATAGTGTTGCTTCCTTAAGGACGGCCTGTTAAGCATGCTGGGTCGCAAATCCGACTATGGTAGAGTCGTCGTGGGTGTCTGTCTCCTGTCTCTTAAATTGCACCCATTCAATCATCTCTGAGGAGAATTGTGCCAGCGAATCAATGTGGCCAAAGAGGCGGACAATGTTGGACCTGCTCAGGATGTCAAATGAGCCTTTAGCTGTGTACCTTGGGGTTAGCAGCAGCTCGTAGGTGACTAATTTATTGTTATGTGCGATGGCGCACCAGCTCGCCCTTTCTCCCGGGAGCTTTGGCCACTGGTTGCTTAAATTTGGAGGGTTTTTATGGGTCATTTCTGGCTGCTCCCCGTTTGGTTCCTTGCTAAATCGGCCGTCCGCACGCGGCAGTCCGTGCCACTCCCCCTGGTCTGATGTCGAATTTGGGTGATTTTGGATTGTGTCACCTAGCTGCTGATTTCCTGGCCCTTCGATCGATAGTCCTACCACACTTGGCAGTTCTGGCTGGGCGCCCTGATTTAGTTTAGGATTTGTTTCAGTCTCCAGGAGAGGAACCCAACCAAAAGGGCTGGGGGCACTTGATGGTACGGCGGCTGCCACCTGTAAAGGCCTTTGTTGAGAATCCTCGTTGATTTGACCCTCCGTAAAAGGGATTGGTTGACTTTTAGCCTCGCGAAAAACGAGGGATGCGTCACTAGACTTGCCGATCTTAGATGCCTGTTTGGGTATAAAAATGGGAAAGAGTGGTTTGGGGGTGCTTTTGGTTTCAGTAGCACCCAAGGTTAATGACGCCGGTGATATGTTTCTACTTCTGGCTTTGGATTTCTTTAGTTGTTTTTTAAGTCTTTTTTTAGCCCTCCTTGACAACGGGCTTTAGCGCTTACTTTAGCGCTTGCCGATACTCCTTCAGCCTTCTCCGCCAGAAGAGTAATGACAGACAGGTCGTCACTTGCGGTATCAAGATCCGAGGCCTCGGGGTCACCATTCCCTTGTTCAGCCAGAGTGAAATTATTACAGGACCCTGCTAAAAGTTCCTTTGGGGCGCTGTTGGCCATCGTGCTATCGGTTGGCATTTCAGCATGCTCTGTCGTCATTACTAGTAGCTTTTGTGCGGCTTGTTCATGCATGGACGTCTCGCCCAGACCCTTGGCTAGTACAAGCATCTCTTTTAGAACTTCTGGTAGACATGCCCATTTATCGATTATGGCGGCACAGGAACTAATACTGGCAGCATGAGCGTAATGAGCGTCAAATAGGGCTTCCAGCTTTGCCAGCTTATCGTCTTGGCGCGCCAGGTGCTGGGCTATGGACTGCAAGAGATCTATTTGGACTTCCATCTTTGTAGACTGCCAGAGCAGTGCCCTAGCCATTGTGTCCTGAACTTCTCTTATTACGGACAAATTAAAATCTTTAAAAGTGGCTTCTTCAATTGGGTCGGTTAGGTCTTCGTGGTGGGTTAGGCCCGACGGGCTCCATCCCTCCATTTGTGTGATTCGCGGGACATTAGCCCTTCCTGGATTTATAGGTGTTGTTTCAAGTGTACGTTCGATTGACTGTTCCAATTGTAATAGAAACGAAATTGTTGGTACCTCCGTTCCCTGGGAATTTGGCCTCTGTGTTTTCCGAGAGGGCACAGTTGCATTCAGTCCATTGCCAATGCTCTTTGGAGAGCAGGGTGCAACCGCCTCGTTTGGCCTCTCAGTGTCTGTGGCCGCATTCGCCCCCATATGGGCCGGTCGTGAATATCGGCTGTGACCCTAATCAGGCTCTTCACCCTGACGTCTGACTGAAAGCGTGCTTCAGGGCTCCTAGTTGTCTCGAAGTTAACAAGCTCACAGGCATGAGAGTCCCTTTGAGCCAGTTGGATCTTTGGGGGCCCCAGAGTGGCACTGCTCTCAGGACCTTGTAATGATTCTTCCAAGGGTGATGGGCAGATTGAGGTCTGAAAGAATTGGGTAATGAGGCCTTGAGGGAGGGAATTGCAGGTGCCAGTGCCAGTGACTGTGTCCTGGGGTTTTTGAGTACTTGTGCTTCTGGTTACCCTTCTTTGTGCTAAACTCTCAGGGTGCACTTCTTGGACTACACTCACTGTATTTCCCTGTAACATTGTGAAACGTGTGCAGATTTATGCAGATGCATGGATATGAATCTTGCATTGATGATGCCTTGCTTGAGTATCACCTTGCTCTAAAATTGCAGTTATCTGCTCTCAAGAGTTTAAACAGAGTTTGGAAAGTGCATGTAGTACTCTTTTTCTGGCTAGGAGAGTCCATTGTTTAAGTGTGGGAAAAGCAGTATTGCTAGAGGCCTTGTTTAGGTCTGCAGAGTGTGGATTGAGCCTGTCTGTCTCCAAGAAGATTCTGAATAGAGGAGTATCTCCCAGCCCCTAGCTCAGGCGCCTGTGCTTGAGGTCACACGCTCCTTATATAAGATACTATGGAATGTTCCATTAGTGCACTGATTGGTGGCTGTGTCTGTTGTTTCTATTAGGCTTAGGGTTTTTAGGTGACGTAGGGCTTAGGGTTATGGTTCTGATTGGTGGGTTGGTTTAGGGTTTCTAATTAGTTCCTGTGGTTAGGGTTTTCTTTTGCACGTACGGCTTAGGATTTCATGCCTGACTGGCTGCTGGGACTCAGGCTAGGGCTGGGGTACATCAGCACCTCCTTTCACAAATCCTCAAAAACAAAAACACACACATCAGCAGAACAAAATCTCTCACACACACCAAATAATATTTTCCGTCACAAACTACCCACTCCCACCTTCCTGGCTTCACAACTAATACACCCCATGAACCAATACCAAGCTTTCTCTATTCTCCCACACCTAATACATACACAGCAACTCTTTTAACCGCCTCTCATCCGTTGGCCAATTTTGAAACTTACAACATGACCCACATGCTGCACCACCACCCCTAACTCATACAACTTCCACCCTAAATAGACAAAAACAAAATAAGCAACATGCCACTGCTCACAACTTCGCTTCTACGTGTCTACTGCCCAACAAGGCTTTACAACAAAAACAACACAGCTCACCAACTGACTCTCAACCACTATATACACCATCTACACATGCAGACCTATCAAAATACCTTCTTAGCCTGCTGGACGAGGAACACGATACAGAACAGATCCACTATTTCTCTCCTCAAACAGCTAATACCAGCACTAAGGAAACACCTGTTACAAGCCCACAAAATACTACTCAATCCTCTACAAAACAATGCCACCTATCACAAAAGCACATTCTCTAAACTGCCTTCTAATAAATGCTCGATTGCTCTCTAAAAATAAGCATCACATCTATAACATTCTAACTGACACAAAACCTGACATACTCTTCATAACTGAATCATGGTTGGGAGATAATATGGCTCCAGTCTTGCATGAAGCCGTTCCTATAGGCCAGTGGTTCCCAAACTCTTTCAACCCACGGCTCCCTTTACCCATTGGCCATTACCCGTGGCTCCCCATTGTTACTTTAATGAGGGTGGTGTGGATGTAAGCCCAGCTGCAGGAGTACTTGCCTTTTTCTCCCTGAAAATAATTGGGATGAAGCTGATGTAGGTATTATAACCATATACGCCGGGTGTTTCGTAGTACTAAGGCGGCACCTCTAATAAAATATTCCTAGTTACACTTCTTTACTCATGCCTTTTTTAGAGTATCCTCTTACAGTGCTATATAGCACCCCTATGCATGTAGGCCTCATTGCCAAAGTGTTTCTGCGCTTGAAGAATATTTGCATGCACTACCATTTCTACCCATGTCATACGTGCCAACACACCTGTATCAGCAGCGTGACTCATGATTTTTTAAACCACATGCAGCTTTATTTTTGCTGTCTCCTTCTTAAAATTGCCTCAAAATCACTGCAAGTAAAATAAAGTCCTCCGTTTTTTTTAAAGGTACCTCTTTCTTGCTTCCAAATGTTGGCATTCTGTTGTATATGGTGTTTTACTTCCCTGTGCTCAAGGAGAGAGCAGGTGTGTCTGTAAATGTGTGTGTACTGAAAGAAATGTGAACTGGAAGTACATATGATTCAAGTACAAATGTCAATATTATACTTAACAATACTTAGTGTGTTAATAGACAGGATAACTGTACTTCCCTAATAACTTGCATTGGTGTAAAATGCATTTAAAAAAAACTAAACTATTAACAAGTCTAACAAAATAATTCAGGCCTCTTCCGCTTACTTTGGGAGTGTTGGAACGTGGGGAACAAGTGAAATATGGAGGTCATCTCCCTCGACATGCCATCAATTAAGCATTACGTTTACAGCTTTAGGCATGTCACGTACAAATCCTCGACAACATGTGCTTAAGTCTAATTAGTTTAACTGAAGCCAACAAACCCTTCAACATTAAATGTATTCAAGTGCTTGGTGCGTGGCTCCCCTGGCTACATTTGACGGCTTCCCAGGGAGCCACAGCGCACAGTTTGGGAACCACTGCTATAGGCTATCAAACTATCACCCAAAATGGTATAGGCAAAAGGAGGTAGTGGCCTGGTTGTTGTGCTCAGGCACCCATTTCATATCAATAAAACTGATGGCATCTTGTGAGGCCCTCTTCACCAAATGTAACAATACACCATCTTCTTCCTGTAACTTCCTGCTCCTTTACATACCTCCACCCAGCAATGCTACATTCTCACTTCTAGACACGGTTTCAAACCTAATAGCACTGCACTCCTACCTATGCGTTCTGAGTGACCTCAACATTTGGTTTGACAAACCCAATATTCCCCCTTCCCAAAACAATCATAACTGGCCTAAACGCACTTAACCTGCATTAGATCGTCCACAAACCCACACACATTGCTGGATACATCCTAGATGCAATTTTTGGAAAATACAGAACAAGTTACCGTTCGAACAGTGACTCCAGTCATATGGTCAGACCACCATTTGCTTGCTTTCCAACATAAAACAACACTAAGCAACACACATAAAACCACCTTGCGTGCATCCACCTATTGACCGTGGAACAAACTCAATTTTGAACACTTCGAAACACAATTAACATCCAGTACAGATCTAGACACAAACTCAGTTCAAAAACTACGAGTGGCGACATGAAGCTTTGATATCCTCATACCACTAAAAACAACACAACAGAACAAAAGAAAACAGGCATCTTGGAGAAATACAGAGCTAAAAGAGATAAAACAGCAAATTATAAAACAGCAACGTGCATGGCTCAAAACAAACACCAATCAAGACAAACGTCACTTACAAAAACCTTAACAGATTATACATCAAATTTCACAAAATGAATGTACGGACCTGGTCAAAGCACGCAGGACTGCCGGCAGCCCTTCTGATCCTCTGTCCACCGCAAACCTTCAAGAAAATTCTTCAAACAACCTCTGCTGCCACTCCAGTAAGAAGAATCATCAACAATTCCTTAACCACTGGAATATTTCCAGAATAACTAAAACACTCATACACAGTGGCGGCTGGTGGAATTTGAAAGTGGTGAGGCGTATGCAGAACGAATTAACGTATGCGAGCGAGACCAGAACTGCTGCTGCTGAGCACCGACAGGACCCGGTGAACTTAAAGCCCTGGTTCTGTCTATACATCTGTAGCTCCTTTCAAATAGTTTTGACGTTTCCTTGGAGGACACTGAACTTCCCGCACTCCTCTGGAGGGTAAGACTTGGACACTATTAAAATACTGAGATATTACAATTGCGGCTCCCTGTAATGCCAAGACCACATCTGTACTTTCTAACATATACTGCACAATGTTAAATTTGGGACCTAGGTTGGCTACGACTTCTAATTGACTAACTTGCCACAGACAACCCATTCCATCGGCCCATCACTGCCTTCTGTTAGGGGGCTTCATTATCCTGGACTACTCTTCGGGCTCCTTAAATTGCAGGCGAAGAACCACTTCCAACACCAGAGCTGCCCAAAAGGACATTTTACAGCGTTGCGCTACTAAAATGTCTGTACTTGAAAGCATGTAGGTCAACGCACTGTGAAAAAACGAACACGTTTTAAGAAAGCATTGAGCATCCAGACAGAGGTGAAATCCAGTAGGAAATCACTTCTCGCGAGAAGCCTGCAAAAAAACCAAAGTGCTGCAGGGCCGATAAGACCAGCTCCTGCAAATTGTCAGATGCATGTAAATACATGTTTCCTGCATTTGCCGCAAATGCAGGAAACATGTATTTACATGCATACAAATGATTTGCGAGTGCAGGCATGCCATTTATCAGATTCGTGTTTCTTCGAACTTGGAACACAATTATAAATAGATTCCATAGCAAATTAAAAAAGGAGGCACTGGATATGTTTAGCTTAATTGGGAAAGTTAGTGCACATTTAAAATCAGCGCAAGTTTAATGTTTGCCATCCTTGAAGTGTGAGGCCTCTCACGTAGCTGATAGGAGTCCTACATAAAGCAGCTCCAATACCGTCTTCTCGAGTTAACGCTACACAAAACTGAAAAAAAAATGTAAAACTACTACTCGATTGCAGCAGAGAAAGTGATATTGGTGTCGTCCTGATAGTGAGTGATGTGATGGATGCATCTCTGTCCTGCATCTCCCCTGACGGGCTACGTCCGGCTGTGTAAAATACACAAGCTTTCTCACTGTCTGAAGCTTCCTCTCAAGGGCACAGTACTTCTTATGGGGAG
Organism: Lissotriton helveticus; assembly: GCF_964261635.1. Classification (NCBI taxonomy): domain Eukaryota; kingdom Metazoa; phylum Chordata; class Amphibia; order Caudata; family Salamandridae; genus Lissotriton; species Lissotriton helveticus. The sequence continues at coordinate 104,615,994 of NC_136069.1, forward strand.
ATGGGGAGGGGGGGGGCTGGGGGGGGGGGGACGGACAAACTTACCCCGCACACTTGCCGTCTCTTTTATCAGATGCCGCAGCCTGAGGTGTGATAGACGTCACTGTTGTTCATAACAGTTGCGGTAAGGCACTCGTGTACACACACACACACGCGCACGCACACACACATGCTTGTCATACTCACACTGGTGATCACACTGCAGAATGTTAATCTGTAAAACTAACGATTTATTTCACACATAGGTGCCGCTGATTGAAACTCTACCCAGATATCGTGTCACTTTTTATAGCTGTGCCTTCCACGCTTCTGTTGTTTCCAAGCACTGAAAATAACGTCACTATTACCAAAATTATTGGGACCCGCGGGGGGGGGGCTATGGGGGGTATTATAAAACCAAACTTACCTCGGTCACCGCTGGTCCGGGTCCGCGCCACCTGGTCTGCTCCCCTTGGCGCCTTCGTATCAGGAATGGTGGCCCTGGACTGGCAGCCCCTGTCTCAGCCAATCCTGGCGCAGCATTACATCGCCACTGCACCAGGATTGGCTAAAGAGCAGGGCTAATACTGCCCATAATGAGACCCGGCTCCCCCGGGTCTCTGCCTGTGTGAGTGCTAGGGGAGAAGGAGGAGGGAAGGGGCTACTGCGAGTGTGCGCATGCGTGGGCAAGTCATAAAAATGACTTGTCCTAAATGCGCACACTGCTGCTGCCCTCCCTGTCACGCTGATACTGCCAGCCTGCCACTCACTGCCACAGGCCCGCCCCCCACACCCTATCGGGATCGCGATAACGTCACTATTGTTGTGACAGTACTCCGACCCAAATCATTATGACTCGGGCTGTTGTTGTTGTCTCATAATTGTACTTTTTGGTGCGTGCAGTCAGTGACAGTGACGGTCGTCTGGCTAGTGGGGCAACGCCCCAACGCCCTCAATCGACGAACCGCCACTGCTCATACATACGTCCACTTCTGAAGAAAATAAACATGGACCAGCTGAACCTCGACAACTATAGACCGATTACAAATGGACCTTTCCTGGGCAAACTGATAGAAAGAGCAGCATTAGCCCAGATGTCACAATTCATTTAAAATAATGCCATACACTCAGACTTCCAAACTGGCACTGATCAATCAATTTCACCTGACATGCTATAACTATGCAGATGACACCCCAAAACTCCTTCAACTGGAATGCCCCAAAGACATTGGGAACTCACCAATTTTCAGTTTTTTCAGAGCCATGGATCAGTGGATGACATGGAGCCATCTCAAATTCAATGCTTCCTAAACAGAAATATTCATGTGTGGCAATTGGAAAAATTATGATCCTCTTGTCGCATGGCCTGATGAGCTGGGAACACCGCCTAAAGTATATAAGGAAGTAAGAAACCTCGAAATGACCATGAACTCAAATCTATCAATAAATACCCAAGTGGACAAACTAGCAAGATCAAGCTTTGTTGCTATAAAAACTCTGACGCATCTTCCCCCACCAGGGATTCCCACACAAGGTCCAGGCTACCATCTCACTAGTTCAGGCTAAACTCCATTACGCCAATAAGCCTCTACCACAAATCACCTTTAACTGTGAAAAGACTACAACAGATTCAGAATTCTGCTGCCAGACTACTCTTACATATAAAACCGCAAGCCCACATCTCCCCTGCCTTAAAAGCCCGACATTGGTTACCGGTTCCAGAAGATCCACGTTCAAGTTGCTTTGTATCACCCACAAAGCGATAATGGAACAGCACCGCTTTTCATCAGGAATAAAATCACAAAATGAATTCAAAATAGGAGCCTCCGCTCTAGAGTGGCATCTTGCCTCAAAATCCCACCGTCTAAGAAAAAAAACCTGGGTGGCACATCCTTCTCTGTTCTATCTATGAAACTCTTCAGGCCGAAGCATAAGTTCCATGGATAACCATCTTTACATCAGAAAACTACTCAAGAATTGTCTCATCCCCACATAACCACCACACTTAAACATAAATATACAGCATATCCCATTGTATATAACATGTATAATAATGTTTTAAAGATATAGATATTTGTTAGTTCTGTCAAACAAGCCTTTCTAACCCCTTCCTTGTGACTGTCCCCCCTCCACCTCCTCTTTTCTCATTCCAAACACTCCCCTACTGCTATGAACTAAAAAAAATAAAAAATATATATAATTCTTCGACCCTTCCTTCTTCTATCCCTCCACTATTCCTTTTGCAATCCAAATAAACAAACATGTCCCCGGCTCAAATCAAATTAATTTCATATTTCCCTACACTAATTCACCACTAATACTGTTTTGGGTTCCAGAGTAGCTTGCTACTCGCCAAAAGTGCTACAACACCTAATCAGGGAAACAAGAGCTATATAAATGCAAACCCTGCCCTCCTCCATCCCTCTACTATCATTTCGATCCAAATAATAGACTAACATGTCCACCGGTCAAATTAATTTCATATCTAATATTTTTTTTATTATTTTATTTATGAAGCTTTTACAGAACATACAAGAAGCAAGATGTCACATCCTGAACACTGTGAAGTAAGCAAGTGGTGCAAAATTGTTTGCAATTAGGCATAATACAAACAGATCAAGTACACATCAATGTGTCAGTGTGCTCAAGTACGGTATTCCATACTGATGACTGTGGTAATAACACTTTCAGCATCTCCTGAGCGTAACATTAGAAATATATGAGTAAGTATGACATCGACTCAACAGTCATGGTGTCTGCCTAAAAGTGTCACAAGGGGGATCAATCAGCAGGTGCAATGAGGTCAAGGTTCGGCAAGTCACAGTCAGTCTCAGGCTGGTCCGTCCCTCTGGCAGATATATATCTCGTATAAAGTCCCCAAAGTTTTTGAAGCGACTCTTGGGGAGGAGGAGATCGCTGAGGTTTTCTGTCTGCGTGCTGCAAAAAAGCATGTCGTGTGACCACTGTGCCATAGTGCGGGTGGGGCCGCGAAGCCAGTTAATCGCTACTCTACAATTAATTTCATATTTACCTAGACTAATACACCACTAATCCTTTTCTGGTTCACGAGTAGCATGCTACTCGCTGAAAATCAGACGTAGCAAGCTAATGTCAGGCTGAATAGGTAATTATTTTCAGTTTCGGAAGGGTGGGTGTGCAGAGGGTGGTGGAGATCGGAAGTACGAAGCCATGCATTCACTTTTTTAATTTAGGGGGAGGAGGAAGGTTTCTCAAAGGTGGAGGGGATGGATTGCAGGAGGAAATTTTGTTAACCTTTTTTTCCCTTTTAATACATGTGGTATAGGGCACCCCATTAGTCCTCTGCCTTTCATGTTGGAAGTAGTGGCAGGTGATGTTGGGGAAGCGGTTTAATATATGACATAACATTACAGGTGGATAAAATGGGATTATCACTGAATGCCTTTTACTTGTATAGCCACTCACCTGTGGTCTGTCTTCAGGCTCTATGTCTGAACCGGAAATACTCCAGGGGTATGTCGTGGAGGAAGCATTTGGATGCCTTATGCAATCAACAAGGAGCACTTGGGCAACCAAAAGACATGTAGGTGCTCTTGGTCATTACTGCCATGTATTGCTATATTTTCAGAATTGCAGGAAGTAGAAAGCTAATAGGTAGCAGACTTCCAGGTTTCACTGTGACATACACATCTAATCATTTAGGTCTGCCAAATATTACACATCATGTGACTCTTCAGCGAATTTGTTTTATCCATGTATTAACACAGGGCCGCAAATTGCTTATACATTGCCGTTTTCACTACTACCGCAGTGTAAATGTGAGCAAACACTGTGCACTGAACAGGCCGGACTGGTGCTCCTCAGCACCAATCCTGGACTATGTTGGTGGGGCAGTCTCTCAATGTAGTGAGGACAGGTGCAAAATGTCATCTCTATGGAGATCCTGATTAGTTAGGTCTGCCAGTTGAAAGTAAAGTCTATATAAATCCTTCACAGAAAACTCAGTAGGGACCAATGCCAGCAGTAATTTGTCTTTCCACCCCATCACACAGCAAACCCAAAAAAACTTTAAAAACTTAAAGTCGCTCCGTCCATGGCGGGCCATGGTACAAACAAGAGGGAAGAGATACAAACCCTGCTCCGAACAGCCATGAAGCACCACCAGTAACAAGCAGGTACCACATCACATACAGTAAGCAAGATCCTCAAAAGGCAAAACTTATTTCTGGCTATTCAAGGCCTTTGCATCATAAATAATGGGTTATTCCAGGTGTTCATGTTTTACACGAAGACTCTTGGCGCATAAAAAAGTATTGCTCTACGTTGCACACATAAAGAAGCAGAATGCAATAGAGAAGCAGGCTGAAATATAGAAATGTCACACATTATCATACTGAAAACATGGCAGATAGGTGCTCATAGACACAAGCTGGGGAACCATTTGGGTCTTGTGCCACCTACTCACCTGCAAAACTTAAATCTTCATGGCCATCTGATGCAGGTAAGGCACTGTCCCCCCCCCACCCTCCTTTACCTCCTGCAGCTGGACCCTTTAGGCTCCACTCTCTTCCAGCCGGACACAGGGTACTCCTATGGGCGTCCCTCTTGCCCATACAAGCTCACTTTCGACTTTTGCAGGTCCTGCACAGAGATCTCCAAAGCCCAGAGGTACAGGTGGGGCAACCACACCTCCTGCTCTGGGTAAATGTGAACTCCCTCACACCAAGACCCTGCTGTGGGTTACCTTTTGGTCACTCACCCATAGATGGGCATGGTCCCCTTATGAGGGGCCAGTGGCTTACTACTGCAGATTCTGCACAGAGATCTCAAAGGACATCAGGTAGGGGTTGGCCACCTCCTGCTCTATGTGATGAGGCAGGGTTTATTACATTATTGGTTCTTACCCTGTGGTCCGAGGACCCCTGGGGATCCGCAAACCCTTATCAGGTAGTCTGTAACTGCTTGGTCAATTAAGTAATATGAACAGATTGGGGACAAACAAAAAAGAAGCAAAATGTGATCTTGAAAATTTTAAAACATTCTCTACATTTGAAGGAATTTTAAATTACTCAATAGGTGTCATCGGATTCCAATATTGATTCAGTGTGGGTCCCTCTGTTGCAGTAATGATTAAGAGGGGTCCACAGAAATCAAAAGGTTTAGAACCACTGGGGTAAATTAAGCAGCAAGAAAAGGCAATTTATGCAGAGCAATGCAGCACATGTTTTGGTAGTATTACTTCATTATTTTGTAATTTGCAGACATGGTAATACTGTCTGGGCAGATAATCACCTCGTTAATACCTGCTTAAAAACCAAACACAGATAAGCAACTGAAAGATGACCAGTTAACCTCCACAAAGGGCCTTTCACTCTCGCAAATGCAGCACAACGCTTTCAGTAACTTTAGATCCAATTGGGTTAAAAACAATTTTTGTTTAATAAAATGCCATATGTGCAGCACATGATGGATTATATGCAAAATCCCAAATTATGCGAAAAAAAGCAGTAGCATTGCATAATTCCAGTGACTCTGATCATACTGCAGCCCGATTCTGGGTATCCTCTGGGAACCCTGTTGCCACCCTCTGCCCTCACCACCACTGCATTGCAGCGCCTTAACTGCGGGTCCTTCACTGAGATCACTATAGACCTCTGATACCGGTAGGACACATTCTGCTCGTCTTTTCTGAGGCAGTGCATAAAATGGACAAGTTCTGAATAAATGCACTAAAATTTAAAAGAGAGGGTACCATCACTTTTCAACACGGGTGCAATATTTTAATTGGAAGAACGCTGACACTTCTCATTAGGAAACAGAGCAGCAAAAACAAAGGGTCTCCAACATTTTTGGTAAGGAGAACTGCTTATTTTCAGCGAAAATCTTCCCAAGTTACTAATATTAGTTTTGTGACAGTGCCCACATCAGTCAAGATTATATTAGGAACCACCACATGCAGGATTACCAGAAGTGATCACCTCAATTTATCAGTCAGTCGCAGTAATGTAAAAAAGGCTTTGTCAACGTGGAATGCCTCTACGTGGGTATTATATACCAGCCACCGCTGAAATATCCCTGCCACTATATTAGTAATAAGTCATCCCCAACGCTGCGTGATTTATCACCTAATATTGGCTTTAAATATATTTTGGAAATCTAACCCTTTTTCTCCAAACATCAGCTTACGAGTTCTAAAAGTACAAGGATTTACATCTGAAATTCATGCTATACAATTTTGGCATACATATATTAATACAACTAAATAAAAGCTTCTAATTTAGTAGGCTGGGCTGTATATATGAGAAATGCGTACAGGTAGCTGGAGAGTTACCACAGCTTATGAGCTATTCATTGGAGAAGCTTTAGCTAGACTATTGAGTACTTGCACATTTCTATTTCCATTACAAATACTACTCATAGGAATTTGTCACCTATAGCTCTGGGCCATTCCCGTGCTTTTATTATCTCTGTCCTTTCAGTCTCCCAGCCTCAGGTGCCAGACACAGTTGTCTATGGGTGTCAAGTACAGGTAGGTCAGCCTATTCACAGAGTCAATCGGGTCTGCCACCACAATGTAGCCTGTCTCTAGGCACCCATTGGGCTCTGTGTCTAGCCCCTGTCTTTTAACCACACAACCTCACTCACAATACGGACCCTCACATGCAGGTCCTACACAGAGATCTCTCAGGCCCTTTGATAGATGCAGGTCCAGTGCTTTAAAGGGAAATACAGAAGTGCAGGGCCTCAATATTTAGAGAACTCGTTTGCTCCTGAGAATCGCTGTACTCTCCCATTCAACGTATTGCAGCAGTACTGGGAAGTGCAGACACTTTCCCATTAAAAGTATTGCACCAGTGCTTAGAAGTGCATGTCATTTCTTGTTAAAGGTATTGCACTCCTGCTGAGAAGTGCAGGTACACTTCAATTAAAAGTACTGCACCAGTGCTGAGAAGTACAGGTACTCTCCAATTAAAAGTACTGCACCAGTGCTGAGACGTGCAGGTACGCTCCCATTAAAAGTATTGCACCAGTGCTGAGAAGTGCAAGTACTTTCCAATTAAAAGTATTGCATCAGTGCTGAGACGTGCAGGTACTCTCCGATTAAAAGTATTGCACCAGTGCTGAGACGTGCAGGTACTCTCCCATTAAGAGTACTACACAGAAGTGCAGATACTCTCCAAATTAAAAGTACTGCACTGGGGCTGAGAAGTGCAGGTACCCTCCCATTAAATATATTGCACCAGTGCAGGTACTCTATCATTAAAAGTACTACACCAGTGCTGAGAAGTGCAGGTACTCTCCCATTAAAATTACTGCACCAGTGCTGAGAAGTGCAGGTACACTCCAATTAAAAGTACTGCACCAGTGCAGGTACTCTCCAATTAAAAGTACTACACCAGTGCTGAGAAGTGCAGGCACTCTCCAACTAAAAGTATTGCACCAGTGCTGAGACGTGCAGGTACTCTCCCATTAAACGTACTGTACCAGTGCTGAGACGTGCAGGTACTCTCCCATTAGAAGTGCAGGTACTCTCCCATTAAAAGTACTGCACCAGTGCTGAGAAGTGCAGGTACTCTCCGGTTAAAAGTACTGCACCAGTGCTGAGAAGTGCAGGTACACACCAATTAAAAGTACTGCACCTGTGCTGAGAAGTGCAGGTACTCTCCCATTAAGAGTACTACACAGAAGTGCAGATACTCTCCAAATTAAAAGTACTGCACTGGGGCTGGGAAGTGCAGGTACTCTCCCATTAAATGTATTGCACAAGTGCAGGTATTCTACCAATAAAAGTACTGCACCAGTGCTGGGAAGTGCAGGTACTCTCCGATTAAAAGTACCGCACCAGTGCTGAGAAGTGCAGGTACACACCAATTAAAAGTACTGCACCTGTGCTGAGAAGTGCAGGTACTCTCCTATTAAGAGTACTACACAGAAGTGCAGATACTCTCCAAATTAAAAGTACTGCACTGGGGCTGGGAAGTGCAGGTACTCTCCCATTAAATTTATTGCACAAGTGCAGGTATTCTACCAATAAAAGTATTGCACCAGTGCTGAAAAGTACAGGCACTCTCCCATTAATAAATGGAAGCAGTACAGCGAAGTGCAGGTGCTCCTCCTTTCCAATTAAAAAAGTGGAGGTATTCAGGGGCACTACCTGTCCAATTAAAGCCCTGGATGCTCTGGGTCACCTCTAGCACACCGTGCCCCCTTCCCTCCCGGCCCCTTGCCCCCCTCACCTTCAGGTCCTGCACGGAGACCTCCATGGCCGTCAGGTACAGGTAGGGCACCCCGGTGCCGTGCTTCACCGGCCCGTCGCTGATGGAGAAGACGTTGGCGAAGGGCTTCCCCTTGACGGCCTTCTGCGTGGACACGGTGGCCACGGCGCCCCAGTCGCAGCGGTGCGCCACGGTGCGCGCCACCCGGGCCGTGTCGTTCCGCGGCGGCATGGACGAGAAATCGCCCGCCGTGCTCAGGCATAGCCGCAGCCCGGCGAGGAAGGCCAGGGCCGAGTAACCGGTGAGGAGGGCCAGGGCAGAGTGGAGCGAGGGCATGGCTGCGTCAACACCGGGGCAGAGACGAGACTTCTGACAGGCCGGAGGCGCAGCCCCGGCCGGCTAGGGCAAAGGGGCGGAGCCAGAGACGAACTGTCACCACCAAGTGCTTCCCCATTGGTAGGAGGATACGTGGAGGTCACGCCTTATTGTCTTCCATTGGCTGCGCAACGGGGCCAATCAGGCCTTAATCTTGAGGGTGCGTAATTAAGTGAGGATTGGCGGGTTCGCTTTTACCATCAGCCAATAGCGGTGGTCTGCGCGTGAATCTACCAATGCAAGGTCGCTCTTAGGTCAAAATAGGCGTGGCCCAGCTGCAGAAGTTTATCAACAACTCTCACGCTGCACGCACAGGAGCATGATGTCCTGGATATGGTCTATGCGGCCAAAACGAACAGTGTCAAAAGGAATTCTGGAGGCCGCGCCTACCTATATATAACACTCAAAATGCATCTTGGTAACAACGATAACAGTTTTGGAGACCCCGCCAGAAAGTTCTTTAGTCATTGTAAATTTGTCATATATATTAATATATTTCTTCATACATTCTGTGCTTGCTGTGTTTGATATTGTGTTACATTTGCCTGCGTTGTTTTGAATCTATGGCCTGCTATTTTTTTCGCCAGGAAGTTCTTTAGTCATTGTAAATTTGTCATTTATATTTATATTTTTGTTAGTACATTCTGTGCTTGCTGTGTTTGATATTGTGTCCCTCTTGCCTGAGTTGTTTTGATTCTATGGCCTGCTATTTTTGTTTGTTCCATTTTTGTATCTGTTCTCTCATGTAAAGTAACTGATTCTATTGTACAGTGCTCTGACACCTTCGGGTAAAGTCCCCGCTTTATAAAAATGCATTAAATAAATAAATATATGCGTTGTGCTGGAAATGGGAAAACAAGCATTTGTGATGCAATAGGTCTCAAATTTGTGAAAGTTAGAGCTATTGGTGTTGTACATGACAAGGGCATGTTAGCTATGTCATGCATGTCAACATTTTACAATGGGAAAGTGGGAGATTTAAAAAATAAATAAATAATGTATTTCCCCCATTGACTTCCATTGAAGGAGAGGAAAATTCAGGGAGAGACAGTCAATAAGAAGCTAATTTTGGCTTTAAAAATTGGGAGTGTCCCATCTGAATCGGGTCTATTGGCATGTGTGCTATGTTTTTTGGTTTGCAAGAATTTTACACTGCTGTACTGTAACTTCCATGTGGTTATATGCAGGGCTTTAAGTGCATAGCTGACAAGGTTTCAGATTGCTATGTGTGACATTTTCATAATTTTAGTGAAATTATGAGTGATATTTCAATGACCATGAGTGACACTTTCTAGCAGGCAAAATAAAGCAATGAAACAAAGGAAACATAAAGAAATGAAACCCATTTGTGCCACCAAAAGCAATTTTTACATAGCACAGCAAGTCAGTGCAACAGTAGGAGATCAAGACGTACACCATAGCAAACACATTTTCAGGTTGTCCTCATATGCTATATACGTGTTTTACATGTCAGATTCTGTCCATTTAAGCTTACTGCAGTATTTTATTTCTCCAGAAAAATCAGCAGTCCAGACCAGCCCTAGCCTGATAAGCCCGCAAACAGACAGAAAAAACACCCTACACACTGACCTGATCATCTTGAGATCAGACTGCACTGGTGGCAGAATAACAACGAAAGAGATAGCTGCAACCTCATCTCAGGGGGCAGATCGCCATGGTCTCAGCTATACTCTGCGTGTGCTGACAAAAAGCTTGAGGCCAGTATTGTGCACTTTGCCTTTGAACCCCACAGCCTATTAAATCGTAACTTAAAATAGGGCGCAATATGGTTTTGAAGATAGACGATAAATCTAATTAAATCAGCGCTGCTATTCTTCCATCATCCAGATTACGCCCGATATCATTAGTGGGTTTTGCCAACACAGTTTCCGTGTTATGACTTTTCCGAAAACTGAATTGGGCAGGGTGTGCTTCAGGAAAGTTAGTTAATTATCGCCTGAGTTAACTTAGCAAATAACAGCAGTGAGGAGATTAGGCGAAAATGAGACAACTCATTTGTCCCAATCTTAGTTTTGAGAGGAAGAACATTTTAAATCGAGCCTCAGTTCCAACTATTGAAATGGGTAGGGGTTTCCACTTGAGTTGGTCATCTCATGTATTCCTTAGAAGGGGTACCTGGTTTAAATCCTCTGCTTGTGGGTTTCTGATGACATGCATCCCTAAATATTTTAAGTTATCCCTAGCTATTGTCAGTGGTGTCTGCCAATTTACCGTATCCTGAGAAATTCTAATAACCAATGGAAGCCAAAAAAGACATGAAAATAGTGCAGCTGTCTAACGCACGAAAAGGATAATTTCCATGCCAATATGAAGCCACTAAGAAGAAAAATGGGTAATAAAGTCAAAGGTTTCTGAATGGGGGGCTGTAAGAACTGGGACCGCCAGTTCCCCGGGGGGTAGCTTGGCTCGAGCAGGAAGGCGGCCAGGGGCTTACGTGTAAAGCAGCTACTTAACACACTCATCGACTGAGACACGAAGTGGGCGCAATAATGGAGACCACACCAGTAGTTGTGTTTGAAAATCAAGATCTTTTATGTAGGTTTTAGATCAAAGCAATTCGGGCATTAGCATTTCATAAGTATTTCATTAAAGCGTTTCATGGAAGCCTTTCATTATGCATTTCCTTTAAAATGTTAAAACATTTCATTAAAGCAGTGAAACCTTTTCAGTAAAACGTCTCATTAAAGCAGTAAAACATCAAATAACACAGACTGTCGCGTTATACTCTTCAGCAAGCTAAGAGGGTACTTTCATAAACCATGGACTAGCATTCAGTAAGCGGTTATAAACATTACCCCTTGTAAATATCAACAGTTTAGTAACCAAAGTCAGATCATCAAAATAGTACTGTAATAAATCACTAAGGATCAGAATTTGACTCCATCAGGAACTGTAGAAGCCCGCCCCTGCAAGAAATTCAGTACAGGGAAAAATATCACCACCTTTTCAGTAGGCTTGAAAACATGTAAGCAGGCATGAGCCAAACAGGCCGCATAAGACGGCCACCAAGTACCAACAGTCAATGACCTGACCGATCCTGTTACCACGGGGCCGGGAACAGTTAATTCAATAGAGCCTGCTCTCCAGGCATGGACAGTTACTTGGCCCCAGCACTCCTGAAGCATAAATCAGGCCTCACGACTGCTTGAGGCTCAATGGGGCCAACAGGGCCCAGTCACAGCGTTCCCCGGGGGAGGGGCGAACTCGGGGCCTAAAACCGGCCTTCCGCCCTCCTCCCCTGGGGTTTACCTTTCGTCTTTGGCCCTACGGGGCCCTTGCATGGGTCTTGGGTAGGCGGGAGGAACTTCCGCCGATCTAGGGGCTTCCCGCTGCCCGGCGCGGTGCAAGGCGCTGTCTCAGCGCACCGCCGCCGGGGCCAAGGAAACACACTGCGGGGCAAAGCGGAGGGGCGTTCTTCAGCTCCTGACCCCCGCCGCGACGAGTCGCGGCCTGCTCCGGGTGGCGGGCCTTCCTCACACGGCTCGGCGGGGACAGTCGATGGCTACGCGGCTTGGGTGGGGGCGCGGCCGATGACGCGGCGGCGCTCCCGTGACAGGGGCCCAGGCAGGCTTCAGGCCTAGTACGGCCTGACGGACTCGATGCGGCGGCCCTCTCCTAGCATACGGGTGTTGAAAATGGCAATGTATGTGTACATAAGCGGCGTTCATTTGTGTTCACTGTACCCCTTGTTGTAAGCAGAACGAATAATTACGAAACACTGACTGTGTTATCCCGCCAGCATAAGACCCATGCACATATGTACACGACAGCTATTTTAGGCACCATGGCCTCTCTGACCGTTTGCTAAACCCCCGACACCCCTCCCCGCGCGCACTGCTCGTGCAACGGCCACAAGACCCTCTCCCTCTGCGTGACCCTGCTCTAGAAGTAGCACTCCTGCTTGACCCACACACCCCATTTCCTCCCAGGAACACCCTTCCCCTCAGCTGACAACCCCCCCCCGGCTGCACTTGGCCTCTCGACCCGGTCCCAAGTCCTAAGACCAAGCCTCGTGGATATACATCCCCCATGCACCCTGACCGCCCCCGCTCTCACATGCACAAGTCATGAACCCTCCCCTCCCGCATGACTCTGTCTCTGGGAATCACACCCCGCGCCTGACCAACCCCTCCTTTTCTTCCATGAATACCCCTCCTTTTATGACCCCTTCCTCTGAGCCTGATTGTCTGCACGGACCGCTGGTCATCCCTCAGCCTGAGGACACAGTTTATTGCCCACTACTGTATGCACTCGCCCCTCTTCAAAGGGGGCTACTATTGATCATGACCTCCCCACCCCCTGAGATTCGATCAGGCGCACACATTCTAAAGGAACCAGCAGAACACTCAGCTGCGTGACAGCCCCCTCCTATTGTATGGAGGATAAGGGCCCCTACTGTAGCCGCGTGTTGGAATATCTTCGTACTTCACAATGTCTTGATTGTAATGAAGGATGTCTGTGTGCCATAAACCTGTGTATAAAAGACGAAGCCTCAGAGAAACTTGTTAGAGCACCTCCTGAAGACACTATGAGAGTGTCCGAAATGACAGGCTCTCCTCATGAGAAATAAAACTCTATTCTTGTCTTCCTGCTTCCAGTGCCCGTCTCTTTATTTGGTAATTATCTACGATGGGAACTAAGAGGCGCCTTGCGCCAGCAGCCTGGGCATCCGGTGCATTATGGGCTGACTTTTCCTCAATTGGCGTCCCAACGCGGGGTCCATCAGCGACATAGGGTCCAGTAAGAGAGGTCCAGACGATGGGGTGAACATCTAAATTATTGGAGTATACCTGCCTTGAGAGGGCCCTCGTCCGGCTGCCGATTGAATGAACTTCACCGATTCCGAACGGACCTCTCTCTCAAGTGACCTATTGTCCTGACTGGAATCCCACAGGAATGCTGCGGTAAAAACATGGAGAAAGAGAACGATCGGGCGCTGGAGAAAGGAAGACGAAGAACTGTCCACACGGTCCGGTCCGGGTAAGGTTAAGTAGGACGTCTTTACGTCTAATTGGTAGGATGGCTTTATCCATCTGATTGGTTGATTGATTATTGATATTGGAAACGGTATTTAGATACTGGTATTGTTTATTGATTGGTTCATTTAGCCTTGGGTGCTACTTGAAGTATTGGTTCTCTTGGAGACATTCTCTGTTTGCAAACAGCGACAGATAGGAACGTCTCTCTCTCTTTGCAAATAGTGAAGGATAGGTAATGCGGACTTTTGTCCCCCATTGTAATCCGTCATACCTATTTTTCTCCCCACTGATTGATTGGTTGCTCTGTTGCTCTTTGAGACATTCGCTGTCTACAAACGGGGAAGAATAGGAATATTCTGTCTCCCTTTGCAGATAGTGAAGGGTAGGTAATTCAATAGAGCCTGCTCTCCAGGCATGGACAGTTACTTGGCCCCAGCACTCCTGAAGCATAAATCAGGCCTCACGACTGCTTGAGGCTCAATGGGGCCAACAGGGCCCAGTCACAGCGTTCCCCGGGGGAGGGGCGAACTCGGGGCCTAAAACCGGCCTTCCGCCCTCCTCCCCTGGGGTTTACCTTTCGTCTTTGGCCCTACGGGGCCCTTGCATGGGTCTTGGGTAGGCGGGAGGAACTTCCGCCGATCTAGGGGCTTCCAGCTGCCCGGCGCGGTGCAAGGCGCTGTCTCAGCGCACCGCCGCCGGGGCCAAGGAAACACACTGCGGGGCAAAGCGGAGGGGCGTTCTTCAGCTCCTGACCCCCGCCGCGACGAGTCGCGGCCTGCTCCGGGTGGCGGGCCTTCCTCACACGGCTCGGCGGGGACAGTCGATGGCTACGCGGCTTGGGTGGGGGCGCGGCCGATGACGCGGCGGCGCTCCCGTGACAGGGGCCCAGGCAGGCTTCAGGCCTAGTACGGCCTGACGGACTCGATGCGGCGGCCCTCTCCTAGCATACGGGTGTTGAAAATGGCAATGTATGTGTACATAAGCGGCGTTCATTTGTGTTCACTGTACCCCTTGTTGTAAGCAGAACGAATAATTACGAAACACTGACTGTGTTATCCCGCCAGCATAAGACCCATGCACATATGTACACGACAGCTATTTTAGGCACCATGGCCTCTCTGACCGTTTGCTAAACCCCCGACACCCCTCCCCGCGCGCACTGCTCGTGCAACGGCCACAAGACCCTCTCCCTCTGCGTGACCCTGCTCTAGAAGTAGCACTCCTGCTTGACCCACACACCCCATTTCCTCCCAGGAACACCCTTCCCCTCAGCTGACAACCCCCCCCCGGCTGCACTTGGCCTCTCGACCCGGTCCCAAGTCCTAAGACCAAGCCTCGTGGATATACATCCCCCATGCACCCTGACCGCCCCCGCTCTCACATGCACAAGTCATGAACCCTCCCCTCCCGCATGACTCTGTCTCTGGGAATCACACCCCGCGCCTGACCAACCCCTCCTTTTCTTCCATGAATACCCCTCCTTTTATGACCCCTTCCTCTGAGCCTGATTGTCTGCACGGACCGCTGGTCATCCCTCAGCCTGAGGACACAGTTTATTGCCCACTACTGTATGCACTCGCCCCTCTTCAAAGGGGGCTACTATTGATCATGACCTCCCCACCCCCTGAGATTCGATCAGGCGCACACATTCTAAAGGAACCAGCAGAACACTCAGCTGCGTGACAGCCCCCTCCTATTGTATGGAGGATAAGGGCCCCTACTGTAGCCGCGTGTTGGAATATCTTCGTACTTCACAATGTCTTGATTGTAATGAAGGATGTCTGTGTGCCATAAACCTGTGTATAAAAGACGAAGCCTCAGAGAAACTTGTTAGAGCACCTCCTGAAGACACTATGAGAGTGTCCGAAATGACAGGCTCTCCTCATGAGAAATAAAACTCTATTCTTGTCTTCCTGCTTCCAGTGCCCGTCTCTTTATTTGGTAATTATCTACGATGGGAACTAAGAGGCGCCTTGCGCCAGCAGCCTGGGCATCCGGTGCATTATGGGCTGACTTTTCCTCAATTGGCGTCCCAACGCGGGGTTCATCAGCGACATAGGGTCCAGTAAGAGAGGTCCAGACGATGGGGTGAACATCTAAATTATTGGAGTATACCTGCCTTGAGAGGGCCCTCGTCCGGCTGCCGATTGAATGAACTTCACCGATTCCGAACGGACCTCTCTCTCAAGTGACCTATTGTCCTGACTGGAATCCCACAGGAATGCTGCGGTAAAAACATGGAGAAAGAGAACGATCGGGCGCTGGAGAAAGGAAGACGAAGAACTGTCCACACGGTCCGGTCCGGGTAAGGTTAAGTAGGACGTCTTTACGTCTAATTGGTAGGATGGCTTTATCCATCTGATTGGTTGATTGATTATTGATATTGGAAACGGTATTTAGATACTGGTATTGTTTATTGATTGGTTCATTTAGCCTTGGGTGCTACTTGAAGTATTGGTTCTCTTGGAGACATTCTCTGTTTGCAAACAGCGACAGATAGGAACGTCTCTCTCTCTTTGCAAATAGTGAAGGATAGGTAATGCGGACTTTTGTCCCCCATTGTAATCCGTCATACCTATTTTTCTCCCCACTGATTGATTGGTTGCTCTGTTGCTCTTTGAGACATTCGCTGTCTACAAACGGGGAAGAATAGGAATATTCTGTCTCCCTTTGCAGATAGTGAAGGGTAGGTAATGCAGACTTTTGTCCCCATTGTAATCCGTCATACCTATTTTTCTCCCCATTGATTGATTGTTTGATCGAGCATTGAATTGTTCGAAGTTGGTTCTCTTAAGGATCTTCTCTGCCTACAAACGGGGAAGAATAGGAATATTCTCTTTCCCTTTGCAGATAGCGAAGGGTAGGTAACGCAGGCTTTTGCCCCCATTGTAACCCGTCGTGCCTATTTCATTCCTCATTGATTGATTGGTTGTCCGAACATTGACTGTTTGGAATTGTTCTTTTTGGAGGTATTCTCTGTTTGCAAATAACATAGAAAAGAAATACTCTGTCTAGTCTTTGCAAGTAGTGAAGGGTAGGTAATGTGGACCTTTGTCCCCCGTTGTAATCTGTCATGCCTATCTACTCCCCACTGATTGATAAACCAGTTCCACCCGGACCATTTACTAGAGGTAGGTCATCTGGCCCGACCAGAGAGCACCCCTAGTGAAAAGGACATATGCAATAATAACGAGGTGATCACTGTATCCTGTTAACAGAAACTTTAGCATGAAACAAACTAGAAAGAAAGGAATAGGAAAACGAAATCAGTAGGCCACTGATGAAATTTTTATTAAATAACGAATAAGGAAACGATAACAATACTTAATGATAAAACATATGATTGTCCTAGAAACAAGAAACGTTAGAAATAAGCCCGTAATAAGAAACATGAAAATGATAAGAGAAGCCAAGCTTGACATTGCGACGGCCACGAGGCAACGGGCTTCATCGCCCCTCACTGCTCCAAACATGTCTGTCCCACCGCCTGCCACGCCCCAGTAACGGCAACCTGGGAAAGATACAAGCCAGCAAACATCCGCCCCCATTCTGGAAACTCCCAAAGTGCAACAGGTTTGCGGCTACGCCCAGCCGGAAGACGAGATCTTCAACACATGTAGGGCGGGTCCTGCTGCCAGCCGTCGGCCGGAGGTCATCGCATGAGGTGGGCCTGAGGGGAGGCCGGGGCCGACGGGATCCGGCCGCGGTGGCGGCTGCGACAACCCTGGAGAGTTGCAGGGGGGAATGTCCATGCCCCCGACCCCCCCTCTCTCAGACAGTCTGGACCAGCTTCCATAAGAGGCCTGGGGGTGGAGAGGCCACTACGCGAATAGCCCGAAGGCGGCACCACGCGCCAAGGTCTGTCCCCCGGATGAACCAAGGGACCCGTTCCTGGGGCCGTGGCGAAGAGCGTCCGGCCGCCATCAACCGGAGGCCCGGCCCGAAACATACTAGGCGCCACTTCTTCTATAATGGCTGCGACAACCCTGGGGGGGGGATGTCTTGCACATGCCTCCGACCCCCCCCCTGGTCCTCATCACCTGGTCCGGCCATAACAAATGTCAAGCGAGACGCCGTGGGGTGCACCGGGAGGGAGAGGCGGCGCGAACGAGCCTCTCCCACCTCCCCAGGTGAAGGCTCCCCAGCTGCACCCCCAACGCTCCTCGCACCCGGCAAAGGGTTCGTCCACTGTGGCGATGCTGCAACGCCTCGCCCGGCAGGTTGGAGCCCGTCTGCTCATTTGACCCCGCGATTGCCGGTGGCTGCCGAACTCTCAAAATGGCGGTCGACCTTGCAAGAGTGGGCCCAGCATGAAGGAATGGCCCGGTCACTTGTTGACTCCACCATCATAAAAGTTCTCCACGACCTTGAAGATTCTATGGGAGCCGCGGGGGCCTCCGACCCCCGCAGAAACCCCCGATGGGGAATGACTGCCATGATTGCCCACGGAACGATGAAAATGTAGCCGCGAGACGTCGGCGCTCCCATGCCGGCGCCAGCCTCAGTTTGAATGACTAGAATCCTGCAGACTACAGTTCGGATCAGTTCCGGTGAAAACCCAGTATGACCCGGTAGGAAAATTGTTGCCTCCCTCCCCCCTTTGACTGATGGTTCAGACCACCGATCCTTTCTTTTGCCCTTTAACGGAACTTTTGGGCTGCCGAAAGAGGCTCTGGGCCAACCATGAGTTAGCGGAGATTTAGACTATGCCTGGATCTGCCTGACTGCACCCAAAATGGCGCCGATGCAAATGAAACTTTCAACTCCTTGTTGTACCCCGATTGTTCAGCCCTGGTGTCATGAGATATGTATGCAGTGGATTGATATAGGACGTGTACTGATTATATGTTTGGACAGTAAAATTGATATGGGATGTGTACTGTCAATTCGGACCATGAATTGATATGGGATGGGTACTGGTTATATGTTCGGACAATGAATTGATATAGGATGGGTACTGATTATGTGTTCAGACAGTAAATTGACATCAGATGGGTACTGATTGAACATTCGGACAATGAATTGTTGTTAAGTTTTGGCGCCTCATGATTATTGCAAATTCAAATTTCAACACTTATGATACTCGCTCACACTGAATTCTCAACATGATTTTATTGCACTTGTCGCCCCACGGGGTTGTAGGCCCGTATTTGTGCACCGACATTCTTATTAAAGATTTTTGGAAAAAGCAAACGTAGTTGTCACGCGTAGATTGATAAGTTTCGAATAAATGATCACTGTTTCCGATATAACTAAAATGCAGGTGAAATGACTCAGCTCGATTTGTTAAGGGTTAAAAGGTATAATATATAGAGATATTGCAGATATGAAGGGTCCAAGTTTTGGTTGTGTATTTTCCCCTTTTTATACAGCCAAAAGCAACCGCTAAAGATCCTGGTATTTAGCCTATGCTATATATACTACCTGTATAAGAAAAGTCACACTAACGGTCCACCTGGGCTTGAACGCCCAGTTGGCAGGGACTGCATCCTGTGGAGATAGGCCGAGTATGCAGTAAGTAAAAGCCTTTCTGGGTTTATGCGCGCTAATGTGTCTATCAATGTAGCCCCTGCCCCCTTCTTTTCCCTCTCTCTGCAGGTCACATCGGAATGTCGATTAATGTACGAAAATGGTGATCTAGCAGACGAAGAGTCGGGAAAGAGGGTTTGATTATGGTACCTAACCGCGACAAACCCCGAATAATGCAACCAAAAATGACGTACAATAATGAATACATTCCTACGTTTGACTAAATAGGGAAAGTTTAAGGAATATTCCGAGGTAAGGTTTACACAAGTATCCTCCGCCGAGAGGACTAGGAATATTGCCAATATTTAAAAACCTACTACCTCCTTTTTCGCATCCTCATAGACATGTAACTCAAAGCTGCCCCATTGTTCTCCAACTGACACCGACTATTGTCTCAGCCTGGAAACACATTTGCTAAAATGACTCGAAAATACCACCGTGAGCATTAGCCCGACCAGGTTAGTTCATGACCAAGTGGCAGAGACATAAGTGTGTGCAACCACAACCTCCAGTAAAGGCAGCCGACTATAAAAAGAAAAGAAAAAGTAAAGAGAGCTTAGGAGGCTGAGAATGCGCAGCGTACAGGAAGAGATCATTTTGGCCAATAACTGTTCTATGTTTTGTCTTGGGTTTTTGTATATAATACATGTACTGTCTCCCCCGTCTGAGTTTGTGTGTACGTGATGCATGGATCTACGTCATCCCTCTGCCTGTGTTTCCGTATTACTTAACCCCTGCTGTTCTGTGTTGTATGTGCGCTGAATGGCCCATTATTGTACACGTCTCTCTCTCTCTCTCTCTCTCCCTCTCTCTATCTCGCTCCATGTCATACTTGTACAGAATGGACCATTTAGAGTGCGGTCACTCTCTCTCTCTATCTCTCTCTCTCTCTCTCTCTCACTCTCCCTCTCTCTCTCTCTCTCTCTCTCCCTCTCTCTCTCTCTCTCTCACTCTCTCTCTCTCTCTCTCTCTCTCTCTCTCTCTCTCTCTCTCTCTCTCTCTCTCTCTCTCTCTCTCTCTCTCTCTCTCTCTCTCTCTCTCTCTCTCTCTCTCTCTCTCTCTCTCTCTCTCTCTCTCTCTATCTCTTCAAAGCCCCCTGTTCCCTCTTTCCTTGTATGGTGACGTTGTGCCCCCCCCCCGGCACAAAACTTAATTGGGTCTCCTCGAACACAAAGGTGTTCGGCAAAATTGACAGGAACTAAAAACGATTGTGACTTGCCATATCACTACCTCTCCTTTCTGCAAAACGATAGAACCCGAGTTGGTAATGAAGGAAAGGACAGGTAAGACGACGGATGTCCCCTAATCTGGCCTTTTATAGGGGGACTATAACGTCAATGGCCTTCTGTTTTCCAGTTCGCTAGAAATGCAATTCCCAATGCACCGATCACTTCGCCCCCCTGCACTCAAGTGCGGATGTCCAGAGTACCCCACTTCTCCCGATCGACCCCAGCTCCCTGTCCAAAGCGCCCACGCTTCCCCCGATTAACCCCAGCTTCATGTCAGCTACCCTCGAAACGTAATTGATGACCTTGATTAACGGTCATTCCCCAAGAAAACCATGTTTAACATCTGCCCTTCTCCCCCTTCTTCATGACGATAACGCCCCTGCTTGCAAGAGTTAGCCGACCCCAAAGGGAAATGTAAGATTGTCAGTACTTGGGTTAAAAAAGAAAAAGGGCGAGTCTCTACATAAGGACTCGATTTTGAGTTTGATATAATACACTGTGTATAAAGGTCCAATTTCTCTCCACATACGTCGCGAATGAACGCCACACAGGTTTATGAATTCAATAGCAATGCACTCCTACAGACTCCATAAGTGACGACTTCTGACTGTGACCGATGAACTTATCCCCCACCTACATAGGATTGGAGACGGAATTGAGATGTATAAATGTCTTCTCCTGCCAGTTTTTTCTAAAAACTTGTTTTGTACCCATTCAAAGATACAATAACCGGAGGAGAGGAGCTGGACGTGACGCACAGCCTGGCCACAGATCATGAAGCACGTGTGACCGCGACCAAAGGTGGAGCCACCGAGCAACGAGACGCGGGACGAGGCACCACTCTCAAAACTTGGCAGATTAAGAAATGAAGGGCTGCCTTGAAGCCCTCGACTTACTGACCCACTCGTGCCTGAAGTCCCCGTCCCCTTTTGAGCCCGACTGATGGGTCTGCCTGCTCGTCATCCTTTGCTCCATTTGGTCCCTTGGTGTGCTCAGAGATCTGACCCCACTCCTCCCTCTCTTCCCTTGATTATTCAACAACATCACCCTTTTCGCATAACTTTTGACTATAAAATGAGGTTTTGCCACGGAAAAAGAAAGACACGCAGGTGCCCAGCTTGAGGCACCCCTAAGAAAATAAGTTAGGAAACAGGACTGTGATCTAACAGCAGAGGACTGATCGCACCCTGCAACGTGTAAGGATGAATCCGAGCTGGACCTATAGCTCCACCGCCGGTGCTCAGCAGCGCCAACAAAAGAAGACGGACTCTGTTAAAAGACATTGCGACAAAGACCCTCCCCCTTTCCAGAACTTTCTACTCACCCCTTGACTAATTGCTTGTATCGAATTGAATCCCTCCCTCAACCATTTTGTATTGCCTTTTAAAATGTTTCATCGGTCACTCATGTATTTAGTTTTTCAAAAGTCTCTTATCGTACTGACAAGACCCGAAGGTATCAGAGCACTTTCTACTGTATGTTGATGCCACCGGAGAGAAAGTTGGAACATGATTTCCTTTATTAACCCCGACTAAGTATTATACCAATCTCTAGACTTGTATGAAGAACACAACAAATATAAATTCACATGTACCGCATTCTATTTATCGTATCGACCGTATATAGAATTGAACTTGCTTATGTAAAAAAAAGCGGCGACTGTTGAAAATGGCAATGTATGTGTACATAAGCGGCGTTCATTTGTGTTCACTGTACCCCTTGTTGTAAGCAGAACGAATAATTACGAAACACTGACTGTGTTATCCCGCCAGCATAAGACCCATGCACATATGTACACGACAGCTATTTTAGGCACCATGGCCTCTCTGACCGTTTGCTAAACCCCCGACACCCCTCCCCGCGCGCACTGCTCGTGCAACGGCCACAAGACCCTCTCCCTCTGCGTGACCCTGCTCTAGAAGTAGCACTCCTGCTTGACCCACACCCCCCCATTTCCTCCCAGGAACACCCTTCCCCTCAGCTGACAACCCCCCCCGGCTGCACTTGGCCTCTCGACCCGGTCCCAAGTCCTAAGACCAAGCCTCGTGGATATACATCCCCCATGCACCCTGACCGCCCCCGCTCCCACATGCACAAGTCATGAACCCTCCCCTCCCGCATGACTCTGTCTCTGGGAATCACACCCCGCGCCTGACCAACACCTCCTTTTCTTCCATGAATACCCCTCCTTTTATGACCCCTTCCTCTGAGCCTGATTGTCTGCACGGACCGCTGGTCATCCCTCAGCCTGAGGACACAGTTTATTGCCCACTACTGTATGCACTCGCCCCTCTTCAAAGGGGGCTACTATTGATCGTGACCTCCCCACCCCCTGAGATTCGATCAGGCGCACACATTCTAAAGGAACCAGCAGAACACTCAGCTGCGTGACAGCCCCCTCCTATTGTATGGAGGATAAGGGCCCCTACTGTAGCCGCGTGTTGGAATATCTTCGTACTTCACAACGTCTTGATTGTAATGAAGGATGTCTGTGTGCCATAAACCTGTGTATAAAAGACGAAGCCTCCGAGAAACTTGTTAGAGCACCTCCTGAAGACACTATGAGAGTGTCCGAAATGACAGGCTCTCCTCATGAGAAATAAAACTCTATTCTTGTCTTCCTGCTTCCAGTGCCCGTCTCTTTATTTGGTAATTATCTACGATGGGAACTAAGAGGCGCCTTGCACCAGCAGCCTGGGCATCCGGTGCGTTATGGGCTGACTTTTCCTCACGGGGGCCGCCCAGGGGGGAAATCACGGCGCTGGACACAGCACGGGGGCAGGCGGCCACAGGACAGGCCGGAAGCGCCTCAGAGGTGTCGCGTGGGCGGCGCCGATGCCGCGATGGTGATGAGGTCTCCTCAGGCGCATGTGTTGATTATTCATTGCACTGTATATTTAATGTCACTGTCTGTTGTAGAATGTTTTTCATTCATTTTTTGTCAATAGTGAATATAATTTGTTTGTTAGCACGTTGTTGTGTAGATAAGCCAGACCACAGTTTCAATTTACATTGTGTATATGTGTTTGTCTGTCTATGATGAGTTGTTTTTGACAAAACGAAATTTGATTCTAAAAGATTGATTGGTGTAAATAAAAATACCCAGTTGAGTACGACAAGCAGCGTCTTCAACTTCCCTTAACAGTGGTGAAAAAGTAAGTGGTGGGGCATCTTTTCATGTTTACTCATTTAACTAGGCCCAGCCTCCCCACTTGTCCATTAGGGCCAAGCTCCCCCTTTGTTTCTCATGTTTGAAGTATAGAGCACCTGCACCCTAACATGGATTAGCCATGAAAAGGTGCCCGAAGACCTAAGGGCCAACAAAAAGAAGGTGGGAAAAATGAGGCAAAGGCGAAAAAAATAGGGAAAGACCACCCTAGGGCTGACAGGTCTAACGGGGGCCCACAATTTGTTTTGCGGAGGACAACAAAACAACTTAAGACAGTTGTATTTAAACATACCAAAATCTTTACAGAGCATAAAGAAGTAGTAACCTTGAGAGGGAATGAGGGGCAGAGCGAGCCAGGCTGAAAAATGGCCACCACCTTATCTCCACTTGAGCCAGCATCGACCTACAGAGATGGGCTGGCCAGCTCCCAGTGATGTTGTGAGCCATGATGTTGAACTAGGCTAGTCCCCCCACTTCTTTTTTAGGACTTGTGCCCTGCTGTTGCCGCATTGGTGCATCCCATAACCTGTGATCCCACTGGAATTGTTTTTTTGGAGCAGGGATGTGCTGGTATCATCTGGCAAAACTGGCCTGATGTACACCCTCCACTACCCAGCCAAACGTTGCATTCTCCTACAAAACGAGATTCACTATTTCACTAACCCAAAGCTGATCATGAAATTCATCCCTACATGCGCCACGGGATGGGTGTCCCTGATTCAAGAAAGGACACTGAGCCTGGCAGTCAACTCAATTATAATATCCAAAGACATTTTGCTTGGCCATAGCTAAACCATGCTGCACCCTCCATACCATCTGAGGATTGCAGTGATGCTTGTCTCACTATTCTCTCCCTAAGAATTACCCCGCTTGACCGATCTTTATTTATTACTAGGGGGGCAGGGGGGCTAAGATCTTCAATGAGTTGGGGAAGTTGAAGTGGGTGGGAGTGAGGGGGGGATTTTGTTTAACATGTATGCAGTGCATGTCCAGGAGACCCTTACTCTTGGACATTTAGATTTAGATTTAGATTTATTGCACAGTTAATAAAAACTCACAATTATTAAACAAACATATAAGACAATCACTAAAAAAAAATTTGTTTTTAAAATAACAGGTGAGTTCTCCTTGTTAATTAATAAAACGCATTTTGGTTTGTTGCTGTCCGTTAGGGCACCTGGATGCTAACAGTTTTTTTGTTTTTTTTGTTTAAGCAGTGCTTCCAGTTGGCCCCACAGCTGTTTCTTTTAACCTGTTGGCCACAATGTCAAAGAATTTTGTTGTTCTACAGTTTAACTGGGTTTCTCCTGGATCAAAGCAGAGCATCACAGCCTGCCTGCAACTTGTTATTCCCTTCTGAATCCATAAAGGCCGAAGCAGGTAGCGTCTTATATCCAGAAGTTTTGTGCAAATGCAGATTATGTGCGTCAGGTCCTCTTTTCCAGTAGAGCAAAGTCGGCAGCAGTTTGCTACGTTTTCTCTTTTCCAGGGTGCTAGATGAGGCATTATGGGTATATTGGACATGGAGTAACACATCATACAACCATAGGTAGTGCTACCCTCATGTCCTGGATGCAGATAGCCCTCGAAAAAAGCCCGGCAGATGATGGCATATCTTCGTAGACACAATATAACTAGATCTAGATCGATTCGCTGGAAAACAAACAACAGAGGCAAATGAATCCATCGAGAAAGCTCCCCGCTGATTGAATAAGGTAAGCAAGACTTTGATGCAATGAGAGGGTATATACGGGTAGACTGCTATTTTTTGATAGACTGAGGACAATCGCTGAAAATATGGCTCTACTACTGACGTTGTTCTATATGCGACTCCCGAGACGGCATTCATAATGGATTTTCACATCCCACTAAAACTTATTTTAGAAAAGCTCTCACGAGGCGCGGCAACATATTTGTATTACCATTGCTAATTACAACAAATCATTTATCATGGAGTCGGAAATACGTAGTTACAACAGTAATTCAAACCTATTGGCTGTCGAGCTTCACATGCTAGCCCAAAAAGTCATCAAAGCATTTATAAAATGCCCGAACCAGCTCGTTTTTTTCAAAAAGATAGAAACATTAAAAGCATTTTTCCAATGCACGTTTCTTACATTTTTTAGAAAGTCGGCCAGTGAGCATAAAGAGAGAAGTGTCAACAAAAAACCATACAAAGAAAACAGGTATGAAAATTAAAATATAACCTTCTAAATCAAGTCAAAACTAATACTAAAGCATTGGCTAAGTAAAATTCTTTTGGGGTTTTAGCATTCCACTCCACCAAAAAACTGGGATCAAAGTCTCCATCTGGACGCTTGGCGCCAGAACAGCGTTTTCCAAGTAAGCAATCTTGATTCAGAGGGGAAACATCATTTACCACGAAGGCATTACCACTACTCACGTTTACCACGTGACACTTACCACGCAGGGTGCCTTCCACGCAGGGTACCTTCCACGACGTCTTTACCACGGGCTAGGGGGGAGACGTGGTATTCCTTCTAGTCGATCTGCGTGGGCATGGGGGGGCAGAGGGAGGGGGGGGGGCTCGGAGGGGGCCTGGGGGGGGGTCTCCCCCCCAAAAAATAACAAGCAGGTTACTTTAACAAAAAAACGAACATAATTTTAAAAGAAAGAGGAAAGAGCCTCCCCCTAAGACGTGCCGTGTACGTCGAAAAAGCAGTCCTTTTTTTATTTTGGTATACGTGTTTTGACGCTTGTTTCAAAGGAGGATGGAAGTAAGGGCTCGTGGAGAAAGACGTGAAGGTAAGACGTTGCAACGCGTAGTAAAATGCTACGTTGTAAATACCAGCGTGGTAAAGCCACTTGCGAGGTAAAATTCGCGTGGTAAAGCCATGCGTGGTAACTGAAATCGTGGTATAATCATATAACCGATTCAGAGAGGACGTGCACGACATTCTGACCTCCAATTAGAGACAGTGACAAGTTTATTTAATTTCTGTTTACAGATCAGACTGTGGATGAGAGTCTGTTTTTGATTTCTATGACAAGGTAAGAAGCCTTTAGCTGCAGTTCTCTATAGACATTGGAGAAAAAGAATCTATAGTAAGCTTTTGTCCATCATGCTTTTCAGATATTCGTCCTGAGGAGAATCCCTCAGTGAGGGATTCGAAACAGGTCGACCATGATACTCTAGGTCAATCAAGTTAAATACTTTGTGGAAAGATTTACTTTATATGTCTAATCTTTGATGGCCTTGTGTGATTTTTTTGATTCTTACATTTTCCAACAAAGTGTTTCCATTGAATATTTGTATATATTTGTATCATAAAGGTTTTGTTTAGACATCGAAGGGTTGGTTTTGTGTGAATGCAGATATGATGTATGTCTGAATGTGAGATTGAGTCAGTCACAAGTTTGAATGCTACACTTCACGTAAGTATGGGAGTGAGAATGTTGTAGAAAGATTTTTGATAATTGTTTGGTGAACAATTCTTCTACCAATGAGAAGTTTGTTGTGGGGAGGTATATATTGTTTGTAATGTTCATCGAAAGTGTTTAATAATTGCTCTTTTTCAAAAAATTGTGAAAATTGAAAAAATAAAATTGATTAATTCAAAACCAAGAAAGTGGTTAAGAGAGACTTGTTTAATTCGAGTCCTCTATTTGAATTTTCTAAGATAGTGGCAGTACTGGCAGTTGGTTTTGTTTATTGTTAAATGGGCGTGGGCTTGCTGCATATATGCCAAACCCTCTTTTGGTAAGTCTATAGATCTAGACCAGAGCATGGTCAAAGTTAAAGATAGCAAGACTTAATAACCTGCCAAGGAATTCAGTGCCTAGTTTAACCTAAGTGGTGGAGCTAGACCAGCCTTGGATTGATGATTGGCTGAAGGATGCATTGGACACGGTTTTGCCAGGAAAAAGCAGGTACCCAATTAGAACTTACCCCACCCCGCCACATGGCTCACTAAGGCACTACGGACAGAAAAATCTAGATGCAAGGTCTTCGAGAGATTTTGGAGAGTTGACTATAATGAAGAGAGTAAGCACCAGAGATATAATGATGTGATAAGAAAATGCCTCAGGCAATGCAGAGAGGCTCGGATGTCTATCTACTCAGATCAAATTACATCTGCTAAAATTTGTTCTAAGACCCTCTTTAGAATGGTGAAGGATCTGTTGGATCCGAATAGGACTTCACCAGTGCCAACATTGTCTCCATCACAGTGTGAGGATCTGGCCTGGCTTTTTGTTAAAAAGGTGGCAGATATGTTGATCTTAGTAGAGGAAGTGGTCCCGCAGGCAAGTGTGAATGGAAGGTCCTCAGATGTCAAAGCGTCAGACAGTTCCTGTGTGGAGCAAGTGGGTCAGGCTTGCAAACCACTGGATTTCACCCTTTTTTTTTGTCATTATTAACATCAATGAGATCGGGCTCCCCAGGAGACCCCCTCCCCCCAACCAAGCTGAGTATGGTAGATCCAAATATACTTCAGCTTTTGTTGGCACTGGTTAATTCCTCCATAATGGAGGGGCAGGACCCACAGGAATGCAAACATGCCTTAGTTCTACCCCTTCTGAAAAAATCCTAACTGGATCCAGATAATTGGGGGAACTGTAGGCCCGTCTCTATGCTGCCCATCATGGCTAAAATTGTGGAGGAGCAAAAGGAATAGACAGCTCTCCAGCTTTGTGGTGCTCAGGGATTCCTACACCCTTTGCAGTCTGGGTTCAGGAGGGTACACAGTACCAAATCCATCCTTCTCGAAGTCACGGAGCATCTAAGACAGCTCATTGATGGGGGCGAGATGGCCGGGCTGATTCTCCTCGATCTTAGCGAGTGTCTCATGACACTCTGTTGAAGAGACTGGCCCTCCTGGGACTTCAAAGGAAGGTCCTTTCTAAGATGACATCCTTTTTAAAGGCTCGTTAATTTAAATTAATCTCAGTCAGTGCCTCCTCCAAGCGACACACCCTCATAGCAGGTGTGCCACAAGGGTTCTCCCTCAGTCTGGCAATATTTAATCTCTATATGCGCCCTTTGGCAGACTTAGTGGAAAATTGTGGACTCACTTTTTTTTCATACGCACATGACACACAGATTATTTTATCTCTATTATTTGTGCAGAAATTTAATTTGGAAAATCGGAACACATGCCTGAGTTGGGTATCAGAGTGAATGAACAACTTTTCTCTGAAACTCAATGGAGATAAGACCGACGTACTTGTATTAGGAAGACATCCATCAATGTGAGGCCCCCAACATTGGCTGAAAGTCCTAGGCCCTCTTCCTGAGCCAGTTTTCAAGGTCAAGAACCTCGGCTTTGTGTTGGACAACAAGTTATCCTTGAGATTGCAGGTGCAGAAGGTGACAGCGACATGTTTTGCTGTCATGAAATGGCTGCAAAAATTATCTGGCTTTTGCCTTTTCTAGCTCAAAAGACGGTAATTCAAGCACTTATCATGGCTAGACTGGACTATGGGAATGTGCTTTATCTGGGGGCTGATAAAGCTTCTATCAGATGGTTGCAGGTGGTCCAAAATTCTGCACCCAGAATTGTCTTCAGACTTCCAAGAAATGCATCAACCATGCACCTGCTGCGAGAGCTCCACTGGCTCAAGGTGGAGAAGCGAATTCACTTAAAAACCTTTTGCTATATGCATTGAGAAAGGTCAGGCGTGAGCCCAAGATAAAGATATCATCAGGAATTTGCTAGATCTTACTATCCTCTTCGTACACTGTGTTTGAGTGGCCTTTCCCTTTGCCTGGTTCCTCCAGTGAAACTCACACAAATTGGTGGATCCTCTTTCACACACCTAGTTCCCACATTGTGGAATGCCCTCCCAGAATCTTTAAGGAACTGTGCTTCATTAACAACCTTTCAGAAACAGCTCAAGACCTTGTTGTGCTGAGTTAAAGTGATTAGCAATGTACTCAACCTGTTGTCCTAGTGCCGGGAAATCCCAAGTGGGTAGCTGTGCACTATATACAATGACTTAATAATAATAAATAATAATAATGACTATAGCCCTGGTAGAGGAGTTGCACTTAACTGACTGCACTAAATTGCGTCTGCAGGCCTGCTAGTTAGGAGAGTTCCATATTTCCACTTACACTGTTTACGCTCTGGGAGTAGCCACTCTTATCCGAAACGACCTTCAGTGGTGGTCTCTATGCGACTCAGAAGGTAGATACATTATTTTACATGGCATCCTTTTAAACTTGTGGGTCACGCTCGCCTGGGTTCATCTTTTTTTTAAAAAGGGGGGGACAGAGAGCTGGGTTATGAGGTCCTGCACACAGGCTCCCAAATGAGGCCAGGATTTAGAGAAGGTGTGCAGTTCCTGTGTGAATGTGGGGGGAAGACGGTCTTTCTTTGTGATGCCCTCACACACCCCGAGAGGTGTCATGCTTCATCATAGGGCGGTTGCCCCTCGTCAGGCCGGTGCTGCAGTGCCTGACGGGCTCCCGAAACCGGAGCTCTTTGTCGGGGATCTTTTGAAGAAGAAGCCATAAGCTGCATGCGGGTGTTGGGGCTGGGTAGTGTACAGTGAGGTGAAAGCGGATGAAATAGGTATAGAGCAGTCCTCTTGAATCAAATTTTAATAAAAAGGTAGCTCTAGCCTCATTAAAACCAAGTGTGTGCCCCTGTGTGGAAGATAATATTCCTAGGGGGCGATCTATGTGTGGAAGGTCTACATGTTTCGTGCCTGGTCTTGCCCCTAACAGGTCAATTGGCATTTCTTCAGGACCGTTAAAGAAAATAGTGGAATTCGTGCACTACCGCATGGTATTCAGATAATTAGCATAAATTACCAGGGGCGGTAGAAATGCCCTAGTTGACTTGTACTGGGGAATTTAGTAGACCTGTGTAAATGGGAACAAAAAGGGAGAGGGGGTAGACAACATGTATTACCAATCGTAGCAACACATGAAGCATTAAACATGAAATCAATAAAAGGGGTGCTTGTAGCATTAGGAGCAATGCACACGATTGGTGAACATGATTGGTCAGATAAAATGTGACAACAAGGTCCGGTGTGGCTAGTAGTTCTGAGGCAAGCTGAGCCGTGATCAAGAGAAATACACAATTAGAGCAAGTAAAACAACTATATGGTTATTGTAGAATGATCCTTGGTTGTGTAGAGCTTTGTATGTGTGCATGAGGATCTTGGACTGGCATTCTGAGGTGGGTAGTGATTCAGGTTCATTTGGGGTGGTCCAGGATGAGTCTGGCTGTGGTGTTCTGCATGGTCTAGAGTCTTTTGAGGAGCCAGATCAAAATTCCAGCATAGAGGGCGTTGCCGTACTTGAGGCGGCTGGTGACGAGGGCCTGTATGACGGTCTTTCTGGTGTTGATTGGTATCCATCTGAAGATTCTGCGGAGCATGAGAAAGATGTGGAAGCAGGAGGAGGTGACTGCTTTGACTTGTCTTTTCATGGTCAGTTGGCTGTCGAGGAGGATGCCAAGGTTGCTTGCTTGATCTGTGGGTGTGGATGAGTTATGCTG
Source organism: Lissotriton helveticus (assembly GCF_964261635.1). Classification (NCBI taxonomy): domain Eukaryota; kingdom Metazoa; phylum Chordata; class Amphibia; order Caudata; family Salamandridae; genus Lissotriton; species Lissotriton helveticus. The sequence goes on from NC_136069.1 coordinate 104,646,941, forward strand.
GCTACCTGGTGTGGTCTCATTCAGAAGTATTCTTCCCGAAGATCAGTATACTTTTGTTCTGTTGGAGTTGAGTTGAGGCAGTTGTCTCTCATCCATTTGCGTTGTGGAAATTGGTTTTGGCATTGGCGGAGTCCTTGGTGAGCAAGAGTATAAGTTGAGTCTTGTTGGCGTAGGAGAGTATGTTGAGTCCGTAGGAATCTGAAGACGTCAGCGAGGGAGGTCCTGTACATGTTCAACATGGTGGGGCTGAGGGATGATCTTTGGGTACGCCGCATATGATGTCCTTGGGTTTGAAGCTGAGGGGAGGCAGACGGATGCTCTGTGTGCATCCAAAAAGGAAAGAGGCAATCCACATGAGGGCATTTTGCTGTATGCTTATGTTGTGAAATCTGTAGATGAGGGTGTGGTGGGAGACTGTGTCGAATGTATTCTCTTCCATTGAGGTCCTTTGGGAGGCATGCAATCCAAAGGCCTTCTTGTTGAGGCATCTTAACAAGGAGTCTTTTGTAATATATGCAGACAGCTGCAACTTTTGGAGGGAAAGCTCTGAAACCTCAAACTTCAGTACTTCAACTCGCAAGCCACCTAGTGCAGTTTTGTGATAGACTGCCAGACTGTGAGGAGTGCATGGAAAGTGAGACCCGGTTCTTACACAGGGAAGCCACTACCCACTGCTACGGTGAGAGGGATAGGGCAAGCAACACCTTAGCCACCCGACTAAAGAAAAAGCGGTGCAGTTCTTACATTGTGGAGCTGTAGAACCCCGCAGGGGAAGCCTGTCACACAACGCCTGCCATCTCACAGACCATGCGTTAATTTTATACTGACTCTACACCTCGGTCATGCCACCCCCACAAACAGACTCATTGAATATTTGACTTGATGTGGTTAATCCCCTGCTGTGCAAGGCCAAAGGCATTTTAGGCTTGTTTGCCTGTGGGGAGTTTGCTGCAAGGCCTTGCTGCAGACCTTGCCCTGTGACCAACCCCAAACGCAGGAGCGACCCATGCAGGTGAGAGCAGTGGGGTGGGAGGCAGGGGGCAGGGTGGGGTGGGTGTTAGTCAACAGACCACGATGAGGGAAAACTAAATTAAAAAAAGTAAACCACTTACCCTGCGCTCGCCGCATCGCTGACTCAGCCATATGGTGAGCACAAGATAAGTGGTTTTCTTTTTTTTTTAATTTAATTTTCTCTCATTGTCGTCTGTTGAGCCTCCCACCCGCCTCACCACTCTTACCTGCAAGGGCCGCTCCTGCCCCACCACACCTGCCTTAAGGCTGTGCATAGCGGGGGTTGGCTTTACATCGGGCAATAAAATATACCTTTATTTAAAAAAAAGAAAAAATCCTAGAAATTCAATGAAAAAAACAAAGGTTAAAGTAATGTTAGAGTGAGTAGTGATAAAAAGATCTGCTTTTGTTTTTTTAAAAAAACCTTAGAAAATACATGAAAAAAACAAAGGTTAAATTAAAGTTATTGTTAGATGAATATGTCAGTGACGATGTTAATGTTTTGAACTTTAAAAAAAAACCACTGAAATTCATCAGTAAAAGTTAGTAGAGCGAACTATAATTTTCTCCCGTGCCATGCACTGCTTATGACCTCATGTATTATATCACTCATGACATCTTCTATGACGTTGTTTGTGACAGTTCTGATGACATCACTGATGCCATAATCAAACCTTTTTTTGTACTGGTTATTCTATAAACTAGAATGTCATTAAAGGCCTGAAAGTTAGTACAAAATTGCTCAGAATAAAATAATGCATCATTAATACCATCACAGATACAACTCTCTTAGGTGTAGCAAGCATGTGTTATATGCAATATTGACCATATACCTTGTTCAATATGTAGACAACTGTTTAGAAAAAGCCACGTTCCTCAAGATACTCAACATCTGTTCCAAAATGCCCTACAATAGACAGCTTTTAACTGTATCAAACCCCTCACAACCACCAAACCTACATTGAGAAAGGAAGTTGACATGAGTAGAAAAGTGAGTACTGTAAACAGTGTTTACTCAATGGAGAGAGTTTACTCGGTATCACACTGTTTGTAGACAGTGAAATTCTCATGAGAAATACACCACAGAGTATTAAAAAGTATCTACTAAGAACAGTGTACTCTGTGCAACACTTGTCAAAAAAGACACTATTTGCTTGAAATAACCAAGGTCTGAAGTTGCTAGAGATCATAGTATTCTATGGTGAAAACTGGACAGATAGCCCATCGTCTTAAGCAAAATAAGCACATGTACGTAGGCTAGTATATGGTTAGTACACAGTTGTCTATGTTATGTAGAAATTGTCATGCCGTGACGATTCTATCTAATAATTCAAGGCTGCTTACAATACTTAGTATATAGTAAGTAGAATCTTTACTCTGTTGGAAACTTTTTCTGCGGAACCAAAAAAAGTGTGTGGAACATACTGCACACAAATTGTCAACTGTCCACTACACACAGAGTTGCTCTTCAATGCAAAGATTTATAACATCTTGAATAACTCTCACATCTATAATGCAGAGCAGCACATGTGTTTTGTAAACACTTATTAGATAGACACAAGCTATACACACTCATTGGATGATGTCATCAATGATATCATAAATGATGTGATAGAACATGCCATGAGTGATGTAATATGTGAGGTTAGAAGGGGTGCATGTTGGGGGAACAAGTTATAGTTAGCAGATGCTAACTATAACTGGTGAATTTCTGTGTTTCTTTAGCTCAAAACATTAATAACATCACTAACATATTCACCTAAATATAACATTTTCCTTAATCTTTTTTTTGTGTAAATGCGTGTGTGTGCATATATATAATTTTTATGTGTGAAATCCTGTGTATTTTTTAATGTATTAATGTTTTATTTGAGTAAGAGTTCTAAATTTTGCTTCTTTTGTTTTCAAGTTGTATCTGTTTTTATTATTGTTTGTAGGATTGTTTTACAGTAATACGTGTAAATGTTTTGCCACTATTTTATTATTTGAAATTTGTTATTTATGTTCTGTCTTTTTTATTACTGCAGATCTATTTTTTAAATTGAATTGTAAAGCATTTATTTATTTTAATTTTATATATTTCATTTGTATTTTCTTTTATTTCTTTTGTTTTCTTTCAGTAATATTGCTTTTAGGGATGTACTTTTTATTTAATTTAAATTATGTATTAGTTGTACTCAATATATTTTATTTTACTAATGTATTTATTTCACATATATATTTTATTTTATATAATGTAAATAAGTATTAGTTATTTTGATTACATTTTTTAAAACAATCATACTTATTTACATATTCATTTTGATATATTTTGTATTTTTGTTTTAATGTATTTAAAAGTGAAAGATGTTTTATGGGATAATTAACATACCTATATTTTCACACTCAGAACCAGGTACATGGCATGCAAGTAAAATACAATTGATCAAGAATTAATTATTTTCAACTTGGAGGAAGAAGGGCTAGAACACACACAGTGGAGTTGAACATTAAAAAATTGATGACACACTTTGGATACTATTGTCGGTGTTCCATTCATTAGTGCCACAAGGTTCAGCTAGAGAAGATACACCTGGTTTTTTAGCATTTACTTACAACGCTGATGAAGTCCTCAAGGACAAAACTTGTTGGCTGGGCTGATTGTTTGCATCTGCAAAAGAATAGAAATATATCTCCCCCTGCGCTCCCCCCACCTGCCCCAACACCCTTTGTTAGGGGCGGCCACCACACTGGCAGTGAAATTTGGAAGTGCTTTCCGGAGGCACCAGACACATCACACATGTTAGATGTAATTTTGGACATGGGATACCCCAGACACCTAATTTCCTGTTTGTATTTGGCCCTCAAACAAGACAAACAACGGAAAGAGCTCTCTGTGAGACTGAAGTGGGATGGAAATCTTCAAGATCCTTTGACAGACAACACAAATGTATCTCTCCTTAACTGATACATGCGAGAAATGCCTATGCCCATTGCTTTAATACTGGATCTGCTGGCTAAAGACTTCAGTCCCAACTTCTGAATCCAAGGTCTTAATGTAGCTTGTCAGGAAATTAAATCCCCCTGTTCGTGGATGAATTCAAATGCTTAATCAAGTATATAGCTGTGACACTCCTAAGCCAGGGAGGCCAAGGCCAAGGCCTGGAACAGTCACCCCTCCACCTCTGGACATAAAGTAAAGTCCACATTTGTAAAGCGCACAATCACCCGTAAGGGTCTCTAGGCGCTGGGGGGCCGTCGGGAAGATTAAGCGAGCTATTGCCCAGAGTCACATGGTGCTGGGCTAACCTGCCGCCGGAGCCGGGGATCGAACCGTGGTCCCCAGATTCCAGCGTCAGTCGCCCTGGCCGCGGCGCCACACCACATCCCCCTACCTACAGGAATTCAGAAAGGAACTCAAGACCTGGCTGTTCAACTGATTCCTCCTGGACAGCAGAATCACCTAGTGCCTGGATACCCTCGCGGGTGAATAGCATCACTATACAGATCCTGTTTGATTTATTGATTGATTGAAGCAAACTTTCTGCACACCGTGATTTTGAGGCGGTTACTAGGTTTAACATAAACATGTTGAAAAACAAGGAGAGGGACTCCCCTACTTAAAAGGGACAGAGGACCAGCAGACTCAATACTCAAATATCAGTTTTCCCTTTTAAGATACTTCCAATCATGCGTACATAAACAGATATCCATACCAATTCTGTACAACCATCAACTACTCATTCAGGTAATACACCAGCTCCGGATGTCAAGGCACTTATAAAAATATACTTAATAAAAATTGTTTTCAACCATACAGTAAAAACATACAATATAAAAAGATTTTTGCAAACCGTATAGCATACAAAGCAAAATGTACTATACTTACACAAAATATCAACAATCCCCTGGAAAGGAATATAATAAGATATTAAAATTTGTCATAAATCTGTTAATTTGCAATTATAGACAGCACAACACAGAGAAATTAATTCTCAGTCCTAAATACTGTCCTATCTTTAACAAATGTAACAAAATTTCTGGGGTCGACACGTTTCGGTGGGTTAAATCAATCCGACCACCTTCACCAAGACAAACAAGTAATTCACTTTCTCCTTTCCAATTCTTTTAAAAAAACTTTTTTTTAAAACCAATTATATAAAAGAAATGAGAATTTTTTTTTTCTTTTTTCACATGATGGGAAATCTATTATCTTACAATCATTCCATTATCCCATTATCCCCAATCCCTTACTTTGTGCCTATCACCAACATTACATGAGTTTTTTATCCGTCATTGTTAGACCTGGCATCATTGGCGTGGGTCTCCATTCCTCTTTTCGCTTCCTATCTTTTATGTTAGCTGGATTTAGATGCTCTAGGCGCTGTGCCACTGCTAATCAGTGCCACAGCGCAAATGCTCCCTGTGTAAATTTGACTGTATGAATTAGGATAATCATAATGCCTAGGTCTGTGTAGCATCTTCTAATAGCGAGTTACCCTCCATTTCACTGCTTCCTATTCGAATTTGATATGTTTAAGCTCAGGACATTGAGATACATCTTTTAGTAGGGATCATTTGTATATCCTGTGTTCGAAAATGCCTCTTCTGGAAACTAGGTATTTTCTTGCGTAAGCTTTCCTGTAGGCTTTGCTAGTATGTGTATTGGCCGTCTGGTTTTGGAGCAGAAGAACCAGCTGGGTCAGACCTGGCTAGAGAGAGAGACTGGCATTCAGAGCGTGGGGAGGGGTGACTCTTTGATCTGAGCAGGGCCGTGCCTGGCAAGGTGAATGGTGACTCCACCTCTCACTGGGCGTCTGATACAGACCCCCTCATTCTCAAAGGGCAGGACGTCGCCTCGTAAAACAAGTGCTCCCCGACCCCACCGAACTAGTTTTGGCTAGATTGAGTGATGTGTGACTTTAGAGAACAAAGACTTTTTAGGTATAAAACGATGCTCTGGAACCTTTTTCAAGTGTGTTTCTTCTCGATGTCAAGATGTCAAGAGGAACAGAGGAAAGGACTTTGAAACTTTCATCAAGCTTGCTGATGAAACTACCCAAGGGCCTGAATCGAGAGTGCCTCCTGCTGATGTCTCAGGGACATTAGATTTCACCCCGTCAGCCGTCGGAATTCCTGTGAGAGGAATTCTACTTGAAGGTGAGGCCTCCGTTGAGTAATCCGGAGCCTCTAGTTCTACTGTGAGGAATGCGGACTGGTAATCCTCCTTAACTCTGTGTGTGGGCCACTGCAGCTAAGAAGAGAGCTGCAGTCGCAGAGAGCCCGCCTGAATTTGAACCTTCGGAACCTTTGCTGAATCTGTGTGGGCCACTGCAGCTTGGAGAGAGCTGCCACCGCTGAGAGCCCGCCTGAATTTTAACCTTTGGAACCTTTGCTGAATCTGTGTGGGCTGCCGCAGCTAAGAGACAGCTGTAGCCGCTGAGTGGCCACCGTTGTGCCTGCCTGGTCGAGATCACCCGTTGTCCTGTGGACCGCCGCAGCTAAGAGAGAGCTGCTGCCGCTGAGTGCCTGCACCTTTGCCAACTTTGCATCATCGTGATTTGTCCTGTGGCCCGCCGTAGCTAAGAAAGAGCTGCTGCCGCTGAGTGCCCGCACCTTTGCCAACTTTGCATCATCGTGATTTGTCCTGTGGGCCGCCGTAGCTAAGAGAGAGCTGCGGCCGCTGAGTGCCCCCACCTTTGCCAACTTTGCATCATCATGGTTTGTCCTGCAGGCCACCGCAGCTAAGAGAGAGCTACGGCCGCTGAGTGCCCCCACCTTTGCCAACTTTGCCTCATCGTAATTTGTCTCGTGGGCCGTTGCAGCTAAGGGAGAGCTGCCGCTGCTGTGTGCCCGCATCTTGTTCACCATTGTCGAGGATTGCCGCTATTGTCTTTTGGGCCGCCGCAGCTAAGAGAGAGCTGCTGCCGCTGTGAGCCCACCACTGAACTGCACGACGAGAGTCATCGCCACCCCCAGCCCGGGCCGCCACAGCAGCCGCGTGCTGCTGCCGATGAGAGCCCGCCTGTCCCCGAGTGCCCGAATCATTGTGGGTGCCCGCTGCGGACCACTGTAGCTCAGACTTGGGGTCGCTGGGAGTCCGCCTGTCACCGTCTCCGCTTCTTCGAGAATCTGCGTGCTGTGCCCCCTTCCAATGGCAGGTACCTGGTATGCAACGGGTCACGTGGGCCCCGGCCTTGAACTTAGTCAGTGTCACGTTCTAGTGAATACGTTGTTGCATTTTTAAGGCCCTACTGATTTACGTGCATTGCAGCTGGTTAAAACGCTTTTGAGAGTCTTGAGGTAAACCTTAGAGAAAGATATTCATTTTCTGTACCTACTTGAGTTGTGTCCTTTTGTGGTGGTGTTACTGCCTTATTGTGCATGGTCATAAGTATGTGCCTCCCCTGGAAGCGCAGCGGACGAGCGCAGCGGGCGCGCCGATTGCGCGCCGAAGGCGCGCCTAAGGCAAGCCCGTCTGCGCCCGTCCGCGACCGACTGGGACCAGGGGCCACACCCCCTACAGGCTCCAGTACACCTGAGGCAGTCATCATTCGCTATAATCGTATCGATCTACTAGCCCTGCGTAAACCTACTGAAACAACAAACTGCACCCAAACCGACCCAGGTCTATCCCACGGCCCCATCTCATGCCATTCTTGTCATTGGACCAACTTGGGTCAATCCTCAACGGATCCTCACACGATCCCTATCAACCCCCAGTATGAACTAAAATGTCTATATTTTAATGCCAGATCACTACCCAAGCATGCACTCGACATATGGGACACCTTAACCTCCAAAACGCCAGATCTGGTTTTTGTCACCGAAACGTGGCTATCCGATGCCAGTGCCCCGGACCTAGCCAACGCTCTCCCCCCCAATTATAAAATAATAACACAAAACAGACAAAGCAAGAAAAAAGGAGGTGGAGTCGCCGTAATTTTTAGGGACCACTTAACCTGCCTAATGGATACAACTAAAGCGGAGCCTGAACATGAGCTACTACCATTTAGAATTCTCATTGAGAATCATGTCATGCTAGCGGGCGCAGTCGTCTATAACCCACCTGGACAACAAATTAACCTCAGTGCGAAACTCCTGAATCAAGTACTCCCTTTGTGCCTAAAACACAAAAACTACATGATCATTGGAGACTTTAATGTCCATTACGAAAACCCCAATGCCCCTGGAGTCGCTCAGCTCAAATACGACATGGAAATCCTCCAACTGAAACAACTGGTTGATGGCCCTACGCATATAGCAGGGCACACCCTGGATCTCCTTTTTACGAACACTGAGTCGACCACTCTCAAGGAAACTCTCCCTCTGTCATGGTCTGACCATTTCATGCTCTCATTCTCACTTGTACTTCCTGGCAAACCCGTGAAAATCAGATCCTCCCCCCTCACTTCCAATAGAGCCTGGAAACTAATCAAAGACTCCAATTTTCAAAATCATTTTCACGATACAGATGTCTCCCTACCAGATAACGAACCTATTGGCAACAATGTCATCCGGCTAGAAACTAGCATCCGCCAAACATTGGATAAAATAGCACCCTTGCGAGATGTTAGGAAAAAAACAACAACCATTAACGAAAAATGGTACACCCCCTCCCTCAAGAGCCTTAAAAGGGAATGCCAAAAAACAGAACACCAATGGAGACAAGCGAAAAACCCCACAACCAGAGCCAACTACACTGCCAAAAGGAAACAATACATCCTTGCCATCCGAGAGGCAAAAAAGGCATTTTTCGTGCAACGAATCAACGAAAACCACAACTCGGCAAAAGAGTTATTTAAAATTGTGAAAGAGCTCAGCAACCCATCCTGCACCTCGCAAAAACTCACCCCTTCAACAGAAGCATGCGAACGGATTAGCTCCTTCTTCTCTGAAAAAATCAATAAAATTTATTCAACCTTCACCCCCTCCCATACCGTCTCCCCCTATGATAACTTTGATGTACGCCCATCTACATCCGACAACGACAACGATCGCCTAGACTTGGGCAACTCCCCTCGCCTATCAAACTTCCAACCACTCTCCGAAGAGGAAGTACTAACAGTCCTTAGAGCAATAAAATCCGGCTCCCCTGCAGATCCATGCCCACACTTTGTATTCTCTGAAATTGCACCGACTCTATGCCCAATCATCACCAAACTTTTTAATCAATCTCTTGCCTCCGCGTCCTTTCCAGATTGCTGGAAACACGCATCTGTAACCCCCCTCCTGAAGAAAGCTGGGGCCGATATTCTCAACCCAGAGAACTATAGGCCAATTTCACAACTCCCTTATCTCTCCAAAGCATTGGAGAAAATGGTTAACTTACAGTTATCCAAATATCTCGAGGACAACTCGCTTCTGGACCCCACCCAAACTGGATTCAGATCCAACAATAGCACTGAGGCTACGCTGCTGGCAGTGTCGGACAGTGTCAGATGCATCACTGACCAAGGGGGCTCGGTGGCTCTGATACTGTTGGACCTGTCGGCAGCGTTCGACACAGTGTCGCACAAATGTCTATTGAACATTCTCCGGAGCAAAGGAATACAAGACATAGCGTTGCAATGGATTGAATCCTTCCTGTCCAACCGCACCCAAGCAGTGCATATGGGCCAATTCCATTCTGAACCCCGTCCCATTGGCTGTGGAGTCCCACAAGGAGCTTCCCTAAGCCCCACTCTCTTTAATGCCTACGTATCATCTCTGGCTGACATCGGAAGAAAGTGGGGCATCGGCATTTGCTCATATGCCGACGACACGCAGCTGATGGTGACCTTGGATGAAAGATCGGAAAAATTAGAAACAACTAAAAACAAACTCCACAGCTGCCTCTCCGAAATGGCGGACTGGATGCGTAACCACTGCCTCAAGCTCAATGCCGGAAAATCCGAAATTCTATTGTTCGGAGGAGCCAAACTTTCGTGGAACGATTCTTGGTGGCCACCGTCATTGGGAACAGCCCCCGCCCCGAAACTATATGCCAGGAATCTGGGCATTATGATGGACGACGCACTATCCATGAAGGACCACGTGCGCACACTTTGGGGTAAGGGATTTGCAATCCTGAAACTCCTCGCTAAGATCTTCACATGGATCCCACTTGACTGTCGTCGTACGATCACCCAGGCCCTTCTAGTCAGCCGCCTGGACTATGGCAATGCTCTGTTCGAAGGAATGAACGAGCAGTTGTTCTCCCGCCTTCAGGTTCTGCAAAACCAGGCTGCCAAGCTGGTATGTAACAAAGGCAAACGAGACTCTGCATCGGCATGTCTAAAACAACTCCATTGGCTGCCGATGCGCCAGCGCGCCACATTCAAACTACTTTGTCATGCGCACAAAGCCCTCCATAAAACAGGCCCTACAATCCTGCAAGGGAAAATTGAATTTTATATTCCAAACAGGAACCTAAGATCCATTAACTCAGCCCTAGCAAAACCCAAGCGTATTTACAAAACAAGAACAGGAGGACGAGCCTTCTCGCACCTGGCGGCCAAACGATGGAATGAACTACCGATGGATCTGAGACACACTGTGAACCTTCTTTCATTCCGGCAAAAACTCAAAACACATCTCTTTCCCAAATACTAACCCCCCCTGCTCAAACCTCAGCAGCCCTTTCTTATTCAGCGCCTTGATATCCCCTGGGATGAATGCTGCGCTCTACAAATACCACAAATAAATAAAATAAATAAATGCTTCACACACTGCCTCTGAGATAGGCCTAACTGCTCATGCTACGTTACCACAGGGTTGAGCAGGGGTTATCAAAGGGGGTAGCCCACTTGCCCTGACTTAGGAAGAAGGGTCCCTATTTGGACATTCGCGCCAGCCATTGCCAACTAGAGACCCCCATTTCTAACATTGGTGGGCAGCGGTGAGGATCAGGACTTGCATTTATGATCCACGTACAGTAACTGGTAGACACCACTAGTAAGTGCAGACCAAAGCGCAGCCACACATTTTTTTTTGTTTGCTCGGTTGGTTGTTCTAGTATTGAATTGTTGATCGCAGCCATGAGTACTGCTAATATGGGAAGGCCAACATCCAATGCTTCAGAGGATCTCACCTTTGAGGAGGAAAGATTAGATGCCTATACTGCCAGACAGCTGAAGTCATTTTGTAAGCAATTCGCAGTCCCCGTGATAGGTCTCTATAGGAAGGAGGAGTACCAGAAGGCGCTGAAGGAATGGTGGGCAGCGAGAGAGTCTGCTGGGGATGAGGAAGAGAATGCTGGAGGGCAGCAGGATGATGCAGTAGAGGGGGGGAGATAGAACACCCTCCAATCCAGGTACTAGTGTATCCCAAAGGAGCCTGACCCCAGAAGAGCTGGAGGACAGGGAGAGAGATAGGAGGCATAGTTTGGAGATGGCTAAATTGGAAGGTCAGAAGGACCTTGAGAGTAAGAAGTTAGACATTGAGAAGGATCGATTGTCAATTGAACTTGAGAAAATGAAAATAGAGCATGAGAGAATGTTGAGGGAGATAGAGATCAGGGCGAGGAGTGTCCCAGTCCCCCCCTCTGGTGGCAGCATACCTTTAGTAACTCCTGAGAGTAGAGTTTATATTCCTAAAGATGTCATTAAGGATTTTCACAAGAGTGAGGATATTGGACAATGGTTTGCCGCATATGAGAGGGCAATGGTGTCCCACCGGGTCCGTGAGAAGGATTGGGGAGTGGGGTTGTGGGGACGCTTTGTGAGTAATGGTAGGGATAACCTGTTGGACCTGCTTGGGGAGACAGGATGGTGTATGCCCATATGAAAGAAGCTTTGATGACCCGTTACGGTTTGACCCCAGAAATGTACAGGCAGAGGTTTAGAACCTTTAAGAAGTTAGAGGGTACCACATGGGTTGAATATGTGTCTTATTTTTGCAGAGCAATGGGTCGCTGTGTAAACTGGTAGCAAAGTGGAAACTTTTGAGCAATTGTATGATTTGTTTGCGTAGGAAAATTTTTCCTGTAACTGTTTTCTAGAGCTACGCCAGCACCTGATTGATAGCAAGCTGACTAACCCTAGGAAGCTTGCTGATGAGGCGGACCGCTGGGTGAGCACCCGGGTGAGCAAGGGTCCTGTGGGAGACTTCACCAGAGGTGAGCAGGGTCCCCAGCAGAGAAGTGGGGGGACAAGGGTAAGCCGAGGGAGTTCCAGAGAGGACCCCAAAGTAATTCCCAAGGGAACTAAGCAGTGGTGCCCAAGCCTCCTCCGGAGAAGAAGCCAGTGACCCCGACAGGTAGGTCTGTTCAGAGGGGGCCGCTCCCTTGTTTCAAGTGTGGTCATGTACTTGTTTCAAGTGTGATCAAGTGGGCCACCGGTATTATGATCCCCAGTGTCCCCAGAGGGACCCCAATGCATCCCCTCATGCACCACCCAACGCACCATCCCGCCAGATTGCCAGTGTAGCCCGGGATGGGAGGAAGTGGAGGTCCAAGGTGGGTGGGATCCCGTAGAGTTAACCCTTGTCTCGCTAGAAGACTTTGAGAAGGTCCCTAACCCCACACTGCTTAATAACACTAAGAAGTACTGGCAGTGGGTGACCATCAATGGCCATAGGGTGGAGGCTCCCAGGGACACCGGAGCTAGTGTGACTGCTGTCAGCTCCCGGTGGGTGTCCCCCATGCATTCTGCCCTGTAGTGTCAGCAGACAACTCAGCGAGCCAGTGTGAGGTGTCTCAGGTTCCCTTTGAGTGGGGGAGGGGGGTCTCAGGAACTCTTCAAGTGGTTGTGGGGCCCACCATGCCTGTAGACTGTTATGTTATGTTATGTTATAACAATTTATTATGCGCAACAGCGACCCCAGCGAAGGAGCATCCCGGCGCAGAGACAACTGAGCAACATAACATAACAGGGAGACAATGCCACGGAAAAGAGGCTAAAACAAGAAGGTCTTGATGGCTCTACGGAAAGACAACAGGTCCTCAAGCAGCCAGATTTCAACTGGAAGGGTGTTCCAGACTAACGCCGCTTTCACCCTGAAAGAACGACCCCCCATCCTGCTGAGCCTGAACCTAGGGACAACAGCAAGGGCCTGACCTTGAGACCGAAGGTTGCGGGTGGGGACATAGAAGGAAATAGAGTTGGCCAGAATCTCAGGGCCTATGCCTCTTAGAATTTTAAAGGTCAGACACAAGACCTTGAAAAGAATACGCTTTCTGACCGGGAGCCAGTGCAGGGAGCGGAGGACATTAGTCACCGGGCAAAACCTAGGTAAGCCGACAATGGCTCTCGCCGCGGCGTTTTGCACCCGCTGCAGGCGGGTTAACTCAGCCTGGTTAGCCCCAGCCAACAAAGAGCTTGTATAGTCCAGGCGAGAGATGATGGTTGCCTGGACTACAAGCTGTCTGGTGGGGGCATCGAAGAACCTGAGCACTGGCCTTAAGCCTCTTAAGAGTCCAAAGCAGCAGGCTGCAGTTTTTTTGGTGTGCCCTATGAATGTAAGACCGACGTCTAACCAGACCCCTAGGTTCTTTACCTCCGACACCGGGGTCGGAATGGGGCCCAACTCCGAAGGCCACCACTGATCGCCCCAGAGCTCCACTCCCTTCCCGACAACCATGACCTCTGTTTTTGTGGCATTAAGCTGGAGACAGTTACCTGTCAACCAGCTAGCCACCGCCTTCAGTCCAGACTGAAACCTGGGGGCGTCCTGTTCCGCGTCCCCGCTGAGAGTAACCGCCAGCTGTGTGTCGTCGGCATATGAGACCAAAGTTAGGCCCCACTGCCTTGCGACATCAGCCAGCGGTCTCACGTAAAGGTTAAACAACGTGGGGCTCAGCGAGGAACCCTGCGGAACTCCCAAGGCCAGCGGCTGGAACCTGGACTTGAAGGGAGGGATGGCAACACAGAAGGAGCGGTTGTCTAGGAAGGAGCGGAACCATTGCAGCGCCTGGCCGCCGATGCCAATCTCCTCGAGCCGCTGGAGAAGGATGCTGTGCGATACAGTATCGAAGGCGGCGCTGAGATCTAACAAAATCAGCGCCGCCGTCTGACCAGCATCCAACCTCGCACGGAGATGTTCCACTGTCTGTTGGACAATGATCTAGAGAACTCCCCGTGGGCTACTTTAGAGAGAAAGTCTCATTTGGAAATGTTGGGCCTGCCAGAGTGGGTGTGTGCGACCACTCTGTCCATGACAGCTCAGAAGTGTGTTCAGGAGGGCCTGGAGCCTGAGAAGTATGGCCCAGGCCCCTGCCTTAAAGAGAAGGGGTATGTGTGGCATCCTGATGCTAGTTGCCAGGTGCATTAGAACACTCTGTACAGGTTCTAGGAATGTTATGATTAGAATATGGGAGCAGTTGAACTTGGTGGATTGTACTGATGACAGCTCTCCTGTGGATGGGATCCTTTCTCCTAAACAAATATCTATTTTATTATAAATTATTTTTGGACTCCTTTACACTTGGCGACGAAGGTGGGACAAGGAAGCAAGGGAAGCAAGGATCTCAACACGATGCTACTTATTTTGATAAATCTGGGAGACTCGTTTTCAAGGTACTGTTATCTTTTTATATTTAACTCCTAGAAATCGTCATTTTTTTTCTCTCAACCCTGAGAAGAGCGATACTCCTAATTGACAAGTGTACCCAGGATATTTCCTTATTTCAAAATCCCAGGATAATGGAGCTCTTGATTTTTAAATATTCACTTCATTAGGGGATATATGTCATTAAAATACATTCCTGTGGGTTACTTGCACCTGGAGTGTTGTTTGCTATTGTAACGCGATGATGAGAGTGACACAAAGCGTTTTAAAAGTAAAAAATGCAGAGAGATGCAGCGTGAGCATTTTTTAAACTCACCGCGCTCGAGCCTTTGATCGTCATCCATGACGTCAGCTTTCTCTCAACGAGCGTTTGAGTCCTCTGTTCAGCGTCATGTAAAGCAAGAAGAAGGATTTTAGGAAATGCGTCATCACGCTAGAACACGTCCCGACGAGCAAGACAGCAAGCGTTTTGACGTCATCACTTTACTTGCACACATCGAGGAACTTAAAAACGTCAGACATTTCTTTTTGCGTGGCTACAGACTTACAGATTTTTTATTACTGACTCTAAAACAAAACGATTTGTACTACAAGGTGACACTACTTTTAGATTTGACTTTTACTGTGAATATAAAGTGTTTCGCCCTGATATCAGACTGTTTGCCTATGATGGGGAGCCAATCAAGCTTTTGGGTTATTTTTGGGGACTTATTGATTACAAGGGAAGATTATCCAACACAACAATTTATATATCACAGAAAGTTGATAGCATCTTGAGCTGGTTTGACCAAAGAGATTTGGGAGTAATGCTAGATCCCAATTCCTCCCCATCAATTATATTGAAAGAGCCATTTGTTGTTCATTCAAGTGTAATTTCCACAGTGGATGAAAACCTTAATAATGAGTTCAGTGACAAGTTGAAAGAGAATTTTCCAAATGTTTTTTTCTGAGAAATTGGGATGTTTAAAAAAACTACTGCCACCACATTAGGTTGAAACAGAATGCTACACCTGTTTGTTGTAAAGTGCGCAATGTTCCCATCGCTATTAGAGAACAGGTCAAAGCAGAGTTAGAAAGACTTGTCAAAGAAGGCATCATCGAAGAGGTAGAGGTAACACAATGGATTGCTCCGATTGTAGCCGCCAAGAAATTGGATGGCTCTCTTCGTTTGTGCATTGACCTCAGAGAATTGAATGAGAGCGTTGTGGTAGATCACTACCCGTTACCTAATATTGCTGACATACTGATGTTACTTAAAGGGGCAAAGGTTTTTAGCACAGTGGATTTGAGATCGGCCTACCACCAGATCAAACTTGATGAAGAATCTAAGGATTTGACGGCTTTTAAACCCCATTTGGCACGTTCCGTTTTGTTAGACTCCCTTTTGGCCTAGTTTCAGCCGCTTTAGTTTTTCAAAGGACATTGGAAAATGTTTTGAAAGGTTTGAAGGGTGTCAGAATATATCAGGATGACATTCTTATATTTGGAAGTAGTGATGAAGAACATGATGCTAGGCTTGCTGATGTCCTTGAGCATTTGAGTGTGTGAGGTTTAACAGTCAAAATTGAGAAGTGCAAGTTTAAGAGGGACTCTATTGATTATTTAGGGCACACCATTTCAAAAGGTGGAATATTACCTAAGGCGAGTTTGATTGCAACGATTCTAAAGATGTCATCCCCAACCAAAAAGGAGGAGCTTATGAGTTTTCTAGGGATGGCGGAGTTCTATAGTAAGTTTATTAATGGGTTTGCTTCTTCGTGTGTGAACATGAGATCATTGTTAAAAAAAGGTTGTGATTTTATTTGGAGTAACAAGTTGAGGAAGAATTTATCAGTCTTAAAGAGAAATTGAACAGTGCTCCCTAGTTGAATAGCTTTGATCCTGGAAGAAGGTCTGTTTTAATAACAGACGCTAGCCTGAAAGGGTTAGGTGCAGTTCTTGTACAGGATGTTGATGGTCAAGAAGTTGTCATTTTATTTTTATCAAGAAGCCTAAGGGGTGCAGAGTTAAAATATTCTGTTGTTGAACGAGAAGCACTCGCTAAGTATTGGGCTGTGAGAAAGCGCAAAAATATATTGTTGGGTAGCACGTTTGAAGTGAGAACTGATCACAAGCCATTGTGTGAAATTCTTAAGACCAAAGGAATTGATGCAGTATCAGGCTGGATCACGAGATGGGTTGTGGGTTTACAAGACTATGATTTTGAGGTAAGGTACCTCCCAGGTGTAGAAAATAAAGTGGTGGATGCCCTTTCCCCCCTTGTTTCTGGAGATGAGTTAGATCAGGAGGATGATCTAGAAGATAAAGAAGAAGAAATGGTATGTACGATAGGTGAAAGTGTGATTGATAGAAATAGATGGGTGGAAGCATTGCAGAAAGATTCGAACCTTATGGAGGTTTTGAGACTGGTCAATGTAGGTTGGAAAGTTAAACCCAAGAATGATGAGAAATTAGAAAAATGTTGGCATGTCAAGGACCAGCTTTCTGAACTTGATGGTCTACTAATTAGAGGCACTAGGGGCCCGATGTAGGTCGCCAAATACCGGTCGGTAACGGACGAATTCGGCCGTTACCGACCGGTATTTGGGTTTTGTGATGTAGGGGGCCTTTGATTTACAGAATCGGTAAATTTACAGATTCAGTACATTTACAGAATCGGTAAAATACTGAATCTGTAAATTTACCGATTCTGTAAATCAATATGTAGGTGGCACTGTAATCAGTGCCACAGGCCCTTACCGAATCGTTATTTACCATGGAATACTATTCCATGGTAAATAACGAATTCCAGTGTACATGCACATCTGTGCATGTACTCCTGTGCCATGTGGCACACAGACATGCCCTACGGGCATGTCTGCGTGTCACATGGCACACAAGCCAGAAACAGGGGTGCAACAGGGTGTCAAAGTGACACCCTGTCCCCCTTGTGAAATCGGTAATTATACCGATTCGGTAATTACCGAATCGGTATTTGCTATTGAATCCTATGAGCTTCAAGGCCCATAGGAATCAATGGCAAATACTGATTCGGTAATTACCGATTCGGTAATTACCGAATCTTACCAATTCGGTATTTTTACCTAATTTTTTACCTACATAGCAATTACAGATTAGTAAATACCGAATCGGTAAAATTCGGTATTTACCATTCGGTAATTTGCTTTTACCTACATCTAGGCCTAGGTTAGTTCCACCTGCGTCTATTAGAAGTGAACTGATTTCTTTAGCACACAGTGGAAACATGGGCATTTCAAAGACCAAGGAGAATTTGAGGATGTCTTACTGTTGGCCAAGCATGGATTTGGAGGTGGAGAGAAAAGTTAGGGATTGTATGGAATTTGCTTTGAGTGAGAAATTGGCAAAACCCAAGGTTCAGTCTATGGTTATTAGAGAACGTCCGGACAAACCTTGGGAAGAGGTAGGTTTGGACATCTTAGGGCCTATATACTCTTCGGGGTGTGAATGGTATGTTCTAGTTCTAGTTGACTTCTTTTCAAGATGGCCTGAAATTGCCATCACTCGTGGCATTGTGTCTAAACATATTATGGCTTTTCTAGAAAAATTGAATGCTAGGGAAGGTATTCCCAACACCATTCTCACGGACAATGGTAGTCAACTTGTGTCTAGAGAAATGGAATCTTTTCTATCCAATCATGGTATAAAACATAAAAGATTATCTTTGTACCACCCAGAGACGAACGGCACTGTGGAGAGATTCAACTGTGTGCTCAAAGAAACTATTAGAATGGCTAAATCTGCAAGTCCAGATTGGAGGTGTGATATTTTCAAAAAGGTTAAGCTTTACAGATTATCTCCCCATGCCACTACTGGTAAGACACCATTTGAACTTTTCAGATGTAGGAGTGCTAACACTTTGGTAACTCCTCCTTGGGTAAATGACTTACATCTCAAAACATTCTCTGAGAGTGATGATTGTGATTGGAAGTTAAGTAAACAAAAGAAAATTGAAAATAGAAAAAGACTTCATGATTTGAGGAAGTTTGTAAAAAACAATGGTAAAAGTGGGAGATTGGGTTCTCATAAAAAATCCTTGTAAAAAGAATAAAATGTTATCTGCTTCATTTTTTAAACCTACACAAGTCATCAAGGTTTTTGAGAATGCAATCAAATTGGCAGATCATCGTATTTGGAACTTGAACAGAGTGGGGGTGATCAAGAAAGACTTTGTACGTAAGTCTCCTGTTTCTTCAAGCACTTCATCTTCTGTCCCATGTCAGCAAAAAGGGGACTTTAATGTACGTCTTCAAGATACATCACACCAGACAATGGTTGTTCCAACCAACACAAGGAAATCTATGAGAGTTTCACGTGTACATACTTATTTGAAAATTTTTATAAAATAGAATTATCCTTCATTTAGTTGTTTGTTATTGTAAGAAGGGAGATGTGTGGCATCCTGATGCTAGTTGCCTGGTGCATTAGAACACTCTGTACAGGTTCTAGGAATGTTATGATTAGAGTATGGGAGAAGTTGATATTGGTGGATTGTACTGATGACAGCTCTGCTGTGGATGGGATCCTTTATCCTAAATAAATATCTATTTTATTATAAATTATTTTTGGACTCCTTTACAGTAGGGGACGCGGCTTCATGCATTATTTGCATTGCACAAATTTGTGTAAACAACTATCTATAAGTGCTTCAACATCCCTCCATGCATTTACCACCATTCATGCTTTCATGCCACTTCCGCCACCATGTGCACCCTGAAGTGCAATCATGCTCCTCGTACACTATTTTGGATATAACTTACTGGTACCAACACATTCAGTGCCAAACTGTCTTTAATAAAGCCAATTATTCATAGATGACTCTATATGTCTAGAGGAAGAGAGATAAAACTGTCCTTATCTTACGTTTGTATTCATAGGTACAAGTCGTTTATTTGCCAATATAACTATTGACTACATATCTATTTGACATCACTATGGGGGATATTAGCAAGAACCTTGTTAAAATTATCGCAGTTTTAGCGGCAGGAAAATGTCCTGCACATCTAACCTGGGCTTCTATTGGAATTCTATAACGCAGATTAGCAAGCCCATTATCGCCGTTTTAGAGGCAGTTTCCTGCCGCTAAAACAGCGATAATTTTAACGAGGATCTTGCTAATATGCCCCTATGTTTGAGTGCTGAATAATAATTGAAGAGATACTCCAGTTCAAGGTTCAGCAATCCATTTCCAGTTTGCCCGCTCTCTTCTAAAAACGTGAGGACATCTGAGGACGTGTGAAGGTGCAGCCGTGCTTGGCACAAGTCAATGCTTCAAATGTGCCACAATACAGCACCCAGAAAAGTATAAATGACAATTTACAACACTGTTGGCATCTCTGAAATTAAAGCGACTGAAAGTATTTTTGGTAAGCGTGTAGATTTTCTTATGCGTTGCTATCCATGGCCTCACACCCGGCTGCTGCATTTCTTAGCTTGGGATGAGCCCTGTTTACACTACTTTCATCACCTTCCAACTATAATATAGGTAAATACCTCCGACCAACAAAAGAGGCTCAAATTCTGTAGCCTAAAACTGCCTTGAACAGTGTGTGCACATAAGAGAACATCAAAATAATTTGGCTATGTTCCTAAAGTTACTCTACAGGTATACTTGAGACCAGCCCCGAGGTGGCGATTTAGAGGACAGTCATTGGAATTATGAGGCAGGGGAGGAACAAATTATGTGGCAGGTATTAGCAAACAAGCATTTACAATGCAATGGTCTCGGCATCATTAAAGGTAGAGCTATTGGCATTGCTCATGACATTTCTTTTTTTTTTCTTTAAATCATAAATAAATGGCATTGTCATTTACATTGCCAATACACCGCACTCTGCACTCAACAGCACACAGCACTCAACAGCACACACCACTCTGCACTCAACAGCAAACACCACTCTGCACTCAACAGCACACACCACTCTGCACTCAACAGCACACACCACTCTGCACTCACTACTCTGCACTCACTACTCTGCACTCACTACTCTGCACTCACCACTCTGCACTCACCACTCTGCACTCCCCACTCTGCACTCACCACTCTGCACTCCCTACTCTGCACTCTGCACTCTGCACTCACTACTCTGCACTTCCTACTCTGCACTCTGCACTCACTACTCTGCACTCACTACTCTGCACTCACTACTCACTACTCTGCACTCACTACTCACTACTCACTACTCTGCACTCACTACTCTGCACTCACTACTCACTACTCTGCACTCACTACTCTGCACTCACTACTTTGCACTCACTACTCTGCACTCACTACTCTGCACTCACTACTCTGCACTCACTACTCTGCATTCACTACTCTGCACTCACTACTCACTACTCTGCACTCACTACTCACTACTCTGCACTCACTACTCACTACTCACTACTCTGCACTCACTACTCTGCACTCACTACTCTGCACTCACTGCTCTGCACTCACTGATCTGCACTCACTGCTCTGCACTCACTGCTCTGCACTCACTACTCACTACTCTGCACTCACTACTCTGCACTCACTACTCACTACTCTGCACTCACTACTCACTACTCTGCACTCACTACTCTGCACTCACTACTCTGCACTCACTACTCTGCACTCACTACTCACTACTCTGCACTCACTACTCACTACTCTGCACTCACTACACACTACTCACTACTCTGCACTCACCACTCACTACTCTGCACTCATTACTCACTACTCTGCACTCACTACTCACTACTCTGCACTCACTACTCACTACTCCGCACTCACTACTCTGCACTCACTACTCTGCACTCACTACTCACTACTCTGCACTCACTACACACTACTCACTACTCAGCACTCACTACTCTGCACTCACTACTATGCACTCACTACTCTGCACTCACTACTCACTACTCTGCACTCACTACTCTGCACTCACTACTCACGACGCTGCACTCACTACTCACGACTCTGCACTCACTACTCACTACTCTGCACTCACTACTCACTACTCTGCACTCACTACTCACTACTCTGCACTCACTACTTTGCACTCACTACTTACTACTCTGCACTCCCTACTCTGCACTCACTACTATGCACTCACTACTCTGCACTCACTACTCTGCACTCACTACTCACTACTCTGCACTCACTACTCACTACTCTGCACTCACTACTCACTACTCTGCACTCACTACTCTGCACTCACTACTCACTACTCTGCACTCACTACTCTGCACTCACTACTCACTACTCTGCACTCACTATTCTGCACTCACTACTCACTACTCTGCACTTACTACTCACTACTCTGCACTCACTACTCACTACTCACTACTCTGCACTCACTACTCTGCACTCACTACTCACTACTCTGCACTCACTACTCTGCACTCACTACTCTGCACTCACTACTCACTACTCTACACTCACTACTCTGCACTCACTACTCACTACTCTGCACTCACTACTCACTACTCACTACTCTGCACTCACTACTCACTACTCTGCACTCACTACTCACTACTCTGCACTTACTACTCACTACTCACTACTCTGCACTCACTACTGACTACTCTGCACTCACTACTCACTACTCTGCACTCACTACTCTGCACTCACTACTCACTACTCTGCACTCACTACTCTGCACTCACTACTCACTACTCTGCACTCACTACTCTGCACTCACTACTCACTACTCTGCACTCACTACTCACTACTCACTACTCTGCACTCACTACTCACTACTCTGCACTCACTACTCACTACTCTGCACTTACTACTCACTACTCACTACTCTGCACTCACTACTCACTACTCTGCACTCACTACTCACTACTCACTACTCTGCACTCACTACTCTGCACTCACTACTCTGCACTCACTACTCTGCTCTCACTACTCACTACTCTGCACTCACTACTCATTACTCACTACTCACTACTCTGCACTCACTACTCACTACTCTGCACTCACTACTCATTACTCACTACTCTGCACTCACTACTCTGCACTCACTACTCTGCACTCACTGCTCTGCACTCACTACTCTGCACTCACTACTCACTACTATGCACTCACTACTCACTACTCTGCACTCACTACTCATTACTCACTACTTTGCACTCACTACTCTGCACTCACTACTCTGCACTCACTACTCTGCACTCACTACTCTGCACTCACTACTCACTACTCTGCACTCACTACTCATTACTCACTACTCACTACACTGCACTCACTACTCACTACTCTGCACTCACTACTCATTACTCACTACTCTGAACTCACTACTCTGCACTCACTACTCTGCACTCACTGCTCTGCACTCACTACTCTGCACTCACTACTCACTACTCTGCACTCACTACTCACTACTCTGCACTCACTACTCATTACTCACTACTCTGCACTCACTACTCTGCACTCACTACTCTGCACTCACTGCTCTGCACTCACTACTCTGCACTCACTACTCTGCACTCACTACTCTGCACTCACTACTCTGCACTCACTACTCACTACTCTGCACTCACTACTCTGCACTCACTACTCTGCACTCACTACTCTGCACTCACTACTCACTACTCACTACTCTGCACTCACTACTCTGCACTCACTACTCACTACTCTGCACTCACTACTCACTAGTCTGCACTCACTACTCTGCACTCACTACTCTGCACTCACTACTCACTACTCTGCACTCACTACTCACTACTCTGCACTCACTACACACTAATCACTACTCAGCACTCACTACTCACTACTCTGCACTCACTACTCACTACTCTGCACTCACTACTCACTACTCTGCACTCACTACTCTGCACTCACTACTCACTACTCCGCACTCACTACTCTGCACCCACTACTCTGCACTCACTACTCTGCACTCACTACTCTGCACTCACTACTCTGCACTCACTACTCACTACTCTGCACTCACTACACACTACTCACTACTCAGCACTCACTACTCACTACTCTGCACTCACTACTATGCACTCACTACTCTGCACTCACTACTCACTACTCTGCACTCACTACTCATGACTCTGCACTCACTACTCACGACTCTGCACTCACTACTCACTACTTTGCACTCACTACTCTGCACTCACTACTCTGCACTCACTACTCTGCACTCACTACTCACTACTCTGCACTCACTACTTTGCACTCACTACTCTGCACTCCCTACTCTGCACTCACTACTCTGCACTCACTAATCTGCACTCACTACTCTGCACTCACTACTCTGCACTCACTACTCACTACTCTGCACTCACTACTCACTACTCTGCACTCACTACTCACTACTCTGCACTCACTACTCTGCACTCACTACTCTGCACTCACTACTCACTACTCTGCACTCACTACTCACTACTCTGCACTCACTACTCTGCACTCACTACTCACTACTCTGCACTCACTACTCTGCACTCACTACTCACGACTCTGCACTCACTACTCACGACTCTGCACTCACTACTCACTACTTTGCACTCACTACTCTGCACTCACTACTCTGCACTCACTACTCACTACTCTGCACTCACTACTTTGCACTCACTACTCACTACTCTGCACTCCCTACTCTGCACTCACTACTCTGCACTCACTACTCTGCACTCACTACTCTGCACTCACTACTCACTACTCTGCACTCACTACTCACTACTCTGCACTCACTACTCACTACTCTGCACTCACTACTCTGCACTCACTACTCTGCACTCACTACTCACTACTCTGCACTCACTACTCTGCACTCACTACTCACTACTCTGCACTCACTACTCTGCACTCACTACTCACTACTCACCACTCTGCACTCACTACTCTGCACTCACTACTCACTACTCTGCACTCACAACTCTGCACTCACTACTCACTACTCTGCACTCACTACTCACTACTCACTACTCTGCACTCACTACTCACTACTCTGAACTCACTACGCACTACTCTGCACTCACTACTCACTACTCTGCACTCACTACTCTGCACTCACTACTCACTACTCACTACTCTGCACTCACTACTCTGCACTCACTACTCACTACTCTGCACTCACTACTCTGCACTCACTACTCACTACTCTGCACTCACTACTCACTACTCACTACTCTGCACTCACTACTCACGACTCTGCACTCACTACTCACTACTCACTACTCTGCACTCACTACTCACTACTCTGAACTCACTACGCACTACTCTGCACTCACTACTCACTACTTTGCACTCACTACTCTGCACTCACTACTCTGCACTCACTACTCACTACTCTGCACTCACTACTTTGCACTCACTACTCACTACTCTGCACTCCCTACTCTGCACTCACTACTCTGCACTCACTACTCTGCACTCACTACTCTGCACTCACTACTCACTACTCTGCACTCACTACTCACTACTCTGCACTCACTACTCACTACTCTGCACTCACTACTCTGCACTCACTACTCTGCACTCACTACTCACTACTCTGCACTCACTACTCTGCACTCACTACTCACTACTCTGCACTCACTACTCTGCACTCACTACTCACTACTCACCACTCTGCACTCACTACTCTGCACTCACTACTCACTACTCTGCACTCACAACTCTGCACTCACTACTCACTACTCTGCACTCACTACTCACTACTCACTACTCTGCACTCACTACTCACTACTCTGAACTCACTACGCACTACTCTGCACTCACTACTCACTACTCTGCACTCACTACTCTGCACTCACTACTCACTACTCACTACTCTGCACTCACTACTCTGCACTCACTACTCACTACTCTGCACTCACTACTCTGCACTCACTACTCACTACTCTGCACTCACTACTCACTACTCACTACTCTGCACTCACTACTCACGACTCTGCACTCACTACTCACTACTCACTACTCTGCACTCACTACTCACTACTCTGAACTCACTACGCACTACTCTGCACTCACTACTCACTACTCTGCACTCACTACTCTGCACTCACTACTCACTACTCACTACTCTGCACTCACTACTCTGCACTCACTACGCACTACTCTGCACTCACTACTCTGCACTCACTACTCACTACTCTGCACTCACTACTCACTACTCACTACTCTGCACTCACTACTCACTACTCTGCACTCACTACTCACTACTCTGCACTCACTACTCACCACTCACTACTCTGCACTCACTACTTACTACTCTGCACTCACTACTCTGCACTCACTACTCACTACTCACTACTCTGCACTCACTACTCTGCACTCACTACTCACTACTCTGCACTCACTACTCTGCACTCACTACTCACTACTCTGCACTCACTACTCACTACTCACCACTCTGCACTCACTACTCTGCACTCACTACTCACTACTCTGCACTCACAACTCTGCACTCACTACTCACTACTCTGCACTCACTACTCACTACTCACTACTCTGCACTCACTACTCACTACTCTGAACTCACTACGCACTACTCTGCACTCACTACTCACTACTCTGCACTCACTACTCTGCACTCACTACTCACTACTCACTACTCTGCCCTCACTACTCTGCACTCACTACTCACTACTCTGCACTCACTACTCTGCACTCACTACTCACTACTCTGCACTCACTACTCACTACTCACTACTCTGCACTCACTACTCACGACTCTGCACTCACTACTCACTACTCACTACTCTGCACTCACTACTCACTACTCTGAACTCACTACGCACTACTCTGCACTCACTACTCACTACTCTGCACTCACTACTCTGCACTCACTACTCACTACTCACTACTCTGCACTCACTACTCTGCACTCACTACTCACTACTCTGCACTCACTACTCTGCACTCACTACTCACTACTCTGCACTCACTACTCACTACTCACTACTCTGCACTCACTACTCACTACTCTGCACTCACTACTCACTACTCTGCACTCACTACTCACTACTCTGCACTCACTACTCTGCACTCACTACTTACTACTCTGCACTCACTACTCTGCACTCACTACTCACTACTCTGCACTCACTACTCACTACTCACTGCTCTGCACTCACTACTCACTACTCTGCACTCACTACTCACAACTCTGCAGTCACTACTCACTACTCTGCACTCACTACTCTGCACTCACTACTCTGCACTCACTACTCTGCACTCACTACTCTGCACTCACTACTCACTACTCACTACTCTGCACTCACTACTCTGCACTCACTACTCACTACTCTGCACTCACTACTCTGCACTCACTACTCACTACTCTGCACTCACTACTCACTACTCACTACTCTGCACTCACTACTCACTACTCTGCACTCACTACTCACTACTCTGCACTCACTACTCACTACTCTGCACTCACTACTCACTACTCACTACTCTGCACTCACTACTTTGCACTCACTACTCACTACTCTGCACTCCCTACTCTGCACTCCCTACTCTGCACTCACTACTCTGCACTCACTACTCTGCACTCACTACTCTGCACTCACTACTCACTACTCTGCACTCACTACTCACTACTCTGCACTCACTACTCACTACTCTGCACTCACTACTCTGCACTCACGACTCTGCACTCACTACTCACTACTCTGCACTCACTACTCTGCACTCACTACTCACTACTCTGCACTCACTACTCTGCACTCACTACTCACTACTCACCACTCTGCACTCACTACTCTGCACTCACTACTCACTACTCTGCACTCACTACTCTGCACTCACTACTCACTACTCTGCACTCACTACTCACTACTCACTACTCTGCACTCACTACTCACTACTCTGAACTCACTACGCACTACTCTGCACTCACTACTCACTACTCTGCACTCACTACTCTGCACTCACTACTCACTACTCACTACTCTGCACTCACTACTCTGCACTCACTACTCACTACTCTGCACTCACTACTCTGCACTCACTACTCACCACTCTGCACTCACTACTCACTACTCACTACTCTGCACTCACTACTCACGACTCTGCACTCACTACTCACTACTCACTACTCTGCACTCACTACTCACTACTCTGAACTCACTACGCACTACTCTGCACTCACTACTCACTACTCTGCACTCACTACTCTGCACTCACTACTCACTACTCACTACTCTGCACTCACTACTCTGCACTCACTACTCACTACTCTGCACTCACTACTCTGCACTCACTACTCACTACTCTGCACTCACTACTCACTACTCACTACTCTGCACTCACTACTCACTACTCTGCACTCACTACTCACTACTCTGCACTCACTACTCTGCACTCACTACTCTGCACTCACTACTCTGCACTCACTACTCTGCACTCACTACTCTGCACTCACTACTCACTACTCACTACTCTGCACTCACTACTCTGCACTCACTACTCATTACTCTGCACTCACTACTCTGCACTCACTACTCACTACTCTGCACTCACTACTCACTACTCACTACTCTGCACTCACTACTCACTACTCTGCACTCACTACTCACTACCCTGCACTCACTACTCACTACTCTGCACTCACTACTCACTACTCACTACTCTGCACTCACTACTCACTACTCTGCACTTACTACTCACTACTCACTACTCTGCACTCACTACTCACTACTATGCACTCACTACTCACTACTCTGCACTCACTACTCACTACTCACTACTCTGCACTCACTCACTACTCTGCACTCACTCACTACTCTGCACTCACTACTCTGCACTCACTACTCACTACTCTGCACTCACTACTCTGCACTCACTACTCTGCACTCACTACTCTGCACTCACTACTCTGCACTCACTACTCTGCACACTCACTCTGCACTCTGGACTCACACTCTGCACTCACTACTCTGCACACTCACTACTCTGCACTCACTACTCTGCACTCACTACTCACTACTCTGCACTCACTACTCACTACTCTGCACTCACTACACACTACTCTGCACTCACTACTCACTACTCTGCACTCACTACTCACTACTCTGCACTCACTACTCTGCACTCACTACTCTGCACTCACTACTCTGCACTCACTACTCTGCACTCACTACTCACTACTCTGCACTCACTACTCTGCACTCACTACTCACTACTCTGCACTCACTACTCACTACTCTGCACTCACTACACACTACTCACTACTCAGCACTAACTACTCACTACTCTGCACTCACTACTATGCACTCACTACTCTGCACTCACTACTCACTACTCTGCACTCACTACTCACTACTCTGCACTCACTACTCACTACTCTGCACTCACTACTCACGACTCTGCACTCACTACTCTGCACTCACTACTATGCACTCACTACTCTGCACTCACTACTCTGCACTCACTACTCACTACTCACTACTCTGCACTCACTACTCTGCACTCACTACTCACTACTCTGCACTCACTACTCTGCACTCACTACTCTGCACTCACTACTCTGCACTCACTACTTTGCACTCACTACTCACTACTCTGCACTCACTACACACTACTCACTACTCAGCACTCACTACTCACTACTCTGCACTCACTACTCACTACTCACTACTCACTACTCACTACTCCGCACTCACTACTCTGCACTCACTACTCTGCACTCACTACTCTGCACTCACTACTCTGCACTCACTACTCTGCACTCACTACTCACTACTCTGCACTCACTACACACTACTCACTACTCAGCACTCACTACTCACTACTCTGCACTCACTACTATGCACTCACTACTCTGCACTCACTACTCACTACTCTGCACTCACTACTCTGCACTCACTACTCACGACTCTGCACTCACTACTCACGACTCTGCACTCACTACTCACTACTCTGCACTCACTACTCTGCACTCACTACTCTGCACTCACTACTCACTACTCTGCACTCACTACTTTGCACTCACTACTCACTACTCTGCACTCCCTACTCTGCACTCACTACTCTGCACTCACTACTCTGCACTCACTACTCTGCACTCACTACTCACTACTCTGCACTCACTACTCACTACTCTGCACTCACTACTCACTACTCTCCACTCACTACTCTGCACTCACTACTCTGCACTCACTACTCTGCACTCACTACTCACTACTCTGCACTCACTACTCTGCACTCACTACTCACTACTCTGCACTCACTATTCTGAACTCACTACTCACTACTCTGCACTTACTACTCACTACTCTGCACTCACTACTCACTACTCTGCACTCACTACACTGCACTCACTACACACTACTCTGCACTCACTACTCACTACTCTGCACTCACTACTCACTACTCTGCACTCACTACTCACTACTCTGCACTCACTACTCTGCACTCACTACTCTGCACACACTACTCTGCACTCACTACTGTGCACTCACTACTCACTATTCTGCACTCACTACTCACTACTCTGCACTCACTACTCTGCACTCACTACTCACTACTCTGCACTCACTACTCACTACTCTGCACTCACTACACACTACACACTACTCACTACTCAGCACTCACTACTCACTACTCTGCACTCACTACTATGCACTCACTACTCTGCACTCACTACTCACTACTCTGCACTCACTACTCACTACTCTGCACTCACTACTCACTACTCTGCACTCACTACTCACTACTCTGCACTCACTACTCACGACTCTGCACTCACTACTCTGCCCTCACTACTATGCACTCACTACTCTGCACTCACTACTCACTACTCTGCACTCACTACTCTGCACTCACTACTCTGCACTCACTACTCTGCACTCACTACTCTGCACTCACTACTTTGCACTCACTACTCACTACTCTGCACTCCCTACTCTGCACTCACTACTCTGCACTCACTACTCTGCACTCACTATTCTGCACTCACTACTCTGCACTCACTACTCACTACTCTGCACTCACTACTCACTACTCTGCACTCACTACTCACTACTCTGCACTCACTACTCTGCACTCACGACTCTGCACTCACTACTCACTACTCTGCACTCACTACTCTGCACTCACTACTCACTACTCTGCACTCACTACTCTGCACTCACTACTCACTACTCTGCACTCACTACTCTGCACTCACTACTCTGCACTCACTACTCTGCACTCACTACTCTGCACTCACTACTTTGCACTCACTACTCACTACTCTGCACTCCCTACTCTGCACTCACTACTCTGCACTCACTACTCTGCACTCACTATTCTGCACTCACTACTCACTACTCTGCACTCACTACTCACTACTCTGCACTCACTACTCTGCACTCACTACTCTGCACTCACTACTCTGCACTCACTACTCACTACTCTGCACTCATTACTCACTACTCTGCACTCACTATTCTGCACTCACTACTCTGCACTCACTACTCACTACTCACTACTCTGCACTTACTACTCACTACTCTGCACTCACTACTCATTACTCACGACTCTGCACTCACTACTCTGCACTCACTACTCACTACTCTGCACTCTGCACACTCTCTCTGCACACTCCCTCTACACACTCTCTCTGCACACTCACTACTCTGCACACTCACTACTCTGCACACTCACTCTGCACTCTGCAAACTCACTCTGCACTCACACTCTGCACTCACACTCTGCACTCACACTCTGCTCTCATGGAATCTTCCACCACACTTTCTAAAACTCTATAGTCCGAAGCATAATAGGCACAGGACCAAAAGCAGGGTAGACATTTGCTTAAAATAATCTTATTGTATTTATGAGAAGCAAAAGCGAGACTGTGAAATGTGCTGAATATCAGTTTGTTACAAATCAACAGAGTGGAGTTAGAGAACCAAGAAATAGTAATTTAGAATCCGGGTTAGAAGGAGTAGTAATCACAAGCTGAGCATCAACGGGCGCGAAACAGCATGGTGGGCGCGCACGAGACGCAGCGTGGGCGTGCACATCAGCTGAAGATCGCCGGAGAAGACACCGAGTCTGCCTGCTGCCATGACTGACCCGCTGCGGAGGGAAAGAGCCCGGTGAGTGGGGGTAGAGGGGGGGCGGCAGAGAGGGAGTGGGTAGAGAGGGAGGGTGGGTTTGTGTGTGTGTGTGCGTGCGTGTGCGTGCGTGTGTCTGTCTGTCTATGTGTGTCTTTCCGTGGTGCCTGCCTGCCTGGGTGTGTGCGCGTCCACAGACCCTGGTCGGCTCGTGCACCGCTCTGTACTCCCTTGCGAGCTTACTCGGTGACAATAGTTCTCGTTGCCGAGACCTAATTATGTGGAAGAAAAGGCAAAATATGTGACATAATGCAGCACATACGGCGATTGTATTACCTCTTAATATTTACATTTTTACACCCTTAACACTATCTGCAGAAAGCTTTTACACCACTAGTACCAGTCTCACACCCAAACACTGCAATCTGCAACAGAAAGATTAACACAAAACCTTTGAGAAGGGCCTTTCACTGTGCCACAACACGTGTTGCTGCACTTTTTTAGTAACTTTTGATCTGTTTGAGCTAGAAACATTGCTAAAATCTGCAGATCATGCAGCAAATGAGGGATTATGTGGCAAATGCAGAAAATCCATAGTTATGGGGAAACATTGAGGGTGCAAAATTGCATAATTCCAGCAGCCCATCAAGAGTGATTGCCATCTGAAGTGAAATTAAACCTTATTAAACTCTTATTTTATTTGACTCTATAGAGTTACGTAGAGTCTAGATTTCAGCTGTTAAATCCAGAAGTTGGCATTACACCATAATAGACCAAAGGGCAGGAAGAATCGCGACGTGTGCCCAGTCACCTGAGCATGAGGACGTGGCCCTGCAAACATGATGAAAGCAGCACAAGGCATTGGGCAGTTCTTTTGAAATCCAGTTTTTACGCACGTTCAGTTATGTGCACACCCTTGGAGATGGCTCCTGGTAAGAAAAGATGAAGGGGCAAATCTGGTGGGACCTGCTGCTCTGCAAGGCACGAAAAGAACTGGTCACATAGGGATGCAAACACCTACAAAATGACCGTTCTGTCAGGATAAAGTGTAACCACAAATTTCAGACTACCACCATCAGGTGCATTTATTAGCATGTCTTCGGAAGTACCATGAATACAGCAACACAAAGATAGACTTAAGAGAACAAACAATGACAAAAACAAATAGGTCTGTCCTTTGAAATTGTGAGTTCGTTTTTGTTTACTTATTTTGCAAACCTGCAATATGGACAAAAAGTAGGAAAAATATAGAAAATAAAGGAGCAGGCCAGAGCCCCAACACATCAGCACACCAGACCTCGAATATGTGATGTTACAACGCGATCAAAATGATCGCGGAACGTTACATTGCAGTTTTTACAACGCAAGTCGTTACAACGACTTGCGTTGGAGGGCGCTGGACTTAGTAATAGTATGATTTACTATTCCAACACCAGTCTACGTACAATAGGGAAGGTGTTGGAATAGTAAATCATACTATTCCTTAGGTTATAGCACCATCCCGCGCAAGTCGTTGCAGCGACTTGCGTTGTAATACCCATGATGTAAAGGCATTGCGAGGCAATACCCGCATGGTATTGGATGTTCCCCGTGACCTCCTTCTCATGCAGCTGTGCACATGTGATCAAACAAAATGCTCTCACTCACAGCCAGTTAATGAAGTGGGTTGAACAACTGCCGTGTAACCTAAAGTCAGCAGTAGATGAGCTGTACAACGGTTGGGAGGTATGCAACTCTATTCAGCAAAACCCTTGCTCAACTATCAAATGATAAACATCAAGGAGTAGCTCCAGTGGAATTGCTAATGGTGCATAAAGCAAGTAGTGCAAAAATGAGCAGCTGTTCCATCCATGTGAAAACTTATGCACGCATAGAATGAAGTGGGCATCTCAGGGTTTGCACGCTGAAAGTGTTCAGCCCTGAAGCGGGTTGCAATTTCTGGCTCTAAAGGCGGAGACGGAGGGCAGAATGAGGTTTTGCGAGCTGTGGGGATGCCACAACTCCTAATAAGCACAATGCATTTTTAAAGGCACATAAGCTGGCTCTGTAGATTGGAGACTAGTGAGGGAGGTTTAATAGGGTGCCAAGGAAGGTCGAACTACTACTACTCACAGCTCAGATATTTTGTCCCTTCTCTTGGTTTGGAAAGGTAAGGGCTGTGGATTATTTCTGGGAATTCCAGTCGAACCAACCACTGCACAGGCTAATGTGCCCCCTTTAGACCATTCTGACCTACAAGATTTACTTTAATAGTTGGAGGGGTTAACTTCCCCGGGTGTGTGTGCAAGCATGACTGACGCTTCAACTATCACATCTAGCCTAGCCATTGGCTGTAGGGAAAGCACACATCACTTCCTGTTGCCGACAGCTTTAATGCAGCCCTCACACAAGTGGCAAAGGGGATGTTCATTCTTCCCCTTCACACGGGTAATACTCTACCTTCCAATATACCAGCACTGAAGAGCTGCTTGACCCTCCCATGCTTCGGACAGGCAGGTTCACGTTTGCCCTTGATTCAAAGAGGAAGTGTTAGCAGGACAGGTTGTAAATATCTCAGCAGGGGTGGCCTTAGGCATGTGCAAGCTGTGCACCTGCACAGGGCCACCAAACCCCAGGGGCCGCCACACCAATATATATCCTTAATATAATAATCCTCTGAGGATGGATATATATTTGCGTGGCGACCCCTGGCAGGGATTTGGCAGCCTCCGGCTCTGTTCCACTTCCAAACACCCTGACCCCCCCTCTTCACTGGCCGCGCTCCACCCCGCCCGGACACCTTCTTCCGGGGCCCCCTACCTATGCTCCCTGCCCAGGGCCGCCATGAGCCTAGAGCCACCCCTGGTCTCAGAGACCCACTGATATTGAGCTTGATAGTTGACAGAAGGTGTTGGGGCGGGCACCACCCTCCTTCCGGCTAGTTTTCGTCTGCCAGAAACGCAATGTCAGTTAAACTGGACAGCAAGCATTTATTTTGACACAGAACGGCCATCTTTAAGGTGGATGACAAAGCTATTCACAGTGGGATTTGTTGGCCTGTCTACAGCCTGATTAGAAGGCGGGTTTGTTCCTGAACAACGTGCATTTTGGATGCCCTGGGTGAATAGACTGCTATATATTCTTGACAGTGAAGCTTGAAGAGCAGTGCGGAATACTGTGTGGAAGCTCAAATTAATCTACTGTATTTATTCACTGTCCCAAAATGCAGAAAACAGTTAAAAAAATGGACAAATAAGGCGGCCGCCATTTAAGTATGTAAATATGAGACAAGATCTCCTTAATTCAGACAGAGTCCGCCTTGCGGGCGTCCGTGCAGTGGGGGAGGGAGGGGAGGTACAGAGCTATTTAAAAGTTATAGCGCAAAACTCTGGGGAAAAGAACAAAGCCACACGAAGGGCATAGATGGGGGAGGTAGGAAGAACAAAGGAGGAAGTGTAATATATATAAATGAATAAAAAGTTAGTTGGGTGAGCTGTGCGCAATGAGACACGTGGCCGCCATTATT
The DNA here is from genome assembly GCF_964261635.1 of Lissotriton helveticus. Classification (NCBI taxonomy): domain Eukaryota; kingdom Metazoa; phylum Chordata; class Amphibia; order Caudata; family Salamandridae; genus Lissotriton; species Lissotriton helveticus. The sequence continues at coordinate 104,681,916 of NC_136069.1, forward strand.
AAGTATGTAAATATGAGACCAGATTTTATTCATTAAGACAGCACCCTTCTTGTTTGCAGCGGGGGAGGGAGGAGGAAACAACGTATTTATCCCCTCCCATGCTCGTGACGGAACCGTTCTGTCATGAGCCTCGGGTGGGCTGTGCTGGTGACGGAACGGTTCCGTCACGGCCCGCTCGCCGCGCCTGTGCGGCGCGAATTCCGCGCCTGCGCTGACGTTCTAATGGGCGGGCGGGTCCGTGACGGAACCGTTCCGTCACAAGCACAGCTCACCTTAGGGCTGTGACGGAGCGGTTCCGTCACGAGCACAGGACCGCCGCGTGGCCCCGCCTCCCCCTTAGCGCTGCGACGGAATAGCTGCCACAGCGAAGGGGTTAAAAGTAATAGCACAACGCTCTGGTAAAAAAAAAAAAAACCACACGAAGTTAGATGGGAAGGGAAGGGGAAAAAGGGAGGAAACATCCAAGCCAATTTTCCTGCAGGAAGCATATTTTAAAAGTTTAACAGAAATGCAAATGCAAAGAAGAGGCCACCATTTCTGAAGCTGGCGTCCCCTGCGTGATGTGTACATTAATTAAGTAAATGGTTCTCGGAACGGCTAATGAAAGCTCCTGAGTTAAGACACTTGTAAAAGGGCCAGTCTGCATGGGAGGTAACAACAAAGTAAAGAGAGGTACTAGGGAGGGACTAATAAGCTTATTAACAAATCAGAAGCCAACATTTACAAAGGACAATGACACAAGCCAATGAAAATATGGCGGAGCTTCAAGTCCATACCTGAATACAGCATGTCTCAAAGAGACAGCGCAAGAGCTGCCTAGGCGAGACTTAAAAATTAACTTCCTACCCAGATTCCTATACATGATATAACCCTACCAAACATAATCACACAATAAAGAAGTCACAAACATGAATACTGAATGCCATTTTTTGCACCAGTGGAAAAAGCATGGTGAAAAATTGGTGAAAAGAAATACACTTGCAGCTAGTTCCTGTAGAGCGCTGATATGTGTCATTGCCATTTATTGGGCATTATCACCTCGAAGTTGGAGCATTTGGAAGATGTTTTTTGAAACCCGATGACCACCGCCTGAGTCATTCTATCCAGTTGCCCATGATTTATGGAAGCAGGCACACTGGGGGCATAAGGAAAGAGAAAGAGGGGGAGAGAACGAAGGGAGAGCTGAAGAGAATCAGACAGAGTGCGAATGAATGGACAAAGAGAGAGGGCACAGGTCGTCTTTGGATGTTGGATGTTTTTGCACCGGCTGCTATTTGTTCTCATGCTAGCCCCAATATGCTATTGGGTCTGATTAGCTTCTGGATGTGTCATATGTTATTATAAACCTCATAACATTTTCATTTTACCTTACAGGAAGAACAACAGTTGAGAATCTGGCTGTTCGGGCAGTAGCAGCACCCCCGCCCCCCAGCGCTTTGAGACCCTCATGGGTGAGAGGCGCGCTTTACAAATGTCTTAATTGAAGAGAGGAAAATTAAGGCTTTTGTGTAAACCATAGCAGTCTCAACTGTGCTCTAAACTGTCTGAATTCAGAAGTTGAGGAGTCAGAGAGAGGGAAAATGCTAAGATGCAAAGGGTCAACACTTCTTAGATTTTCATTTTATTTTTTGCCATTTTCTTACACAAAGGGGAAAGTACAGTGGATATGAGAAAAAAAAATACATATATATACAATATCCAACAGCAATGGATGGGTGACTCCTCTACATTATCAAGAGTGTGTCTGAATACGTGGGAAACACCATGACATTGTCAAGAACTTCTAGGTGGTCCTATTGTCCTGATACGAGGTGGGACAACAGCCTTACTCCCATGTATTACCCTCCAGAATAAAGGATATTTGGTAGACATTTTCTAGCATATGAAGTCCTTGAGGAGGTGGAAATATTATTACACAATTATTGGAAGGGTCAGGCCCCTCAGAAAGGTGGGGTGGACCAGAGTGGTCATTATTCCCTAGGAACCACCCTTAGGGGCCCATTATGATCGCGGACTGACTTGAGTCCGTCCGCGACCATAGAGGAGGAGGGAACCTCCGCATGGCCTGCGGAGTTCCCTCCTGTCCAATTAGGATGTGACCGCCACCCTGGCAGTCACATCCTCTATTTTTACCAGCTTCAAGCTGCACCCGCCGCGATGGTAAAAATGCATACATTGCATTTGTACGCAGAAAGCGGCAGGCACCGTGCGGTGCCTGCCGATTTCTGCATACAACTGTGGTAAATAAATAATTAATTACCGGTACTATTTTTCTATGCATTAAATAAAACAGATAGCTCAATAAATAAGAGGCAGGATCCGGGGTATCTGAGTTGAACAGGCTTTAATCAGGCACAAGGGAAGGGGCAGGATCGGAACAGCCTGAAATAGAATGGCATGGAATGGCAGCTGCAACGTTTCATTAACAGTACATAGTATATATAGGAAAACATTACAATTACATTGCATACAGTAGGCGTAACAAGTGACAAACGTAAGATAAGAATACATGGGCGTAAAAAGAAGGCGTGTACAAAGACATGTGATGAGAACGTCACAGAAGTGTCATAAATGGGTGGATACATGGAGGGGGCTACCTGGGCAGCTGGAACCTTTAACCTAGTGGTACGCGCAAACGGACCATGACGTGTATCTGGGGAGAGTTGGGGGCTCTGACTTCTGCACTAGAAGAGGAGACGAAAGTCTGCGATGTCAGGACGACATGTACCTTTAGCATATCTGGTATCTTGTGTTTGGAGTACATGTTGATAGAATCTAAAGGTCATCAGAGTAAAGGCTACTGGACACTAAGGCTGAGGCATACATATATTCTTCATGTATTGCGTGTGCTATGAATCTTCTATGGATATTAATACAGTAATTCTCTTGCATGGAGACAGGAAGACTAGACTATAGCTGAAGATGTTTATGCGGTTCGTTAGCTTAGGAATGTGAAGACGGAGAGCTGAACTGATAACTGTAGGCATAACATATTCTTGGCAGGCAGGCAGGCCGGGCACCGCGCTGCGCGGCAGGAAGTAAGTGAAGGGTCAGGGATGCAGGTGGGGGCTGCATCGCTCCTCAGAGTGGGTTCAGGAGACTGGAGCTTGAATCTGGTGTTCAGGCCCTTTGAGGCCTAGAAACGGGGACAGTTCGATGAATTAACGTGCATAATGTAAAACGTTGGCAACATAGACCTAGAAGCCTAATTCATGTTGCTTTCACGGGGACTGGATAGCTAACATACTAACGTTGGACACAACTATAATTGCGTCTTTATTCGGTCATGGGGGGATATATGCATATTAATCATGCACATATTACATAGGATGGGGAACACGTAGGCACACATGACAAGGCAAAATTCAATTTTCCTCATTCCCTCCTTGTGCCCTACGTTTCCATCAGGAAACATCAATATTCATGACACCATCTATCATTTCATATAGCATCATTTGCTCGTCTCGAATCTTCTTGGAACGGGACTTTGGACTAGGAATACAGGACGTGGCGCACAAGCCGCAAATCGCAGGGCCACATTGTAAACAGAGACAGCAACTGAATATGATCATTACTGCTATACCCAGGAATGACAATACTTTCCATCCCCAGGCAGATATTATACTCCAGAGCCAACCGGACCATGTCCAGGTGCCTGGATTCTGGTGTAACTGATGGGCAATTTTATGAAGTCTTGTTATAGCTGAATAAACGGACGGTGCGTTATTAGGAATGAAAATGCAGCAACTAGATCCGATGACTCTACAAGCTCCGCCCCTATCGGCCAGTATGACGTCAAGAACAAGGCGGTTTTGAAGCACGACAAATCTCATAGCAGATTGTTCCTCAGTTAAGTTACCTAGAGCGGAAGTAGTCTCATTCACTACTGCTTCAAGGGTTCTGGTTAGCCTACGTATTAGCTTACTATTCTGGACAGGACCTATGAAAAAAAAGAAACCTTTATTGAAATCTTGATACTGTTCTAAGGCAGTTTCAGTCTGATCGACAATCGGGGACTCGATCTCCCTTCTATGTCTGACGTGTACTAGATGTGTGTTTCTGTGATAATCGGATGGGGCTAGAAAAACTGGTGGTAGTAGGAAGGCAATGTAACATGTTCCATCCCAATCGAGGGGCAGACGTACATATGCTGTCTGACCACATACAAAATACGAATGACGTGAGGCTTTGAAAGTAGATTTCCCACTGTCACTATACTCGACCACAGTAGTACAATCACTATGTCCTAGATGTACAGAACCATTCTTTCTGACACATAATTCGCCTTTCACTGGTAGAACTGTAATAGCAGGCAAATCTGGAGTAGTCTCGGACTGAACATTCAAAACCATGAAATTCGAGGAATAATTACCTAAATCATATACTTCATTTTCTAGATCTAACCCTGTTCTATGGGAAAGACCTTCCTTGTCTGGGAAACATGTTCTATTCAGAAGGGACATATCGTTTGAGGATGACGTTAACGTGGACCATGCTCCACACGAACCATTGTGTGAAAACGGATAGGGAAAGAGTGGCAGAACTCCCTTCGGTGTCTGGAAAGGGGGGAGTCGACCACACACCCAACAATTTGTGGCATTGCTAGTCTGGTGTGAATAGTGTAACATTCGGATAAAAGTATTATTGCGCATGGCAAGACGATAGGATAACTCGTGAGGAGGCAGTTCACTGAATGTGTGCTCTACTGTAACATTAGAGGAAAAATGTACATGAGAAACAGTAGGAGGAAAATATATATGTAAAACATAACTTATGCCTGTAATCGTAAAACTCAGAAATAATCAAATTAAAAGAGTAACAATGCATCGACTTCGAAGATTTTTCTGATAACGTATTCTCTTAGAGTTTCGACTAACTCTCTCACTATGTTGGTCTATCTCATACATGTCAGGAACCTGTCTAACCGTTTCACCCGAGAGGGACTTAGACAATTAAACTGGCTGACTTACTAGACCGTAATTTTTCTTTATACTCCTGCTGCGGAGTTTTCTCTAACAGGGGAAGTTTAGAGTCAGTATCTGGGCAGTCCTTGAGAACGGGGCAGTCTTTGAAAAAAGTCTTTGGACGGAGTCCATGGAATTGTTTCACGTGACTGGAATGCAACCACCCTCTGCGGCCCTCCACCTTGATTATTGTCCTCGTGGTCATCAGCACGAGTTTTGGTTCTTTCCAACGGGGCTCCAGCGGGCTTGAACGATCAAAATTTCTAATCAAAACGAGGTCGCCTGGTATGACCTCGTGCGGTTTCACTTGGGTGTTGTCTGGAAAAGCAGCGGCAACCTGTGAACGACAAGAGAGTAGTGCAGACATCAAGGAAGCCAGGTAATCTGTCAGCATATTACTGTCAACATCAGTTATTTTACGTGGCCTAGGTGTACCCCACATGTTTGGGGGACGACCGAAAATTACCTCGTAAGGGGACAGACCTGAACGGGAGTGAGCGACCATTCTCATGTAAAAAAGGGCGACTGGCAGTTTTACCATCCAATCTACGCCTTTCTCTGCGCATACCTTTGCAATGCGGATTTTCAGGGTCTGATTATGTCTCTCTACGAGACCAGCTGCTTCGGGATGTCGTACACAGTGGAACTTCCACTGGTACCCTAACAGAAGGGATACTTGTTTCATGAGTTCGGAGGAGAATGGCTGGCCGTTGTCTGAATACACGACCCTCGGTAATCCATAGCGGGGGAAATACTCACGAACCAACTGCCTGGCAGTGGTCGCGGCAGTGTAATCTGGGACTGGATATGCTTCTGTCCATCTGGACAAAGCGCATACAACTACGAGGACATACTTGAAACCTCAACATCGCTCCATCTGAATATAATCCATCTGGAGGACTTCAAAAGGGTGGTCAGGAGGATGGAATCCACCTTGTTCCACCGGGACACCTTTACCTGGATTGAACTGACAACAGATCATGCAGGTACGCACTTTCTGTTTGGCGGCTGCTCGTAAATGCTTGTTAAACCAGAGGTTCTGAATACTGTCTAACATGGCTTTTTCTCCTAAGTGTGCTGGGCTATGTGCGGTGTTAATAATGACTTGAACCATAGAGTCGGGGAGAAACCATGTGGCTTTTCCCTTCGTCAACCATCCTTGATCTGTCTGGACCCCTCCTTGTTCAGACCATTTCTTGATTTCATCGGAAGTAGCATGTGACTGTATATCTAGTACGTCTTGTGTAGGGTCCTTAACTGTCATACAAGTCGTCTGAACTGGGACGTCTGTCTGTGTCGTGTTAACTGGAATGTCTGGAGTCTGAGCTGTAAGCTTGGCTGTTCGATCTGCCAGGTCGTTACCCTGGGAAATGATGTCAGTGACTTTCGTATGTGCCTTGCACTTCATGATAGCGATGGCTGTCGGTAAATGTATTGCATCTAACAGAGCTTGAATGAGGGGGCCATGCTGAATCTTGGTTCCATGAGAAGTCATGAAACCTCTCTCTTGCCAGAGCACTCCAAAGTCGTGTACGACTCCGAATGCATAACGTGAATCTGTGTATATGTTTACTTTCAGGTTCTTGGCTCGTATGCAGGCTTGGGTCAGAGCGATGAGCTCTGCTGCTTGAGCAGACAGGGTGTCAATACGATGTGTTTCTATAACTTCAGTTTCAGTAGTCACTGCATACGCGGCTACTAGTTCTCCTGTACTTGTTCTCATACATGAACCATCCACATAAAGTGTCAGGTCGGGATCAGGTAATGCAATGTCTGTCAAGTCTTGTCTTGGCTTTGTCATGGTGTTAACAACTTCCACACAGTCATGTATGGCAGGATTTGAAGTAACTGAAGGTAACAGTGTAGCGGGATTTAAAATGTTGCAGCGTCTGATTTCTATGTGTGGCTGAAACAATGTCAGTTCATATCCTGTTAAGCGTGCAATTGTCAAGTGCTGAGTCTGTGTTCGGTTTAAAAGAACTTCCACGGAGTGTGGAACTTGTACTGTCAGGGAGTGTCCTAACACTATGGAATCACTCTGTCTGATAGCTAGAGCTGTGGCTGCAACTGACTTGAGGCACGCAGGCAGAGCCTGGGCCACCGGATCTAATGTGCTAGAGAAATAAGCACAGGGCTTGTATTGTCCTGCTTGATCTTGTGTGAGAACAGACAATGCAGTACCATCACGTTCAGTGACAAAAAGTATAAAAGGCTTACTGTAGTTCGGTGTTGCTAGAACAGGTGCTTGGCATAAAGCTTTCTTTAACTCATTGAAAACAAGTGTATGTTCTTGGGTCCAAGGGAGGACAGTCAATGTGGCTGCCTCCTGTGTTGTTAACTGTACCAGTGGCTTGGCTAGATATGCATACTGAGGGATCCATTGTCTGCAGTAAGAAGTGAGGCCTATAAAAGCTCGCACCTCCTTCTGAGTCTTGGGCTGTGGAAGATGTACTATTAACTGGATACGGTCTGGTGTCAACTGCCTACCCCTCTTGGACAGTAAGTGTCCAAGGTAGACCACTTGCTGGACACAGAATTGCAATTTCGAAGGGGACACCTTGTGCCCCATCTCGGCCAGGAAATACAGGACTGTAAGTGACGCACGTTCGCAGTCACGTTCAGAACGGGCTGTGATCAATAGATCATCGACATACTGGAGCAGGGCAGTGTCAGTTGGCATGTGAATATTGTCTAGTTGTCTTTTAAGTGCTTGACTGTCAATGCTAGGACTTTCTGTGAAGCCTTGAGGAGCTCGTGTGAATTTATAGCTTCTTCCATTTAAACAGAATCCGAAAAGAAACTGGCTGTCTGGATGAATGGGGACACTAAAGAATGCGTTCTTGATATCAATAACAGTAAAGAACGTAGCTTCGGAATCAATGGCAGTCAATAGAGAAGAGATATCTGGAACCACTGGGTACTGGGGTATGATACATTTATTAAGTTCTCGAAGGTCAATCACTAATCGATAAACTGGAGGTGCATTGGGATCAGTACGTTTTAGAATCGGAATGATAGGAGAATTACATACATTGGAGTCAGTTTCTACAACTACTCCTTGAGCAATGAGCTCGTCAATAATTTTTGATAAGGCTGTTACAGCCTCAGGTGGCAATTTGTACTGTCGGATTCGTGGTAATACAACACCTTGCTTCAGAGTGACACGATAGGGTGTAATGTGCATACAACCTACATCAGTTGGACCTTGCGCCCATAAATGCTGTGGTACATTCAATAATCTCGGATCAAAATCACGTAATACATAATGACCTTTAAAATCTCGTAAAAACAATCTCACTCCTTCTGGGGAGCAACAAATTACTGCTCCTAACTCTTTCAGGGTTTTAATACCGAGTAAATTTTCTGGACAAGATTTCGTAAGTAACAAGTCTGTAGTTCGGGACAATGGACCAACTTCTAGGGAAACTGGTTTCGATATTTCATTAACAATAGGCTTTCCTGAAAATCCAAGGGAAACATTTCTAGAGCCTGAGAGTGGAGCCCCTGGAACCTCGTCATGACTGATGGTAGTCCTACTTGCCCCTGTATCAATCAGAAACTTTCTGTCTTTCCCCAATACTTGACTGTGTACATAGGGACCCTCTTGATCTACAGGAATCTCGATGAGAGGCAAGCCAACCTCCCTCTCTAGGCTGTTTCATGAATACTGCTGATATTCTGGATATTCCGACTGTGCATACTGGTACATCTGCTGTGTAACGTGTTGTGTGGCAGCTATAGGCTGCGGTACTGTAACTGTCTGTTGTGCGTTCTGCGGTGGCTGAGAATTCTGCGGAACATGTTCTTGTCTAGGAGGACGTGGTCTCTCTTTCGTTTTACCAGTAGCTATGTTGTGTTTCAGAACTGCACATTCGTTTATATAATGACCTGGCTGTTTACAATAATTGCATGTCCCTTTAACCAGAAAATTTACTCGGTATTAAAACCCTGAAAGAGTTAGGAGCAGTAATTTGTTGCTCCCCAGAAGGAGTGAGATTGTTTTTACGAGATTTGAAAGGTCATTATGTATTACGTGATTTTGATCCGAGATTATTGAATGTACCACAGCATTTATGGGCGCAAGGTCCAACTGATGTAGGTTGTATGCACATTACACCCTATCGTGTCACTCTGAAGCAAGGTGTTGTATTACCACGAATCCGACAGTACAAATTGCCACCTGAGGCTGTAACAGCCTTATCAAAAATTATTGACGAGCTCATTGCTCAAGGAGTAGTTGTAGAAACTGACTCCAATGTATGTAATTCTCCTATCATTCCGATTCTAAAACGTACTGATCCCAATGCACCTCCAGTTTATCGATTAGTGATTGACCTTCGAGAACTTAATAAATGTATCATACCCCAGTACCCAGTGGTTCCAGATATCTCTTCTCTATTGACTGCCATTGATTCCGAAGCTACGTTCTTTACTGTTATTGATCTCAAGAACGCATTCTTTAGCGTCCCCATTCATCCAGACAGCCAGTTTCTTTTCGGATTCTGTTTAAATGGAAGAAGCTATAAATTCACACGAGCTCCTCAAGGCTTCACAGAAAGTCCTAGCATTTACAGTCAAGCACTTAAAAGACAACTAGACAATATTCACATGCCAACTGACACTACCCTGCTCCAGTATGTCGATGATCTATTGATCACAGCCCGTTCTGAACGTGACTGCGAACGTGCGTCACTTACAGTCCTGTATTTCCTGGCCGAGATGGGGCACAAGGTGTCCCCTTCGAAATTGCAATTCTGTGTCCAGCAAGTGGTCTACCTTGGACACTTGGAACTGTAGAATGACTAGTTTGATTCGGACCCCTCTTCTGACTGTCTTGTGGAACAGACTGTGCAACCAGTACTTTCATTTTCGTGTCTTTCATACGTCTCCTTTCATGTTCTTGCTCCTCCCTGATTCTGTTCTGGTGATACTGGAGCATCTGGAGCATTTGTGACGGAGTATTAGCTTGCCAGGTACTTTCGACTTTCAGTACTCGATTTTTAACTTGTGGTAAAGAATTCTCAACTAGTTTGGTAACAAAAAGATGTGGATACGATTCACTACTTGTTTTCAGGCCGCTATTAATAATGAAACATTTCTCAAATCTAGAATAAAAATCACTAGTGTCTTCGTCTTGTTTCTGTTTACAGGCTGAGATAGCATCCCAGTCTTCCTTTTTCGTGGCTAGTAATCTTGGCAAGACTTGTATTAACAATTCGGGCAATGCTTTAGCTTTTTCCCCAAGACCGGTACCTGGAACTCGTGTGTTATCTTCAGTCTCTAATGCGGTCCAATCTATCTTTTTCTCTCCCACCTCCCATTCTTTTTCTTTAAGTTTTTCATATATGCCCGCAGGCAACAGGACCTTTAACATTTTAATGATATCGGGATACGTGTATTCTCCCATACGGAGCATGTCTTTTAATTCACGGTGGAACCCTGCTGGATCTTTATCGTGACAGGGTATTAACTTTTTCATTTCTAAGAGTTCTATTTTCGTGATAGGGGTGTAAACAAATACTCGTTCTAGATCACCCCCCGCTCCTTTAACTGGATGTACTTCTCGCAACGGATTCTGTCTGTCTATGTAGAATGATTCTCTTACTGGGGGTGGAACAGGAACAAAATGTGGATTCAGGAACGTTCTGTATTTGTGGCGCTGTTCTAAAATGACACTAATTAAATCGGTACCTAGACCTTTCCATCTGTTTAGGAGTAACTCGTTCAGTACATCATACAAAGGACCTGGGTCAGAATGCTGATCCTCATACAGTGTAATGAGGTGCTGGATCATATACATACCCACCAGACGCTGCTCGGCTGGGGGCAGCTTCAGAAACGTTTGGGCCACTATTTCGTCTGGAAACGTGGCAGAATCACTAGTCCATCGGACTGCTGATCGGGCTAGTTCTTGTTCATGCATGGTACTAAGCTCACTATAACCTATTCGTAGTTTCAGAATTTTATCGGTGGCCTGGAATACCTGTTCAAGAGAACGCTGTTCTGATACGGGAGGAGGAAAAACTTTCTTGTAATCTGGGTGTGAATGTCTGTCGGAAAATCTAGTTCTACCTACATACGCTATTCTGTCGGGATTCTCGCTGTCTACCTCTTCACTGGAAGAGTCATTCTCTTTCTCGGTTGCTCTTTTTGCTTCCTCCTTCTGGTGTATACTTATAATTTCCTTACGAATTTTCCTGTACATACTTTCTATACTGCCTTGTGTCTTATGTTTTCCCTCGGCTATATTGTCACTCCACCTAGTCAGGGCTTTCATCTCATCTTTGTCTTTATCAGGATAATCCTGTTCTCTTATTAAACAGTTAATCATAAATTGCAGAATCATACTTTGAATCTCGACCTTTCTGTGCGCCATAGCTTCGTGAATACTTTCTGAATTCTCCCCTGTACGGATAAAATGATATATTCTGTCTAGATGTTCCTTCATGTCTGGCAGGGTGGCCAAAAAGTTGGCAACTCGTCTTAAACGTACTGAATATAACATCATGTGATCTTCGCCTGGTACTGAATCATATATGCAGTCAGTAAGGTGTCGCTTGAGATCTGCGTATGTAGTCACCTTTGGCGTACGCTGTAACGCTGCGTCTCTCAGCGTCATTCGTTTTACTTGAGGCGGGGTGGTAGGAGCACCTCCCCCCGCTCCTCCTGAACTAGAATCGTCAGTTAATACTGAACGTGCTGGTAAAGTAACTGGCAAAACGGGCATACGTAATGTGGGCTGGTCCGGGGGTACTGGCACATTAACGGGGTCCCCGGGACCAGTGGCTGGAGGAACAGGAATTACATTATTAACAGGGTGCGGAGGTTGAGCAGGCGGAATAGGATTTGCATATTCTGGGACTGTATCATCCAAATAGGACGAAAGAAAAATTTCAGCTGCAGTCGGTTTATGACGTAGCTTAGTCGGGACCAATGGTGGCGGTAAATTACAGGGTACTTCCGGGGTTGCCTTCGGCAAGCCCTCGGCAAGAAGAGGATACATACCTTTAATAAGGGCATTTCTCTGTCTGTCTGACTGTTCTGCTCTAACTCGTTCACCTTCTTCTAGAAGTTCCCTTTCTTGGGCTTTTTCTGAGGATTCCCTACTTAATTCTGCTTTTCTGAATTCTTTTTCGGTTCTTCTATGAGATTCTTTACGCCATAACTCTTTGGCATCTTTCTGGGATTGTCTGGCTTTCTTTTTCCATAATGCTTCTTCTACTCGCATGATGCACTCGGCATCCCATGTACCGGATACAGGCCATCTATATTTCTCTTCAAGATTCTTTGTATAATCCACCCATAAGTCTAGATATAATATGGCATCTAAGCCATGCTTGTGATACATAAAATGTCCAGGACTGTCCCTAGGAGGGACCGGAACTGCTTCTTCGAGTAACCCTTTTCTGGTTTTTATCTGACATAACTTTGAAAACAGAGGCATAACCGAGTCGTACTTGAATTAAACACAATACACAATAATCACAGTAATGCAATGGCAAACAAATCACTCATACCACGACATAGAAATACATTAATAACAGTTCGAACAGAATACTACCTGATACACTGAAAACATAACACTTGAATTTCTCGAGAATGGATTTACTAGGATTACTGGATGCACTGCTAAAACAGTACAGAACATACCGGTCTCATAAAGAGACACGTCATACCGTATCCACCTAGGTGAATACTTCGGACTGGATCTGTGTACCCAAACCCATCGGACCAGGGACAAACCAATGAACCTGTCTAGATACTTCCCCCGCAACGGTACTCACCGGGAAGCAGAAACTGAAGGCCTCGGACTGGACTGGACTGCTACGACGTCTGGTTACTATGCAGGTACTTCGGAAACAGGTGGGCCTCCGGATACCTCGGACCTTGCTCTCTCGGCTTGGGCTCTGGTCGGGACGAACCGCATTCCTCACCGCCTCGTCTGGATGCCGGACCGCAGTCTCCGTCTCCTCCGTGGGCCTGAGGGAGACTTGATGAAGCAGAAATATCTGCACGTGCACGGTAGAGTTCCGTCACGGCTGTAGAAGGGTCAGGGGGCCTGCGTTACATCGCCGGCGCGTGGGGAAGGGGCTCGTCCCTATTCGGGCGCCATTATGTGGTAAATAAATAATTAATTACCGGTACTATTTTTCTATGCATTAAATAAAACAGATAGCTCAATAAATAAGAGGCAGGATCCGGGGTATCTGAGTTGAACAGGCTTTAATCAGGCACAAGGGAAGGGGCAGGATCGGAACAGCCTGAAATAGAATGGCATGGAATGGCAGCTGCAACGTTTCATTAACAGTACATAGTATATATAGGAAAACATTACAATTACATTGCATACAGTAGGCGTAACAAGTGACAAACGTAAGATAAGAATACATGGGCGTAAAAAGAAGGCGTGTACAAAGACATGTGATGAGAACGTCACAGAAGTGTCATAAATGGGTGGATACATGGAGGGGGCTACCTGGGCAGCTGGAACCTTTAACCTAGTGGTACGCGCAAACGGACCATGACGTGTATCTGGGGAGAGTTGGGGGCTCTGACTTCTGCACTAGAAGAGGAGACGAAAGTCTGCGATGTCAGGACGAGATGTACCTATAGCATATCTGGTATCTTGTGTTTGGAGTACATGTTGATAGAATCTAAAGGTCATCAGAGTAAAGGCTACTGGACACTAAGGCTGAGGCATACATATATTCTTCATGTATTGCGTGTGCTATGAATCTTCTATGGATATTAATACAGTAAATCTCTTGCATGGAGACAGGAAGACTAGACTATAGCTGAAGATGTTTATGCGGTTCGTTAGCTTAGGAATGTGAAGACGGAGAGCTGAACTGATAACTGTAGGCATAACATATTCTTGGCAGGCAGGCAGGCCGGGCACCGCGCTGCGCGGCAGGAAGTAAGTGAAGGGTCAGGGATGCAGGTGGGGGCTGCATCGCTCCTCAGAGTGGGTTCAGGAGACTGGAGCTTGAATCTGGTGTTCAGGCCCTTTGAGGCCTAGAAACGGGGACAGTTCGATGAATTAACGTGCATAATGTAAAACGTTGGCAACATAGGCCTAGAAGCCTAATTCATGTTGCTTTCACGGGGACTGGATAGCTAACATACTAACGTTGGACACAACTATAATTGCGTCTTTATTCGGTCATGGGGGGATATATGCATATTAATCATGCACATATTACATAGGATGGGGAACACGTAGGCACACATGACAAGGCAAAATTCAATTTTCCTCAGGGTACCATAGGTACCCCCCATGTGCACCCCCGACCCCCCCTTCACCCAGGGGGCCCGCAACGGGCCCCCGCAGTGAAGTTCCACATGCTTTTCCACGGCGGAAAACCCGCCGCGGAAAAGCATTTTTTAAAGCCCATCCTAATATGGCTGGCGGTGTCTGAGAGACACCGCCACCATATTAGAGCTTATCCGCCGCGGTTGTAAGCCAACCGCGGCGGAAAAGCTGCGGACGGAAACCAGGACCCACCAGCCATCCTAATGTGGCGGTGGGTCTTTGGTGGGTCCGCTGCGGTTTTTCTGCATCCTCCGGGCCGGCGGTGGCTTCCGCCGGCCCGGAGGATGCGGAAAAACCGCAATTGTAATAGGCCCCTTAATTTGAGCTGTCTTTACTGGTGGGCATCACCCACATATTTTGGGGCCCAGAACATTTTATCTGTGAATGGCACAGAATAACTTTCAAAGTGCCTCCATCTGTAATCATTTATTTCTATTAAACACACAGGGCCAGTATATTTGGAGGATTAGATACTAAGTGATGGTTGTAACGCTATGTTATTTTATATCTTGTGATTGATGTCTTCTTTTCTTTTCTTCTCTTGTTTTTTTCTTTTTCTTCTTTCCCTCTTCTCTTCTTCTTACTCTTAAGACACTAAAAATCGCTAGAATTCCTTCAAATGTTTTGACTATTTTGATGGTAAGCATTGCGGCCTTCCAGGGTTTCGTTTTGTAATTAATGTAATAGTTTGTTTATATTTGATGGTTTATTGTTCTATTTTTTTATGCACTCGCAATGCTTAAGCGATGTATATCCTTATATTCTTGTAGCGTTTTAAGATTCTTTTCAATAAAGCTTTTCAAACAAAAACAAAAAACACACAGGGCCAAGAATTGCGTGCCGTTAGTCCACCATCATCCTTATAACATAACAGGTGTATTTGTAAAGCGCATGATTACCCGTAGGTGTCCTGGTGCTGAATAAGAGATGTTTATTGTTACCCAACTCAATGGTACTCATTTTATCGACCTCAGATGGTTGAAAGGTTGAGTGGACCCATCGGGATATGAACCTGTGACCATGAGGTTAAACACAGGCCCCTGCAGTGGCTGGTTTGGGCCACTGAGCCACCAGACTCGGATACCATTGGCTGATTTGCTTAGCTGGGTGGGCCATGCACATGCACGCTTCTCGATTCGATTCAAAATCTTTATTCGGATTACACAAAAATCCATAAAAGTACAATCATAAAATACAGTTCAGCATATTCAAAATTACAGTACCTTAAGTGCAATAGATGTTTATACAGTGCATATGAGTACAAGTAACAAATCATATATTTCCAACTATTAAAAGGAGATCAATGATCATAAAGAGTACAAAATAAATTAAAGGCATTCCATACTTCTACGAACATTGAAAATAACTTTTAAGAAACTACTTGTGCGGAATATAAGTTCATCATTTTCTAATTTTAGGAGCATAAGATAGGATTGATTCAGTGAGAGAGGTCTATATTTTTTAAAATATGGGGTTAAAAACCATTTAATATATTTCATATAAAACTTACACATAAAAAAGAAATGTAAATCACTCTGTTTACTTATTCCATCACAAGGACACGGAATATATCCATGTGAGCTGTGTCCCAAAGGAAAGCAGAGGGCAAACTTTATCGTTCCTGCTCTCATTCTAAAGAGTAGCGATCTTTCCCAATTGCACATAGGTAATATCAAATACAATGGTAGTTGATGAGTTGGTAAGTCATTATTAATATAGGACACAACAGTTTGTTTTCGCATCTCTTCTGACAGTCTATTTCCATTATAAATGGCATATAGTTCAAGTTGAACTTCCTTTTTATCAGACCTCTTAATATGGGATGGATTGTCAAAGAGGTCTCCTCTATCTATGCTAGACAAACTTTCTTGTATACCTCGGAGCCATGGGATCTTATTCCATTTGTCACAAGCTAAACACTCACTTAAAATGTCCTGTGTTAGGCTAGCATAATCATTTGCCCAGATAGCCAGCCAAAATAGTGCGGGCCTGGCAGCAATAAAGTCACTAATATAAGGAATGTTCAGCTCTGAGTGGCAAATAAATCCTGATGAAGAAATGGGAACCCCCAATAATTTCCTACATAGCCGATTCTCTTCTTTTTGTATGGCGGGGTTTTTTAAAGAACCCCATATTTCGGCGCCGTAGGTTGCCACTGGTATACATTGGAGCCTATATATCTTTAAAATGGCTTTAGTTGCTCCAATCTTCCTTGGTTTGGGGAGGGATAAAATTGAATTTATAGCCTTTGAGAACTTGCCTGTGGCGTGGGCGATATGCCCACCCCACAGGCCGCTCGCAGCAAAGACTATACCTAAGTAAGGAAAATTTTTAGTTGAGAGCAGCTTATCAGCTCCTATCGTAATTGAGTTTAGCTGCCTAGCACCCGGCCCACAGGACATGATGAATGATTTTTTAAAATTTACTTTAAGATCCAAATTCCCCATATAAAATGAAAAGTCCCTAACTAGTGCACGTAGGGCATTTGGAGTCAATCCCATGAGCACAGCGTCGTCCGCATACAGAAGACAAGGTAATAGGCCTCCTTTGATTTTGGGGACATCTGAGGTAACCATCTTAAGAGAGTTGCTCAGGCCGTTTATATAGATAATGAATAACAGGGGTGCTAAAACGCACCCCTGTCTCACACCTCTTTGTACACTAATTGGCCCAGAAACTGTGCCCTCCATATCAATCCGAACCTGTGCCTTTGTATCTTTATGCAGGTGTGCAAGGAAATGTACCAAAGGGGGGTCCAGGCCGTACGACAAGAGGATCGACCACAATTTTGACCTATTGACTAGGTCGAATGCGGACGATAAATCCATGAATGCAAGGTAAATGGGAGATGCCTTAGCTATGTTATATTTACTAATTAAAAGATTTAAATTTAGGCATTGTTCAAGGGTCCCAACCCTGCATCTAAAACCCATTTGACAACGGTCTAGTATCCCCATTTCCTCAGCCCAGTCATTGACTCTATTATACAGTACCCTGCCCATGATCTTCAGTGTATTATCTAAGAGTGAAATAGGCCTATAATTTACAGGATCAGATCGTTCTCCCTTTTTGTGGATCGGCACTATTATACTTGTAGACCAAGATGCGGGTATTGAGACATAAGATAAACTATTAAAAAGGTTCACAAGAATATCCCCCCAAAGCACGCTTCTCTATTTGCCCACCTGTGCCTACGTTGGTGCCTCGTTTTGATCCTGCTTTTTCCGGTCCTGGTGAGGGGTTAACAAAAGGTGAATGGCCAAAAGAACTGAAAACATAAACAGCTCAGAGACATGTCCAACCTGCAGCAGCACCATTCCGATCTTCTACAGTTTGCAATCTCTAACTGTGAAGAAAAGCAGGAACTGCCAAGCAGAGACAACACTCTTTCAACTGCGATGCAAGTCCTGTGAACTGCACACGTCTGCACTGCTCATTCCTTTAATGCTTCCCATTAAAACCAAGAATGAAACCAGGCCCTAAATCTTTGCTTCAGTTTGCTTAGGCCCCACAAAAACATCTGACATGGCCGGGACCAATAAAATACCTGGTGCAGGTGTTTTGTTAGAAGTGTTTAGGCAAGAATAATACACAAGAAGAAGCTGTCTACTGCACACAGCCCTGCTCAGAAACAGTCGCCCACTTCTGTTGTGCTAGCACCGTTTGTTCACTCCATGTACCATGTTAGTCTGGACTGTGAACTATGTCCAGCCATTTGGCACTCATTCCACTTAATGATATTTCAAATATGAGGCACAACAAATTGTTTAAACACATGGGGCCCAATTCACAGAACTAACTTAAGACAAAATCCTTAACTTACTACCGTTTTGGTATTCACAGAAGGCACTTACTCATTTTGGTATTCACAGAAGGCACTTACTCATTTCGGTATTCACAGAAGTTAGGAGTCCTAACTTTAGGACTCCTAAATGCCTTCTGTGAATGCCAAAAGTCTTAAAATTAGGATTTTTCTCAATTTAGTAATAGTAAAGCTAGGACTCCTAACTTTAGGACTCCTGAAAGCCTTCTGTGAATACCGAAAGTTTTAAAATTAGGATTTTTCTCAACTTTACTACTACTAAACTGAGAAAAATTCTAATTTTAAGACTTTCGGTATTCACGAAAGGCATTTAGGAGTCCTAAAGTTAGGCCTCCTAACTTCTGAGAATACCGAAATGAGTAAGTGCCTTCTGTGAATACCAAAATGAGTAAGTGCCTTCTGTGAATACCAAAATGAGTAAGTGCCTTCTGTGAATACCAAAATGAGTAAGTGCCTTCTGTGAATACCAAAATGAGTAAGTGCCTTCTGTGAATACCAAAATGAGTAAGTGCCTTCTGTGAATACCAAAATGAGTAAGTGCCTTCTGTGAATACCAAAACGATAGTAAGTTTAGGATTTTGCCTTCAGTTAGTTCTGTGAATCGGGCCCATGTTCTTCAAATTCTCATCCACAATTTCCACTGCTTCCACTGTTATTCAAACTGTTTGTCTGTAAGTGTACCTGCAGTATTCAGCTGGATTGGGCAGCCTGGAACACAATGAAGTGATGCAACACACATCTCCAAATCACATCTAGACAGCAACATTATTTTTATTTTCCAATACGCATCTTGACCAAGTTTTTTAAAATTTTCCAATAGGCATTGCAACTGCAACGTTATTTATTTGTGGTGCACGTGTGTGCAGGAAGCAGACAATTCTTTTCAGAGGAAAGCTCTGTCACCTGGAAAAGAAAAAGATGTGCGCACCTAAATGTACATTTCAGTTAAGGTTAATGAAAATGATAAACAGTTTTACATTTTTAGGTAACTTGATCTCGAAATGTAAGCTAATAATCGTGCACCAAACAGCAATAGTGATTGATTAACTGAATTGAACAATTACATTGCCTCCAGGGCAAATCTTTGCTTCTTCAGATTTGGCAAATTATATTTGCACCTTCAGAAAACATGGTGCAAAGTGATTCCATACTGTTTGTCTGTTTATGTTAAATGAGGGCATACATTCTGACAAGTTTTCAAATGTAAAACATGGGAACAGGTGTGAGATGAAGTCCTGTTCTGTGGTTTATTGCAGGATCATCAAAAACAGTGCAGGAATAGTTAATTATTTCAAGAAGGCCATTTATGGATTAAAATCAGCTAAGCTTTCTATGACAGTGTTAAAATGATTTATAAACTATACCTATGTAAAATATGATTTCACAATGCATCTGTAATGTAATCACTGCATCAACATACAACAGCAAAGTCAATTAGTCTGGATATATTGTTATTAAATGGGAAAGAACGAAAAAAAGTGAGTTCTGGCAGGTGAGAACTGTGATATAAAGATGAGCCAGCCAGGCAGGGTGTAGTATGAGCACCAGGAACATGAGACTCCAAACCACGATATCCAGATAAGGCCCTGATTAAGAGTTTGGCGTTCCAACCGCCCAACCACTGCATCCGCGCCCTCTACGACACCGCTGCGCAGGCTTTTTACCACCCACCGTATTACGAGTTGTGTTGTCTGAAACACCGAAGGAACGCGGTCCACCAGCTGAGCGTATTACGACTACACAGGCATACTTGAGGTCTCCCAGCGGCGGTTAACAAACAGGAGGTTACTCAAAGGCGGTCGACCTCCACTGTACGTGCAAAAAAAACACCACAACAGTGACCATTGGATGGATTTAAAACTACACAGCCGATGTGCTTTGGCAAGTGAACACGCCTGAAAATCACACTATAAAACACACCCTATCCCTGACAAGCATCCTTTGCTTCCCAACTGCAACCCACAAGACAGGAGCCCTTTTCTCAGCCACCCAATTTTATCTTCCCATTTAGCACTCTCCACCACCTGTCATTTTTATTGTTCACTTTTTTCCCTATATCACTTGGTTGTTTTTCCTTTTATATGCTCACTCACATTTATTTTTCTCACCATGCCCGGCAAATAAAACACACTTCACTGAACAAGAGTTTACAGTCATGGTGGATGAAATTATCACTTGAGTAGAGACCCAAATATTTGGTTCTCAAGTCCAGCAAACTCCTCTCAGTAGGAAAACTGAAATGTGGGTCAGGATAGTCAACAGAGTGAATGCTGTTGGCACCACCCTGTGCACACAGGCCAACATTAGGAGGATGTAGACTAACTTCAGGTTGAGGGTGCGTACCAGGTACAACAACCACCACCTGGAGTGCCAGAGGTCTGGCGGTGGCCCTCCCAGCCCTCCCCATTACAACTCTTCCCCCGGGAGGAGAAGGTCTTGGCCATCCTGCATACTGAGGGCATGGCAGGAATACATGGGGGAGTGGAGTCTGGTAAGTAACTCTTCGCTAACTGTCACAATACCTCAACTTTCTGTTTGCTCTGAACTCTGCTTTTGCTTTTGTGTTCTCTATCTATTTTCCTAACATGCAATACTCAGAGTATCTGAGACGTTGGTTTGTCTGTGTCAATATGTATTGGTGCATATAAGACCACATGTATCCAACTCCAACTGCAATGCCGTCTGTAAGTGCATTACCATAAAAATATCAGTCCAGTACCCATGATATGTGAGAATATTTAAACGTATATTCTATCCCAAATGCATGTTGCCAACAGGTATGGTTCAATAACCGTTTGTCGAGTGTTGGTAAAGTGAGATGGAAGTGACTACAACTACCATGAGGTCCTCACACTGCAATTCTAGCCAAGATGCTAGGCTCTTTTTGTCCTTTCTCACTTGTCTGCCATGTTACAACTGATCTTCACTCATCATGGACTGTGCAATGTAGACACAATGCTCCACTCAGATATACGTCTGAATACTTTGCGTGGTGGCGTCCTGGTCTCATCAACACAAACTATTGATGGCATGAGCGACACCATAACAATGGTGTACCCTTAATATATATGAGCCATGAAGGAAACGGCCCTGTCAGAGGAGAAGACCCCTGCACAAGTCTGGCTCAGCAGTTGCTGATTCCCCTCGCTCAGAAATAGGGGACGTCCACCCAAAATTCCAGGAGCTCAGGATAAAAAGACATCCACCACCGCCTGGAAGAAACCTTCCCCCTAATGTCCTCCTGCATGTGCTACACATTCACTTTGTTGACTATTCTTGTCTACTTTTCCATTTCTTATAGGAGGAGTAAGTTGGACTCCTGACATATTGCACTCTACTGCAATGGTTTCATCCACCATGACTGGAGACTTTTTGTTGTCACTGCGTAATATTTTGTTAATTTCTTGATCTTATCCTTGTTCACTTAATTAAAAACACACTCAACCAAATCATTGTCTCCTTTTGTAATTCTGACATATAACAATGTGAATGTTCTACCATGTGAACTTTGCAATATCGAAACTAGGGATGTCTAAAAGCATGGGTATGTTGTGTGTAAACAATGTCCAACTCAGGATCACTACCATATCACTACAACACATACATACAAGTGTCTGGGCTGAGAAGTTCTTTGTTCCATTGTTCAAAGCATATGCTGATAAGATGTCAAAAAACATAGCAAATAGGACATGACTCAGTTAATTTGGGTCAGTGATCACATAATCAGTTGCAGACTTTCACAACATGGAAGAAGGGGATACATCTGACAATATCCTACTCAATAGGCAACAATAAATTAGGTCTAAATCATCAGAAGGAGCTATATTGCCTCCCCCACAAAAGGAATCTTACATCAAATGAACAAATAAACAGACACATATCAATACAACGGTTTCTGACCACAGGGACATTTCAATTCAGTGTTGCTTGCATCTGGTGAAATATCAGTAATGTGCCACAAGCACTTTGACCTACAATGAGGAGACACATCAACAGCTACATACAGTTCTTGCACAATAAGGAATTAGCCAATGTGAAGGCAGGATAGCATGAATTGGGCCCAACACAACATTGTGTTGGATCACATGATGGCACACATTTTGCATTAGGACCAACACACCACACGGACCAAAGTCCAATGGAAACCAGGTACCTTCCATCCTATCGCTGTGAAAGCTGTCATGGTACATCTGACGGGACCACAGGTCTCAAATAAAACACACAAAGGTACACAACCCTACAACACACACCACTTCTTGCACAGCTGATGGGACTGAAGGTCGCAGGTTAAACACACCAGGGTATATGACCCCACAACGCACACAACCTTTTGCGCACCTGACAGGACCGATAGGTAAAACGCACCGCGGTACATGACCCCACAATGCACACAACATTTTGCCCAACTGATGGGATTGAAGGTCTCAGGTAAAACACACAGAGGTACATGACCCCACAATGCACACAACTTGTTGCACACCTGATGGGACCACAAGTCTCAGGTAAAACATACCAGGGTGCATGACCCCACAACGCACATCACTTCTTGCACACCTGATGGGACCGAAGGCTTATCAGATCTTAGTTACAAGTAGGTAAGTAGATAGCTTAGCCCCAGCAGGAGCAGCATCCTTGCTGCTCAGCCCTTATCTTCAACTGATATTTAATCCCACTCAAACACTCTCATCATTCTACACAATCTCACACACTGGCTGAGCAGCAGGGACTTGGAACGCTGTGAAGGATGCATTAAGTTACAACACATCCTCAGCGATATAAGGGATGTTCCATCGGAGGGTAATGTTGTGGAGGATGCAGCAGGCCACAGTGATCTTAACCACATGAATGCTACAGCAATTCATCCTCTGTGCGGCAGATCCATTATTTCCATTGTTCATGACGAGCTCAGCTCGTCATGAGCACACAAGCAGTGTACTGAATGACGAGCTGAGCTCGTCATGAGCCTGGAAGGGGTTAAACACATTCCAGGGTGAGTAGAGGAGGGCTTCCCCAATTTTGTCCAGACATCTAAAACTTGCCATTAGGAGCCCAAAAGCCCCCTTTACTGGCCACCGAGTTATTCCTTGGGCTTCATTAATGCAGACTTCCCCGTGCATTGTAGGATTCCTCAGCGGTGCCTACAACATGGGATACGCTGAGCTTCCTAGACTGAAGATAGACAGAAGTGCAACAATGAGTTACACACTTTCAGATATTGCTTCATGACATCACACACACAACTTTTGGACACATCACACTTACCTACAAGCCAGGCCCTCTCCAGTAGTAGTTGCGACATCAGCTGGGCTATGGTGCTGTTGCACAGTATGAAGGAATTATGGGCAGATCCTAGGAACCAGGCACAAACATTTGAGATGTATAAATCCACTAAGCAGATAACTTTCACGTTGATAGAATGGAAGCGCTTCCTGTTGAGGTGCACTTGTTCCCTGGCTTGAGGTGGTACTAAGGCAATATGTGTGCCGTCAATGGATCTAATCACGTGGGATGTGACCAAAAGCATAGAAATCCACCTTCACAATGGCTAAATCCTGATGTCTGAGGAACTGGATGTAGCTGGTTACGTCTCTCAAAAGTGCTGCTAGCACCTCTTGGAGTGTCCGACTGAACATAGATTGTGGCATTCCACCTGAAATAGCGACAGTGAATTGAAACGAGCCTGTGGCCTTTTCAATGCAATACAAACATGAGTTTCAGAAGTGGTGGGATTGATGTAGGATAAGGGATGTGAGCATTGAGGTCAGGCTCCAACTGATACCATGAGTTCAGTATTGCTTGACGATTCAAACAAAACTTCTGTATGACATGCCGCTCTTCCGTTGTCTGAGGTCTGGAACTGAGCGGTACGCTAGACCCATGCATCTCCTCTCTCTACTAGGGTACCTATGTGAGGAGTAACACAAAAAGGTATTTTGGTCACAGCGTAGAGAGTAATATATATGAAGAGTAAGGCAAAAGTCACGTGTCTGAACATTAATGCTTCATTACATTACACATTTCACTTTATCATTGATAAATCTTGCACTCCACCATTAATCCACATGGTGCCCTCAACAGGTCTGTAACAGTACTGCGCACATCATCAAATCAGAAAATTTAAATTGCAACTATGGTGAGGGTAGCATAACATTTCATGGGAAATACTGCCAACAGTGATGTACAGTGCTCTGCGCACATTTTGCCTATGTGCACAGTAATGCACTTCAGAGATAAAGTTTTGTATTGGATATATCATTAGAATGGAGAATTTCAAATGTAAACATGTTTGCCCTCATTTGTACTGGTGGTGACTCACTTTACTGTTAACAATATAGCTTTCCTAACCGCTAACATGGCGGATGCCTGACCTCGCTAATAGGGCATGTCGAACGTACGCCGCCGGTTGAAGTCGACCGCGTGGTGGGAGTTTCCATGCATGGTGGACACTGCACTAGGCTAACGTTGATGATAGTGACAGTCGCGTTCCAATGGCTGTGTGCACCAACGCTGATGATTGCATACAAAGTGTACATGTACGTGGGGATTGGAAAACATTTCACTTGTCTCCTGACACTGCTGCTATCAACACTTCCTCCATTTTAGCTGCTATTTGCCACCTCTGGGCGTAATCATGGCACATTCTTCAGGGGAGAGGGCCTGTCCCTTCACTCCAGAGGAGCTGGATGCCCAGGTGGATGAGGTTCTTCCCCTGCATGCCAAGCTCTATGGCTCACCAGAGGAACAGCTCATTTTGTCTAATACATATCTGACTCAATTTAACTGCTTCTTTTTTATTCTCGTAGGCTACATTGTGCCTCTGAGTGTTAGCATTATGTTGATTGCATACATTATGTGGCCCCTACATGGGACACACATGCATTGGATTATGGGGCCCTGGACTATGTGGAGAGAAGGCAACCATTGGAATATGTGATAAGGGTGATTTCTACTTGTGTTATATGCATATCTCTACCCAGGGCTCAAATTCATAGTAGCTACAAATAGTTCTCAAATCACATCATTGTATATGTGCATTTTTATTTATAAGCTTCACACCATGAGCCATTCTGTATACTGTTATAAGCATTTGTGGATGATGTTAGCGATGTGTACTGTCCCACAGAGTACTCAGCCCACATCAGACTTTGTAAAACAGTTGTATGGGAGGTAGCTAAACCTCACAGACCCCTTTAGAGTGCCACACAACTGTGTGTTTACATATTAAATGGGCAAAGGTTTCACTTTTCTGTATTGAATTGGTGGAAATGTGATGTTCATGTGGAATAAGTAGCCTCAGCCTGCAGAGAACAAGGCCTGACATTGATATGTGGGCAGTCTGGCCATGACCCAACCTGAGCAAGAGTTACTGTGGCAGGAGAACTGATGCACAGAGTAATGTCCCTATAGAGGTGCTGATCCCTGTATGTTCCCAGAAAGAGTTATCTGTACCACTAGTAGCCCTGATAGCTGTTACATGGATACTATGAGGCATGGTGACAGAGGTGATCCCCTGACCTCGTACCTCTTTCCATTGACCAACAGTGTCAATATGTGTCCATCAATAATGACTGTCCCCTTGCTAACACAGTTCTGTTGACACTTTCCTGATAGTGTGGCTGCCACTGTACAGACCTATTGCACATCTGAGACATGAACAGTGTAGATAGTGGGTTACTTTTGAAATACATTTAGAAATGTGAATCTTAAGCTTGGTTATAATATTCCCTATCAGACAACACATACAATGGTATTATGATTGCAATCCCTGTCACAGTGCCACATATGGCTAAAGGGATCTCCTGTGATGGCAGTACAAACCACACAAACTTATTATGACTTACTAGGGTATTCAAATAAGTAGTCCACGTGTCCACACAGCCCCCAGAGAGGTAGCTCTCAGTGTCACACATACCAGCCCTTACCTTTTGACCTTAGTCTTAGGATGTTGTATATACTATGGTACTCACCTCTATGGACCATATATATCAATGCATTAGGGCTGGCAGTAAAGGTGTCTGGACAGTCATGCACAGGTAGTTTACCCTTTAGAAGGTAAAAATGGTGTGCTGTGTGTCATGGTACCTCACATCACATTGCGTGTGGCCTACATGATGTTTGTGGGCTGCCTCAGTCAGTGTACATCATGACCAGGGATGAGGTTAGTCATCAGATGACCTCAAAAGCGTATATCCATGCTTTAGTTGTGCTTAGCATGGGACATGGATGCATATAATATGTTGACTCTTGATGAAGGCTTGTGCTACATGTCAACGTAATGTGTATTAGGCCGACAGTTACATCTGTTTCTACATCTGATGCGTCCATACAGGTCAACACCCATCAGAAGAAGGCCATTTGGAGAGCCATTGCCCGGAAGGTGCGGACCCTGGGGGTCTTCAACCAGCATAGTGCCCACAGCAGAAAGAGGGGGGAGGAGCTGGGGCACTAGACTGGAGGATCACGGAGGTCTAGCTGGGGGAGTTCTCCCAATGTGAGAGGGGCTTGCGCAGTACCCTGACCCACTGATGGGGAAACAGCCATTAAATCGCATGCATAACAACACATGCGATTACAACGAGCTTGTTACAACAACTGTGTTGTTACATCGCAGTACCATTACAACACAAGTCGTTACAACGACTTGCTACAGGGGGCGTTCTAAGATAAGGAATAGTATAATTTACTATTCCAACACCTTCACTACTGTTGCACACACTGGAATTGGAATAGTAAATTATACTATTCCAACAGCCAGCGCCCCCTACAGCAAGTCGTTGTAACGACTTGCGTTGTAAAGGTACTGTGATGTAACTATGTAGTTGTTGTAACAACCGCGTTGTAATCGCATGTGTTGTAAACGCATACAATGTAGTGGTATATATTACCCTGATGACCTGCATACTGGCGTTGGACTACCCGGACCTCGGTGGGCACTTGAGGGCCCAAATGCAGCTGCATGGGTTGATTCCTGGCCAGAGTCATACATGTCATATTGCCAACTTTGAGTGTTACAGACAGGCATTTCACTAACCATATTGGTGGTGGTCCATGTGCCACACACAAGATAAGTCATTGTTAGTGTAAGTGGAGTAGTAGGTGCATCCTACGGTGCTGTTATGTTATGTTATGTTATTTTTATTCGTACCGCGCACAGCTGCCCCAGCAAAGGGGCGTCCCGGCGCTTTGCAAAGGTAAACACAACACGACATTAAAATCAGATAGGCGAAAAGAAGAGACACCTCAAAGGGACTAGATAAATAAAAAGGTCTTAATGGCCCGCCTAAACTGAAGGAGCTCATCAATGGCCCGGATTTGCGGAGGCAGAGAATTCCACCAGCTCGCCGCCAGAACTCGGAAAGAGCGGCCACCAGCTCTACTCAGCTTAAAGCGCGGGACCACCGCTAGGTTCTGGCCGAGTGATCTGAGAGAGCGGGAGGGGACGTAAGGGATCAACAGGTTCTCTAAAATTTGTGGGGATATCCCCTTGAGGATCTTAAAAGCAAGGCAAAGAACCTTGAATCTAATCCTCTGCTGCACAGGGAGCCAGTGAAGAGAGCGCAGGGTGTTAGACACCGGGCACCGCCTAGGCAAACCTGTCACCAGTCGGGCCACGCGTTTTGAACCCGCTGCAGACGGGAGAGTTCTGACTGGTTAACCCCTGCCAGTAGTGAACTGGCATAGTCCAACCTAGACAAAACTGATGCCTGGACCACCAGTTGTCTTGTAGGTGCGTCAAAGAACTTGAGGATGGGTCGGAGTCCTCTAATAATGCCATAGCAAGAAGCTGCCACCTTCTTGGTATGACAAATGAAACTCAAGGAGGGATCAAGCCACACCCCCAAGTTCTTTAACTCTGACGCTGGGAGGGGGGTCACACCCAAATCCGAAGGCCACCACTTGTCGCCCCACAGAGCCACCTGTTTACCAACCACCATGATCTCCGTCTTTTTGGAGTTTAACTGGAGACAGTTGGAATTCATCCAGTTAGCCACTTCCCGCAGACCATCGCAGAACCTGGGAGCCTCCAGACCTGAGTCCCCACTCAGTGTGACCGCCAGCTGCGTGTCATCTGCGTAGGAGACCATAGTCAGGCCCCACCGCTTGACGACCGCAGCCAGCGGTCTCACATAAAGATTGAAAAGGGTGGGACTCAGCGATGACCCCTGTGGGACCCCCTGGTCTAATGGGTAAGATGTCGATTTACCGGGCGGGATCGCCACCTGGAATGACCTATCCGTAAGAAAGGATCAAAACCAGCACAGGGCGAGGCCAGAGACACCCACCTCCTCCAGCCGCTGAAGCAAAATCCCGTGCGAGACCGTGTCGAAGGCGGCACTGAGATCTAATAACAGTAGTGCCGCCGTTCGACCCGAATCCAGCACGGAACGCAAGTGCTCGGCCATAGAGAGAAGGGCTGTCTCTGTGCTGTGACCCGCACGGAACCCATTCTGGGTAGGGTCAAGAATGTTAAACCTACCAAGATGGTCTGTAAGAGTGGCATTCACATGGGCCTCCGCTACTTTCGTGGCCCAAGGAAGAAGGGAGATAGGGCTGTAGTTTTCAGGTTTAAGGGGGTCAAGGGTCGCCTTCTTCAGGATTGGGGTGACTACCGCCTGCTTCCATCTGACGGGAACCACTCCAGAAGAAAGAGATAGGTTGATCAAAGACAGCACCGGGGTGCGACAGACCGGCGCCAACATCTTAAGTTGGGCCGGTTTCAGCGGGTCTGCCGGAGAGCCAGACTTGATTTTAACGCTGAGAGAGTCGAACACCTCCATAGATAAAGGGGGCAAGATAGAGAGACACTCCCCCTCATCTAAGGTGCAACCAACCTGCTGAAGCATCAGGGAACCCGTTGGGAAGGTGCGATAGATGGCTTGCACTTTTTCGTGGAAGGAGGCCAGCCCCTCGCAGTGAGTGTCCGAACATATTTCCACCACTGTAGCTCTCTTTACCATCAGGTCCTTTAATACTTTGAAAATGAGTTTCGATGGATTAGCAGAATTTTGAAACTCATGGGCATAAAAGGAAGCGCGTGTATGACACACTGCCCTGTGGTAGATCTTGATCTTGGCAAGATAGCAGATCTTCAAATCTGGATCATACGACTTCCTCCATAGTCTTTCAGCCTGTCTACACGCCCTCTTCAGAGATGCCAAGGCACTGTCATACCAAGGACTCGGCTCCCTCCGACGACACTTAGACCAACACATAGGGATCAGCGAGTCGAGGGCCCCAGAGATCCACTCACAAAAGGAATCGTATCCACGATCAACCTCGGTGAGCGGGCCTAAAGGGGCCTCCTCGAGCCGATGGTAAGAGTCCTCCAGTCTTAATTTATTCCAGTGTCGTTTAAGACAATGTCTGTCCTGTGATAGAAAAGGAGATTCAGACAAAGAACATGCCGCTTTCACCAGCATGTGGTCTGTCCAGACCAGCTGAGAGGAACCAAGAACTCTGAATCCTTCTAGATTTGTAAAGAAAGGATCAAGAGTATGACCACCTTTATGTGTGGGAAAGGAAATCATCTGCGAGAGCTGTAGGGCCTCAAGATCCGCCAGGAAACTCCTGATGGAGGGTAAAGAAGGGCAGTCAAGATGGAGATTAAGATCACCCATGACATTGAAATTGGCGCATCCTAGTGCCTCTATACTGATATACTCAGGAAGAGCAACCCTAAAAACGGAATCGCAGCCCGGAGGCCGATAAACTAATAGGCCAGAAAAGGTAAATTGGTGACTAAACGAAATTTTGAAGAGCGCACCCTCACACCCCGAGAGTTCAGCGGCTTTCCACTCGCAGGGATAACACCGTTTGGTGGCCATCGCAATGCCTCCACCTCTAGTCGTCCGATTTAAGGTAAAGATGGCATAATCTGGGGGAAAGGCTAGATTAATTATCGAGGAGTCAGAGTCCTGGAGCCAAGTTTCAGTCAGGAAAAGCACATCAGGGGAGCCATCAATGAGGAGATCGTAAACCTCCTGATAATGCTTAACCAAAGACCTGACATTTAAGCTCCAGAAACTCAGGTCCCGATGTCCTACCTTCTTAGTCGCAGGAGCTGGCAGCCCCAAGGAGCGAATAGGAGAAGGGGGTTCCAATGACCAGGCACCACACCTACAAAGATAGGGGCCACAAAGAGGGGGCACGGGCGAGAGAACTCGCAATGAGTAAGTAGATCCCGAATGGCCAATAAGTCGGCCCTGCTGTAAGTTTTCAACGGCGAGGCCATGATGTACCGAACCAGAGGTCTACCACGACCCGCGCCTCCTAGCGCGGACGAGCGCAGACGGGCTGACTCTGGCGGGACTCAGGCGCAGCGAAGGCGATCCCGCTGCGCTCACAAGGGAGCTTTATGTAGGCGTGCCTCTGATGCCCCGGAGCGCTAGCCCGCTCGTAGGCGACGCCCCCCACTTAGCAATCACCACTCCAAGATGGCGCGCGGCAAACTTTTCCCACCCCAGGAACCGGACCCGCAACAAGAGCGGTGAGAGCCCTATTATAGTGCATGTAAGGGGAGCAGGAGAATCCCTTCTATAAAATCAGGGGAAAGACAAATGAAAACAGCAAAGCAAATAGCAAAACAGGTAGTTAAAATAAGTGCGTTGGAAGGGAGCGCGAAAGCGCTATGCAGCGATTTGATTACCTTAACAGGGATGATCCCTGGGCCGGTCGCCTTATGTAGGCGTGCCTCTGATGCCCCGGAGTGCTAGCCCGCTCGTAGGCGACGCCCCCCACTTAGCAATCACCACTCCAAGATGGCGCGCGGCAAACTTTTCCCACCCCAGGAACCGGACCCGCAACAAGAGCGGGGAGAGACCTATTATAGTGCATGTAAGGGGAGCAGGAGAGTCCCTTCTATAAAATCAGGGGAAAGACAAATGAAAACAGCAAAGCAAATAGCAAAACAGGTAGTTAAAATAAGCGCGATGGAAGGGAGCGCGAAAGCGCTATGCAGCGATTTGATTACCTTAGCAGGTGACTATCATCTTTCTGACCTGGAGCATAGCAGAGTCCTGTCCACATCCAATTATCCCCGTTTGAGCAGACACCTGGCTGAGTGAAGTGAATAATCATCTCATGTTCTCAGTAAATCTGGGTGACAATTGAACACAAAGCCAACTTGCCTTTCTTGTGTGAGGAGGGATGTACCTCACCACTGTCTCTCATTTGATGGTGGCCCTATTACATGAGACATGACATAGAGTTCACAGTACATGCTATGACTGTAGAACATTGCCCATTGGTAAGTACTGGCTATATAGTGAAATGAGAGTGCAAACATCACAGGTGCCATCATTATTACTGCCTACATGCGGGCCAGTGTGGATTTGCCAGTTAATATTTCATTTGCAATAGTGTTTCAGTACACTTATTCACAGCCTATGCTCTCCTACGGCAGCGAACCTATGCGAGGTAAAGATGCAAGTACTCTGGACAATACTATCAGTCGTGCATATAGGGCAATCTTCCACCTCCCTAAAAACTCTTCGCCAGCTCAAATTCGTCTCGAATTTGGACTGCAGAAACAATCTGTGGAGAGGAAAGGCCAATACATAAAAAGCTGGTGCAAAATTAAAGACGCCGAGCAAGGATCCCTAAACGCCATCCTATGGATTGAGCTCAACGCCAAAGAAATTTCACCTGCAAGGGCGTACCTAACAAACTCACTGGAGAGCCTAGGACTAAAAACGCTCTGGGAAACAAGAACGGATTTTGGGACCTTTAAAAAAGCTGTGTCGAAAGTCATCAAATTGGTCTCCTCACTTGAGGATAGAGCCACCCTAACCAAGAGAGCGCACGGATGGGTTGTGCTTGAAGGGTACAGAACCACAACGCCACAAGAGTATCTATCAACGGGCCTCACACAAAAAACAAAAAATAAGTTCCTAAACATGCGCTTAGGCAACATACCCATAGCACGTCATCTGGCACCATGGAAAAGGCCTAATCCATCAAACGCATGTCGCCTTTGCCAATCTGCAAAGGAGGATCTTATACACATCATTTGTATTTGTAAAGCTCTTGTGGACATAAGGCGTTCCATGCTCCGGCTCCTATGGAACCAGAAGGGCGTAAAAATCTGCAGGCAAGCAGTGATGCTCTGCTTCAATCCCGAAGAGACTCAGTTAAACTGTAGAACAGTCAAATACTTTGAAATAGTGGCCAAAAAACTAAATGAAATAACACTTGGGTGGGTCAACCCAACTGCGCCAGGAGAATAGCAGACTCCACCTAATAGCCTTAAAACTAAACGGCCCACAAGTACTAAAGCCACAGCAACCATAATAAAATATGAAATCACTTACAATACTAAATGAAAAGACAGTTGGGGGAAACAACAAATCATACCAGGAGATCAGCGACTTCTCCAACGGCCTTATAACCATAAGAACAACAAGTATTAAGGCCATGACTAACAGGAAAGACTCATTAATTTACTATAGACTCCTTGTGATTTTATCAATGTGCAACACCTTTTTGTAAAAGCTTTCTTTTAAACAGTCAACGACTTTTTATCTATTGTGTAATAATTGTGAGTTTTTATTAACTGTACAATAAACAAAATTTTAAAAAATTAACTTATTCACTGACTGGGGACATGCATGAGTGAGTGAGATGTAGAACTGTGTGGATCATTTGGGAGTGTCTAATAAGATCCTTACAAGGCACTCTGAGTTCATAATACCATAGAGTGCTGTGATGTGCCTGCCCATTGGGACTCTAGTGATCCCACATCCTCATGTCATAGCTGTTCAGGGACACCCAAAACCTTCAAAGGTGTATTGGCTTGTGGTGTCTGGTGTCATCACCTGTACCAAGCAGAATTGGGGATGTTCGTATGGCTATATGGAGTCATGTGCTGCGTGAATTCAGAATATCTATCTTCCAAATGTTTGGGCCTCAATGTTTTCAGGGAATGGTATCTGCTAAATGTGATACATAGCTAAACTACCTGTGTCCAGCTTTCAGTTGCCTTTTCAGGTAGTGGACATATGATGTAATTTGGAGTCCAAAGTATCATCCATGTGCAGTGAGCACTTGCATGTGACATGATGTCTGCCACAACAGTAAATGATGATGCATTAGTGTTCAAAGTGACCTTCATGGCATCATGATGGGTTATGAGTAATATATTTGCTTTATTGTGGGTTTTGTGTGAGTATTGTGTAAATCTCACACCTGGATCTATCCTATTTGGTAAAATCATTTTACTATGGTATACTACAAGTGCCAAAGTATGCAAGGTGATCAACTATCCTAGTATGGACGTAAGGATGGAGTGTAGACAATTCCATCAATGCATTTGGGCCTGTCTGTGGTTGTGACAGGAGTGGACCCAACTGTTCACATGTTTTTTAGCATGCATGCATGTGCTCATGCTAAATATTAAGCCTTTGGAGGGAACCATGAAGGTGGTGTGATATGTGGACTTCTTCAATGTTTTCTGTTGATTTGTGATGGTCAGGTGTGGAAACGCAGTTGCAATAAACCCATGTTACATGTCATGTCAGATACATCCAGAGCAAGCGGAGAAGAAGGGGCCAAAGTCAATGGGGACACAGCTGGCCACAGAGGTTCTGGACGTGAGACATCAGACACCAAGTGACCAGTTACCAGGAAGGTGTGAGGAGTGCCCTGGAGGACAGCATCCAAAGTTCTTCATCCTCCAGTGGACACTCCAGAGTGGTGGTGGACCCAAAGGATTAGTTCCACCTTCATTCTTGTCTGCCACCACCAGTTCCATCGCCAGCCTCCTTGCTGTTCCCCCACAAGTTGGCCGTTCCCTCTCCCTTATGAGGGAAGCGATCTCCTTCACTCCAGGCACTTCAGCCCCTGCCCCTGTTAGCTCCACTTTGCTGAGTGAGGAGGCTATTGACCTCCTGAGTAGCCTTTTATGGGTCAGAGTGCAGTCCCAAATGCCACACAGTGGCAAAGCAACCAGCTGACCCAGATGGTTACCTACCTGGAAGGCATTCACAATGCTATGTCAGTCCTACAGAGATCTTTTCAGGCTCTGGCCTCCTTCCTCATGGCAGCCCTCCACCCATCCCAACAATCCACCCCCTCCTGCCCCATCCCCATTCCCATTCCTATCCCAAGCACAAGCACTCCTAAGCATGCACACACTTCATCGGGCACAAGTATCACACACAAACGGAAGACATCTACAAAGTTCAAACATACATGTACACAGCAGATATTCACCTCACTCACCACCCCCACCACCCCCAGCATACCCCTAGGGACCACAGCAACACATACAGAGTCCTCCACAGACGCACCCTAAACGCAGTCACCGCACCCGCAACCACACCACACCAAGAGCCACAGACCCCTCCACAACACCCAGCCTATCCACATCACAGACACCAAAAAATGCAAATGCTCACACTCATCCACACAACAGACAAGAACACAACACATAGTGCAGACAGCAGACTTAGCTTACACTTCCTCCCGAACTCCATCCCGAACATTCTACCTGTTTTCCCCGTGAATCTGTCTTGTTTGCTCTTGCCCTTAGCCCTGTGTAACCTGACCCCCCTCCCAAAGTCCCAAAAACTCTTCCACACCCAAACCCATCCATTCCACTTCCACTTCCCACTCCAGCCCTGAAAAACAGCCCATCCCCCCCTAAACACAGCCCAAAAAGAAAAAAACCAAAAAAACCTATCCTAATGGTAACCTATCTATTCCACTTCCTACGCCACCCCTCAAAAACAGTCTCCCCACCACCCTAAACCCAACCCAACACACCCCAATCCCAAGAAGACCCCTCCCAATACTAAACCCACCACTTCCTAAACCTCTGCCCCTCCTTCCCAAGTATCATCTTTAAGGTGCCTGCTATGCCCAATGGATGCCCCTTTGCAAGGAGGTTCCCTGGCAGCGTCAGTACGGGCAAGTTTGGCAGCACAGCTTTGTCCTGTGGCACAGTGTGCTAATATGGACTGACCATTGGCCTATGTTTTATTAGATGTTTTTCACACATTCAATAAAACTTTTCCTACTTTTGAAGACATTGGTCCGGCCATTACTTTTCTGACTATTTGATGTTGTTGTATAGTTAGTGATATGTGAGTACAGTTGTGTTTGTTTCATCCATGATTGCTGATCCAGTTGAAATGGTTTGTCTGATATGATCTTGAAGCCAGTGCTGGAGTTACACAGGACAAAGGGAAATTGTGGCTGGATGTCTATCTGGGAGGGCATCCAAACGGGGCAGACATTGCATTGGTTGACAAGTTATATGAGAAGTATTTCAGCTTGGTCTGTGCACTGTCAACGTCACTTAAATTGCATTTCTCCCTAAGATGTAGGTTGGATATGTATTTTGTGTCATGACTTTAGATATTTATGTATCCACGCATGGAGGATGTCAACTTTTCATAAATTTGTGGAGTTCTGCATGGACATGTGTCCATTTTGCAGTGTGTACCTTACAGCTACTTCATCTAGATGTGTGCCACATGCTGTTAGTGCTGTGTTCGCTTTCATAAGTTGTACTCACCCATATTCTACACGCGCATGACACTTGGTTATGCTATTGATTTTCCCTGATATACTTCAGCTCCCAGGTCCAGTGCACATGGAGTTTGTGAGATATGTGCAAAATGTACTGTGCTCCAGGGCCCCAGCCTTTCAGGCATCCCTCTGATAGAGGCATAGCTAACCTGCAGAGAGTTTTTCCATTGTGCCTTTAGAATGGTTCTTACACTGATTCTGTGTAATCCCATTCACTGTCATTGCCTTTTCATGTTGGTGATGTGTGTGAGTCCAATACAGAGTTGTAGCAGAGAATGGGTGTTTCACATTAAAGACCGTCTATAGAGATGTATCTTTGACATCACAACCAGACCTGGGATGTGTGCAATGTGAGTGTGCCACATACACTATAACATCTTGTTTATGGTTGGAGTGAGAGGGCCTCATGGTAGTTGTAGTCACTTCAATCGCACTTTACCTACACTTGAGAAATGGTAAGCTGCTTGAACAGTGACTGCCAGTAGTTACATGGCAGACAAGTGATAAAGGGCAAAAAATAAGCGTGACAGAGATTAATAGGTGTGATATTGATGAGGAGGTGCTGTTGTTGAACACATAATAACGCACACATTAGTATCATTGTATATAATTTGCAAACTCATGTCCATTTGTGTACAATGTGCCTGTGCAGTACCAGTGTTTTGGCCTAGAAGGGCATCCTACAGATGTATTTTTCGATTTTTCTTATGAAACTATCCCAGACAGGGTCCCTGTAAAAGTGTAAATTACTATGCCTGCCTTTGCCTGGTCTATGGTAGGGCATCTTTTGCTGAGGAGTCTGCGGAAACTGGTCTTTGTATGATCTACCGCAGATTTCATCCACAACCGAGTGGGTTTTGGCTGTGATCAAGCAGGTACAGCAGCGGCAGGACAGGTCTGATGGGCTCCATGAAGGCAAAAGACGTATAGCGGTGATTAGAGGGGAGTTTTGCCCTAAATCTCTTACTTTCCATTGTTCCAGATGTGGTAGTTGAACCGCCACAGTCACACTAGCTCTTAATTGGGCCGGTGGTTTCCCTGGTGGTCCAAGCCTTTGCAAATGCAATCAAACCATCTCATAATATGGTGGCCGGACAGCCGAGCTTGCCGCAGTCAGACCGCGGGTATGGTGGTCCACAGACCGCCGAACTAAAGGCCCTAAAACTCTTTTCTTCCAAAGACATTTTTCTCAATAATACTCCCCTCCAAGTTCCCCTCCAGGCATAGGCCCTCACAATTAACGGCATGACCCTGACTGGTACATGACACCCTCATGAGCTATAACGACCTTTCCGCTTCAACTCTGTACATATGTAATATGTATTTATGTAACCCTAATTGCTTTGACTGTCCTAAATATGTAATTTGTAGTGAATATGTAATTTATATATACAAAACTCTCACCAGGAGCAACCGTAGTAGCTATACGTATTGTCACCTACAACCATGTTACTATAAACTCCCCATGTAACATACTTTCAAATGTCACTATACTAATTCAACACTAAGTGCTTTGACGCCTCGTCAGGGGTAGTAAGCGCTTAATAAATGCAATTACAATATAATACAATTATTTCCCTCTATTGTAAAGCGCTCTGACACCTCTGGGTATTGTCCATGCTATATGAAAACGGATTAATAAATAAATACATAAAAAAATTAATTAAGTGGGTTCATGGACACACCAGGCATGCTCAGACAGGAAGCGAACACATTCTTGCTTGTAAGGGGAGGTCCCTACACACAATTGTGGGGAAACGTGAAATTTTCTGAAGAGCAGTGCTGCAAGTTTACCACTAGATGGCGATAAAAGACTAGGAAAAGAAAAACTGGTTCAGATGCTCAGCATGCAAGCTGTGTTAAACTTTATTTGGTGAAGCTTTCCAGGATCACAACTTGTTTCACATAATTCTCACTCTCAAAGAATGCCACCTGGATTTTGACAAATTTGCAACGATTTTAATTTCATGACTAAATATTTTTTCTGACCTTCATTTTCAAAGGTGTCCTGCAACAATAGAAAAACTGCTGCACACAAAACTTCTTATTTGTTTTCTTAAATGTTTTTTTTCTTTCCTCTATAAAGCGGAGTGGTTCTGGAAATTTGTCAGAGTATGTTTTTGAATGCTTCCTGGTAACCCGTTGGAGCAGGGTGGCTGCTGTTCCCCGTACAGATTTCACGTTTGACTTGTAATCATTGCATACTTCTGGCAAGGACCACAAAAAGAATTTACTTAACTGTGCAAATCATAAAAATCAGTACAAGAGCATGGAAGTTATATGCAGCACATTCACATAAAAGGAAACTGCTCTTAATAAGAGAACTTTTAATCCTCCTCCGAACCCAATAATACTAGACGGTGGCTTCAACGGGCACAAGAACTGGACTTAATATAAAAGTAAAGGGCCCTATCAAAGAGGCAGAAACAGTGGTGAAATACTTGAACCCCCAAAAAGATTATGTAATTGATTAAACATAATCCACCAAAGTATTAACATTTTAAGAAAAAATTCTGTCCTGATGAAGGTGAAAATATAGATCTAACACCGAAACGCTGCGTCGACTATTGTTTTTAATTTGCTTTGTAAAGTTTTTATATCCATATGATTAGATTGCAACCCGATAGGGAGGAATATTAATAAGGATATGTGTACAAATAAGTAATGTGGTTTTATTGAATAAATTCATCTTTTTTACATAATTGCAAATGTAGAGGAGAGTTTTTGAGAAACTGTATGCTGTACTGTGATACTAGATATGGTGGCAAGATATATGTCTTTTAGAAATATGTATTCTCAGGGTAACTGACATTGCAACAAGAGAGGACACTACATTAGTTGTTGTGTTTAGAAAGGGATCCCGCTTTTTTAGACACCACACTACAGGGTTTTGAGTCTTTCTAGGTTAAGTCAGAGTATTTTCCATCAGGAGAATAAGACAGGGCAGCATTTTTGTGGATGTAGTCAGTGAGATTGATCGGAGGGAGAATCTCACATTTCTCACTTAAAAAAGCAGTGGGCTGCAGGGTGGTGGGGAATGACCAAGGCTCAGGATGGACTATTTACATGGGCAGCAGGGTCAGTACTGACTTGCATTAGGTGGGCCTCTGTCTACGGTGGCACAGTGGATGACAAACAATGCTACCCAAAGTGGTTACCAATGGTTACACTATTTGCAAGCATTTCTCCCATCACCTTTTGGGTATTTGATTGCCAGTAGTATTCCTGGCGACCTGAGACTGGCCAGCTTGCAAGCCTACTACTGCCAATCTTTGTGAATTCAAAAAAATATTAAATTTGCACCCATTCATGGAGTACTTAAATGGGGGCAGATTTACTGTTTTTTGGTAAACCAGTCAATATATACATTTAAGTTTCCACTCCAACAATGAACAAGTTTAAAGCACTTAGTTAAATAAAAACTACAAGAAAAACTGACACATTCATAGCAAACCTGACTCGCTCATCCAGACCCAACTACCATGCCAAAAATGCATTTTAGGGGGTAGCTTGCGGAGTACCCCTATTGAACCAGCAATGCTATTTTTGATCACACACAACAGGCACATCAGGGGCAATAATAATGCAAACTTCCTTCAGATGCACACAACAGGCAAAGCACATAGATAAGGTTGTTCTGAAGACCTTGCTCCAGCTGCTGCAGTGGGGAATGCATACGAGACTGCTAGGACATAGGTCTCTTAGTAGAAGATTATAAATAATACAGACATAGATAAGCACGAGAGAGCTGAAGAGTGGAGCCCAGAGTCTAATTTGCAAAAGAAACTGCTGGTCTCAAAAATGTTTATTTCAAGCCACCCCTTGGCAAACCACTTCCTTTATGGGCATACCCAGCTTCCTGACTTGCTCTGCCCACTTTCTCCACTATGCATGGCATTAGTGATAGACCTGACTAGAAGGCACTGATGGCTTAAAATGCTGGAGCATATGTCCAATATATATATGCGGCCGAAGTAGGTACAGAGGCGGGTCCCTGACTTTGATGAAAGTGTTACTATAGGTCGGGGCACCTACGCGTAACTCATGGGGCACTTTCCAGAAATTCTCTGAGAATGCCCCGATAGAGGAAACCATCCTCTACCACATAACACACCTTAGCGTGTGCGCAACATAGATGGTCTTCAATACACTATTTTTTAGACCATCACTTTAATATTCACTCAAATAAGGTCCTGATAAAAGCCAGCCCAATAAATAGAGCCTGGCTGAAACATGTTGACCTCCACTGATATCCGCCTCTCGTTTTTACCACTGCCAAGGGCCCAAACATTAAAATAGTCCCTGTTGTTACCTGGGACCCTTCGGACAGTTTTTTAATTCTCACTCATTCTCTTTCACTGCACACTCATTGCACAAAACCGGCTGCACTGCATCCAGGTATTGAAGCACACCCAAGGTACACTCGGTGCTTTGGGTGGGACCCGATGATGAAGCATGCCATCAACCAGGTTGGTGAGTGAGGGTCTTCTAAAAACACAAATGTATTTCCCCTGTACAAACATACACTAGGAGCACCTTCCTTATAGCTAGTTCTCCTTGATATATACGTACATATGCGGGAAAGTGAACAGGACTCAGTTCTTTTCCTCTCTCTCCACCTTGACATTTGTTTTCAACCAGCAAGATAGCCATAGAGGGAGGCGGTGATTTAACTTTACATAACATACATTTGTAAAGCGCACGTTCACCCAGGGGTATGAATAACAGATATTTATTGTTACCCAACTCAATGGTACCTATTTTATCAACCTCAGAAGGATGAAAGGCTGAGTTGACCCACTGGGCTTTGAATCTGTGGCCATGAGGTCAAAAACAGACCCCTGCAGGGGGCACATTAGTCCACTGAGCCACCAGACCCTGCTCTGTGAACGATTGATCATAAATTACGAGATTACATTTGTGAGGAGGCAAATGCACACTTTGAGTGTAAGAAAAGACTCAGTAGCTCCCAGATCAACCTAGAGAAACCTTTAAGACTTTTATCCAGGGTAGGCCATTTAAGCCATATCATTGGTTTTCACTGCCAGAAGAAAGAGACAGTGCCTACCTTGGAGGCCTGCAACTAGAATCATGTTCATTGCCCTCCCGAACCCAGGGGCGGCCGGCATGGCTCGCGAGTGGGGCTGCGGGGGGGGAGGGGGAGGTGGCGTGCTGGGGGAGGTGGGGGGGGGAATAAATAGAAAAAAACGTAAACTTAACTTTAGGCCGGGTCCCGCGTCTCTGCTCCTGCTCTCCTGTCTCCGACTCCAGGAACAGGAAGCAGGTAGTCAGGCTCACTCCCCTAAGCCAATCACAATGCTGCAATGCCGCGTTGTGATTAGTCTGAGCGCAGTGACACAGCGCTCAGCCAGGGGCTGTAGGGGTGGGCATGTTCTCTATGCAGGCTGTAATGCAGCCTGCATGGAGAACAGGGAACCACTTCTACCCTGCTCCCAGAACAGAGCAGCCCTGCCCACCCGCCTCCAACGCAGACGAACACGAACCATAAAATGGTGATGACTAAGTAATTTATTTATGTTTCTAAAGTTGGCACTGCTATGAAGTAATGGGGCAACGTTGCCCGAATCCTGAAATGCTCCAAGACATGAAGCACTTCAAGGCAGGATTGATTGCAAATCCTGATAATTGAGGGTTGAATTCATCTCGGACCTGCGTGTACCAGCGGGGTAATTAAGCGAGTAAGTTCCTACACACAAGGGCTTAGTTTTCAAAAAAATAAGTTGCAGGGCCCTTGTCACGGGGTCACTGCAGCTTGCTCCACCCATTGCCCCAGCCAGTGATGCCAATGACAGCACCAACACAACTACTAGCCATCACACTCCTATAAGTGTGACAATTAAGACTATTCCCTGCCCCTAAAGCTAGAAGAATGGCGTGGGTGGCAGGTATTAGTTGTTTTCAATGTATACTGAATTAATGAACAACTGCTGTTGTGCTCATCTCTAAAATAGACAGACAGTGCCACCTTGTGGCAAACTGTCATAAGCCCTGGTGTTGACAATTAAGGGCCGAGCACCGGAAACCACCAAGTCAAATTAAGCACTGTAACACACACTATGCCGGAACAAAAACACTCCTACCCACATTATCCACATTCAGCATTCACAGGCCCAAATGGTAACAGATCACCACAAAGTCATAAAGGATTTTGAAGAATACTTCTGACAGCAATACTCCGAACACGCAAACCTAGAAACAACCAAACTGAAACGTTTTTTTGTGGTACCTGTCGGTAAGGTGGCTGTTGTCATCCAAAGCGATCTCTTCAAGGAGGAGATAGATAAGGAGGAACAGGCTGCAGAAAGGAAAGACCTTCAGATTGGTAAAACATCTGAACCCAACAGTCTCCAGGTGAAATGTTTCAAATATCTGGTTACAGTCATGATACCACCCATTGCTGCAAAGCAAACAGGATAATAGTGCCGGGGCACACGCCCTGGACTTCCAAATAGCAGACATAGCAGTCATACACACTTTGGGTTGACCACAAACGCTGCATTTGTGTCAAGGCTTACATCCCTGCCAAGGTGATGGCTACCAGCCTTCTAAGAGTGACCGAATCACTGGTGCTGAACTACTCCACACATCATAATATTCAGCACCAGCCCATTGCCCCAGCCTTGTTGAACCATCAGGAACGCTCCCGTCTCTTGTTGGTGGATCTTGAGAATGCCTTTGACTCACTGTAATGTGACTACTTAACATTGGGCTTGGGTTAAATTCAACTTCTACTCACAGACTTGGTGACTAGCGTCTGTGGTGTGGTTTTGAGGTCCAAGGCCTTCCCATAATTGACACTTTGGTGAAATGGGTCCGCATCGCTGCTCTCATCTGGGGTTTTTAATGGGTGTATGCAGTGGTGGGTAGGGTCTTTTTATAGGCAGGAAATTTGCTGTTGTTCTTTCAGAGGCCGGGAGAGTCTGAGCCTAGGGATTCTAACATTCAGAAAATATACTGTTCTATGCCTGAACCTGATAAAAACCATGATGTACCCATTGAGACTGGAGGCACCAAACCTCCAGAGGGGGACAGTTTAATGAGGGCTTAAGCGAGATTCCAATATGTGGGTGTTTACATTCCCAGATAGGAGGCATGCACATGGGAATGGCTTGCTCCCATGATTGTGCGGATGCAAAGTGACCTTGCCTTCTGGTCCCCTCGTCCACTAATATTGATGGGGTGCACTGCCATCCTTAACATGTTCTCATTGCCAAGGCTGCGATACCAGTTACAAACGTATTTACCCGTATCAACACAATATATTCTTTTCTGTGGACTGTCCAAATGGTGGAATAGGCGCAGCAGATGTCTCAACAAACGATCATGCAGAGCATACGATAATTGTAAGCTAATGGCTGTGCCACATTCAGAAGGTTCCTACATTTGTCACTGAAACATGGAGGATGGGGGTTACCTACTACACCTTCTATACAGCAAGGGGAGGACGCTGCACCTGCCTCTAGTGTTATTAACCTATGGCCGGGGACGCTGATGGATATATGGTGGAATGGCTGCCTCGCCAGCGAGACACCTGTTTGGTGGGCACTGCCCTCAGAGATGTCAGTGCCTTTTGGAGTTTTCATATTCGGGATGCTATTGGCATATCTTAGATTGGGGATGTCATGACCTGCAATGCAATGTGCTCCTTTGCCCACCTTCAAGTTGCGTACTGTTCTCCTCCCTCACATCAGTGACCTCCCCTACTTTGACCAGCTGGAGGCTAAGTTAAAATATCAAGAACCCAAATATCGAACTTCTATGCATAAAACAAAAAACACAAATATAAAAAATCAGAAACAAAGAAATACAAAATATCGACAACACAAAAAAATAAATGGAACATGACCCAAGCTATGAAAACAAAAAATATTGCAAAACAAAATATAAAAATTCAATATAAAACGATATATGTACATATATTAATTGTGAACGTTTTAAACATATACAAATACCAACAAAAAACATAATAAGAATTTGGCACATAAGGCTCCTAGAATAAAAAAAATACAGTTACTAACCCTGAAACTAATTAAACTGAAAAAAGTTACCAAATAAAACAAGTTCCCAAAATAAAAAGGAAACAAAAAATTTAAACAATTTACTTTAGAAAAAGCCACCACTGCTGGAATGTGTCACTCTGCCAGACTGAAGATATAGCCAGAGAGGCTTCAACATTCTTAAAAAAACATAAAACTTCTACAATTACAAATAAACTACTTAATTACTTAGTGCTAAAACATAACTGAAAAGTATATACAATAATAATTTGTTTTTTATGATACACAAAATAAACTAACAATTATTTAAGAAAGACATCTTTACAACCCGACTGCAAAAAATAGCACCAAAGAACACAAAAAGAAGACCAATCCCCAAAATTATAGAAAATCATATTGCATCAAAACAAAAAAAGTAAGTGTAATAAATAAAAATTGAAAATGAAGCATCACCTCTAAAATAAATTAATGGCAGGCATTTTAAATGTAAAAATAGCCAATCAAAACACCGGAAAAAAATGTAATGAAACGTAAAAGGCTTAAACGATTCTTCTTCTCTACAGTAACATTTAAAAAAAAAGAAGAACAAAAAAAGTAAAAAAACAACCCTCCAACAACCACAAAATATGCCAATTCAAATAAGCAAGAAATACCAAAAAGTAAATTATGTAAAACGTTATAAAAGTTGAAATTTTAATGATTTACACATAACATACTGGATTTTAATAACTGTGGAACCCACAGATATAATGTCAGAAACTGCAATATATATCAGTTCACAAAATAGGAAACT
The DNA here is from genome assembly GCF_964261635.1 of Lissotriton helveticus. Taxonomy (NCBI): domain Eukaryota; kingdom Metazoa; phylum Chordata; class Amphibia; order Caudata; family Salamandridae; genus Lissotriton; species Lissotriton helveticus. The sequence continues at coordinate 104,726,356 of NC_136069.1, forward strand.
GCTATTAAGTTATTGGGGATGCACCTACAGTAAAGAAAGCAATTCTAGTGAAAAATGCATTGAAAGAAAATATTGCTCCAGTATGGGCTATGATATTGTTACAAGTGTAAGGGAACACAATCACTGTCCAAATGTGACAGAAATTCAAGACAGGCACATCCTACAGGACTGAAGGGAAGCAAGTACAAGTTTACAAGTTCCAGAAGAAGAAACGGGCCAAGTCACTGCTATAGAAAATATAAAAAGACTGATAACTAGAACAAGGTAGGTAGCTGGGGAAACACCAAGAGCACCCATAACATACAAAAAAATGTAAATTCCCTAAATGTAACTATAACATACACTAAACGGTGGGCCCTATTCACAGAACTAACTTAAGAAAAAATCCTAAACTTACTACCATTTTGGTATTCACAGAAGCCCTACTCCTAAACTGCGAAAATTCTAACTTTCAGACTTTCGGTATTCACAGAAGGCATTTAGGAGTCCTAAAGTAAGGACTCCTAACTTTACTACTCCTAAACTGGGAAAAATCCTAACTTTAAGACTTTCGGTATTCACAGAAGGCATTTAGGAGTCCTAAAGTTAGGACTCCTAACTTTACTACTACTAAACTGAGAAAAATCCTAACTTTAAGACTTTCGGTATTCACAGAAGGCATTTAGGAGTACTAAAGTTAGGACTCCTAACTTCTGTGAATACCGAAATGAGTAAGTGCCTTCTGTGAATACCAAAATGAGAAAGTGCCTTCTGTGAATACCAAAATGGTAGTAAGTTTACGATTTTGTCTTAAGTTAGTTCTGTGAATCGGGCCCAGATGGATGATGGATCATACATTTACTTCATGCCCAACACCATTCACAAAAATATACACCACCCTTAGACAATATCATAATAGAAATGTCCCTTAATATATGCCAACCTATAATAATTCTCTAACACCAATCAAACAAAAAAACATATTTACAACCCTTCAAAAAATAATGATTGATTATAAACAATTCTAAAAGTGGCCCACACACAGCAATACAATGGTGCTACTACAATTTTAAGCAAAGTATGTCAAGACACCTACAAACATTAACATTAAGTACATAATGTGCCACAAATGCAGAATTTGTATATGACGTAAAATAAATAATAGCATTGCCTCCTAAGTCACTGTCACAGAAATAAACAAACACTATGACATTTTGATAGACTCCCCATACAACCAAAGAAACTAAAACAAACACTCACCACTCATGGACTATTTTGAAGACTCTTGGGTTGTACCCCTGCATAGATCAGGGCGCAGGTGCCAATTCAGCCCCCAGGCCATCTTTCTCCTTCCATTTAAGTCTAATTTAGGCATTGAACATGGTGGAATGTCTATTACAGCACCATCTCTTAAGCAGCAAGCCTAACAATGCAGTGGAAGGGTGGCATCATTATTTTCAAGGAACAGTTGGAGGAAGCCATCCTATGCTATATCAATTTCTAGAAATATTCAAAAATGCACAAAGCTACCAGAGCTAAGACTAAAACAATTCCTAACACAACTAGAACTAAAGAGATCCAAACAACCTAAACAAATACACAAAAGTGCTAGCAAACAAAGTGAATCTGTTTATCAATACCAACGACCCACCCTACCTAGAAACAATAGCAAGACCATTCCTGTAAAAATATCACAAGAAAATATTTCAAACAAAAAACTGTCTTAAAAAATGTAAATTTCAATCTAAAGAATCAAATATGGCTTCATTATTATCTCTCTGAATAAAAATTAAATATTGCAAATAATTAAACTATAATAATTATTTATAAAAAATAATTTCCCAACCTAACACAATAACCATATAATATGCAGCACACATAGGTCAAAACAATGCATAATTTAATAAAATAAAATAACACATAATTATGGCATAGCAAAATATATATAAACATAACACATTAGGGGTTAAATGACTAAGAGATTCTTGTGAGTAAATATTTTGAGCGGGGATATACAGGTCTGGAGAACATTCTGGATAGATAAGCAAGAATTGGCGAATGTTCATCAACCAATCATGCTTTCCATGCTCTTTTAGGAGTGGTTGACTGATGGGTTGTATGATTAAACCACTACCTCCTAAACAACGAATTCCTAAACCACGAATGCTGAACCTCGAACAATTCTAAACCACTACATTTTTAACTACGACTTCCTGAACCACGACAAATATACAATTTGCTAATTACCAGATTATACCCCCAGTGCTTTCCTGTACTATTTACAAAGGACACCTGTCCCTTCACTCAGCACAACAACACGTAGAAGTGCTTCAGTGAGTCGACTTCGTCAACTGTAAAGAAATGTCTCCAGTGCAACCTGGCATGTGTAAGCGAAGTCCATTCATCTGTGAAATCAAATAGGTAAAGTATTTCATCTGAGGTGGGTGTCGTAGAAATAAAAGTACATTAAATCTGCTCCCCTGGAAACCGTGTTAGTGTAACTTTGCCTGTGAGATGATATCAGATTTCTTTTTGGTCCCGGTCCAGGGTTTGTAACTAGAAATTATCAAGGAGCTCGAAAGGTCACTGTGTAACTCAAGTTTCCTAATCCTGATTCCAGGAGAGCTGACCTGTGCCCTTTCTGTCAACACAGGCCTAATAATTTATGCTATGGCAGCTAGCCTTGCGCTAAAACATTCACATAATTTCCATAAGCATTCTTTAAGAGTTCCTATTCTGTTTAAATAATAATTCATTTTTTTATTTCCCAGTTCTATTTTATTCATGACGGGCAGTGCTACATACACTTTTCAAATAAATTAGTAAACCAATAATGTGGCTGCCTAACATTAAAATATAGTGGGGACAGAACAATCCAAGATGAATAACTTTGTTCACCCAGACATCCGCTTTTGTTGAGAATGTATTTGGAAACAGAAGTGCGAACCGCATGCAGCAGATCGAACTAGGTACGTTTATTTCATTGTTCACGTAGTCGGTGTTCAAGTGAGCCGTGGTTTAAACGATTCGTTGTTCAGGAAAGGTCGTTGTTAAAATTAGTTGTTTAGTACCGTCGTTGTTAAAGAGTCGTGATTAAGGCTGTTTCCCTGACTGATGTTATCAAACTGAACCCATTGTAGGAAAATATTGAAAGGGATATCTACTAAAGAGCCGGAAGCAGAGAAGTAAAGACCACCAAGTGTCTGGTTCAGTAGAACTATGTGCTGTTTTTATTACCGGACTAATGGTCACTCTTCTTCTCCAAAACTTTTTAAGGTTTCTTAGAGTTACAATAACCAATGACTGTGGCATGTCAGGAAGAAAAACAACATTCTAATGGAAACTCATACGCCTTCAAGTGGAAGAGGTTTTGCATTTGGTGCATTTAAAATGACTTTGATCTTTCCACATGTCAAGAAAATGTGGTAATTCCTTACTTACTTCACTTAGCAAGTTCTGGCCTTCAGTTTTCTTCAATTAAAGTACCCCATGCTAATCTAACTGCTTATAGGAAATCTCCTTCACAAACCTCCTATTTAGAAATGTGACCGGGTGTTGGGGAAGGCTGTTTCAGGTAAATTATTTGGCACGTTTTCAGAGCATTTAGAAGGAAAATGTTGATTATTTAAAATGAGACAGGAATGGTTTGATGTATTAAAGTGATCGTTTTACAGAGGTCTGCATATACAAATTATATAAACTAATGTAAATATTTTAAAACTATAGGTAACACCTGAAGAAGGGCTATAAATAGCCCAAAATGCGTTGGGTAAAGTTATGAACTTCTGGATGTTTTTATGGATTCTTCATGCGCTAGAAAAAGGCCCGGATCGGCATATCTGCGCACTAGAAACTGTTGAATACATTAAGGTCGCACATGTGAAAGGTTGAAAAGTGGAAAGAAGTGTTGAAAGAATATTTACTGGATTACATTGAATAAAAATAAAATTGTTGAAATGTGGATAAAGTAGTCTTTGTGGTGAATAATCACGCAAAAAGCTGTGCATCCGGCGGTGGAGTGTAAACTCGCACCCTTTGAACCCAAACAGAAAGCTTCCTTACAACACCTTACTTAGAAAGATGTCTTGTTAGTTCCTATTACATATACATGCAGACAGTAAAATTTAAGCCTTATGTTCCACTGAACCGTAGGCCAGATGTACAACTCATTTTACCGGTCGCAAATAGTAAAATGCATTTTCTTATGTACCAACCCTATTTTGCGAGTCGGTAACCTATAACCGAGTTGCAAAATAGATTTTGCGAGTAGCTATTAGGAAGGGGCATGTAAAGGGCGTCTCTTCCTAATAGCAAGTCGCAGTGGTCTGTATGAATGTTTTGTGACTGGGAATGCAGTCACAAAACATTTACAGATTACTACCAATTTCAAATTTGTGGTAGTAAGCCATTCGCAGATGGAAAGGAATGCCCAAGACAGGCCTTCACCATTGTGAATGGGGGCGGCAACATTTTTTCAGAGTGGGCAGTGGTCCCACGGACCACTGCCCATTCTAAAAAAAGGAGAAAAAAAACTTTTCATTTTCATTTCTGAAATGCATCCCATTTTCCTTTAAGGAAAACAGACTGCATTTTTTTTAAACTGCTTAATTTATAAAGCAGTCACAGACATGATAGTCTGCTGACCCCAACAGGCCACCATCCAGGCGAGTGCCGGCCATTACAATGGGTCACAAATTGTACCCTTCCTCGTGAATATTAATAAAGGAGGTCCCTTGCAACCCATTTGGGAATCGCAAACAGTGTCTGAGACACTGTTATACATCAGGTTTTGCAATCATACATGCAGCCCCACATACGATATTCTACATTAATGGAGTAATAAATCCATCAACTCCAGCTGCAAAAATCCCATCTCTGCACAGTAGTTGTTAAAGGAGTTTTAAATTACGAAACAAAGGAAGTAAGACAATTAGGTAGTCCTTTCATTAATTATGGTCCAGTAAGGGCAGGTTAGCCTTTAACAAAACAGTTCATTTGTTAATAGATAGTTTCTTATAGATTACTTTCCTATCAGTTAGCTAGAAAGCCCCTACCTAGTAGACCTAAAGCACATTCCAGATGGGGAAAGCTGCTACTATAGCCCTTCTCAGAATGTTCCTATTTCAGAGATTTAAAAGGCGGCCACCTGGAAGCCTGTGCAAACTTTCACCCATTACTGTTTAGTTTCAGACTGAAGAGCATATACTCAAGTAGGGCAGGCTTATTTGAGGGATCTTTTTGGACCATTGTTATAGCTTTTCTAATTCTTGTCCGCTTTACTTCTGGGATGGGCTTGCTATTCAATTCCATGTTTATGACTATTGATGGGGATCCCCTGGAAAATAGGGAAACATTACTTACTTGTAATCCTAATTCCTGTGCATGGGCGGGACTATTCATTGCTTACAAGTATTGATGAGGATTGCCTGAAAGAGAAATTAATGGATTCCAAGATGGATGTAATAAGGTTGTGACAGTATGTGCCTGTGATGAGTTGTGCTGACGTTTTGAAACAATTGCAGCTATCTCAAGAATAAATCTGAGATGCCCAGGTAGCAAGAATTACCGTATTCAAGATGAGATTGCTCTAAGACTATGGGCCCGATTACGAATGTGGTGATCCATGTGATCGCCGAACCCGTTGTGGTAGTCCACCCTCCTTATTATCAATGCAGAGGTGGGAATACGACAACACTGCTGCTACCGCTGGGATCCTTGATCCTGTGGTAGTGTTGCAGCGTACAGAGGCCATAATATGCTGGCAGTGCAGCTGCTGCACCGGCAAACAAATTATGAGTTTCTTCACCGTCACAGTTTTCACGGCTGTGAGCCCACCATGAAAACTGTGGCAATGAGGAAACAAAGGGGGTCCTACAGGGCCCACTGGTGCCTTAGAGCCATGGGGATGCATTCAGGGGGGCCCACGGTGTGCCCCCTTGTCAGCATGCACGCCCAGTTCCTGCACGGCATGGATTTAATAGTCCATGCTGTGCAGGAACTTACTTTGGCGTTCACATTGTGGTACCTTCTAAGGCTCACTGCCTGAGACTGCCAAAGCAAAGCCTGCCAGACCAGGAGAAAACGCCTAATCTGGCAGGCGGTGTCAGTGCGGCTTTGGTGGTGTGGGAGCGGGGCGGTGGAGTGGCGGCTCACTCCCACACTGCCAAAGTCGTAAGTAGGCCCCAAGACTACTGGAATGTGGTGATCAAAGTCAGAGCCTACCAGAATCTTCCTTAGTACTTTTAGGTCCAATAAGCAGACACAGTTTACTCTGGACACCAAGGGGCAGATTTACAAGCCCCTTGCGACACATTTACACCGCCGTTGCGTCACTTCTGTGACACAGCGGCGATGTAAACCATGCACCATGTTGTGCCGTATTTACAACGTGACGCATCTAGGGAGATGCGTCACGTTGTAAAGCCCTGCGCCACATGAAACCTGCGTCAGGTTTCATGTGGGCGTTCCAAGGGAGGGTGGGCATTCCCTCGCAGGTACGCCTCGTTAAAGTGACACAGTGAAATCTGCAAGAGTCACTTTTACGGCCATGCTGTATCAAAACCCTGCGCCTGCTTGAAGCAGGCGTAAGAAGTGACGCAGCATGTTAGTCATAGGGAGCCCCCGAGCCTTGCTGGAGCCACGTCGCGCTTGGGACGCAACTCCAGCAATGCGCTGCCTTTACGCCGGGGGATGCGACAAGCATCTGCCCATCCGTGAGCCATGACGTGCTGCATTGTAAATGCGGCGCATCAGTGGTGGCGCACGGGTGGTTTTGCTTGTTGCATCCCTGCTGATTTGCAGAGATGCGCCAGAACTCGCAAATCTGTCCCCTAGAGTTTAAGGGAGAGATTGGAGTCTGGGTAGACTGCATACCACTTTGGAAGCAGTTGGGGCGGGTAGGTTCCAATCACTTCTGGTCAATAGAGGGATTCCAATTGGTATGATTTGATTTGCGAGATCATGTCCTTTTTAGTGATGAGGAACTACGTTTTTGCCGAGTTAAGATTTAGAAAAGTTGTAGCCATCAGTGATGAACTGAGATAAAAACACCGAAAAGAGAATTCTATCTGGGCATGGCTGAGAGGTTTGTGTAGTGGAAAGATAGCCTATCGGCTAAGCGTCATCCACGTAAATGTAAAGAAGAACGCCCATTGAGAGGAGGAGGCGGTCCAATCGTGTCATATAGACATTACATAAAAGAGTAGAGAGGATTGAGCCCTGTGGGACACCACATCTGATGTATTTGGGGTCAGACTTAAAAGAAGGGAGAAAGAAGGCCAGGGGGCTGAGTGGTGAGGAAGGACCAAATCCATGTAAGAGACAGGTGGTCACTGGGAAGATCCTTGATCTGGGTGGGGAGAAGGGAATGGTTGATGGTATTGAAGACCACTAGCATGTCAAGAAGGACTAATAAGTCAGTACGACCGCTGTTGACCAGCCATTGTTGCTTGTTGAATAAAGATGGCACAACTAGTTGTGTGCTTTGCCCTCGTGTTAATGATAAACCAGAAAAAATGACCTCGCGTGTGGATCGTTTAAAGATTACCTTAATAAAAAGACCAATACAAATTGATTAGTTGATCATTTTATTCCATATCAATATACAAAATTACTAATATAAACATAAGTAAAATCAATGTAAGAGTAGGTAGCAACATACACACAAAAGCAATAAGACAGTCATATCCAGGACAGGACATTGGCATAAGTGAGAACAGTGAAAAGTGTACCAACATCCTTAGTGATGAAAAGTTGTGAAATCATTATATTTCAGGTATATTCCAGAGATAAGTCCCAGTTCCTATTTTTTAGCAGCTGTAATACGGTTAAATTCTTTCATACCATAGACCATATGTGCTTCTTAACATGAAAATTACAGAATAATTGGCTGAAAGACACAGACGCCTTCCTGCTGCCCAGAGCCCGAGACTGGATAGAATAGAGCCATGCTTATCGATTTGCCTACAAAAAACTGTCTCTTGAAAGAAATCAATTCCCCTCTCAGAGACTGGTCCCTGCCATAGTGACTGTTTAACCCACTTAACAAGGATGAGGGCCTCCAGTGCTTAATTTGAGTTGGTGGTTTCCAGTGCACTGCAAAGGCACTTAATGGGCAGCACCTGCACTTATGACAGTCTGCTACATGGTGGCGCTGTTTGTCTGATTTAGGGTGAGTATGACAACAGTTGTTTACTAATTTAATTTTTGTAAAAAATGACTATTATCTGCTGTCCATGCTAATCGTATAGCTTTGGGGTCCTGGAATACTCTGAAATCTCAGGAGTCTGATGGTTAGTAATTATTTGGCTCTGTCATTGGCAGAGCTGCCAGGGGCAATGGCTAGTGCAAGTGTCAGTGGGCTCCTGATGAGGGCCCGGCACTTATTTGTATAAAATAAGCACTGGATAAGGCTTTAATTGGCTCTTATGTTTCGTTCTTCTATAGCAAGCCGTTGCCAGACCCATACATGCCGCCAACATTTTAGAAGAGTAAAGAGGCCATTTTTAAAAAATAATCTGGAGTATGTATTACTCTCTTTGACTTCTTTTGGAGCAGAGGCAATTTCAGGCGAGAGACAGATAAAATAAAGCCTTTATTGGCTTAAAGAAATCTAGAGTTTCCCGTCTAAATCAGGTCTATTGGCGAGTCCTCCATACATACATGATTCTTCAAACTATTCTTAAAAAAAGATGCTAATCATGTCTGTAACAAATATGTGCACCATCATCTTTCTACGCTCAGCCCAAAAAAGTCAATGTAAAAACATTTTCTAGCATATGACTCATCTTTCTACAGCCACACAAATATGTTTTTTCTTTGTTTCCATTGCTTAATAACACCCAGAAACCACTGGTTCTTATTTTGGGTTATGTTGAAATTGCTGCAGCCACCAGCTACTCCTTTCTGTTCCTCATCTGCCTTCTGAGAGACAGAGAGTTGTGAAACCTCCACAAACCGATGCAACTTCTGACCACAAAGGTCTTAGAGTAAGTCCTTCACAGAAAGAATAATGCACATGTAGCAGAATACCTCTGCATAAAGAGAAATGCACATTTAGCAGTATACCTCTGTATTAAGAGAAATGCACATTTAGCGGTATACCTCTGCAAAAAGAGAACTGTGCATTTAGCAGTACATCTCTGCAGAAAGAGTAATGCACATTTAGCAGTATACCTCTGCAGAAAGAGAAAGGCACATTTAGCAGTATACCTTTGCAGAAAGAGAAAGGCACGTTTAGCAGTATACCTTTACAGAAAGAGAAATGCACATTTAGCAGTATACCTCTGCAGAAAGAGAAAGGCACATTTAGCAGTATACCTCTGCAGAAAGAGAAAGGCACATTTAGCAGTATACCTCTGCAGAAAGAGAAAGGCACATTTAGCAGTATACCTCTGCAGAAAGAGAAAGGCACATTTAGCAGTATACCTTTGCAGAAAGAGAAAGGCACGTTTAGCAGTATACCTCTGCAGAAAGAGAAAGGCACATTTAGCAGTATACCTTTGCAGAAAGAGAAAGGCACGTTTAGCAGTATACCTTTACAGAAAGAGAAATGCACATTTAGCAGTATACCTCTGCAGAAAGAGAAAGGCACATTTAGCAGTATACCTCTGCAAAAGGAGAACTGTGCATTTAGCAGTATATCTCTGCAGAAAGAGTAATGCACATTTAGCAGTATACCTCTGCAGAAAGAGAAAGGCATGTTTAGCAGTATACCTTTGCAGAAAGAGAAAGGCACGTTTAGCAGTATACCTTTACAGAAAGAGAAATGCACATTTAGCAGTATACCTCTGCAGAAAGAGAAAGGCACATTTAGCAGTATACCTCTGCAAAAGGAGAACTGTGCATTTAGCAGTATATCTCTGCAGAAAGAGTAATGCACATTTAGCAGTATACCTCTGCAGAAAGAGAAAGGCACATTTAGCGGTATACCTTTGCAGAAAGAGAAAGGCACGTTTAGCAGTATACCTTTACAGAAAGAGAAATGCACATTTAGCAGTATACCTCTGCAGAAAGAGAAAGGCACATTTAGCAGTATACCTCTGCAGAAAGAGAAATGCGCAGTTAGCAGTATACCTTTGCAGAAAGAGAAATGCACATTTAGCAGTATGCCTCTGCAGAAAGAGAAATGCACATTTAGCAGTATACCTTTACAGAAAGAGAAATGCACATTTAGCAGTATACCTTTACAGAAAGAGAAATGCACATTTATCAGAATACCTCTGCAGAAAGAGAAATGCACATTTAGCAGTATACTTTTGCATAAAGAGATTCAAACAGTGTAGTAATTGATATTAGGAAATCACAAATAGGAAATGATATTGCATTTCCACCTTTGGGCCAAATAGGAAATGGTTTGCATTCCCTTAATTGGGTATAGGAAATCGCAATTTAGGAAATACAAATGCAAGGGTGCCTCTGAGTTTAAGGCCCCCGGAGGCACCCTCAAATTCATAGGGCACATGTAAGTGCACATATGCTCAATTTTGCACATGGTTACCATTGACTTTGAGTCAATGGTAATAGCATTTCCTATATCCTATCCACAGAGAGACGCCGAATCACGGTGCGGTAACCGAAACTTATCAAGGTGTCCACGCTTTATTAACTCAAATGGTCATATAAGGACCTCCAAGTAGCCCTGAAAATATGAGTGCCCCATGACATATACGGATGTGCCACCACCCGGGAAACTGTATGGTTGGAGATGATGATGGGTGAAAGAATGGAGAAACCAACAAAATAAATCATTACGCCCTGATGAAGTCCACAGGCAGTGGACAAAATGCGTTGGCTGTTTTCATGTTATTCCTGTGAAAAATAAAGAATACATTGGATACAGTATGATGGATGGAATGGACTAATTGACTGTGGAAACTTGTTTTTGCAGTGCACTTCACATTTGTTGATGGCATTTCCTATATGCCCAATTCGCATTTAGGAAATGCTTTGTACATGTGATTTAGGACTCACAAATAGATACTCCCTATTTGCGTTTACTAAATTGGAATCGAAATTTGTTATTTCTACTTGGTAGAAATCGCAAATTACGTCCAGTTTTTGGCATTTGTACATACGTAAAGGATGTTTTGCACTTCTTAATGGGACAAAATTGCGATTCGCCCATTAAGAAATGCAAAGAGCTTTCATACATCATGCCCTTAGTGCCTGAGTCCAATCTCTTTCCAAACAAATGTTTGCACAGGGATAGGAATCCGGAATCCCAGGATAAGTATCACACCCTCACACTTTTCCTCTGACATGTTTTTGCAGGTCAAACCTGTTGAAATTTATTGGGGGACATGGTCTGGAAAAATAGAAAATATCTGGAATTTGGCTTGATACTTCATGGTATGCCTAACTTCCAACTTGGAAACACCGAATAGGAGGCACTTACCACACCCTGTAAAAACGTCAACCCGGGGCAGGCACTGGTATTTACCAGGCATGGTAGATCTATTCCTCACAACTTTTTATAAGGGCTTCAACTGACTAAAACTGTTTATTTTATGTAGATCCCATTAAACAACACAAAAACATTTGAGGGAAAATTATTCTTATTTGTCATGTACACACCATAAAGAAGTAAGTAGGAATAAAAAGAAAGTAAGTAGTGACTGAAAGCATTATTATTATTATATACTTCTCCCTACCATCTTGCAATGTACAAAGCCTCCTTCAATATAGACAGAAGTATCACAGATACACAAAATACCTTATTTAGAGGGCGGTAACGGGTCAGTTGCCAAGAATTGTTAGTCTACTTTTCTGGTTCCTGCTAGTTTACCGCCTCGTTTACAAATGCATGGGGCACAGTTTTTTCAAGGATAGGGCCACTGAGACTCCACTATTGGGAAAACCCTCGCAAGGGGCTCAGTGCTTGGGGCTGCCATGTTTTCAGCAGCCATTCCTAGCCATTTTCTCTGGCGTCCTCCCTACCAAGATCAGCCAGGTAACCCACGGCAGTACTCAGTGTGGTACTGGCCTACAGGGCAGTCAGCAGTAGCGGCCCGTGGTGGGAGTGCTGCTGGGCGCTGTTGTGGGATGGGTGGGGGGCAGAGTGGTGGGTAGTAAACTCCGGAATACGGCAACACTGAGATAAGTACACAAACAAATAAATTGAACGAATTTCGTTGCGCACGCTGCATCGCATTTGGCCCCGCCCCACGTCAGCGCCCGGCAGCACTCCCACTACGGGCTGCTACTGGCAGTCAGGCAGTGCCTGATTGGCTGCTCAGACAGGTCAGTGTGTGGGTCGTTTTGTGGCTGTTTGTGGGCCAGGTTTATGGTCTTCTGGGCTGGTTTTTACTCCTGATTTTCATGATAGTAAAACAAACATTGCATGTAGCAAGCTTAAAATAAACGCAGTTTTCCATACCTTGCAAAACACTTACACAGCATGTCTTTAAGTGCAAGACTGTCCCAATTTGCAAACATGGGCCACTTTTTTAGCTATCTACTTTGCTAAGGAGGGCTGCCCAGGTCTGTTTTCTGCTCCATACCAACCATGGCAGGGAAAAGTCCAGAAATGACGTCCATTTGCTGGGACAAAACTCACGGAATATGAGGGACATTAGCTATGTTATGTTAAAAGGTGCCCTCAGGTCTCTCTTTATTTTTTTTACATATAATAGTTTTGCTAAAAGCAGATGTTGTAAGTGTGCACACAGATGAGGAAGTGGACTTTGTACCCGTGTACTTTGATGAATTAAAATTAGCTCCATCTTAATACACTGCTGACATCCACATCCTGACAGATAACTCTTCTGAAAGGAGTTACCCAAAAACAAATGTTGTTGTTAAAGAACAACAGAGCGTTTTCGGGACAGGGCCCAGATGAAATGCAAACCCTCTTCTGCTGGTGCACCCTCCACTGACACAAAGGTGTCAACAAGTAGCTTGGTGAAGAGATGCAGAGCACAAAGGATCACAGCATGGAAGGTTTACACAGAGTCCCAGTTTCTTCATGTACTCGATCCCACCACAGTATGAGTTACAATTTATTTGGGCACCATGGAAAACAAGCATTGGCAATGCCAGTATGTGTGTCTTATAAATGAAATTGCCTCCTCAGTCATTGATGAGTCAGGCACTCAATAAGTCACACGTGCACCGCCGTTCACCCTTGCACTCATGCAGCCATTCATCCACCCTCTGACTCTTTCTTGCATTCATCCACTTACACAACCACTATAAAACACACATATAAACTCAGCAACATATGCATGGTGGGAATATTGAAATTTCATTTATATGGAGCTTACTACCCTTAACCTCTTTGGTGCTGCACGAATTCTACTGCTGTGAGGAAGAATTAATAAGTGGGCGGGATTCGGATGGCCCCCGGCCGTCCTTAGCACATGCCCACAGTGACGTCGGACAGCCAGGGGCCGTCCTGAGCAGCAAAGAGGTTAAAAAGGCACTGAGGTGCTTTACAGCGAGTAGCATGCTACCAGGGAACCCAAAGTTAGTGTTGAGTACATTGGCTACTGGAGTTAGTCATGGATGCTAAAGGAAACCATTGCAGGCATTTACTCCAGTTTCTTTGTGGCTTGGAAGTGGGGCTATGTGAGAAGCAGTCCTTGCTGGAATAAATAGATATTGTTATGGTTTTGAAAAAAGAGTTTATGGCAGACTGGCATGAGATTTAGAGTAGGTTAGATACAGAAGAGGAATGCAGAATGGATGCAGAGTTGTCTTTAAAATAAATAAGGGAGGGTAAAAGCAAAAGTTTATTTCAAGGTAAATTTTCACGCAGGGTTGGGAGGCTGGAACAAGAAGGGTGGGAGGGGTCAAGAAAAAGCGATAAGAGACTCAGGAAGACTCATGCATACATTAGGATGGGTCACCTCTCCGATCTGCGTAAGAGGATGCAACCAAGAAGTCTCCTTCTTTCACCTGGTCTGGGCCTGACCATAAATTCAAGAGGAAGGGAAACTGGAGAAGGTCTGGTGCAGGTATAGGTATGCCAGTTACAAGAACTGCTAAGAGATACGTCCTGAATACCTAGCGCGATGACGGCCTACCAAATACTCCAGCCTGGAGAATGCTCTAAAGGCTGAAGCGGACTCAACCATCGCCCCATGCTTGATGATGATGTAATGCACGGAAGCAGATTGTAAGTGACACCTACATAGACCAATGGTAGAAGAGGGATGACCCTAAACTACTCTATATACTCTATATGTGTGTATTTTGTTAAATAAAATTTCACAGATTACCTTTGTAGGCAAGGATTTTGGTGCTATTGCCTAGCAAACACTAGCAAAAGAAGATTTGCAGTATAATATTTCTAGCTAGAATCTCTTCAGAAGGTCCGACAGGCAAAAATAAAGTAAGAAAGAAAATGAAACGGGAAAGTTCTGGCCCATAGACCCACCCGTAAATCATTATTGGATTTAACATATATTTTTCAAAATATAAATATACTAGCAGCCCGTCCCGACGTTGTCCGGGTATGAAATAGAATGTGTGTAATGTGTGTATTTGGCAAGGGCAATTTATTTTAAAATCTCGCGGACAACATTTTTTGTTTCATTAGAATAGGGACTGAGAAGGGCCAGCTGCAGCCCTGGTTGATGTTAGCAGGCGCGTGTAATGTCGTTGAATGAGAGAGTTATCAGCCGCGGGTAAATCTGTTTAATGAGAGAGTTCAGTGACAACGAGTAGGAGAGGCTGCAGTAATTGTCCCCGCAGACACGCTCATTTGCGTGTTCCCCCGCTTGAGGCCCAGATGCAGGCCTGTTTGATGTTAGCAGGCGCGTGTTCCCCCGCTTGAGGCCCAGCTGCAGCCCTGGTTGATGTTATCAGGTGCGTGTAATTAGTGTACTGATCCACCGCCTGAGCCCGGCTAGAGCCCTGGTTGATGGTAGCAGGCGCGTCTAATTTCGTTGAATGAGAGAGTTCAGTAACAGCGCGCAGGAGAGGCTGCAGTAATGTTACTTACCAGGCCTCCAGCTGAACGCGTTTGCCATGCCCCCAGTACACGGCCACAGCAGACGATCTTCTGATTAATGTACGACCCACATGGCATGAAGGACGGAACGTAGCACACGCCCCAAGCGTTTCTCACGCCCCCAGCGTGGCCCTTGATGCGGCGCAATTGGTTTCACATTGCATGAAGGCCGGACACAAGCCCCCAGCGTTTCTCACGCCCCCAACATGCCACGCCACCAGCGTGCCCCTTGATGCTGCGCAGCAATGTAATTGGCGCTTGTAAGTACGACTCACATGGCATGAAGGGCGAACACACGCCCCTAGCGTTTGTCAGGCCCTCAGCATTTGTCACGCCCCCAGCACACGCCAACAGCCCACGATGTGATGGCCGTACCACCCGCCCCCAGCGTTAGTCACGCCCCCAGCCCACGCCCAGAGCACAACGCAGACACGCCCACAGGGGACTACTTTGCTGGCACGGTTCTTTTACCTTTTAAATGTATATGGTGTCCTACGGTACAATTGTATGTCTTGCACTGCATGATTGTGATGAACACCACTGATTCTTGAAAAGTTAATAAAAACAATTAAAAACAAAAAAATGTATATGGTGGCCATCTGCA
Organism: Lissotriton helveticus; assembly: GCF_964261635.1. NCBI lineage: Eukaryota > Metazoa > Chordata > Amphibia > Caudata > Salamandridae > Lissotriton > Lissotriton helveticus. The sequence goes on from NC_136069.1 coordinate 104,741,892, forward strand.
TAGCCTATGTCCTTCTGCTGCAACTGCCCTTTCCAACGCTGTGTTGGGTGTTGTGATTGGTGCTGTGGTTACTGAGATTACCCGTCTCAAAGGTTTGGGCTCTCTCTTTATAATATTAGTATGGATGACAGGACTGTTGCTTTTATCATAACTTTGCATAATAAACAGATCAGGCGTATAGCATTGATCATTAGCTTGCACCATCAACAGTTCAGTCCTGTTGTATTGTTTTTTTAGTAGACAATAGCTTTGTAATATTTCCTTCCTGTGAATGTTCCTTTCCTGGCACCCCCTTCTCTACTAGCCAGCTGATCACCATACAGGTGGCATCAAATGCTTTGCCCAATCAGGCATACCAGGTGGCAACGGAGTTGTGACGATATGGTTGCCGTGCTTAACCATTTATGACAAGCCAAGCAGAAACTGTGGTCATAGTCTTCACACAGACGAAATTCATATGCTTTCAGTTATGCAGGCATGGCAGGTGACTGTCCATTTCCAGCAGCCATGCCTCAATCAATCAGACAGACGCAATGACCCTTCACTTGCAATGACTGGGCTTTAGCAATCACAAATACACACCAGACATGTTTCGTTAACATCACTCTATCAGGCTTGCTGGGTGAGTGTCCACTTCTGGTAGCCATGTCTCAGTTATACCAGGTGAGCCTCCACTACGCGTCAACGGTCACTGTCAAGCTTATACTCTGTTTCATTTGCCTACTGGCAATCAGGCATGCCGACTGGCCATCCAATTTTGGTAGCTGTGTTTTAGACAGTCAGGCGCTCTGGGCGGCCTTCCACATGCAGTGACCGTTCTTCACAAATAGGACACTTTACCCTGCACACTTTTACTCCGCGTGCCATTACCCCACAGTTTTTACACCACAAAATCTTTAACAACGCAGGGCTTTACAATGCAATCCATTACAACGCATTCCCCTTTTACAACACAATTTACTATTCTAACTTTACCATGGTGTTACTTTGGGGAATGCGTTGTAATAGTTTGCGGTGTAAAGCCCTGCGATGTAAACGTTTTTGCGGTGTAACAACTGCAGGGTAATGGCACTGCGGAGTAACGCATGCGGAGTAAAGGATGATTCCCGTTCTTCACTCATGTTCACTTCCCTCCAACTAAAAAGCCAGTTTACATCTGTTATCCACTGAAGCAGAACCAGAAAAAGGTATTTCACAAATTCCTACATCACTTTGTACATCTCTCCCTGCCCACTGTCCAGGCCCCTCCTTCCTTCCCTCCCTTCAGTTTCAGGGTCAGCTGCTTTAATACGAGAGGTCTGTCTTCTAAAGCATCACCTATTACATAAACCATGGCATCAATAATACATCAACATTGCCTAATACCCCATACCCTTCAACCTCCCTAGGACCTTTAACTCAGATCTCAAAGCCAACATGTGTAATTCCTCAAACCAACTTCCAGTCCTTTCCCATCTGATTCCTCTTGCCACTTCCTCAGCTTCTTGGCCATCTTTCCTTCCTGTAAAACACGTCATCATGTGACCATCATCCGTATCCCCCTGAGCAGGATCCGTCCGCTCAGTAATGATCCAACTCTTGCAGTCTACTCAAACGTATCCTCTCCTCCTTCTCAGAGACTGTCCTATAGGTGGGTAGAAAAGTGTTTTATTACAAATCTGTGCTATCCTTAAAGCCCCAACTCTCCAAGTAAAGAAAAATTGACCATCCCAATATAACTCATGAAGCTAATATCATCTATTTCAATAAATCTCCTAAGGCCCCCATTATCCTAAACTCTACCAGCAACATAAGGGCGTGGATCATAAAAACAATCAATTTGGCTACCCAAAAAGAGTAAAGGATCCAGCAGGCAAGGCTGCCCTTCATCCTGACCACAACCTAAACCTCTGCCCTAAGCTGAAACTAATCTATCCTTACATAGACCTTTGTGGCCAGCATCTTTGCCCGAAATACCCATGGGGAGATTTTGGGGAGACACCGCTCACCTGGAGGACCAGTGTTTCATGTTCAAGTCAAAGTCCCATTTGTAACTATGGTGGCCACCACTTCTGCTCGAACTCTGGCCAGCAACTAAATGTTATGAAAATAAACAGAAGGACAATATAACTCAAGCGCCAGCCCCGGCGTTGACCCTCATTGATATCAAGCAAGCTGGGCCCTGAAAGAAGATTTCTTTGCCTTACAGTTTAGTTAGGTGAGTAGATGCAGGGACATTAACACATTTGTGTTAGTCTAACTCCTCATGAGTGACATTTGGGAAAGTTGTAAGTAAAAATCCAGGTTCTAAGTAAGGTATATAAAGTGGAAACACCTTACTAGGGTTTTTGTTTAGGTCCACCTTGCATTTTCTGCAGTCCTCCTTCTATCCCCGTACCATACCCTGCTCAGAGAGTGTGCCCCGAGCTCCATGGACTTCACCCCGCACCAGGGTTGGCGACATAGCTGGGCCGCTGTGGTCTCCTTCTCCCAGAACGTCCAATTCCATCCAGATAGTGTTCCAGCACCAACCAGGGAGCAGATAGGCCAGTGCATTAGGTGAGGAAGTGAGTTCTGCCCACATGGAATCCCACCCTCTGCCAGCCTTTAGAACAGGCCTGGAAAAACAAAGCAATTTTTAGGTCTGGTTGGAAAGCAGAGATATAGAACTTTATGGCGCGTTATTGAAAGAGGGTCTTCGGCTCTGTTTCGATGTTGAAAACCTTGAGTACATATCTTTTGGGCAGATTTTGTGCTTCTATTATACTTTTTGCCTTGTAGAAAAGCTTATGATCAACACAGCAGAACTCAGTAGGTTATGCTGGCAAGCCACCGATCAAGGCTAGAGGCCTGAGCGGTGTATTATGAAATCTTACAACAAAGGCAGTAGACCAGACTTATCTATTTTTTACAAGCATATGTCTAAGCAAATGCGCTTTTAATGGTGAATTGGAATTACACTGTGTTAAAGCTTGTAAAAAGCTTTTTCTTACAGGGACTCTCACATTACCATAGTAGGCAAGGGTTTTGGTGTTGGTTACTCCCTGTGGCAAACACTCAGGTTAGAATATTTGCACTTTGAGAATCCTTGTTATGCCTTTTTAGGAAGGGTAGTATATTGTTTTGACAACTGTAATCTTGTGCTTGTTTGTCATTAAATGATTACTGTTGGAGGGGTTCTGGCTCCGCCCAAAGTTGATGTCCTTGAGCGCAGATTTTGATTGGGCATTTTTGTGCTTCTGCTGCACAATACTGCTTATATTGCACTATATGCCTTGTTGGAAAGCTTATGCTCAACACAGGAGGTCTCGGCTATGGTGGCAAGCTGTTGATAAAGGCTACAAGCCTGATCTGTTTGTAGTAAAAAGTTACAATAGTTGGCCTGACTTATTTATTGTGAAAAGCAGAACTGTAACTTTGTATATATTAATAATTTTCTGACTGTATGCCCGGGGGTTCCCTTGCGAGAAAGGTTGCACAGAATTCAGTAGACCTGAGTTGGTTATGATGACAAGCCAATGATAGAGGCTACAGAACTGACTGCTTTTTGTGGGAAAATATACATCAGATGCTTTAGGTCTGATATTTTAATTGTGAGATATTGCAACAGAGGCATTACGCTTGTCCAGTTTATTGTAAAAAGTGCTTGTTAAAACAAATAAGCCTTTTTTTAAATTATTTTATTTATTTGGTTTTTCAAAGTGTACAAAACAGATGCGCCTTTAATTCCTTAACGTTGCCCAATCATTCCATACATTATAGTCATTTCACTACACCACATATATGTTGTCTGATCATTGTGTAGCTGTTATTTGTATTAGAATAGAGAGTAGTTACAACAATTTAGTTTTCATCCATTGTCGTCAACAGGTTTGCAGTAAATGGATCCTATATATCCCTTAGCCTTGGGGCTGTGGGAGATGCTCCACATCATAGTCCAATTGAGCTCTACAGTAAGCCATATCTTTCATGCACATATCAAGTTTGAGGACCACTGTCCCACCCCAATGAACAACCACCCTCCATTTTGCCAGCCTTTATGCTACAGCTACTAGTTTCCTATTGGCCGACTGGAGAGATTTAACAAGGCCAAGAAGACACAGTTGGGGAGTGCATGCCACTTGTTCCATCGCCATATTTGAGAGGGCCGGTGTCACCTGTATCCAATAGCGATGAATAGGGTTGCATGACCAGGCCAAGTGAAGAAAGTCTGCTTCCATTGGCCGGCAGCGAATGCATTCTGCATACGTTCAAATCCCATACCATTTCAGTTGGATGGAAGAGTAGTACATTTGCTACAGGTACTTAAAATGAATGATCCTTAAATTGCAATTAGATGTTAGACTACACATTAGGGCACAACATATTTCCCAATCTACTAGTGTTAGTGGGTCATCTAAGAGGGTGTTTCACCTATCAAGTGCAGTGGTCATATCTACTGTTCTGTCATTCTGGGAGGCATTGCACAAGCTGGTAATGAGACTCTTACCCCTACTGCAGGTGAGTAGGGCCTGTAGTGCAAAGGTGTTGTCTGCTCATTTGGGAACTGTGGGTGAAAGGCCTTCATGGCCACAAGGAATCGATAATACATAAAAGTCAAGAGTGGGGTCTGCCTCTGCATGTTCAAGAAGCCCTCAAATGCTATAAAGCTCCCTCTTGGGTAGGCATCCACCTTTGTCACCATACCTGCCTTCTCTAGTATGGACAATCCCCTGGGTTCCTGCGTGGCCAAAGTGCCGGATGGTATAATTGCATCGCCGGTGCATACAACAGGGATTTGCCCATCCGAATTCTAAGGGGCTCATTACGATGGCGGGTGGACATCTTTCCGCCCGCCATCGTTACGGTTCTGGGACCACCCGCCAGACGTGCAGCGGTCCCACCACACATATTAGGATGCGTCCGCCATCCTGGACGTTTAACATTGCGGACAGTGCTGCTGGCTGCAGCACCTTTCGCTATGTAAAAAATGGTTGCACTGCATTTCCCTGCACTATTTGGCAGACAACACCCGGTGCCTGCCACTTGGTGCATGGAAATGCAGGGGGGGTACCATGGGTACCCAGGTCAGTGACACCCCCCAAACAAGGGGGGCCCACAACGGGCCCCCAAACCCAATCCCCGCCAGCCTTTCCATGGCGCCATCGCCGCCATAGGAATGCCTTCAAACACCCTCATCCTAATTTGGTGGACGGTGCCTGCTAGGCACCGCCACCATTTTGGGCGCTCTGCACCCTCCGTCAGGCAATCAGGACGATTGCCTTTGGCGGTGAAGCGGCGGACAGACTTTGCATCCGCCTAGGTACCCACCGCCATCCTAATTGGGCGGTGGGTAAAATGCTTGGTGATTGTGGAAGGACCGCCACTGCCAGCCCGGCGGTGTCAGTCCTTGTGCCATTAAAATGACCCACTAAGTGCTTGCCAAGCCTTCATGGTGCTTTGTATGTTGTTTATTTCTGCCGATGGCACATCTGTGCACATATGGGGTAATATAGCCTTGATAGGTATAGGATATTTATCTTCACTCTCTACCGCTACATGCGGTGTATATTTAAGGGGGTAGTGCACACAGAGCACAAATTGTGCTTGCGCAAAGAGGTAATAAAGGTGTGGATCTGGGGCTCCTAACCCCCCCCCCCCCCCACACACAAGGACGAGTGAGTGTTCTCCAGCTAATTCTAGGCTGCTTCCCTGTCCAGGTGAGGATTATCATGTAGAATCTGACACAAGAAGGCTTGTGTCAGATTAAGAGGTATATTGATGAACATGTATAGGAACTTGGGTAGTACGACCATCTTTATAATCGCTCCTCTATCAGCGAGCGACAATGGTAGCTGTGTCCACCGGGACACATGGTCGGCCAGCTTCGAGATTGCAGTTTCATATATTCACCGTATAACTATTTCCAGGTCCCTATGTACCCATATATCCAGATATTTAATAGGGTCCGTACACCATTCCAACTGGAAATCCAAGGCATGTGGCTCAGTGCTCGCGGTCAAGAGAAAAATAGTTAACTTGGTCCAATTGATACTCAGCCCAGAGTACTACTCATATTTAATGTATTCACAGACAACTGGCACCAGATTTACAGCTGGGTCGCATACATAGAGCACCATATCATATGCATACAGAGATATTGCTAATGGACAGCGTCAGCGTGCCGCTGTGGTATCACTAAGGCCAAGGGTTCCAATGCCAAGGCAAATAAAATTGGCAATAGTGGGCATCCTGTATATTTTAAGTGTGTCTGGTGTGTTATCAATAATTTGACTTTGGTACATATGGATGTATACTGTAATGATTTGTTGTTTTTAATTGCGGTACTTTTATGAATTTTATGAAATTCGAATAAAGGTCTTTTGAACTTGAACTTGAACTTGAACTTGACTTTGGTACAGAGGCCCGTATTGCAGCTATGCTGCAAAAACGGCCCTGTAACAAAAACGGCCCACCAGTGGCCCAAACCCGGCCCCCACTCTGGCGGCCCACAGGTTAAATGCCCGGTGCCCGCTATGGCCAGTCCGGCCCTGTATGGCGTCTAACAGTACCACAGCTGCCCGAACCGAAGAGTCCAGCTGGTGGAGTACCGCAAAGTGTGCACAAATTCTGCTCAGTGGATCAGGTAAGGCCAAATCCTGACTGGTCCAGCAGGACCAGCGTGAAAACAAATAAGCCTGTGAAGGTTGTTTGTCACTACACTCACTCTGTTAGACAGATATTTTGCTATATGGAATTTTAAAGATTATTGTAGTATGCCAGGGTTTTGCCGTTACCTAACCCCGCTGAAAAGGCATTGGGAGTTGAAAATTTGCAGCATGTTAATCCTTATTGGGCCCTTTTCATAGGTGTTTATACTGGTTTGGCCATTCTAATTTTGAATATACCTGTACATTTACGATTGTGTTGCTGATGGTTACCAGCAATGTGCATATAGAAGGGCTTATTTGGTTAAGACGATAACCCAATGATAAAGACTATAGGCTTAATTAGTTCATTGGTTTCAATGGGAAAATTTACGTCAGATGCGCTAGGACTGATATGTTTATTATGAAAAGTTACAGCAAAGGTAGTAGACCTTATTTACTTATTGCGAAATATATCTAATTAAGGTAATAGACATATAGAGTGGGTTGATACTTCAGCAGCGAATGCTGTGGACTGGTACTTTGTCACATGGACTCTCACAGAATAATTTACAAAGTATAGGTTTTGGTGATGGTTACTCCCTCAGATACTAGTAGGGTAGAAAAGTTGCTCTGTAATCCTTGCTAGACCTTCTTAAAAGAGAGGTTTATTGTTCTGCGTACAGTAATTTCATACGTATTTGTGATTTTGCTGACTTTATTTGATGGCTACCTTTTAAGAAAGCCTATGCTCGATTTAGTTGGCCTGAGTTGAAGGTGACAAGCCAACAATAAAGGTTTGTTCATTTGGAAAAGGTATGTCAGGTGCTGTAGGACTCACCTATTAACTATGAAAAGTTACGCCAAAGATAGTAGGCTTGACTTATTTACTGTTAAAAGCATATGCTAAAGTCAATAGGCCTGTAAGTGTTGGTTACCATCAAGGACGGCAACTCTATACCACCTAACTTGCCCCTTCATTTCTGCACCCCTGCCCATGCAACTATAAGTCCATTCAATTGTTGCGGGTTACTTGGTTAAACGGTCTGAATATGTTTGAGTCTGAATGATCCCCTGAAGATGTGAGTGCCTGTTGAGTCCCCCTAATTTGCCCCGGAGTGAATGGAACACTTTAATACTTGATGTTGTTTTCATCATCCTGACTTGAAATATAACTTTGATTGTATATTTTTTTAAATGTCCGAACAGTTAATCCCTGAATCCTTTTTTATAAATATGTTTATAAAAATCAATAAAAAGATATGTTTTTCATAAAAAGTATGATCTGAATTTCTGGCTCTGATACTCGGTAATCTAGCTCCTGTATTAACTGAACTGGATCCCTTAGAGGACCATAGGGTATCCACTCCGGCAGGGTGTTTTTCTATAATTCTGTAAGTGTTGGTTGTCATTACGCTGAGTTAAAGATGGAAGACAGGAGGCCTTTGGTGCTGGGTATCCTCTGAGACAAACCCTGGAGGCAGATTTGAGCTTTGAGAAACCTTGTAATGCTGTCTTAGGGGTGGGTGTATATTGTGTTGCCAGCTGTAATTTTGTACATATTTGCAGTTTTGTGGCTGCATAATGATAGTGGCTTTGTGGCAAACTTTGTGCTGAATACAGTTAGCTTGTGTGTTTACCGGTGAGAATCCGATGATAATATGCCAGCTTGGTTGATTAGTGTTTATAGCATCCTGCAGCTCTCCAGACTATCCGTCTGGGCACTCGCTTCCCACCTACTTTATCTTCAGTGTGCTACATTCTGTGCAGCCGCAACTTCTAAACCCCCTTTGGTTTTGCTTTGTTCGCCATAAGTTGGCAGGGTATGCTCAGACGTGAGTCCCTTGCTCACTTTGCCACTGGATTCAAGCTAGCCTGGCTGATGACGGCTGATTAGCCAGAAACTAGTCCCAGGATGCTTGTTTCCGGTCCAGGGAAGGCATGGCTTGGCAGTTCGGGCTGGACTGTTCCCATGAAGCACAGGGTCAGACTGATTTGCATATGGCCATGTCTGAACAGGGGTGGCGGAGTGAGCTAAAGAATGATGATGGATTAAACCCAGATCAGTTGACTGGGGGTGAGTGCTTACAATGTTCAACACACGTCCATCATCCCCTTTGGTTTTGCAACTTCTAAACATAGCAGCCAGCCTGTAATGGCCTTGTCCATAAATTATCACTTTTCTGCTGTTCTAAGAAATCCAAGCATAATGTTGGCACTCTTGGACTAGTCCATCAGTGATGCACCATACAATATAGCCTTCAAAGATGTCTTCCCATCGAGTTATTTACTGAACTGACACTTATTAGTATTGTGAATAGTGCATCATTGGATTTTTCGCTCAAAGGTGGCTAATATGGCGCTTCTAGATGTGGCAGCTTTGCTGAAACTTTAAAACAACCATACACTATGTCCAAGATATACACCTGCTGCCATGTTGAAACTTATTTTTGTATTGCTGACAGATGCCTGCCTAGTTTCAGTCGTGGCATTGTTTCGTTTTCTCTTTTCCTACCTTTCTTCTTATAATGTATCTTCCATATACTTGGTGAGTTTTTGTCTTTATTGCAGATTGGTATGTGGATGAATAGATGCATGTGTGCTAGAATGAGTGGCATAGTGATGTAAGTATGGTTTATGTTGACTTATTGAGTGCTTACTAAACTCTGAAGAGACAAGTTCAGTATAATCCAGATATATTGGCATTGCCAATGCTTGTTCACCTTAGCTAGAGACAGGGAAGGGGAGGATGGAATCGGTGCTGGCCTTCTTACCAGGTATTCTTTAGAACAGGGAATTCTAATGTGGTTGTCTGGTTGCGACTAGTGTCCAACCACAGTCGCCTTCAGGAAGAGTTCGATCTTTCCTTACTCACCCGGTGCATGGCTGGTCTTTCCATGGGTCTTGGGGTAGAGAGAGCCATAACCTCTCTGCCCCATGTGCCCATCCTACAAAGTGGGTAAGTCTTGCAGAGAGATTTTGTGTTCCTGCATAGCAGAAGCAACCACATGCAAACCCAAGACACGCATCCGGCATTCCTGTGGCATTTCTCAGTGTCAGGTCAGCTCTCCAGTGTGCAGGAAAATCAGAGAATCCTGGTAACAAGTTCTGGACTTTTTCTTTGCTGATCCAGGAACTCGAGTTTAGTGAATTGTCAGGTGCCTAATTTGTAGGCGTTGACTTTGAGGAGCTAGCAAGCTAAACCAGTCTAGGATTAGTCCTGGAGGGTGATGTAGGTATAAGTTTCAAATATAGGTAAACAATATAGATAGTGCAGTAATTTATGTGCCTTAAGAAATTAAGCCAGACTTGCATTCTCCTGTATGTTCTGTACTTTAGAATCAATATGAGAACTTCACAGTTTTATATAAGTCTGGGGCCAGTCGGATTACTTCTATGCAGGAGCAAGAATTACACTGCCTCCACAGCCTGTCCTTATAACGCTATCTCCATAGCATGATCCTTAAGCCTAGAAAGATTAACTGGAATACATCAACTAGGTTAATAAATGCACTGGGCTTGTTTTTAGTCCTTGTCATGTGGAAAAGTAAATTTTGCCATGTTCTGTGTCCCTACGCCTCATCCATCATATGTTATGTATGCATGACCAATATGCATATGTTATTCCCCATTTCTGATTAAAGACGCAATTACAGTTGTGTCCACCTCTGGTATGCTATTTTCCAGTCCTCGTGAATACTACGAATATCAGGCCTATGTAAGTAATGTTGCCACGTTTCTCAGTGTGCACGTTATTCAATTATAAAGTCCCCGTTTCTAGGCCTCAAAAGGGCCCGGACCACAGATTCAGCTCCTGTCTCCTGAAAAGCCTCGCTGAGGAGCGATACAGCCCCCACCTGTATCCTCGACCCTTCACTTACTTCCTGCCTAGCAGTGCCCGGTGCAGCCCGGCTCTGCCTCTGAGTCTGCCAAAAGTATGTTATAAGTTCCTGCTATCAGTTCAGTCCTCCTCTTCTGCATTCCTAAGCTACTGAACTGCATCAATAGTTTCCGTCATTGTCTAGCCTTCTCGGCTCCACGTTAGAGAAATACTGTATTTAATGGTCATTTAATATTCTTCACGTACTACATGTAGAATAATGCATGGTCCAGTCTTAGAATCAGGTTAGCTTTTCCCCTCATGACTTCTAGTTTATATCAACATGTTCCCTAAACATTAGATACCAGATAGGGTTTAGGTACATGTCGCTCCGACCCTCCAGACTCTAGTCTCTGCTCCTAGCACAGAGTTCGTAGCCCCAACTTCTCCTAGTAACACGTCATTGCCAGTTTTCGCGCACCATTAGGTTAGAGGTCCCGGCTCCTTAGGTAGCCCCCTCCTATGTTTCCGCCCATTCATGACATATTCTGTTACGTTTGCATCACATGTCTATGTAAACTCCCAGTTACACCCACTTTTACTGTTATCTCTCGCGACTGTTACACGTCACGCCTTCTATTCCACCCACTGTCACGCCTACTGCAATGTAATGCTATGTGTTTGCGCTATGTATATATATATCAATGTTATGTTATTGAATGTTAGCGCGCTCATCCCAGACCAAGCCCCAGCAGCTGCTGGGCATCTTTTTCCCCTACTGGGTCCCAGTTGTCCTGCTGGGCCCTGTCGTTCTGCTCATCCTATGCAGGTTGTCCTGATCCTGTCCTTATGCTGTAATAAACCTGCAAAACTCCTACTACCTCGAATCTTGACTCTTATTTATTGAGCTATCTGTTATTTATTCATTCATGCACTCAAAAATAGGGTATTATTTATTTATTTACCACATAATGGCGCTTGAATAGGGACTTGCCCTTTCCCCACGCGTCGGTGAAGCCACGCCGACCCCCTGACCCCCTGCAGTCGTGACGGAACTCTTCTGGCCAAGTGCAGATATTTCTGCTTCAAGTATCCCTCAGGCCCACGGAGGAGACGGAGGAGGCGGTCCAGCATCCGAACGAGACGGTGGAGGAACGCGGCGAGTCCCGACCAGAGCCCAAGCCGAGAGTCCAAGGTCCGAGGTATCCGGAGGTCCACCCGTAACTGAAGTCCGAAGTCCGAAGTTCGTCGTCGTAGTCCAGTCCCGTCCGAGGCCTTCCGTTCCGTGCTGTCCGGTGAGTACCATTGCTGGGGTAGTGTCTAGACAGGGTCAGTCTAAATTGACTCTGGTCCGTGGGTTGGTGGTACCCAAGCCCGCAAACGAAGTGTTCACCTAGGTGGATACGGGTCTTGATGTGTTCCTTTATGGGACCGGTATGTTCCGTACTGTTACAGCAGTGCATCCAGTAACTCTAGTCTGTTCCGTTCTCGAGAATTCTGTTCTGTTTCTGTTTTCAGTATTTTTCAGGTAGTATTCTGTTCGAACTGTTATTTATGATGTTGTTTAATGTATTTTCAATGTCGTGGCATGCCTGAATTGTTTTCCCAATTGTTATTGTTTTTCGTGTATTGTATTGTGTTCCGATTTAAGTTTAGAATGCCGCTCTTTTCAAAGTTACGTCAGTTAAAAACTAGAAAGGGTCTGCTGGAAGCAGCAGTTCCTGTTCCGCCAAGGGACAGTCCAGGTCACTTTATGTATCAGAAACATGGCATAAGCGCCATATTGTATTTAGATTTATGGGTAGAGTATACCAAACAGTTAGAAGAAAAGTATAGATGGCCCGTATCGGGTACATGGGATGCCGAATGTATCATGCGAGTAGAAGAAGCATTATGGAAAAAGAAAGCCAGACAGTCACAGAAAGATGCCATCGAGTTATGGCGTAAGGAAGCGCATAGAAGAACGGAAAAGGAAGTCAGAAAGTCAGAGTTAAGTAGAGAATCCCAAGAACGAGCCCAAGAAAGAGAATTAATCGAGATAGGTGAACAAGTCAAAGCCGAACAGTCAGACAGACAGAGGCATGCCCTTATTAAGGGTATGTATCCTCTTCTTGCCGAAGGTGTGCCAAAAGCGACCCCGGAGGCATCCAGTAATTTCCCGCCACCATTAGTTCCGACCAAGCTACGTCACAAACCGACCGCAGCTGATATTTTCATTTCGTCCTATTTGGATGACACAGTCCCAGAATATGCAAATCCAGTTCGCGCTCCACCTGTCCCTGTAAATCAGGCACTTCCCGCTCTTCCAGGCACCGGAGTACCTGTTACGGTACCCCCGGGTCAGCCCGCCATACAAGTTCAGCCCACGTTACAATTACCGACCCTGCAAGCACGAAGAATGTCAGTTGACGATTCTAGTCTAGGGGCCGCAGGAGGAGGTCCTCCTCAAACCCCGCCGCCACACAAGCGTTTATCAGCACTCGAATTACATGCTCAAGCATCACAGCGTACTCCCAAGAGTAATAAGTCTGTCGCAGAAATCAGGCAAGCCCTTAACGAATGTAGTTATGATCCAGTTCCAGGCGAAAATACTATGGTTTTATATTCCTTGCGTGTAAGAAGAGTGACCGAGTATCTAGTCACCTTGCCGAATATGAAAGAAGATCTAGACAGAATATATCGTTTCATCCGTACAGGGGATGATCCAGAAAAGTATTGGCGAGATTATGTCCCAAAGGAAAGCCGAGATTCAGCTCATGATATTAAAGTTCCTGATCAATTGTCTAATAAGAGAACAAGATTACCCGACTAAAGATCCCGCCGACATGAGAATCCTAACAAGGTGGAGTGATAATATAGCCGAGGGTAAGCACAAGACCATTAGTGCCATGGAAAGTATGTACAAGAAAATTCGTAAAGAAATAATAAAGTTACACGAACAGCGTAAAGCAGCACAAGTAAGCGAGAAAGAAAGTGCCTCTGATCCTGAAGAGGAAGACGAGAATCCCGTCAGAATAGCGTATGTAGGAAAATCCAGATTTCCAGATCGCCATTTACGTCCAGAACCTAAGTCTATTTTTCATCATCCAGCACGAGAGCCGCGCTCTCTAGAACAAGTATTTCAAGCTACCGATCACATTCTGAAATCACGAGTCGGTTATAGCGAACTAAGTACTATGCACGAACAAGAACTAGCCCGATCAGCAGTCCGATGGATTACTGATTCTACCACTTTTCCAGACGAAATAGTGGCACAAATGTTTCTGAAACTGCCCCCAGCCGAGCAACGACTGGTGGGTATGTATATGATCCAGCACCTCATTACCCTGTATGAGGGTCAACATTCTGATCCAGGTCCGTTACATGATATCCTGAACGAGTTACTCCAGTATAGATGGAGAGGTCTAGGTACCGATTTAATTAGTGTCATTCTAGAACAGCGCCACAGGTATAGAACGTTCCTGAACCCGCATTTTGTTCATGTCTCACCCTCAGAAAGTAAACCGTTTTACATAGACAGACAGAATCCGTTACGAGAAGTCCACCCAGTCCAAGGGGCGGGTGGCGACATGCAACGAGTGTTTGTATACACTCCGATATCAAAGATGGAACTCCTCGAGATGAAGAAATTAATTCCCTGTCATGACAAAGATCCAGCAGGGTTCCATCGAGAATTAAAAGACATGCTCCGTATGGGAGAATACACCTACCCAGATATCATTAAAATGTTAAAGGTTCTGCTACCCGCAGGGGTGTATGAAAAGTTAAAGGAAAAAGAATGGGAGGTGGGAGAGAAAAAGATCGATTGGACAGCTCTAGAAGCTGAAGACAAGGCACGAGTACCAGGTACCGGTCTTGGAGATAAATGTAAAGAATTACCAGAATTATTGATTCAAGTTTTACCCAGATTATTGACAACTAGGAAAGAAGACTGGGATGCAATCTCAGCCTGCAAACAGAAACAAGAAGAAGATATTAGTGATTTTTATTCTAGATTCGAGAAATGTTTCAGTATTAACAGTGGTCTCAAGACAAGTAGTGAGTCATACCCTCATCTTTTCGTTACCAAATTGGTCGAGAATTCAAGTCCACAGATTAAAAACCGAGTTTTGAAAGTCGAAAGCACCTGGCAAGCAAATAGTCCGTCCCAGATGCTCCAGATGCTCCAGTACCACCAGAATAGAATCAGAGAAGAGCAAGAACACGAGAGAAAACGTATGAAAGACACGAAAATGAAAGTGCTAGTTGCACAATCTATTCCCCAAGACAGTCAGAAGAGGGGTCCGAATCAAGCCAGTCATCCTGCAGCTCCCGTTAAAGGGAACTGCAATTATTGTAAACAGCCAGGTCATTTTATAAACGAGTGTGCAGTTCTGAAGCACAACATAGCTACTGGTAAGACTAAAGAAAGACCACGTCCGCCTAGACAAGAACAAGTTTCACAGGCTCCTCAGTCACAGAATGCACCACAGACAGTTACAGTACCGCAGCCTATTGCTGCAACACAGCACGTTACATCGCAGATGTACCAGTATGCACAGTCTGAGTATCCAGAGTACCAGTCATATTCATGAAACAGCCTAGAGAGGGAGGTAGGCTTGCCTCTCATCGAGATACCTGTAGACCAAGAAGGTCCCTATGTTCATAGTCAAGTATTAGGGAAAGACAGAAAATTTCTGATCGATACAGGGGCAAGTAGGACCACAATTAGTCATGCCGAAGTTCCAGGGGCTCCGCTCTCAGGCTCAAGAAATGTTTCCCTTGGATTTTCAGGAAAACCCATAGTTAATGAAATATCTCAGCCAGTTACTCTAGAAGTAGGTCCATTGTCCCGTACTACTGATCTGTTACTTACTAAGTCATGTCCAGAAAATCTATTGGGTATTAAGACATTGAAAGAATTAGGTGCAATTATTTGTTGTTCCCCAGAGGGAATACGTCTGTTCCTACGTGACTTTAAGGGTCACTATGTATTACGAGATTTTGATTCAAGATTGTCTAATGTTCCGCAGCAGTTATGGGCGCAAGGTCCAACTGATGTAGGTTACATGCAAATCACACCCTATCGTGTGACTCTCAAACCAGGTGTAGTGTTACCCCGAATCAGACAGTACAGATTGCCACCTGAGGCTGTAGCAGCCTTATCCAAAATTATTGACGAGCTCATGGCTCAAGGGGTAGTTGTAGAAACTGACTCCAATGTATGCAATTCTCCGATCATTCCAGTCATGAAACGTACTGATCCGAATGCACCCCCAGTATATCGATTAGTGATTGATTTACGAGAGCTTAACAAATGTATTATTCCTCAGTACCCAGTTGTTCCAGACATTTCTTCTCTGTTAACTGCCATTGATTCCGAAGCCATGTTTTTCACTGTTATTGACCTCAAGAATGCATTTTTTAGTGTTCCAATTCATCCAGACAGCCAGTTTCTTTTCGGATTTTGTTTAAACGGAAGGAGCTATATGTTTACACGCGCTCCTCAAGGTTTCACAGAAAGCCCTAGTATTTACAGTCAAGCACTCAAGAGACAACTAGACAACATTCACATGCCAACTGACACTGCCCTGCTCCAGTATGTCGATGATCTACTGATCACAGCCCGTTCTGAACGTGCTTGCGAGCGAGCATCACTTACAGTTTTGTATTTCCTAGCCGAGATGGGGCACAAGGTGTCACCTTCGAAGCTTCAATTCTGTGTCCAGCAAGTGGTATACTTAGGACACTTGCTGTCCAAGAGGGGTAGGCAGTTGACACCCGACCGTATCCAGTTAATAGCGAGTCTTCCCCAGCCCAGAACCCAGAAGGAGGTACGTGCCTTTATCGGCCTTACTTCCTATTGTAGACAATGGATTCCCCAGTATGCATTTCTAGCCAAGCCATTGATACAGTTAACGACACAGGAGGCAGCCGTATCGACTGTCCTCCCTTGGACATCTGAACATACACTTAGTTTCAACGAGTTAAAGAAAGCCCTATGTCAAGCTCCAGTTCTAGCTACACCGAACTACAGTAAGCCTTTTACACTTTTCGTTACAGAACGCGAAGGTACAGCATTATCTGTTCTCACACAAGATCAAGCAGGTCAATACAAGCCCTGTGCTTATTTTTCGAGCACATTAGATCCAGTCGCCCAGGCGTTGCCTGCGTGCCTCAAGTCAGTTGCAGCCACAGCACTAGCTATCAGACAAAGTGATTCCATAGTTTTAGGACATTCCCTGACAGTACAAGTTCCACATTCAGTAGAAGTTCTTTTAAACCGAACACAGACTCAGCACTTGACAATTGCACGTTTAACAGGTTATGAACTGACACTGTTCCAGCCACACATAGAAATTAGACGCTGCAACGTCCTGAATCCTGCTACACTGTTACCATCAGTCAATTCAAATCCAGACCCACATGATTGTGTGGAAGTAGTTAACATTACGACAAAGCCCAGACAAGACCTGACAGACATTCCGTTACTAGATCCTGACCTGACACTTTATGTGGATGGTTCATGTATGAGAACTAGTACAGGAGAACTAGTCGCCGCGTATGCAGTGACTACTGACACTGAAGTTATTGAAACACACCGTATTGATACTCTGTCCGCTCAAGCAGCAGAGCTAGTTGCTCTGACACAAGCCTGTATACATGCCAAGAACCTGAAGGTTAATGTCTACACAGATTCACGTTACGCATTCGGAGTTGTACACGACTTCGGAGTGCTCTGGCAGGAGAGAGGTTTTATGACTTCTCATGGAACCAAGATTCAGCATGGTCTCCTTATTCAAGCCCTGTTAGATGCCATACATTTACCGACATCTATTGCTATCATGAAGTGCAAAGCACATACGAAAGTTACTGACATTATTTCCCAAGGTAATGATCTAGCAGACCGCACAGCCAAGCTTACAGCACAGACTCCAGACATTCCAGTTAATCAAACACATACTCCAGATCTGATTACATGCATGACAGTTAAGGACCCTACACAAGATGTCATAGATATCCAGTTACATGCTACTCCCGATGAAATCAAGAAATGGTCTGTACAAGGAGGGGTCCAGACAGATCAAGGATGGTTAACGAAGGGTAGAGCCACATGGTTTCTCCCCGATTCTATGGTTCAAGTCATTATCAATACCGCACATAGTCCAGCACATTTAGGAGAAAAAGCTATGTTAGACAGTATCCAGAACATTTGGTTCAACAAGCATTTACGAGCTGCAGCCAAGCAGAAAGTCCGTACCTGTATGATATGTTGTCAGTTCAATCCAGGTAAAAGTGTCCCGGTGGAACAAGGTGGTTTCCAGCCCCCTGACCACCCTTTTGAGGTCCTCCAGATGGATTATATTCAGATGGAGCGATGTCGAGGTTTCAAGTATGTCCTTGTAGTAGTATGCGCTTTGTCCAGGTGGACAGAAGCATATCCAGTCCCAGATTACACAGCCGCGACCACTGCCAAACAGTTGGTTCGTGAATTTTTCCCTAGATACGGACTCCCTAGAGTCGTATATTCTGATAACGGTCAGCCATTCTCATCCGAACTCATGAGACACGTTTCCCTGTTGTTAGGGTACCAGTGGAAGTTCCATTGTGTACGCCATCCAGAAGCAGCTGGACTAGTAGAAAGACATAATCAGACTCTGAAAATCCGTATAGCAAAAATCTGTAAAGACAAGGGTGTGGACTGGTTAGTAGCTTTGCCAGTCGCTCTGTTTTACATGCGTATGGTCGCACATTCCAGATCAGGTCTGTCCCCGTATGAGGTCGTTTTCGGCCGCCCCCCTAACATGTGGGGTACTCCTAGACCCCGATGTATTACCGATGTTTCATGTAATATGCTGACAGATTACCTAGCTTCCTTGATGTCTGCCCTCAACTCATGTCGTTCACAGGTTGCCGCCGCATTTCCAGACAATACCGAGGTGGCACCGCACGAGATCGTTCCAGGGTCGTTGGTGATGATCCGCAACTTTGACAGATCAAGTCCGCTGGAACCACGTTGGAAAGAGCCACGTCAAGTCCTCTTGACCACCCGAACTGCCGTCAAGTTAGAAGGCAGGAAGGGGTGGGTCCACCTTTCTCATGTAAAACTTTTTAAAGGACCAAAGCCAGTCGTCAAAGACATTGCCAAGAACATTTCCCAGGATTCGAAGGATTGCCAGAACATTGTTTTAAAGGACTGTCCCGCACCAGACTTTGTTACAACCCCTCCCTTGTTAGAGAAAACTCCGCAACAGGAGTATAAGTTAAAGCTCAGGTCTAATAAGTCAGCCAGTTTGATTGTATAAGTCCTCCCCTAGGTGAAACGGTTAGACTGTTTCTGACATGTATAAAATAGACCCCCATAGTGAGAGAGTCAGTCGCAGTTCACTACAATGCATCGTTTTTCTGAGTTTCATATTATTTCTCAGCCTAATGATTTCCTGCACCAGCTACGCATTTTTTCTGTATTTACCAGTTCCTCATGTAAATATGTCTGCTAATGCTACAGTAGAGCACACGTTTAGTGATCTGCCTCCTCACGAATATGCATACCGCCTTGCCATGCGTAATAACACATTCATCCGTATGTTACATTATTCACACCAGACCAGCAATGCCACTAATTGTTGGGTGTGTGGTCGACTCCCCCCTTTCCAGACATCGAAGGGAGTTCTGCCACTCTTTCCTTATCCATTCTCACACAATGGTTCGTGTGGAGCATGGTCCACGTTAACGTCATCCTCAACAGATATGTCTTTTCTTAACAGTACATGTTTTCCAGACAAGCAAGGTTTTCCCCACAGAACAGGTTTAGATTTAGAAAATGAGGTATATAATTTAGGAAATTATTCGTCGAATTTCATGGTTCTGAATGTTCAGTCTGATACTACTCCAGACTTACCTGCTATTTCAGTACTACCAGTCAAAGGCGAATTATGTATCCGTAGTTATGGTTCTGTACATATAGGTCATAGTGAATGTACTACTGTTGTCAAGTATGGTGACAGTGGGAAATCTATTTTCAAAGCTTCACGTCATTCTTATTTTATTTGTGGTCAAGCCGCATATGTTCGTCTGCCCCTCGATTGGGAGGGAACCTGTTACATTGCCTTCCTACTGCCACCTGTTTTTCTAGCCCCACCTGATTATCATAGGAATTCTTTCTTAGTACACATTAGACATAGAAGGGAGTCCCCAATTGTCGATTATACTGAAACTGCTCTAGAACAGTATACAGATTTCAATAAAGGTTTCTTTTTCTTTATAGGACCTGTCCAGAATAGTAAACTAATCCGTAGGTTAACAAGAACCCTTGAAGCTGTAGTAAATGAGACTGCCTCTGCTCTAGGTAACCTAACCGAAGAACAATCTGCTATGAGATTTGTCGTTTTGCAAAATCGTCTCGTCCTTGACGTCATACTGGCCGATAGGGGCGGGGCCTGTAGAATTCTCGGATCTAGTTGTTGCATTTTCATTCCAAATAACGCGCCGTCTGTTTATTCAGCTATAACCAGACTTCATAAAATTGCCCATCTGTTACATCAAGATCCAGGCACCTGGACATGGTCTGGTTGGTTCTGGAATATAATTTCCGCATGGGGATGGAAAGTCCTGTCCTTCCTAGGTATTGCAGTAGCGATCATATTTAGCTGCTGCCTCTGTATACAATGTGGCCCTGCGATTTGCAGCATGTGTGCTACCTCTTGTATTCCTAGTCCCAAGCCCCGTTCTAAATCCCGTTCCAAGACAATTCGAGACGAGCAAATGGTACTGTATGAAATGATAGACGGTATCATGAATATTGATGTTTCCTGATGGAAACGTAGTGACAAGGAGGGAATGTGGAAAAGTAAATTTTGCCATGTTCTGTGTCCCTACGCCTCATCCATCATATGTTATGTATGCATGACCAATATGCATATGTTATTCCCCATTTCTGATTAAAGACGCAATTACAGTTGTGTCCACCTCTGGTATGCTATTTTCCAGTCCTCGTGAATACTACGAATATCAGGCCTATGTAAGTAATGTTGCCACGTTTCTCAGTGTGCACGTTATTCAATTATAAAGTCCCCGTTTCTAGGCCTCAAAAGGGCCCGGACCACAGATTCAGCTCCTGTCTCCTGAAAAGCCTCGCTGAGGAGCGATACAGCCCCCACCTGTATCCTCGACCCTTCACTTACTTCCTGCCTAGCAGTGCCCGGTGCAGCCCGGCTCTGCCTCTGAGTCTGCCAAAAGTATGTTATAAGTTCCTGCTATCAGTTCAGTCCTCCTCTTCTGCATTCCTAAGCTACTGAACTGCATCAATAGTTTCCGTCATTGTCTAGCCTTCTCGGCTCCACGTTAGAGAAATACTGTATTTAATGGTCATTTAATATTCTTCACGTACTACATGTAGAATAATGCATGGTCCAGTCTTAGAATCAGGTTAGCTTTTCCCCTCATGACTTCTAGTTTATATCAACATGTTCCCTAAACATTAGATACCAGATAGGGTTTAGGTACATGTCGCTCCGACCCTCCAGACTCTAGTCTCTGCTCCTAGCACAGAGTTCGTAGCCCCAACTTCTCCTAGTAACACGTCATTGCCAGTTTTCGCGCACCATTAGGTTAGAGGTCCCGGCTCCTTAGGTAGCCCCCTCCTATGTTTCCGCCCATTCATGACATATTCTGTTACGTTTGCATCACATGTCTATGTAAACTCCCAGTTACACCCACTTTTACTGTTATCTCTCGCGACTGTTACACGTCACGCCTTCTATTCCACCCACTGTCACGCCTACTGCAATGTAATGCTATGTGTTTGCGCTATGTATATATATATCAATGTTATGTTATTGAATGTTAGCGCGCTCATCCCAGACCAAGCCCCAGCAGCTGCTGGGCATCTTTTTCCCCTACTGGGTCCCAGTTGTCCTGCTGGGCCCTGTCGTTCTGCTCATCCTATGCAGGTTGTCCTGATCCTGTCCTTATGCTGTAATAAACCTGCAAAACTCCTACTACCTCGAATCTTGACTCTTATTTATTGAGCTATCTGTTATTTATTCATTCATGCACTCAAAAATAGGGTATTATTTATTTATTTACCACAGTCAGACCTTACCCATCTTACCACTGTGCACCACTTGCCCCACGGCCAGCCCGGACACCACTTACAGGCGGATTGGAGAGTGGACGGTCCCAAACTAGTTGCAAATTCTTCTTCCTCCTCACAAAAAGCTTTCACTCTAGATCACACTCACAGGGGCCGATTCACAGAACTAATTTACGACAAAATCCTAAACTTACTACTTTTGGTATTCACAGAAGGCATTTAGTAGTCCTAAATTAGAATTTTGTCTTAAATTAGGATTTTGTCCTAAATTCGGATATTGTCTTACATTAGGATTTTGTCTTTAATTAAGATTTTGTCTTAAATTAAACTTAAGACAAACTTCAGTTAAACTTTAATTTAATTTAAGACAAAATCCTAAATTAAGACAAAATCCTAATTTAAGACAAAATCCTACCTTAGGACAAAATACTAATTTAAGACAAAATCCTAATTTAAGAAAAAATCCTAATTTAAGACAAAATCCTAATTTAGGACAAAATCCTAACTTAAGACAAAATCCTAACAAGACAAAATCCTAACTTAAGACTACTAAATGCCTTTTGCGAATACCAAAAGTAGTAAGTTTAGGATTTTGCTGTAAGTTAATTCTGTGAATCGGGCCCTAACAGTCTATTACATCTTTCACCCCCAGCATTCCAGACACCAGCACAGATATACAGGGAATGGGGACACACATGATGCTACAATATGCAATAGTGGATTCAAGTGGTTAAACCGACAATTCCACTGTTATCTCATATAAAATACTCAATAGGTGATTAGTAACGAGTCACTGATAATTGAAATACATTTATGCCCGTTTCAATCTGGCAGCGTGGCTTGGCCTCAGGCAAGAACTTCTAGGCGTCAGGTTCCCATATATCAATTTCCCTTAATGTATGGACATTTGAAAGGATGGAACTTTGAGTCCGCCCTGTCAGCATTTGTTGAAGACTGCACAGCGCCTACTTAACTCACTGACCTTTCCTACCAGCTTGGCAAAAGAGAACAAATTCAACCTTAAACCTGCTTTGTAAAGGGTTGTTACTGTTGCCCTCCCTTCTAACATTGTTTTTTTTTTGTCCTCATTTGCCATATCCTCGTTCCAAGAAGTATACAACCACCTTATTGTCCTTCCTGGAGAGAGCAAAGAACATGACCTCTTCCTGCACCCGGAAAGACATATAAAATTGGCGGGAGGTACTTTCAGGAAGATCGTACTCCATCAAGGCCTATCGCAGCCTGTTGGCCCTGGCTTTGTTGTGATCCGGCAGACCCCATCTGGACCATGGTGTGAAAGGGCATAATCATCGGACCCGGGGGAACCCCCCCCCCCCACCCCCCCCCCTAGAAAAAAAACCCCGGTGGCCCAAATAACTTAGCGTCTCCAGTTGACTAAGAGATTCCAAAAGGCAAGGCTCCGAGAGCTGCCAGACCTAGCTGTGTCAACCTTTGATGTTTCGTATAGGGATGACATCCATTCTGCGTGGGTTGGAGGGTTGGAATCGACCCAATGTTTGCATATTTGCCGTCTTGCAAGGAGGATTGCGTAAAACAGAAAGGTCCTCTCTCTCCCCTTGAAATTTTCCTCTAGACCAAATATAATTAGTGCCAGACTGATGGAGATCGGAGTTTTGAGAATTGACTCCAGATTGGCCCTTACTTCTTCCCAGTATACACTGATACCGGGACAGTCCCAGAACATATGAGTATCTGAAGCTGCTGGGAGGAGGCACTTATTACAACACTTTCCTGGCTGGAATTTAGAAAGCCTTTGGGGGGAGAGATATGCCCGATGGAGTGTAAACAGGTGGTTGCGTCTTAACCATGCAGGTTTGACAGCTTTGTATAAGAGGCTAAAAGAACTAAGCCATAAATCCTCTACCTGTGTCCCAAATTCCTCCCCCCACAATTCTGACGGGAGCTTGAATTCACCATCTGCCTCCTCCATAATGGACCAGTACCAAAAGGCCACCTCCTTACGCCCCATTTGTCTTTCTACCAGATGTTTCTCTAGAGGACTATAACCCCCGACTTGATCATTTCTCTTTAACTGCTCTCGAGACCAACTGGCCAGTTGCAAGTATTTGAATCTAGATAGAGCTGGACCGACCTTCTTGAAGAGCACTTCCCATTCCACCAAAGAACCTCCCGCCATCAACTCTCCCCATCTTAGAATCCCAGCTTCTCGTAGGGGGTACAGCTAGACTGTCTTTTAGACATGGGGGGAGCCCCGGGGAATCCCAGATTGGGGCGAGATTAGAAAAATATGCCAACCCAACTCTAGACTTTATCTGAACCAATTCTCTCAGCAATGATTGTAGAATCTTTAGTCTCACCTTCTTAAAGAATCTTTGATGACCAAACTTGAACAAGAAGCCGTCAAGCGGAAGATTAGCCCCAGTTAACATAGCCCTAAACATCTTCCCATTTGAATTGTCCTCAGGGGTCTTCAACAACATCCTGGAGTGGGACAGCTGGAATGCCCAGGCGTAATACTCCAGGTCCGGCAATGCAAGCCCTCCCTTCTCCCTCCTCCTCCTTAGTTTTTTCCAAGCCAGTCTTACTTATTTGTAGCTCCAAATAAAAGAGTTAATTTGCTGCTGGCATTTATGGAGCTGTTTGGGATCAAATGCAATTGGAATTGAATTAAAGATGAACGTAAATCTCGGGAGTGGATCACTGACATAACCTCGACAGACCGAATATCGACTGGACAAAATATCGATGACTAATTATCGACAACAAAATTATCGATTGACTATACTTAAACAACAAACATCAAAAATATCGATTCCACAATATCGACTACTAAAAACAACGACTACAACAATATCGACTGACAACATTATCGATTTCTAAAACATCGATTATTACATATTTATATAACAACAGTCAAAATATCGATTACAAAAATATAGATAGCAAATTTATCGATTTTTAAAAATATCGCCATTAATACATCCTAGAATAAATGACTTTATTATTTATAAATTGAGTCATACTAATCATAATTATTCAGATATTGTTAATATAAATAGATAAAATATATTATATATTTTCATAACATTTACAACACACAATAAATACAAACATACATTTTATAATACATAAACAATGTTTCGAACCACTACACATTTCTTACAGCTAATTATATATATTCCTCCACTTTACAAATATCAAGATAACATTACCTATACTAAATAAGGCCTTACACATTCAATAAACGTTAATTGGCGTCACCCATATAAGGAAAGCAATTAGCATAACAGAGAAAAAAATTCAAATCCACAAATAAAAACAGACTATCAATTTAAACAACCAATCCTATTTCTGAAACAATTAAACTAATACTATATAAACGAGATCACAGCAAACTAAAAATGCAGTATACATCTCCTAACTAAAGGAAGACGAAACTCTGCAGGATTTCAGAAAGAAAACTGATTGACTTCAACAGAAAGAGAGCTACACATATCTAAAGTAAGTACTACTACATTATTAGTCAGCGAAAATGTAACTCTCAAAGCTCACACCTATGTTTAAAAGCCAAATACCTCAAATATATGTATTTTTTTTTACCACTCATCCTACAGACAAAAAGAAAAAACAGAAGACCTACACAACACCTGGACATCAAAAGTTACATATAAATAAGTAAGTATATATTAGAAATGTAAATTCGACATTTAATAGATAGGTAACTAAATAGAAAGTAGCTAAAAACGTCTATCAAAATATCATAAATAGTAATAAAATATTTGTACACATTTTCTCAACTGCCACAGGTACAAAAAGATATACACAGAAAATAACAGTTTGAAGAACATCAACACCTGGAAATAACGACTTGAAATCATCAAAACATTTACAGGTAAAATAAAAATGTATTAAACTGTATAATGTGATTAGAACATTATTTTTTCTAAAAATGTAATGACATTCTCTTTTAATTACCTCCTAGCACTACAATACAATCATGACTGAAGGAGCTAAATTCATTTATTCACAAAAAGGGAAAATGCTTCTTTGTTACATGGGATATGTCTACACTCAAGAGAAACAAAAAGATTTGAAAGTGTTTTGGAAGTGTACGAAATATTATGCCAACAAATGTTATGGTAGAGCTATAACTCAGGAAACTACTGTTACTTATACTAAAGAACATAATCACCCACCCAATGTAACAGAAATAGAGATTAGACAAATGCTAGATTCCCTTAAAGAAGCTAGTACTAGAACTGATCAACCAACAACTGCTATTCTGAAACACCATTTAAGTGTACTTCCCCAACATGCTTCTAGCCAATTACCATCTATCGAATCCCTTAAAAGAACTGTAGCTAGACAAAAAAGAGCAACATGCACTACTCCTCCCACACCAAAAACTTTAGAAGAAGTCCAAATTCCCCCTGAACTCTCTGTAACTCACAATAAAGAAAATTTTATACTCTATGACAACAAATCAAAATATAAAAGAATTATACTGTTTGCCACAGCAAACAACATGACTAAACTTACCCAATGCCAAACTTGGATGATGGACGGTACTTTTTCTGTATGCCCCAAACCTTTTTATCAATTATACACCATCCATGGTCATTTCCAAAATGCAAATATTCCATTCCTTTATGCCCTTCTACCAAACAAACAGCAAGCTACCTATCAAGAAATACTAACTGAAGTCATTCAACATACTAACAACTATTTTCCACAAAAAATTATCATTGACTTTGAAAAAGCAATGATAAACAGCATCCTTAAAACATACCCACACACAGCAATACAAGGTTGCTATTACCACTTTAATCAATGTATCTGGCGACATCTACAAAAATCAACCTTGAGTATCCAATACGCCACTGATAGCACATTTGCTTATCAAATCAAAAAACTCATCGCCCTAGCCTATGTTCCACTAACAGATGTAACTGAGCACTATAACTTATTAATAGACAGCCCCTACTATAAAAGAAACGAAGATAAACTAAGCCCTATGCTTGACTACTTCGAAGACACATGGGTAGGAAGGCTACACAGATCAGGCCATAGAAGACAACCCAAATACCAAATAGCTTGGTGGAATGTCTACCTTAGCACACTAAATAAGGAAGCAAAAACAAACAATGCAGTTGAAGGATGGCACAATGCCTTCCAAGCAACTACAGGCCGAGGAACGCCTACCCTTCACAAATTAATACAATCCTTACAAAAAGAACAAAGTTACCAGGAGCTACGAATGGAGCAATCAGTAACTTTGATCAGACCTAAACTCACCAAAGAAACTAAAAAAATGTATAACACACTCCAAAGTCAAGTTACCCTCTATCCAACTAGCAAAGGACTAGAATATCTATCAATGATAGCAAAAACAATTCTTTAAAACATTACATAACTATACACGTTAAATTAAAAAAAAATCCTAAAATCCTTGATTATAACATGTAACAATTTGCAATTAAATTATCAAATACATAATATTAACATATATAAAATGTATTTAGATAATGTATTTACAAAATGTTACATACAACGTAAGTAAAGCAAAATTTAAAACAGTTTCCCCACCCATTAAATGTTCTGAAAATACTTACATTTCTGTTGCAGCTTCAAACGTAATCCAATTCCAAGCAATCCATACGACACCATTGCAAAAACCCATACAATCCATGGAAGCCCAAAAAAAAATGCAAAAATACAAGCAAATCCATAGCGACTCCTTTCCACTTTAATAGACACGAGATACGATAGAAAACCCGAAAAACAGTAATGCAGAAAAAAAAACGCTCCAGGAAAACTTGAAATCCCAAAAATTTGTGTGCAAAAATAAGAGTATATAATACTCGTCACACAGCTCTGATCAAAAAAGAAGGAAGTCCTCCAAAACAGCGAAACGCGACGATAACCTAGAAAAAATAAAATACATACCCACCCACACAAAAACACCCATACATATATAAATACACATATTTGTACATCAAACATATTATCTTAGTAACATTTAAACATATTACCTCACCTTACACACCTACAACAAAAACGCGGTAAAAATCAAATATCGTACACTCTACCTAACACCGAACACACAATCTTCTCTTAGTAACTCTACCTACATAAACCTAAACACAACACACATACACTAACAATAACTTCATTAACTTGTAAAAAACAATTAAAACAAACTTACCCTCTCTAACGCGAAGCAGCATCCAACCGCGATCTGTTGAAGCACCAAATAAGCCTAAGTAACATTACGCGGTTAAAAAGTAGTCCCTGTATACAGCTAAATCCTCTTTAATTTCTATATTCCAACACTTAAAAAAATACACAGAGTATTATATTAAGTGTAAATAATTATTTAAATTGTATAAAATTATTTCATAAATATTCATTACTTTGAAATAATTATTCAACTGTTATGTGATACTTTAAATAATATTTTATGATTTATAAATACATTTAGCAAATAATGTATATGTAAAAAAAAATGCATATATAAGTTTGTTACAAATAAATTGTTATTAAAAATTGGAAATATTATTTTAAACATTATGTATGTATATAAAAAATATTTTTGGGTGTTTATCTATGTAAAAAATAATATTATAAATATGTTCAATATTCATAATAATAATTTAAAAAAATATAACATGACTTGGTAAAAAACAAAAATGTTACTGTTACAAAATAAATGTACATATTTTCCAATGACAATATATTCAATGTGTATCTGAATAAAATTTTTGTTATTAAATAAAAAGTACAAATTACCAATTTGTTTCTTAAACTATTTAAATGTGAATATATGTAAAAAAACATAAAATTATGTTAATATCATTTATGTGTTAAAAACATATATATGTACTTCATATTTTTTTAAGGATAATAAAAACTGTCTATTAAAAAATTTCAATATAAATAAAAAATTAATCTCTACTTACAATTATTTTTTTATATGTTAATAAACAGTTTTTCATTTATTGCATTTAACCCTGTGTATGTTTCCTTCTTTATTATTGTATATAAATATTAATTGCATATGAAATATTCTATTTAAAAATGCCTTATAAATTTTAATATTTTTAAAAATGTATTAATATTTTAAGTACTACAATAACAATAATTATAATGAGAAAATAAAAGTTCTATGTAATGTAAAAACTTTATTATATTATCCTACCAATAATAAGTATTTATTTAAAAATTGTTTTCTTATTTCCACTGCACCAATTATAAACTCACAAAACCATACTACACATTAAAACCATACAAATTACTATTCCCATTTCACCAATTGTAAAGTCATGGAAGGTGCTGGACACTGAACCCATACTAATTACTATTCCCACTCCAGTGGGTGCAAGAGTAGGGAAAGTAAATACTTCATATATTAATAAATTAATGAAAAAATCATATATATATATAATATTTTTAATAAATGATTAACAATTAAATTTAACATAATACTTAATATTTTAAAAATACTAAATAACTATCATTATTTATCTTACTTTCCTATTAATAATAATTTACAACTAATTACCAATAATTTATGAGATAATTTAAAAATTATTTTTCAATTTTTTTCTATTTAATACAATTAAATAAAACATGTATTAACTTTTAACACATACTTTTACAACGCGTACCTTTACAACGAAACTTTTACAAAGCAAATACCATTACACCACATTAATGTACAACAAATATTTGTACAAAATAAATACCTTTACAACTCATAACATTACAACATAACTATTTATAATTATATAATATTGTGTTTAATGTATATTAATAGAAATATTTTATATAAAATGTATTAAAAATTAACTAATTTAATAGACATTTAAATTTACCTTATTTGTACCCTGTACCCCTCTAACCTAAAACCCCAAACTGACCCAGAACCCTAAAAACACCCCTTTACCCACAAACTGAAAACTGACCCAGAACCCACAAAATACCCCTTTAGCCACAAACTCAAAACTGACCCTGAACCCTAAAATTACCCCTTTAACGACAAACTGAAAACTGACCCAGACCCCTAAAAATACCCGTTTACCCACAAACTGAAAACTGACCCTGACCCCTAAAAATACCCCTTTACCCAAAAACTGAAAACTGACCCTAACCCCTAAAAATACCCCTTTATCCACAAACTGAAAACTGACCCTGAAACCAAAAAATAGCCCTTTACCCAAATACTGAAAACTGACCCTGAACCCTAAAAATACCCCTTTACCCACTAACTGAAAACTGACCCTGACCCCTAAAAATACCCCTTTACCCACAAACAGAAAACTGACCCTGAAACCTAAAAATACCCCTTTACCCAAAAACTGAAAACTGACCCTGAACCCCAAAAATACCCCTTTACCCACAAACTAAAAACTGACCCTGACCCCTAAAAATACCCCTTTACCCAAAAACTGAAAACTGACCCTAACCCCTAAAAATACCCCTTTATCCACAAACTGAAAACTGACCCTGAAACCAAAAAATAGCCCTTTACCCAAATACTGAAAACTGACCCTGATCTCTACAAATACCCCTTTACCCACTAACTGAAAACTGACCCTGACCCCTAAAAATACCCCTTTACCCAGAAACACAAAACTGACCCTGAAACCTACAAATACCCCTTTACCCACTAACTGAAAACTGACCCTGACCCCTAAAAATACCCCTTTACTCACAAACAGAAAACTGACCCTGAAACCTAAAAATACCCCTTTACCCAAAAACTGAAAACTGACCCTGAACCCAAAAAATAACCCTTTATCCACAAACTGGAAACTGACCCTGAAACCAAAAAATACCCCTTTACCAAAATACTGAAAACTGACCCTGAACCCTAAAAATACCCCTTTACCCACAAACTGAAAACTGACCCTGACCCCAAAAAATACCCCTTTACCCACAAACAGAAAACTGACCCTGAAACCTCAAAATACCCCTTTACTCAAAAACTGAAAACTGACCCTGAACCATAAAAATACCCCTTTACCCACAAACTGAAAACTGACCCTGAACCCTAAAATTACCCCTTTACCAAAAAACTGACAACTGACTCTGCACACAACATATACCCCTTAATACCCAAACTGAAAACTAACCCTGAACACTAAAACGACCTCTTTACCCAAATATATATATATATATATCTATATATATAATTATATATATAATTATATATATATATATTATATATATAATTATACATATAATTATATATATATTTATATATATTATATATATATATATAATTATATATAATTATATAATTATATATAATATATATAAGTATATATATAATTATAATAATATTAATTATATATATACTTATATATATATATATATATAATTAACATATTTTATTTAATTAACAATTATTTAATTATTAATACCAATTAATTAATTAACATATTTAATTACTTATAATTAAATTACTTCCCACCCTATTCCCCTATAAACCCACAACCCGCTACATGACATAAAACATTACATTTTACATTATAAACAATTCAATTTATTAAAATAAATTACCAATTAAATTATATATAATTAACATATGTTATTTAATTAACAATTATTTAATTATTAATACCAATTAATTAATTAACATATTTAATTACTTATAATTAAATTACTTCCCACCCTATTCCCCTATAATCCCACAACCCGCTACATGACATAAATTATTTAAATAAGCATAATTATCAAATAATCTATTAAATTAAAATATTTACCAATTAAATATTATATATTTAATTAAATTGTAATTTAACAATTAATTAAATATTAATACCAATTAATATATTTACATATTTAATTAATTATATTTAAAATACTTCCCACCCTATTCCCCTAAAAACCCACTACCCGCTCCTAGAAATTATTATAGTAATTTAATAATTTTTTTAAATTATTAATTATTTTTTAAATTAATTCTATATAAATAAATAAATAAAAATAATATATTTTAACAAAAAATGTTTTTATTAAACATTAAAACAGTGTACATTTAACTATTAGATATTATATATATCCATATTAAGAGTCGATATCATGACAGTCGATATCATGACAGTCGATAACACAACTTTCAATATTTTTAAACTAATAAACAAATCGATATTTTTTACTAACGATATTACTTACTCGATATTTTATCTATCGATATTTTTTTACATACATAACAATCGATAAAAATTACATCGATATTACTTACCTCGATATTAATGCCATCTCGATATTCTGTAGTCGAAATTATGTCCATTCGAAATAAATGACTCGATATTAAGACTGTACACCCTCGGGAGTATCGACATTTTTACTAGATTTGTTTTCCCATACACCGTAAAGGGAGAAAGGACCATGCTCTCATTAGTGCCTTTGCCTGGCGACAGACCCGATCTAAATTAGTCTGAGCTAGGATGCCGATGTCGTGGGTGATTTTAACTCCTAGATACCGGATTGAGGGGGTAACTGGAAGAAGTAAGTTGTCTATATTCCAGGTCATAAGCTCAGTTTTCCCCGCATTGATTTCATACCCAGAGACCCGTCCAAATTCCTCCGCCCTCTTTGTGACCACCGGGAAGGCCTGGGCAGGATCTGTGGAATAAATGAGGATGTCGTCAGCATAAAGTCCGACCTTCTTCTCCCAACCGTAGAATGTAAATGGCGGAATGCTACATTTGCCTCTCAGGATCTGAACAAAGGGTTCCACATAGATGTTAAATAAAAGTGGAGAGAGCGGACAACCCTGTCTGGTGCCCCTCATAATTCGAAAGGGTTCAGTACGGGTGCCATTCACCAAAAGGCTGGCCCTGGGAACACTATATAGAAGGTTGATTACTCGACAGAACCTAGGCCCGAAATGAAAATTCTTCATTGTTGCATCCAGGTAGGGCCAGTTGACCCTATCAAATGCCTTAGTGGCATCCAGGGTCATAATGGCCAGAGGAAGGAAAAAGGTTGAGGCGATATCGATCGCTCCTACCAGATCATGGGTTAGGTCTGAAACAAAAACGATCGGGGGGTCCAAGGGCTAGTTTAACGACCTCCACAAGTACATGCCCCAATTAATATAACTCATAACACCAAGAGTACCTGGAAGTCAAAATATATATCTGTGTCACTCAACTGTTAGTCGGACACCAACACCCTACATGTGATAGTATAGTGGACACAAACGAAATGATAAAGCTAGGTAAAGAAAAAGCTCAAGAGCAGAGAGAAATATTCCCATCAGAGGCCACACTGTACCGCCCTATTTAGCATCATTTGGGTGCCCCTTTGCTCAGGAGGCTACATCAATGGTCACCGTGATGTCACTGTGACCAGAGGAAAATATGCTTAGGGTACAGTAAAAGAGAATAGTAATACGTGTGCCTACTGAAAAAGCAGTGTGAAGGTATATAAGACGTGATAAACTAAAATTGAATAAACTGAGTAGATGTCAGTGATTTATTATTATCTCCCAGTTTCCCAAGTTTAAAAGCAAAGTGAAAGGCACAGATTTAACATAATATCTGTGGTTAGTAGTGGTCAACATGTTTCAGCATATCAGCGAAATATTTTCTATGCATTCTTCAGGACCCGATGTTATTTGACTACTGCTTTTCAATGTGAGAATTAAAAGATAACACCAAATAAACATCCTTAGTATGCCAGTATGAGCATTTCAGTTGTAACCACTCACCTATTAGTGATGGTTATTGCGCCTCACCCCACCTGGCTGCAGCTCAGGTTTAGGAGGAGCACCGCTCTGAATCAAAAAATAGAAAAAGAAAGGAAAACCATTGACGATGAGGAAGTACGCTATGAGCACGTTTCTTAAATTAAATGCAATCTCCATGTCACTTTTAATACTACCTAACGATAGCAGCCTAAACCTGAGCTGCTGCCAGGTGGGGTGAGGCGCAATAACCATCACTAATAGGTGAGTGGTTACAACTGAAATGCTCATACTAGCATAATAAGGATGTTTATGTGTGAATAGAGACACCTTGGATTTACAAATGACATAATATTGTCTTTTTGTTTTTTGTTATCTATCTGTCTTCATATGTCACTCCTGTGGGCGTTCCAACATGGTGCGGTGGTAGTGTGTGGTTAAGCGGACAACCTGAACTTCGCAGGTGATATCTTTTAATTCTCACATTGAAAAGCAGTAGTCAAATAACATCGGGTCCTGAAGAATGCATAGAAAATATTTCGCTGATATGCTGAAACATGTTGACCACTACTAACCACAGATATTATGTTAAATCTGTGCCTTTCACTTTGCTTTTAAACTTGGGAAACTGGGAGATAATAATAAATCACTGACATCTACTCAGTTTATTCAATTTTAGTTTTTCACGTCTTATATACCTTCACACTGCTTTTTCAGTAGGCACACGTATTACTATTCTCTTTTACTGTACCCTAAGCATATTTTCCTCTGGTCACAGTGACATCACGGTGACCATTGATGTAGCCTCCTGAGCAAAGTGGCACCCAAATGATGCTAAATAGGGCGGTACAGTGTGGCCTCTGATGGGAACATTTCTCTCTGCTCTTGAGCTTTTTCTTTACCTAGCTATATCATTTCGTTTGTGTCCACTATACTATCACATGTAGGGTGTTGGTGCCGGACTAACAGTTGAGTGACACAGATATATATTTTGACTTCCAGGTACTCTTGGTGTCATGGGTTAGGTCTGCCAACTGACGTCCCCGTATAAAGCCCTTTTGATCTTGGTGTATAATCGTGCCGATCTCCCTCCCAAGCCGTGCCGACAAAATAGCGGCAAAGATCTTGTAATCATTATTTAGGAGCGAGATCGGCCGGTAAGATCCACAATCTGCCGGGTCTTTACCAGGTTTTAAAATCAGGGCGATATTTGCCTCGCCCCGCGTCTCGGGTGGTGACGCTCCATTCAATAGGATGTCATTGAACAGGTCAGTCAAGACTGGAACAATAGCCGAACCGAGATCGCGGTAAAGTTCAACAGGGATGCCGTCCGGCTTGGCGGCCTTCCCCTTCTTTGATTGTTTGATGGCATTACTGACCTCTAGCTCTGTTATTTCCATGTCCAAACGGTCTATCTGCTCCCGGGCGAGCACGGGAAGTCTACCCTTTTCTAACCACACATCCCTGGCCGTCGGATCATCGAAGGTCTCCTCTTTATAGATACACTGAAAGAACTCCTGAAAGGCTTTCCCTATGTCTGTATTAGAGATCTTAGGGCTAGCTTCTCCCTCAACTCTCACTTCCCTGATATAATTCTTGGCCTGGTCAGATTTGATTTTCCAGGCTAACACCTTACCTGCAGCCTCTCCATATTCGAAGTGTGAGAGCTTACTGGCCTCCCACCTCTTAGCCACCCTTTCCTGCAGGATGTTTTCGAGTTTCCCTTTTAGTTCCTTCCGTCTCTCTTGATCTACTAAGTGCAAGTTATCAGAGCTTGGTTTCGAGTCCAGTAATGTCAACTCCCGTTCTATACTCAATATTACCTCACTATACTGCTTCTTTCTGTATGCAGCTCGATTAGTGATACACCCTCTTAAATAGGCCTTAAACGTCTCCCACACAATTGTCAATGAGGCCGAGTTTAAATTATGATCTAGAAACAGGGTAGACTCTCCTACCAAGAAGTCCGTCTCCACTTCCTCAAGCAAAATGGTCCGATCAAAGGACCAAGAGGTGTGTTTAGTGTGTTGACCCAGTGTTAAAGAAAAGGAGATTGCCGAGTGATCAGACAGATGAGAAGGGAGGTATACCACGCTCTTCAAAGCATCCCTTGGAGTGTAACTAAACAGAGCATAATCAATGCGAGATTTATGATTATACTTTAGATTGTGAAAGGACACCCCCAACTTAGTGCCTGCTCTCTCCCTTCATACGTCCGCTAACCCCATACTTGCCATAGATGTTATAAGAGTTGACCTAGATTTGGCATGTCTCAGTGCTCTAGAATTGGGCGATTTATCCAATTTAGGATTTAATACTATGTTAAAATCTCCCATCCATATCACGGGGTCTTGGAAAGTAATCAGGTGGCTTTGGATTATGTCCAGGTAGGACGGGTCATCGTGGTTGGGACCATGGTATCCCACCACGGTGAAAGCCCTCCCCTCCAATTGAACATTGACCAATAGCCATCTGCCACTGGGATCCTCCTTGTAGTCTATGACCTGAGCTTTAGCCTGTTTCTTAAAAAGAATCAGAATCCCCCGAATGT
This sequence comes from Lissotriton helveticus, assembly GCF_964261635.1. NCBI lineage: Eukaryota > Metazoa > Chordata > Amphibia > Caudata > Salamandridae > Lissotriton > Lissotriton helveticus. The sequence goes on from NC_136069.1 coordinate 104,777,622, forward strand.
TGGCATTATGATCGGTACAGAGAGATTTGTCCACCCATTTCAAGTTTTTCACCATATCCTTGACCTCCTGTTTTAAAAGATGTGTCTCCTGGATGACAATGACCTGTGCGGGGAGTCTCTAAGATATTGCAAGATTTTATGCCTCCTTCCCCTCACACGCAGGCCATCGACATTCCAGGATAAGAACTGTAGACCCGTAATTTACTATCCTGGCCCCTCACCCCTCGCCTTCCCCTCAAAACCATAGGGAACCCAGCGTAACTACTCCTGTCCTGGATATTATTAGATTTACGGCAATTGTAGTGGATACTAGTACATATATAACAAAAGAAGACTGGCATATGAGAACTTTTTAGTGCTTCCCCCCCCCCCACCCTGGAAAACCCCCCATACTTGGCCTGGGCAGATGTATTGCCAGATTGCGTCTCCAACGCGACCCTGCCCTAGCCTTATCTGCTTTAACTAAAGGTTCTGGCTGGCCTGCGTGTATGTGTTATACCCCCGAAATCGTGTGGGTGAGGGAGGGCCCACCCCCCAAAGAGCTGCCCAAAAAGGAGAAGTAATGTGTTTTTTTCTAAGTGAGGTGTAGCCTAAATAATTTCCTTTTAGATATATATATATATTTTTTTTCCCTATTCTACTCTTTTTTTTTTCCTTTTCACCCGTGACTGTGTTTTTTTTTGTACAATTTACTTTCCATCGTCTAGATTCTCCCTTTTATTTCTTTTATCTATTCTTTGCTAATCCCACTATCTCGTTTCTCACTTCTATATATTGCCCCAAAGCCAGAGCACTCCATTGCGCTGTAAAGTTTCCCAAGTATCCAAACCCTTGTTTTCTGGAGTATTAGATATATTATTCAAGATTCGGCTGATACTCGGTACTAGGGATACTAGGGGTATTTGTATTCATATCTTCTTGTCCTGCCTAGCATCCGATTTAAAGGGGATTACACAGGAAAGATATTACATTATTGTGGAATACCCGAGTATAAGAGAGAGAAGGTATGGCTTGTGCGAAAAGTGGCCTAATTACCCCCATCTGTATGGTTGCTAATGGTGGCTAACAACTCGTCAGCATCTAGGGGTGAGCGGATGTTGTGCATCTTGTTATTAAACATTACCCTTAGAAAAGCAGGGAACCTCATCTGAACGGTCGCCCCCAGGGCCCTAAACTTGTCCATTTTCTGGCCCAGCTCCCACTGCCTGTCTAGCGTGGTTTTAGTCTGACCGGCCTTCAAAGGAGAAATCCGGGGCCTTCAATGAGTTGGCCTTGAGGGAAGGTTCAAGATCTTTTCTTTGATGGAATAGGTCAGAAAGTTCACCAGAATTTTCCTGGGCTTCAAACTCCCCGGGTTCAGACGGAAGGGGTCCCGGTGTATCCTTGGATGTCGTTCTCTAGCTCTGCAGTGGTCTCCTCCAGATTGAGGGCGTTCTTTAGTAGGGAAACTACATACTGCTTGATCTCACCACCCTCCTTTCCTTCAGGGATCTTTAGAAGTCTAAGGTTGTTTCTCCTGGAATAATTTTCCAGGGACTCGACCCTGTCCTTCACAGCATCCCCTTCTCTCCGCAGAGACTGGATCCTGACCTGTGCGTACTCCAACTTCGCCTTTAGTTCCCCCACTACACCCTCCAGGCTCTCCGTTCACTCGTAGAAACCATCTACCTTCTTACCAAGAGTCTCACAGACGGCTCTGATCTCGGTTTGGTTTTGTTTTGATTCCGCAAAACCACATTTGATCTCACTCCTCATTGCTGAGAGCATTGCCTCAAGGGAGCCACCCCCCTTACTGCCCCTGGGCGTTGGTCCACCGATCTCCCCCGTCTCACCGCTCTCGCTTTCAGCCTCCACTGACACCTTTTCAGGGCCCTCGGGGTCTCTGACTGGCTCAAATATGTCCACCTCCATTGTGCCCGCGGGGCCAGAGGACGTGGGCCCCTGGAAGGTAGCGGCTTTATCAGGCTTAGCACTCATATTATTAGAATGGGAGCCTTTCTCCCCCCGATGTCCAATACCTGGGGTAAGACCTTAAAATAAGATCTAAGCGATGGCGTGATTCGGGGAGCAGTATTTCGTGGCCCCTTAGACTTATTTTTCACCACTGACTGCTTCTTGGGGGTAGTGCTAGGTTTAATACTCACAGCCTCCCCTCCTGCTATCCCCCCAGGGAGAGATTGTAGGGTTGCCAGACGGGTTTGTCCCTCCTCCAGGGCCTCTACCCTGGGTGGTCCTTCCCCTCCTTTGCACCCGCCGGCGAGCTCGCTGTGGCCCACTATCTTTTTGCAAAGGCCCTTCCCCCGCCTCCTACCTTTTCCAGCACCTCGTTTTCCCAGGGTATTGCTGTGCCCAGCGCTATCGCTCAAGCGCTCAACTCCCTTCAGGACCTTGCCTTCCACACCTGCAGTACTCCTAGAATCAAGGATAGAGTCAGCGTCAGCATCGACCGTAGTAAGATCAGGCTCCGATGCGGGCTCTGTTAGAAACGACCTCCCAGGTGGCAGCCTTTTCTCCACTTTCACTTCACCGCTCCTCCGCTGGGCGCTCCCCCCCAGGAGTCCGCGAGCCGCTACTCTGCGACTCCGCCGAAGCTCCACGGCTGCCTCGGACCATCGTCGGAGAGAGGCGGGGGGTGGGGCGAGACTCACGCACATCAGTTGCGCCAGAGCCGCTCCAGAAGTCCGATAGCCGAGAGTCTCTCTCCTCGCTGCCAAGAATCCCCGCACAAGGGGTGAAAAATTGGGGAAACGAAGACAAAAAGGACCGCTCCACTTGCTCCGCGGGTCTCCGCCACACCGCTCAGCCGGCTCCGGTAAGAGTTACGGCATTACAGACTGAAACTAGGGACAGGTCTGCTGAGACGCGCCGTCCGCACTAACCGGCAGCCGCCATGTTTCCCTTTGGCTTAGCCTCCCTTCTAACATTGTTAGAAGACCTTGTAATAAACCATACTCACTGGCCCAATTCACTCACTGGCCAAATTCTTTTAGCAGCCACTGGAGCAGCCTATTTCCTCTTAGCGAGTCTGTAAACGTAAAATCCCAGGCTTACCGATGTCTGACAGAATATTGGAACAACAAATATCACACTACACAAATATTGATGACAAAAATATCATCTGCCTATACTTATAATGGTTAGTACAAAAATATCGGAACAAACATATCCTTGACACTAATATTCTAATATTGTTAAATAATATAAAAATATTGATTTTAATGATAATATATATATATATATATATATATATATATATATATATATATATATATATATATATATATATATATATATATATATATATATATATTACCTACTGGCGGTCGCCAGTAGGTATATATAGTTAGGATTTTTTCTCTATGGGTTTTTTGAAAATTCGATGTCTAATAACTTTGGCGTTTGTGGACGGAATTGGCTGAAATTTTCAGGAAAATGGCACATTTTGTTTCTGAGCAGCCCCTGAAAATTTTGGGGGGGTTCGTCAAGGGGGGGCCGAGAAAAAAGGGGGGTCCCAAAACGCGTTTTTCCCATGTTAATTTCCATAGGGCGGTTGGCCTCACTTTTAGCCCGAACGGCTGAATGGATTTGCACGAAACTTGGCAAAATTGTAGGGACTGGTAGCCCGATGTGCCTTTTGTAGGTCTCAATATATGTGCTCCAGTGGATTTTGAGAAATTAACGTTTAAAAAAAGATATATATCTGTAACAGCGGACCGGGCAGCGCTCTGGTTCGCGGACTTTTCGCGCAACGGAGCTTTGTGAAGCGAAGCTGATTGGTTCTCCGGCGTCTGTCAACATTCCAAACAGTCCGTAGCGGCCGCCATCTTGTCTCTCGGTAGGATCGAGAGACAAGAGGAGGTCAAAACAAAGGGGAAAATAACTATAAGGGGGCATAGTAGATCCTCGCTGACCCCCTAGGTTTGATGTGGAGGTTTTAAAAGGGCCCCGCGGGGCAAAAAAAAATAATAATAATAATAATCGAACGGCTGAATGGATTTGCACGAAACTTGGCAAAATATTAGGGACTGGTAGCCCGATGTGCCTTTGCTAGGTCTCAATATATGTGCTCCAGTGGATTTTGAGAAATTAACGTTAAAAAAAAGATATATATCTGTAACAGCGCTCCGCTTCGCGTAACGGAGGTTTGCGAAGCTGATTGGTCATTCTGTCACTGGGCTATAGTTGGGCTACATCTGGCTGATATTTGGGCTACATTTGTTTTTTTGTGTGTCTGGCGGCCATCTTTGGGCTACATTGGGCTACATTGGGCTTCATTGGGCTACATTCGGCTAATTAGCAAATAGCTCATCGCAAACTAGGAATGGTAAAGAATCGCTATTTATTCCTTAAAGTTCGCTATTTAGGAAATGCAAAAAACTTTGATGATGATACATATGGCGGTTCATCTCTAACAAGATAAGAAGCATAGGGATACATTTATGATGACTGGCGCATCACCAGGGATGTGTTAGTCATTCTGTGCCGCTGTTCCGTCACCTATGGTGTGCTGCATTTACAATGCGGCGCATCATGGGGCAAAAACAGCACAGATGCGTGATGTATCTGTGCCGTAAAGGTGGCGCATTGCTGGAGTTGTATCGCAAGTGTGATGAAGCTCCAGCAAGGGTCGGGGGTGCCCCTGTCGCAGGGTTTCTGTTCTCACACAGAACTGTGGACAGAGGATTGGAACCTCGGCGAATGCATTGCTGGAGTTGTATCGCAAGTGTGATGAAGCTCCAGCAAGGGTCGGGGGTGCCCCTGTCGCAGGGTTTCTGTTCTCACACAGAACTGTGGACAGAGGATTGGAACCTCGGCGAATTAGGGTGTCCCAAAACTCACGTTAGTAATCAAAAACTCCTTAGCAAGCTAGGTACAGTGTCACATTGGATATAACAAACTCTCAATGTTTAGACAATCCAGAATATGAACTTATAGTACCTCAGGATACGTGGAACTCATGAACAGTCGGTCGTTATAGATTTCTTAGAAACCAGAACATGGAGTTAAGAAGAACAGATGTGTATTTGAAATGTTTATTTACTAATGCCGTCTTCTCAGGCGTAGTACCTTAGATAATAAAAGTACACATATTATCAGTAGCAAAATTACCAGCATAGTTACTAGTACATAAAAAGTGAATGGTGATAGTATGTTAACATGCTGTAAATGAATAAGAGTTAGCAACACTTATAAGCAGCCGCGGGCCGTGGAGGGAGTTACGGTGAGGCAGGGAGGCGGGGAGGGGGAGAAGCAGGGTGGAGAATACAAGTACACATATTATCAGTAGCAAAATTACCAGCATAGTTACTAGTACATAAAAAGCGAATGGTGACAGTATGTTAACATGCTGTAAATGAATAAGAGTTAGCAACACTTATAAGCAGCCGCGGGCCGTGGAGGGAGTTACGGTGGGGCAGGGAGGCGGGGAGGGGGAGGGGCAAGGTAGAGAGGGCTCCACCCTGCTTCTCCCCCTCCCCGCCTCCCTGCCCCATCGTAACTCCCTCCACGGCCCGCGGCTGCTTATATCTCGCCCTCCCTAATACACATATTATATTATTTGCTAAGAAGGTCTCTTTGTGTTGGTTTAGGGCGTGCCCATACTTTAGTGTCTTAGATTTGAAGGAATCACATCAGCATACACCAGCTCTCTCTTCATGTGAACCGCATCAACTGTTGTGTATGTGTGTTCGGCAAAGCAATATAAAACCCGCCTCATGCCCAGAATTGGCAGAAGTTGCACTTATGTTATGAGTATGAAGTCGTGGAGATCAGACCTCATAACAATTCTGTATCGTGTTGTTCTTGAAACTTTACCACTCGCTGTACAGATATAGTTTAACAAGTAAAGCAGATAGTAGACCAATAACATATTATTCTCATGTAAACCACGATGAACTACTAGGTGGAAAGCTAAAGCAACAACTAAGTGTCGTGTGCAGAAGTTGCAAAAAAGGAAAAATGGCGTTTAAACCGGTAATGAGCCCATGCTAACTTAACACGGTGTAAAGATATCCAGGACCTAGATGACACCTCCTCATGATCCGGAAACGAACTGAATAAGATAATAGAAGTGCCATCTCATGAGAGCAGATTGCAAGTTTATATGTGGACGGTCCGCAAGGTAAAGCATTAAAAACTAGGAAAATTTAATGCTAAAGAAAAATAAAACAGCCAAGTACTTTATCGAGTCTTAAGCCAATAGGCAAGGTAAATAATAAAAACTTGACAAATAAGTCAATGAATTGTCAATGAAATGCTAGTACTCAGCATATCAAACATGAAAAAGGTCTATGACATAACTGTGTATGCAAAATAAGCTGCAACAGCCTCCAATAGGAAGTCACCGTCTTCATCCGAAAACAGTTCAGCCATCCAATTTAAAAGCGGAAAAGAACATACGTGCTCTCCCAGCACCGGATCCTCTATCACCATCAGAGGACAGCTCGGTGGGTTTTCAAGAAAGCTCTGTTCCAAGAAAGACTGTGCTGCCGCCAGTAAATTCCAGGGACCAAGTAGTCCATGCATCAATGCCACAGCCATAATCCTTTCGCCAGGACAAACCAACTCGTGAGTAATGATAGGAGTCATCAGCTGATTAAAGTCGACGTCAGGAGAAACCGGTCCGCAGAGACACAAATCAATGGCCCAATCGAAATCACAGGTCAGGCAGTGAAATACAGGCTGGACACAGGTGAAGTAGGAGAATCGAAAAGATAATCCATATGCCGTGCTTAATATCGCCAACGGCATTGTGCCATAATATTCTAGCATGCGATTGCGGAACAGTGTCAGCAGCTGCAGGGTGGGAGGTTGCATAGGAGGGACATCCATATTTAAAAATGTAAAAAAGCACAAGAGCATCCGCTGGTAATGCAAGTAAAAATGCCAATCCACGAACCAGAGTGCAGAAAATAGAATGAAAGGAAGCAGGGATGACTCCAAAGATTTTCTCAAATGAAGTCACGAGACCACTGGTAACAACTTTAAAAAAGTGCGCCAGGGACTTTGTGGAGGATGCGTTAAAGATAGTCGGAAACATGTTGCTGAAATTGAAAGGCAAATCTTAATTGAAAAGGGTGTGCACCTCTGTACGGGTGTTCGCTATGTGAAGTACGAAAGTTTCACGGGCCGAACTCAAGGCCACCTCTCTCTGAGACAAAAGAGCTCTTATTCTTGCCATGCCGTTGAAACGTGTCCCAAGGTTGGTATTTGTGGCCAGATTGAAAACTCCCTATGTTCATGTGTGGGAGGAAATAGAACATTTCTGCAGCAAATAACCCGTTCACTTACTGTTACGATAAAAGGAATACTTTTAATTAACTCAGAACAATCTTCATTATTGAGCATCAAATAACTACCATTTTCCAACAACTTGAACGTGGGGATGATAGCAGGAACTGGCGTGCCTTGCAACACGCAAGCCATATTTGGTCGGTGTTTGTTGCATGAACCGTGTAACTGTATGTGCCTACACATTAGTGAATGATCTGGCGTCTCAGTGCATTCCTCTCCATTCAGATAAACTTCTTGATCATCTTTGAAACATCTGTATGTGTATGGAAGCGACCAGACCTCATGAAGAAAAGCACTACCTAAAGGTTCATAACGACCTATTGGTATATATTTCATACAATTTGAAAACTTATATAAAGCAAAAGGCAGCGTTATTAAACCGTGGATAAGGCATGTTGCCAAAAAACCCGCAATCCTCTGCTGATGATGTCACTGAGCATGTCATGAATGATGTAATATGTGACATCATCAGCAGTGGATTACGGGTAATGGTATCTCTAGTTTACTCCCTTATAGCTGTCTTTCTTTTAACATAAGTGTCTGTTTCCTTCCCTTATACTTACTGTTTTTGGTTCGCTTCCGGTTCGCGTACCGGCGAGCGAACTGGGAAGCGAACTAAGAGAAATAGAGGTTGGCACAGTTCCAAATATTGTACCAATTTTTTAATAACGGGGAGGTAGTTCTGAAAAGAACTTTTTTTTTTATTTTTCTGAACATTTTTTTACTGTTTTTGAATTTTTCGGAACAGTTTTATATTTTTTTGGGTTTTTCTTGGAGGGGGCAATGAAAACGATTCATTGTAAAGGGCTCAACAGGAGCAACAAAACAAAAAAAATAAGTATTTATTATTTTGGGCGTTTCGGACAAACTTGCATATGATAGTCAATAGCTCTGTTGATCAGAGTGATGCTTTTTTCTCCGTAGGAAATGAATCCATCGCAAAATGCGCAGATGTGTTTTACATCACCAAATCTCATTTGTATATTTGGCACCATCTCCCTGCCCTCTGATCCCGTTACTTCCGGTACAACAGATCTTCTGGCCATAATAGGGAGATTATCTAGGTCGTTCCGAAACTGTGCAGCACTGTAGTTGTTAGGATGCCACCTAGTCATATGGCGATGCATTGTGTAGTTTCCGAAACTGTATTTTTTGTCGGTCCCTCTGGACAGTCTATCTTGACATATAAGGCAAGTTACGTATCTTGCATTTACTTTTTTCTGACCTTTGGGAATTTTAAAAAATTGCCAAATGAAGTTTTCTTTCCGGTGAGACGTCCTGGGCTGCTCAGGCAAAAACTGCCTCTCTTCGTGCTCGTCCTCCTGTTCCTCTTCTTCTTCTTCTTGTTGAATTATAACTTGAGCAGGTGGTCCACTCTTCCTTGGATGTGGTGGAGGTGGTGGGGAAGCACCAGCTGAAGCTACTAAAGAAGCCATTGCTCAGTGATCACAAAGGGTCTTTCTCTCACAATGATGAAAGTCAGAGTGAGGAAAGAAGGAGGGATTTTCATCATTTGGGAAAAACAAGAGTTCTCAACCAATCAAAAGTGTTCATTTTAGATTATATGACCTAGTCTTACATCATTAGGAAACCAAAAGTGAAATGAACCAATGAAAAGTGTTATTACCAAGTCACATGACTTGCTGTGTTTACGTTAAGCGCTTTGCAGGGCCTCCCGGTTTGCTTCCAGAAACCTGCGCTTTGCGACTCGCTTCGCGTACCAGTTCGCTAACGTAGCACGTCATATGACGTATCACGCGACAACGTGAAACGTCATGCGGACGGGAGGCGTCACGATGTTGTTTTGTAACGCGGCACTTGCGGTAAAGAAACGTTTACCGGCTCGCGGTCTATTTCGCGGCATCAAGGTCAGCTAACGGGAAGCTTCCCGATTTGCGAAGCGGGAACGAAGAAAAAAAAATATTTAAAAAAAAAATTATTCATAAACATATAAAATATATTTTTGGATTTAAAGAAGAATACATTTTACAGCTACAGATATTAGCTGTTAAAAAACCAATGAAATTCACAGAAAAAACCATAGGTTATGGACCATATATAGTTAGGAATTAGCATTTACAAAACCTTGAAAATTCACTGAAAAAACCATAGGTTATAGACCATATATAGCTAGGAATTAGCATTTACAAAACCTTGAAAATTCACTGAAAAAACCATAGGTTATAGACCATATATAGTTAGGAATTAGCATTTAAAAAACCTTATTTTACTCACACAAAACCATTGAAATTCCATATATAGTTAGTTGCACTAACTATATATCGCGCACCCGCAATCCACTGCTGATCATGTCACATATTACATCATTCATGACATGGTCAGTGACATCACTGATGACATCACTGATGACATCTCAAATGACATCACTGATGACATCACTGATGACATCTCATTTGACATCATTCTTGTGCTAATACGATAAACCTCTTCAGACTCTAATATAACCTTAGATACACTCAGTGTATACAGACACTCACACACTGCCACTCATCCATGGAGTTACTCACACACCCAGTCAGTCATGCAAAGAAACAATCTCACCTCCATTTCTTCAACTATACAGTTAAACACACCTTACTTATTGAAACATATACTAACACATATTTACTCTCTTATACAATCCCTGATACAAGTTCACAATGATCGATACAACCACTCACTCATTCAGTGGCTCTCATGCACAGTTATTTATATATGCCAACTCTCACATGTACTGTGTTTTACATATGTACTTACTATGACATGTAGCATTGAGATATCCATTCACTCATCAATACACTCATGCACACAGTCAACTGCCCATGTAGCTGTTTCCACATGCACTCTTGAACTCATACACCTAGTGAATAAACTGCTCACACATCTATGCATAGAGTCACACACCTTCCAGCCACCCCCACACAAACTCAATCTCCCATAGAAATACTTGGGCAACCAATTAATAACACATATAGCCTCTCGTATAGCTAATGATCAACACATGCAGCAGTTTACAGAACAACAGACATAATGATGCACAAATTAAGACAGTTTAGTCACTAACCCATGCATTCAGTGAGACACATTTAATCACTCACTCATACAGTCAGTCATGCACCTACTAAATCCTTCATCCAGACACTTATACATCCACTCAAGACATATTTTAACTTTACAGAAAAATACAGTCACTGGATGTTGTCATCAGTGATGTCATCAGTGATGTCATTTGAGATGTCATCAGTGATGTCATCAGTGATGTCACTGACCATGTCATGAATGATGTAATATGTGACATGATCAGCAGTGGATTGCGGGTGCGCGATATATAGTTAGTGCAACTAACTATATATGGAATTTCAATGGTTTTGTGTGAGTAAAATAAGGTTTTTTAAATGCTAATTCCTAACTATATATGGTCTATAACCTATGGTTTTTTCAGTGAATTTTCAAGGTTTTGTAAATGCTAATTCCTAACTATATATGGTCTATAACCTATGGTTTTTTCAGTGAATATATATATATATATACACATATATATATATATATTGCAATCGGATTCTCCTCCACCACACATGGACACAGACCACACGGTAAGTACTATGTTTTTCTGTTTTATTAAGATGCCGCCATTACGCGTTTCAACTCCTCAAGAGCCTTGATCACATATATATATATATAGTATAAAATAGTAACTCTAAAATATTTTCACATATAACATTAGTACAATGTAAAATAAAAAAATAATGTTTAAAAATATATATAAATATATACTCATAAAAACACACACATATATATAATAAATATATACACACACATGTTTATATATATATATATCACTATTAATAAAAAAAATATTTTGATTTATATAAAAAATTTAATTCAGCTTTTTTTTACTATTCTAAAAAGTATCAATATATAAATACATATTTATATAATTAAATAAATAAAAAAATATGAAAACATAAGTACAAAACATTAAACAAAATTACCAAATTAATTAACTATAAAAAAATTAACTCTTAAAAATTTCACAAAAATTCTACAAAATATATATATATATAAACAAACAATATAAAATTAAATAAATAATACTAAGGAGCCGATTATGATATTCGATGGTCAGACTACTGACCACTGTTGCAACGGTCATGAGACTGGCTGACAAGCAGTCGGTGGGTCCGACCGCCAAATCATTATGCCACTGCCTTGCTAGCGGTTTGAAAAGTGCACTTTTACATTGCGGCTTGTGCTGCGGCCCAGGAAAATGGCAGCAGCACATGCCGCAGTAAAAAAGGGCACTTAGTGCACATCCATCCATCCAAGTGTGCCCCAAGGCCACTTAACTGTAGCCTACGGGGGAACAGGGGCCCTGCTTGAGGCCCCCAAAGTCCGTTCTGACTGCCTTTTTATGGTGGAAGGACCACCAAGAAAAAGCAGTCGGAAAGGGACATCCTAATCCCTATCCATGGGAGGGATAGGATTCTGACCGCTGCCCTGATGGGATCTTGGATCCCCTCCCGACCTTTGCGGTCTGACTGCCTGCATTGTATTGGGTGGTCAGACCGATGGCCTGTCTGTCGAGCGGACCAACATGACATCATAATCAGGCCCTAATTTATATATATATTTAAAAACATTTTAAATAAGTATTTAAATCAGAAAACAAAACCTACACTATTCCCACTCCAGTCTGTGCAACAGTAGGGAAAGCGTTGGAATTCAAAGAGGCAAAATGTATAATTACCCCCTGCCAGTCTGTGCAACAGTAAGAAAAGCGTTGAACATCAGAGGGGTTAAATTGACTATTCCCACTCCAATCTGTGCAAGAGTAGGGAAAGCTTTGGACTACAGAGAAGTAGAAATTATTATTCCAACTCCATTCTGTGCAATAGTGAGGAAAGCATTGACTTTGGAGAGGTTAAAGTTACTATCTCCACTCCAGTCTGTGCAACAATAGGAAAAGTGTTGGACTCTAGAGGGGTAATATTTACTATCCCCATTCCACTCTGTGCAGCAGTAGGGAATGTACTTCACTTTAAACACATAACATATTTTAATAACCCTATTAGTTGACCAGAAATATAAAACACTTAATATAAAACATATTTATATAAAATTAAAAAACAATTAAACAATTAAACAAATTAAATGATTATTAAACATTTAATAATTATAATTATCTTTTAATTTAAAAACATGCTATTAATATATTATTTAATAACGTCCCACACTATACTCCCACAAATATAGCAGCCTACATTTAAAATATACCTAAAATAAAGAAGTATAACTCAATTAACATATTTAATAATCAATAAAAAAATATAAAATAATTATTAATTGTTCATTAATTATGGCTTCATATTTTCCCATCCAATGCCCCTACGAACACAACAGCCCACACCTATTATATAATGTAAAAAATAGTCATTATGTACATTGCTTAATAATTATAATCAATTAAATAATGTATCATAAATTATTAATGAATTATTAATAAAGTAAAACTTATCTTCCCACCTTATACCCTTGCAAACCCAACAACCCGTACCCAAAATATAACTTGAAAAAATTGATAATTACACAAATTACATAATTGACAATCTTTTAAATGAGTATTAAGAAACTAATATTCAATTATTAATCAATTAATACTTAATACACTTCCCATCATATACCCCTACAAACCAAACAACCCTCAGCTAAAATATAACTCACAAAATGTAATAATTACACAATTTACATAATTAACAATAAATTAAATAAATAATAATAAATTAATGATTCATTCTTACTCAATTATTAATTAATTAACATTCCACCCAATACCCCTTCAAATCCAACAACCTGCACCTAAAATATAACTTTCAAAACATATTACACAATTTACATATTTATCAATTAAATAATTAATATTATATTTAAAATTAATTATACTTAATTAACTTCCCTCCCTATACCCCTAAAATCTTCACAACCCGCTACAAAACTATAAATTACTATTAACAATGGAATAAAAAACTATCACTTAAAATTACAAACAATGACGTCGATTAGGATGGCGGGCGGACTTGCGTCCGTCCGCCACCCCCGAGGTGGAGGGACCGTCCGCAGGGGCAGCAGTGTTCCCTCCATCGGAATTAGGATATGACCGCCACCCTGGCGGTCACATCCCGTATAGTTAACATTGCGGCGGGTGTAAAGCAGCACCCGCCACAATGTTAAATAGGCATGCTTTGCATTTGCATGCACAAAGCGGCAGGCACCGTGAGGTGCCTGCCGCTTTGTGCCTGCAAATGCAGGGGGGTACCATAGGTAACCCCAAGGTGCACCCCACCCCCCCCCCCGACACCCTGGGGGCCCGCAAGGGTCCCCCAGAAGCAAATCTCCACATGCTTTTCCACTGCGGAAAATCCACAGCGGAAAAGCATGTTTGCACACACATCGTAATTTGGCTGGCGGTGTCTTGCAGACACCGCCACCAAATTGCGGTCAACACCCCGCAGATCAGCGGCGGACGGACCTGCCGTCCGCCGCTGATCCCACCGTCATCATGATCTGGCAGGGGGTGTTTTCAGGGTCCGCGGCGGTGAATCCGCATCCTTCGGGCCGGCGGTGGCTTCCACCGGCCCGGAGAATGCGGATTCACCGCCATCGTAATCGACCCCATAATTTGCAAAGATTGTCAACAATTATACAAACAATATTTAACATCTAAAATTCATATATGAACTAAAACACAAACATAATTTAAGAAGGATATTTTTTACAACTATATTACTCAAAACAATATTAACAGCACAGATATTCTTGAAAGCGATATTACTTACCTATAAAATCAATATTCATGTCAAGGATATCCCTACATCACAATATTTATGTGTCACAATATTTCAAACTCGATATTTCTGTAGTTCAATATTTGTAAATCGATATTTTATCCAAATAACCTAGCTTCACAATTATTAACCCCTGGGTGGTTTCTCTTTGAAGAACCAAGGAAATTAGGTCCATGGACTAGATATGCTGTCAATTTTTGCAGTTGCAAACCCTCTGAACTGGAGTTTACGACAGCAGAAATGGATTTATCAATGTACAAATCCCATTTTAGGGGTCCGAAAAGTTTTATGGACTCCTAAAATGCGTCTGCGTATGGATACCAATACAGTGTTTGGAAGAGATCTGTTGTAGGAGTTCCTTCCAAATACTGAATCGGTATGAAATGTATCAGTTCCCCTCATGATCCCTTCCCCTTTGTAAATGTAAAAACACGTTTATTGGAGAGTCAGCAGAGGTCCTAGGGATGACTACCAACTCTCAAACAAACCTTAAAAAAGTGAACTTTCAGGGGCATGATGTTGGTGCCTTCTAAGATGGTGGTGCCGTGCTCAGCTCCATGCCAGGTCAGAGCCTTTCATCGGAGGCGGCTCGCGAGGAACAGACACTAATTATTACTGCCATGCTGTGTTGGAAAGACCGGCGAGTCGCCTGGAAAGTTTCTCTACGACTGCTTCATGTCCTTAATAGACAAATGCCAGCCCTGGAGGATTCCTTCATTTGATTGTGGAGGCTGTGCCCTCCATTTTGAATTGCATTTCGAGACGCCTCCTCAGAAATCCTCCTCTCATTACATTTAATGTAAATGGCCTGACACACTAACTTCTCCCAGCCTGTATTTCCACAGTGAATTTTCACAGTGCCATTACTTTATTATACTGGTTGACACTGTCGCTGAGGGATGTCTTCAATTGAATAATGAGACTCCATCTGCCAATTTAATGACGTTTGGTCACGCTTTTTCAGGAACCCTCCTTTCACTGTGCTACATGGAATTATAATTTTTACCATGATGCAGGCATTTTCTCATAGTCTCTACCAACGTGTAACATTGTTATTAGCAATAACACTGATATTTGCTAATTTCCATCTATCATAACTTCTCTCATCTCAAGCACTAAGCGCGCCTATAGTGAATATCCTTAACTGCTACTTAACAAATTCTACTTACTGAAGGAAAACTTTGGATCACCCTCTACACTACAATCTTCCAATAGATCTTTTGGTATATGGGGAAAGGGAGAAAGCTTAAACTCACTGGTCTGCAAACTAAATTCCATATTTCAGAGAACGACTTAGTCTTACACGAGATGGAAGAATCTACTACCCAGAAATCGGACAGTGTTCTTGTGACCAACTCTAAACCCACTACATTTAGCAAATTACCATTGGGATCCAACAAACGGCCCAAAAAGGATCCTCCCATCCTCTATATCAATGGAAGTAATAGTAGAAGAAATGTGTGCCTTAAAACCCTCGTGGATCAAACAAAAACTATTCTACAGCATCTAGATGATAAATCATCATCTTTGAATACTCAAATTTCAATGGCAAAAGGTTGATGACTTACAAGATACTTCTCCGTGCATAGCTGACCTGGAATCAGAAATATATGTACTTATCCCCACACTTAAGAAATATACAGAGGATCTTGAAAACCGGAATCGAAGGTACAATCTCTGAATATATGGCCTTCCAGAAGGAACTGAAGGCTCTGCTCCCATTGCTTATTGTCAGACATTACTTCTAAAACTTCTGGATCTGCCTGCTACCAAAGTCCTTAACATCCAAGGAGCTCACAGACTTGGCCCAAAGATTTCATCCACACCATGTATAAAATAATGTTTTATAGTGATCTGTTTTGTTTACATTTTCTTTTCTCTTTCTTCTTTTCCTAAAACAAGGTTCTTATGTCTGGTTCCTTCCTTGGTCCCATTCCGTATAATGTTCTAATATATTCTTTATCTACCCAGCCCGCCTATGGAGGTGGAATTGTCGTTGTCATCTTTTGGTGTTGCCACTTCCCCTTCATGTCACTTGTATCTGTGGGTAGCTCTCTCAGTTGTCATTTATTTGATTTTTACTCTCTCTCCTTTCTTCTTTGTGTACTGTTTCTCTCCCC
This sequence comes from Lissotriton helveticus, assembly GCF_964261635.1. Classification (NCBI taxonomy): domain Eukaryota; kingdom Metazoa; phylum Chordata; class Amphibia; order Caudata; family Salamandridae; genus Lissotriton; species Lissotriton helveticus. The sequence goes on from NC_136069.1 coordinate 104,793,877, forward strand.
TTTCTTTTTCCTTTCCTTTTCATATTATATTGTCATTCCTTTAACACTTTTAGATGCTTATATCCCCTTTCCTCCTACTCTTCAGGTCCATATTTGTTTCACTGGTTTGCGATTCAATTATTCAAATATTCCAAATTCATAGTATTACTCATTATTGTAATTATTGTAGACAACTATATTGCTCAGGCTATGGTTTTCATTTTAGATTCTGAGTTCTCTCATGAAAAGTTAATGGTTTAGGCAACCCTACCAAATGACAGAGAGTCATTTCTCATTTAGCCGAGCTCAAAACAGATATCGCACTCATTCAAGAATAACATTTATCTGATTCGGATGGCAATACATTGAAAAAAAATTGAGTTGGCAATGTTTTTATCTCTGCTGCTATAGGCACTAAGAATGGAGTACTAACTCCTCTGTCATAAAAAATTGCAAACTCTGTTATTAACCAGAAACGTGACTTAAACAGCAGATGGATCATAGTTAAACTGCTTAATATTAATATTCCACTTACTATATTCAATGTATATAATCTGGTATCTATTGATAATGTTTTGGGTCACTATCTCTAACAAACTACATCAGTATAGTGACAAATATATTTTTCTTAGGGTGACTGTTCTCAAGTCATGGATCCTATTTTAAATAGGAGCTCTAAAGTCTAATTTGTCCCCACTAGAATGCATGCATAATTCAAATCTGAAATTAATAGCAATTCTCTAACTGATATCTGGAGACTATGCTACCCTTTGCAAATTCTCTTTCTATTCAGCACCACATTACTCACAATCTCATAATGATTATCTCTTTTTACAAAAAAGCCTTACTCAACGTGTTTCACACTCTGATATAGGTTCAGTTTTGATCTCTGACCATGCTCCAGTATATGTAGACTTAGGGCCTGATAACAAATTTAGCGGTCCCACCGCCATGTCCTCTACAACACCCCTGTGTCTGTGATCTACCGGCTGCTGTATTAAGAGTTGTGCTGTCTGAAACCACTCTGCACACAAATGCCGACATTAGGAGGAAATGGTCTGACCTCAGGTTGAGGGTGCCTACCAGATACAACAATCACCACCTGGTGGCTCAGGGGACTGGTGGTGGCCCTCACAGCGCCCCATGACAATTCTTTCCATTAGAGGAGATGGTCTTGAGGGCTTGACAGGAATAGCTGGGGGAGTCGACTCTGATAAGTTACACTTCAATAACTGGCATAATATCACAATGTCCTATTTGCTCTCAAACCTGCTTTTGCTATTGTGTTCTCTATCTACTTTCCTAACATGCAGCACTCAAAGTATCTCAGATGTTGGTTTGTCTGTGTCAATGTGTATTGGTGCAGATAAGACTACATGTATCCAAACTCCAAGACATTCCATGGTTTGCAATGCTTTCTGTAAGTGCATTACTATAAAAAAATATCGATCTGGGACCCATGCTATGTGAGAATATGTAAAAGTATATTCCATCCCAAATGCATGTTGCCAACAGGTATGGTAAAATAACCATTTGTCGAGTATTGGTAAAGTGAGATTAAAGTGACTGCAACTACCATGAGGCCTTTTCACTGCAAATTCTAACCAAGAGGCAAGACTCCTTTTGTCTGTCATGTTACAACTGATCTTCACTCATCATGGACTGTGCAATGCAGAGACAATGCTCCACTCAGATATTTGTCTGAATACTTTGCGTGATAGTGTCCTGGTCCCATCTACTGAAACTATTGATGGCATCAGCTAAACCATAAAAATGGTGTACCATTAATATATGTGAGCCATGTTGGAAACTTCGCTGATTAGCAGTGGCAGGTGACCCCTTGACTCTGCACTTCTCACAGGATAAACAATGCTAAATATACAACCAAGCTGTGTGTTTGCCTGTATTAGACACAACTATGCCTTGGAATGAACAAATACACGTTATGACTACACTGTGTTCGTAGCAGAGTTTTGGAGGTGTCATGTCTATCCCTAAAGCCAAAATGCCACATATCTGCACATCTAATGAGCTGATGAAATCCACTAAATCTATTGAATGTATACACGTCTAGTAACCAACTTCAACTCCACAAAATAACCGACAGTATTAATCCCTATTTTGTTCCATTCTAGGTCCCTATTTACTTTGACACGAACAACGTGGATGTACATACCTCACTTACACCATTAATAATGTTCTCTATTTCTCAACAGACCAATCAGCCACTGCACCTGCACAGAGGTTGGAAACTGAACAGAATTCCTCTTCATCCCCAGAGGAAGCTCTCAGTGATGACAATCCTCCTGAAGAGGTGGACGACAGTCCTGGCTCATCTGGTCAGCCATGAGCAGACGTCAACTGTGGGGCTCACTGTGCCCACACCAACACCTCCCACCACAGCTGCAACAACACAGCCAAACACTGCCACCAAACCTGTGCACATAGCACAGTCAGTACCATTGGTGGAGATTTTTATCACTCACTTTCTACTATATTCCCTCACACACAACAAAGTTTATCACTCTCCGCAGTCTACTCTAACCACACTGAACCCTCTATGATTAAAGTAAACGTTCCTTGTGATTCCACTAACATCTCTATCCACAACTCAGAGTTGAGAGAAACTACAGGTGAATCTTGTCCCGTTGATAGGAGGGGGGATTCTAGAAATAACCAGATACATGCATTTGCTACTCAATAAGGATCAAATTCCCACCCAAATTCACAGTTTCAATTGAGAAACAAAATTTGGACACAAGGAGAATCTCATTCAGTTAAAGTTCAAATTATTCTATTAGAGATTCAAAATGAATCCACTCCAGTCAATGACACTCCACTGTACAACACTCAGATCTACTGTTCAACATGCCACTACAATGTACAACACGCTGCTCCACTCTACGATACTCCATGATACGACACACCACGCCACTCCAGTACATTACACTTTAGTCCACTGTATGCTACGTCACTCCACTCGACTCCACTCTATCCCACTCTACAATACTCCACTCAACAACACTAAACTCTAAAACATTAAACTCTACAACACTCTCCTTCACTATACTGTACTACACTCCACTTTATGACACTCCAATCAATGACACCCCACACTGCAATTTGAAACACATTTTTATGAAAAAATAAAATCCATTAACATACAAAGAAAAAACACAAACGTTAAGGATAAATATTAGTTCAAAATACCCTATGTATTGTTTCAATACCAACCCAACTTAAAATACACAAACATAAAAAATTGTAAAGTTATAATTATAACTTCAATTAATAATTTACGCACCACCTTCAAACTACTATAAGTTGCACACCTCTGAACACAGTCTTGTCACCTCACTCGCCACACTACATTAACTGCAACTCATGCCTTTTTGATGCACTGTTTATACCCTTGCATACTACATCACTTTTTATAGCATGTGAAATCATAGCATTCGTTACACATAACTTCTCAAATTACATCATATGGCACAACACTATAGTTAGTGTTGTCTGCTTAGCAAGCTGAAAAGAGTGTGTAATGAAACCCGCTACTTATAATAATTTGAATATGGTGAATAAATTGTAAATGAAAATTATAACTATAACTTTTGAATTTTTAAAGTTTATAGAGTTTAAACTTGGTTTGTATGGGGAAAATAAGTTTTTCTCACTATAAATAAGTTTGGTTCCCTTGTTTTTTTCATTAAAATAAAAAACAAAATATATACAGATATATATATATATACACACACACATCTTATTGATTTTTGTGTAACAATTAGACATACATGTGCACATGCCTAACATGTCTTCATTTTGAGGCACTTAAAGCTCAGCAGTCTCAACTCCGCCGGGAATTCCTGTAATGCCTACAGTGAGGAGTATGGACAACACCTTCTACTCCCAGGACATGAGAGTGAGGGGCGTGGGAGAACCTCCACCAGTTGTCACAGCTTCTGTGTGCCCTGGAAGCCAGGGAATGTACCCTCCCCTACAAGTCATTGCAGAGCTTGCAAATGTCCTACTAGGAGCGCCTGCTGTTAGACCCTGACCTTATCCACTATTCTGTCCCACATTTGCCTTCTCTGACTCATGTTTGCACCGGGGTGCCTCATAACTGTGGTTCAGCCCTTACTATTTTATCCACCATAATTGCTAGTTAATTTTCGGAAAATCTAGGGGCTTTTCTCCTTGGCATTTTAAGAAATAAAAGAAATATTAAGTTAGAGTAAAGAAAACGAAGCTGATCCTGCTGCTGGTGTGAGTGAAGAAAAAGTAAAGGGTAGTGGGGTTAGAACCTTCCATTTTATATTGTTGTTGATTTATGTAAGGTGATGATATTAAGCTAGCTTGTGTTAATGGACAGCTTGTGGAGAAGTGTGGCTCACTGGTTAGAGCGGCAGACCCTGATGCAGAGGTCTGGCCCGGGACCAGGTTTCAATTCCTGCCTCGGCGGGTCTTGGGCTCAATTTCCTCGGACCTGATAATTCTCGCCTCGATGCCTATTATAATCACGGGTCTCACTCTGCAACTCTGGGCAATAGCTTGCTTAATCTCCACAACGGCCTCAACAGCGCTGGGATGCCTGGCTTCACCTTTGGGGTGCCCAGGAGTGGACATTTCACAGGGAAAAGCCAGGATGGGTTCCACAGCGGTATGCGTTACAGCGCCAGGACACCCATGGGTATTAGTGCGCTTTACAAGTACAAATTACATTACATTTACATTACATAGGCAACAAGCATTTTGATGCACGAATCAGCCACTTTAACCCATGGATCTTCCATTTTGACAGACATGTACACAGAACATACATTCATCTGACCTTGATATACTACTTCTTGCTGGTCCATGTGTCCCACTGTGACAGTGTACAACTCTAAATATGGCAGATGGATATCCGCTAGTTCAACGTCGACAGAATGGTGACCAACAAGGGAATAATCTCAGCTGACAAAGACAGCTCCGGCATGACGGTATACCCTCAGTCTGGCAGACAGATTAATTACTCCATGACAGAGGAATGGTGGCCCTTGCTCCAAACTCCAGTGTTTATTTTGAGCCGGTGGTTTTCGGTGCTTGGCACTAGCACTTAGTTGTCAACACCGGCACTTAAGACAGTTTGCCACATGATGGCGCTGTGTGTCTAATTTAGAGATGAGTACAACAAATGTTGTTTATTTATTCAATGTACATTAGAAAGGACAACTACCTGCTGCCTTGTCCATTCTTATAGCTTTTGGGGGCCTGGAATAGTCTGAATTGCCACACTTGTAGGAGTATGATGATTAGTAATTGTATTGGTACTGTCACTGGCAGTGCTGGCGGGGGCAATAGGTGGTGCAAGCAGTAGCGGCCTCCTATCTTTTTTACAAACTAAGCACAGCTGAACTCTAAATCAGTACCAGTGTCTTTATCAAAACAGTTTAGTGGTGGCAGCACATGAAGTATCACATAAACAGATTTGCATTGAAAACATTTGAATGCCAGCAGTAATTAGTACAGTGCTTCATGTCTGCCAAAGATTGCACCATACATACCAACATTTGGGAACAGTTAAGAAAGAAATGAATTAAACAAAATAGGCGGGATTTTATTTCCTTGTTAACACACCTTTTAGTGTGTTCCAAAATCAAGATAATAGTTGGCAGGGCCAGCTTGTTCATGGAAGATTGGAGGTGATCCCCCACTGTTGTGGTGGGAGGTGAGAAAGGGCCGGGGTTTCTCAGTCCATATAAACGGTGTTTTATTTTAGGGGGTGGTTGCAGGCGGTGCCACCGGCACTCATTGTGAAGACCTGCACTTATTTTCCCTCAACAGATTGATTCAGAACAAGAGAAAGAAAAACACTAAAGGCGGAAAGAAGGATGAAGATAATGAGAGGAAAATTGTGACAAAGGGAGAAAGCAGGAACCTGTAGTTGTGAGATAAAGGCGCAGGGAGTGTCTGGTGGTGGATTAAAGAGTCATGAAGTGGAATCAAGACTATGCAGGATTTTTATTTGGCACCTTTTATTTTGGTGAATTTTGGTAGTGCAAACTCGATCCGAAAGTATCAGAATGCTTTAGATGAGCACCAATTAGGTTACAGACAGACACATTAGTTTTGTTAGACATTGGGAGATTAAGTGATTTGCCCAGAATCACAGGATGTTGAGCGTCCCTGCCGAGACTCAAACCTGGTTCCCCCACTTCGAGGTCGACCGCTCTAGCCATTAGGCCACATCCTCTTTCTATGGTTCCAGAAGCAGTCTTCTGAGCAAAACAATTGGCCCTGGCACTTACTCGTTCACAAATTAAGCACTGCATTCAAGTTATTACACAGTGATACCTGGTACAGTTTGGGGGCAGGAAACAGAAAGTGTAACTCAAAGGTACAATGCACAGCTGCATTCACCTTGCCTCCTGGTACATGTTGTTGTGATGTTATCGGCCCAACGGTTTCTTTCCCTTTACAAAATGCAAGCAACTTCCGCTTTATGGTTTATGAAAAAAAAAAAAGCGTACCCACAAAGCACGAAGTAAAATCTGGAACTGGCAATGCAAGAGGCACGAAAGAAAAAAGAAAGGGTTTTGATGAGTATCCCATGTTTCGTGTGTGTTATGTTCAGAGCCGGGCGCTTTATTTTGTGTGAGGCTTTCGTCTTGTCCTCTTGCCGCTAGGATTTATAGTGAGTGTAACTCCTTTAGGCCTTTTAGGTAACAATCTTGTGAAAACACTGAATTCCGCAGAGCAGGATTACCTGCCTTAGTGGTAATCGTTTGCACCAATGTGCTATTTAGCACCTTGAAACATATTGTTAGCATGTTATTGTTGCTCCTTGTGTTTTTTGCAGCCAGCGGCTGAACAGGTTTACATCAAATCAGAACAATCATTGGCATAGCCATAGGTCTCGCCTTTGGGACCTTATAAGTGTTTAGCCATGCAGTAGATTATGCTGGGTGCTGTGCCACCAGTGATTGCAGGGGACAGGGCACACACCAGCATTGAGCAGGGTGCACAAAACAGGGAGCAGGACACATAAAACAGGGAGCAGGGCACACAAAACAGGGAGTGGTGCACACACCAGCAGGGAGCGAGCACACACCAGCAGGGAGCGAGCACACACCAGCATGTAGGAGGGTGCACAAAGCAGGGAGCAGGGCACACAAAACAGGGAGTGGTGCACACACTAGCAGGGAGCAGAGCACACGCCAACATGGAGCAGGGTGCACAAAACAGGGAGCACGGCACACAAAACAGGGAGTGGTGCACACACCAGCAGGGAGCGGGGCACACACCAGCAGGGAGCGAGCACACACCAGCATGTAGGAGGGTGCACAAAGCAGGGAGCAGGGCACACAGAACAGGGAGTGGTGCACACACTAGCAGGGAGCAGAGCACACGCCAACATGGAGCAGGGTGCACAAAACAGGGAGCACGGCACACAAAACAGGGAGTGGTGCACACACCAGCAGGGAGCGGGGCACACACCAGCAGGGAGCAAGCACACACCAGCATGTAGGAGGGTGCACAAAGCAGGGAGCAGGGCACACAGAACAGGGAGTGGTGCACACACTAGCAGGGAGCAGAGCACACGCCAACATGGAGCAGGGTGCACAAAGGAGGGAGCAGGGTACAAAAAACAGGGAGCGGGGAATACACCAGCAGGAAGCAGAGCACCCGCCAGCAGGGAGCAGGGAATACAACGCAGGGCAAACGAAACAGGAAGCAGGGCACCCACCAGCATGGCACACAAGGCAGGGAGCGAGGCTCACAATAGCAGGGTGCAGAAAACACAAAGCAGAAAGTAGAGCACCCAAAGCAGGGAACAGGGCACACCAGGCAGGGAGCAGGGCACATGTCAGCGGGGAGAAGTACAGGGCGGCAGGGAGAAATGCACACACCAGCAGAGAGCAGGGCACACAACAGCAGTGTAAATAAACAAAAAGAATCCACCAGTGGGTAAAAGTGTTCCCTACAGTGGTGGGGAGCACGTAGTGTTTTTAAAATACCCCTCACACACCAAAAGGACCCTTGGTGTCATGCCTCATCATTGGGGTCTTCGCACCCCTCTACGGGATGCAGCGTGCTGCTACCAACGACTACGTGGGAGCACTTATTTCAATAACTATGTGTGGTGCGTGTGAGGGTTGTTGTGTAAATGTGAGTGAGTGGTGTTTTTTTTTAAGTTAGTGATAATTAAAAAGTACCTGGCTCGAGGGGTAAACTCAAAGAAAAATGTTAATGCGCCCCCGGGCTGATACTGTTAAAAGGGTGAGTTTAGAGGTGTTTATGTAATGCAATGTACATCACCTCACGTGTGCGTCAACATGTTTCGGAGTGGAACTCCTTCTTCAGGACGGGGTGCACAAATCCCCACCTTACTCACGCTTCTCTATTCAAAATCCGTAATATTTTACAGAAAAGTGAAATTTAATGCAGGCTAATATGTACCTACAGCAAAAGTATCGGAAGTTTCTGCGACTAGCAAAACTTGTTTCCTCAATCTTGTGAACCTCATGAGCCTCCTAGCGTTGGGGACTCTCGTGCCAATCTGCTACGATTCCTAGGAGAGGGTTTCCCCTTCTTGCCCCATACGCGGCTCCGCTGTGAATGCATTGCTGTAGGTACATATTAGCCTGCATTAAATTTCACTTTTCGATAAAATATTACACTGCGATCTGTTGTTTTTGCACCATTGCTAGGCAATACTTGTGAAAACATATATATATATATGTGTATATATATATATATATTCCCAAGAAAGTCTGCCACAAAAGAAGACTTGAGGCGGCACTCGAGGTTCGTTCAATCCTTTATTTTCAATTTTCAACCATGGGCATTGACGCGTTTCGGGGGTTTACTTTCCTTTATCAAAATGCCCCCCTGGTTGGTAGGTCGCCACTGTTGCAAACAATCCCGTTTTAAAAGAGAGTGTATCCTTCCCACTGCCTGAAGTAGTGTGGGCTGCCTCAAAAACACGGTCTGGAGTCGCCTCTGTTCTCACAAGTGAACCACATTTCCCAGCATGCAGCGTCCTTCTCATGCTGGCGGTGACCCCATCCATCGGTGCATTTTGTCAGGTAAGTGACCAATAGGCTGTGTAGCTAGGCAGGGATTGTAGCAATTGTTCTGGGCATTTTCAAAGTCAATCACGGTCCTCTCCCCCTGCCATGCACTTCCATCCGTCGTGGGGCAGAGAACACCGTTAAAGTAAAGGTGTGGTCCCATTAAAGTATGGACTGCGCATCCGCAGCTGCATCCAGTTCAGATTTCGTGCGGGGCAGTCAGAGGGTCTTCCATGTAGCGACCCCCTTAACACTTGCGGGGGGTGCCAGCCCAGCGCGCAGCCACACTGAGGATCGCGTAGCTGGACACGCCATAAGTTCCCAAGAAAGTCTGCCACAAAAGAAGACTTGAGGCGGCACTCGAGGTTCGTTCAATCCTTTATTTTCAATTTTCAACCATGGGCATTGACGCGTTTCGGGGGTTTACTTTCCTTTATCAAAATGCCCCCCTGGTTGGTAGGTCGCCACTGTTGCAAACAATCCCGTTTTAAAAGAGAGTGTATCCTTCCCACTGCCTGAAGTAGTGTGGGCTGCCTCAAAAACACGGTCTGGAGTCGCCTCTGTTCTCACAAGTGAACCACATTTCCCAGCATGCAGCGTCCTTCTCATGCTGGCGGTGACCCCATCCATCGGTGCATTTTGTCAGGTAAGTGACCGATAGGCTGTGTAGCTAGGCAGGGATTGTAGCAATTGTTCTAGGCATTTTCAAAGTCAATCACGGTCCTCTCCCCCTGCCATGCACTTCCATCCGTCGTGGGGCAGAGAACACCGTTAAAGTAAAGGTGTGGTCCCATTAAAGTATGGACTGCGCATCCGCAGCTGCATCCAGTTCAGATTTCGTGCGGGGCAGTCAGAGGGTCTTCCATGTAGCGACCCCCTTAACACTTGCGGGGGGTGCCAGCCCAGCGCGCAGCCACACTGAGGATCGCGTAGCTGGACACGCCATAAGTTCCCAAGAAAGTCTGCCACAAAAGAAGACTTGAGGCGGCACTCGAGGTTCGTTCAATCCTTTATTTTCAATTTTCAACCATGGGCATTGACGCGTTTCGGGGGTTTACTTTCCTTTATCAAAATGCCCCCCTGGTTGGTAGGTCGTCACTGTTGCAAACAATCCCGTTTTAAAAGAGAGTGTATCCTTCCCACTGCCTGAAGTAGTGTGGGCTGCCTCAAAAACACGGTCTGGAGTCGCCTCTGTTCTCACAAGTGAACCACATTTCCCAGCATGCAGCGTCCTTCTCATGCTGGCGGTGACCCCATCCATCGGTGCATTTTGTCAGGTAAGTGACCGATAGGCTGTGTAGCTAGGCAGGGATTGTAGCAATTGTTCTGGGCATTTTCAAAGTCAATCACGGTCCTCTCCCCCTGCCATGCACTTCCATCCGTCGTGGGGCAGAGAACACCGTTAAAGTAAAGGTGTGGTCCCATTAAAGTATGGACTGCGCATCCGCAGCTGCATCCAGTTCAGATTTCGTGCGGGGCAGTCAGAGGGTCTTCCATGTAGCGACCCCCTTAACACTTGCGGGGGGTGCCAGCCCAGCGCGCAGCCACACTGAGGATCGCGTAGCGGGACACGCCATAAGTTCCCAAGAAAGTCTGCCACAAAAGAAGACTTGAGGCGGCACTCGAGGTTCGTTCAATCCTTTATTTTCAATTTTCAACCATGGGCATTGACGCGTTTCGGGGGTTTACTTTCCTTTATCAAAATGCCCCCCTGGTTGGTAGGTCGCCACTGTTGCAAACAATCCCGTTTTAAAAGAGAGTGTATCCTTCCCACTGCCTGAAGTAGTGTGGGCTGCCTCAAAAACACGGTCTGGAGTCGCCTCTGTTCTCACAAGTGAACCACATTTCCCAGCATGCAGCGTCCTTCTCATGCTGGCGGTGACCCCATCCATCGGTGCATTTTGTCAGGTAAGTGACCGATAGGCTGTGTAGCTAGGCAGGGATTGTAGCAATTGTTCTGGGCATTTTCAAAGTCAATCACGGTCCTCTCCCCCTGCCATGCACTTCCATCCGTCGTGGGGCAGAGAACACCGTTAAAGTAAAGGTGTGGTCCCATTAAAGTATGGACTGCGCATCCGCAGCTGCATCCAGTTCAGATTTCGTGCGGGGCAGTCAGAGGGTCTTCCATGTAGCGACCCCCTTAACACTTGCGGGGGGTGCCAGCCCAGCGCGCAGCCACACTGAGGATCGCGTAGCTGGACACGCCATAAGTTCCCAAGAAAGTCTGCCACAAAAGAAGACTTGAGGCGGCACTCGAGGTTCGTTCAATCCTTTATTTTCAATTTTCAACCATGGGCATTGACGCGTTTCGGGGGTTTACTTTCCTTTATCAAAATGCCCCCCTGGTTGGTAGGTCGCCACTGTTGCAAACAATCCCGTTTTAAAAGAGAGTGTATCCTTCCCACTGCCTGAAGTAGTGTGGGCTGCCTCAAAAACACGGTCTGGAGTCGCCTCTGTTCTCACAAGTGAACCACATTTCCCAGCATGCAGCGTCCTTCTCATGCTGGCGGTGACCCCATCCATCGGTGCATTTTGTCAGGTAAGTGACCGATAGGCTGTGTAGCTAGGCAGGGATTGTAGCAATTGTTCTGGGCATTTTCAAAGTCAATCACGGTCCTCTCCCCCTGCCATGCACTTCCATCCGTCGTGGGGCAGAGAACACCGTTAAAGTAAAGGTGTGGTCCCATTAAAGTATGGACTGCGCATCCGCAGCTGCATCCAGTTCAGATTTCGTGCGGGGCAGTCAGAGGGTCTTCCATGTAGCGACCCCCTTAACACTTGCGGGGGGTGCCAGCCCAGCGCGCAGCCACACTGAGGATCGCGTAGCTGGACACGCCATAAGTTCCCAAGAAAGTCTGCCACAAAAGAAGACTTGAGGCGGCACTCGAGGTTCGTTCAATCCTTTATTTTCAATTTTCAACCATGGGCATTGACGCGTTTCGGGGGTTTACTTTCCTTTATCAAAATGCCCCCCTGGTTGGTAGGTCGCCACTGTTGCAAACAATCCCGTTTTAAAAGAGAGTGTATCCTTCCCACTGCCTGAAGTAGTGTGGGCTGCCTCAAAAACACGGTCTGGAGTCGCCTCTGTTCTCACAAGTGAACCACATTTCCCAGCATGCAGCGTCCTTCTCATGCTGGCGGTGACCCCATCCATCGGTGCATTTTGTCAGGTAAGTGACCGATAGGCTGTGTAGCTAGGCAGGGATTGTAGCAATTGTTCTGGGCATTTTCAAAGTCAATCACGGTCCTGTCCCCCTGCCATGCACTTCCATCCGTCGTGGGGCAGAGAACACCGTTAAAGTAAAGGTGTGGTCCCATTAAAGTATGGACTGCGCATCCGCAGCTGCATCCAGTTCAGATTTTGTGCGGGGCAGTCAGAGGGTCTTCCATGTAGCGACCCCCTTAACACTTGCGGGGGGTGCCTATAGGTATACCTATATATATACATATATATTTATTTATATGAACATAAATGTGGAATTAATAATATTAACTATACTTTCCTATATGAACTTACTGCTGCAATATTTTTGTCTTCCATATTTTGACCATAATATTAAGGTATAACAATATTTCCTACTTCATAGTCATCAGGCTACAACTGGTATCAACTGCTTTCACCTGCTGTTATAATTAACCAATAGATCTGAGCCAGCTGGATTCGATAGAAACATTGGTAACTGGCCAACTGGTGTTTGCACTACTGGAAAATAAGTAAAAAAAGATTATGGGCCGTAGTGATAAAGTAATTTTGGGAGTAGGTAAAGAGTATGTAAAAGAGTACTCTGATAGTACTACTTCCTGTAATCATGAATCCTTTTGTGGATTCATGCCAGTGTAATTGTAATTGCATTTATATAGCGCTTACTACTCCTGACGTGGTGTCGAAGCGCTTTTCGGCAAGTAGCAGCTATTCCGGAGCCCAAAAAGGATTAGTGTTGAATTTGTATAGGGAAATATGAAATTAATTTGAGCATTGGACATGTGAGTCTGTTATCTGAGTTGAAAAGGATTGTGGAGGGATAGAAGAGGGAGGGGGTTTGCATTTGTATAGCGCTTGGTACCCCTGATGAGGCATCAACAGCGCTTTTAAAGGACTAAGAACTTCAAAGCGGACTTCAAATCTCTTTTATTCCAAAGCCATTTTCAGATCTAATTCCCTCCTTCTCAGACCCTGCCAGGAAGTTCTTTAGTCATTGTAAATTTGTTACGTATGTTTATATTTGTGCTTATACATCCTGTGCTTGTTGTGTTTGAAATTGTGTTCCTTTTGCCTGCGTTGTTTTGATTCTATGGCCTGCTATTATTCGCCAGGAAGTTCTTTAGTCATTGTAAAGTTTGTCATATTTATTCTAACTTTTGCTTATACAGTCTGTTCTTGCTATTTTTAGGTCTCGCCTGTCGATGCGCATGCGCATCGAGCAAGGCGAGAGTATTGCGAGTTATCCACTCTTTATCCACACTGCAAGGAATCGTGGCGATTCCTTGCAGTGCCCGTGACTTTTAAGGTCAATGCGCATGCGCATTAAGCTTATGCGCATGCGCATTGACCTTAAAAGTCACGGGCGCGTGCATGTCCGTCTTTGTTTACCCGCTCCGCCCCCTCCCGCCGTGTCGCCTTGCCTACTCTCTTCCACAGCCTCCCCCAGCTCCGCCCCCTCACTACTTGATTGCACGGCCGCTAGGCCGTGCCTCCCCTACTCTCCTCCCCCCTCCTCCCCTGCCTGCCTGCCGCTAGCTGAGTCCTAGCGTTGGCTGAACATCCCGTGATTTTGGACAAATCCCTTAATCTTGCTGTGACCTTGTTTCTACTTTCAGCGCGGAGGCTTATTTCTAAACATGTTCACACTCTCGACGTCTGAAACGGGTGAAACAGGACTATGAGATTGCAAGATTTCTGCGAAAATTGGTAGTCTTAAAGAGCTCTGCCGCCCACTTTAAAACACATTCAAGACCTCACTAAGTGAGAGGAGACCCCACTGTTCCTCTACCACGAGGCATCAGACCTTTAAGACCTCAGCGTTCTTTCTGTTCGAGTGAACGCAGACCCTGTACAATACCACTCGTACGAGTCACAACCCAGCCTACTATAATCGCGCATCTTTGTGTGACACGTTCCGTGAATTCCATTCCCCGAATCTGTTGCGAAATACTACAGCCCACACTTTACCCGTGTTGTGACTGACTAGTTTTAATTTATTGCGGTGCCCATTTCATTTACACTATTTTTGTTCTGAAGTGTCTGCCATTTATTGCAGTATTGTACCTCTACCTGCACTTTGTACGCTTCTGAAACCTGCACACATATCACTTTTCCTCCTATAATGTACCGATTGCTACTTCATGTATTTTTGCTGCTCACCATTGTCACTATTCATTCACGCAACTCAACGTTGCCTTCCTTCACCTATAATTTTCTCCTCACGCATCCTTAATGCTCCCATCGAGACGCGCCCCGCCAACCCACTGCAAAGTCCGCGCTACCAAAACCAACAAACAAACTATCACCCCCGCATCGCTCTCCGTACTCTGGCCTCAGCAACCCCCTTCTCCACCCCCACCAGTCCCCTCGGCTAACTTGGTAGAGATGCGGCCCCGCCCGGGCTCCCCCCTCCCAGGACTTCCTCCTCGCATCCCTGCCCCCTCGCGCTGCTTCAACCCCTCCCCTGGCCACGGCACTTTATTAGGGGCCTAACCCGACCATTTGACTGTCATTGTAAGTCTCTTGCTGGAGCTACAGTCCCAACAAAAAATAAGCCTTTCGGCAGTCCGATGTCCCAGCTGCGTCTAGCTTGCTTTCTGTGACCAGACACACGTTTTTTGGCTTTTATTGAGTTATCCCCTCTGCTCTTGAACATTGTAAATCGCACCCTCTCTTCTATGGGTGCTAAGTGCTATATCCTGTATTTTTCTTCTTCATATATGACTTTGTTTCTATCACTGTGCTGCTCTCTGCAAATTTATAAAGCGCTCTGATACCCGTCAAGTTTGCGCTATAAAAAACGATCAAATAAATAAATACTTGCATGAAGTCCGTGTTTTAAATCTAGCGACTGAGATGTATTTTCTATTTTGTTTAGTTCATTTCGTGACAAAAACGTTACGAGTCATTGCCTGTGCGACTTCTTTTAATCTTGCAGAAGCAAGGCTGCACCACGCCACATCTTGTTCCTCTTTTACCCACTCTGACACTGTCCCGGGACCGTCAAAACCAGTTTGCCCAGTTTGGAAAGCTTCACTTCAGTGCTTCTCTCCTCTACCTGCATATCAACACGGTGGTGTGAGGGGGTGTGGTGTCGGGAGAGGTAGGCTGGGGGGAGGAGAGGTGTGTTTGTGACAACTCCCAGGGCTGTGCACAAACGCCTTTCATTTGCTCGGTTACCAACAATCTCATAGCCAGCTACTTAAGTGTCCAGGGAAGGCAACACGCAGGGCCGAAAGCTGCCGTTATTATCCGTAACGACCTCAGAGGGGACCTCTCAACATTACTCACAGAAAACAACTCAGAAGGTGGAGTCATTATACTAAAAGGAAACCGCACAGGCTTTCTGTATACTGTGACTGTGGGAGAATTAGTTAATGTTCCTGCGTTTGAGTTAGAGCTTTTAGATTTGTTTATGGCTTTTTTTCTTTGTAATTCTTTAGCATTGCCTACAGGAAACAAAAATGCTAAAGATTTAAAAAAAAAACCCATAAACAATTCTAAAAGCACTAACTCTAATGCTGCGAGACCTATTGCATTTCCAATGCTTGTTATTTGTTCCATTCCTGTAACAGTTCTCTCAAGTAACGTAACTGATTCTATTGTACAGTGCTCTGACACCTTCGGGTAAAGTCCGAGCTTTATAAAAATGCATTAAATAAATAAATAAATGCTGCTCATTTCCTGTTTGTTTGGTACTGCATGGTTGCCTGGCAGTGCAGCTCACCAGGGTGTGCCTGTCTGCCTCTGATGTTCCAGTGGCATCCTTTTCTCACCTCTCTCTGCTCAAGGCACCCACCCCACATGTGGCTTCTGAAGACACACCTGCATCCGGCTGGCCCCGGGCGCCCCACGACCTTGTTTTTAACTCTTTATAAAGCGCCTTGAGTTCGTGGCGCTCGCCATGAATTCCTTAAATAAGAGAAGAGGCAGGGGCGGGGGAGGGCGCGAGATATAGCGGAAGAGCACACCCTGCGCCCCATGTTTGGGCCGCGCCGCTGCCGCTACCCTCTTGCGCACCGTCTCTCTCTCTGCCGGGATCCCTGCGAGGTCTCTGGAGAGCAGGGTATCTGTTTAGATTCGAGCTCTAAATTTAGCCCTGATTGCCTGTTGTCCCCTCCCTCCACATCCTCCTGCTGTTGTGCTGCTTGTTCGGTCACTCCCTGGCCTCTGTTGTTGCTCTCAGCTGGGGCTGGACTGTCCCACTGCGGCCTCTTGTGCGAGGGGACTGTGGGTGGGGGGTCAAGGAGGGGTGCAAGGACTGCTCTGGATCCTGGGCGACGACCCTCACCTGCTGCCAAGATGGAGGTAAAGTGCATTTTCCTCTTAAAAATGTGTACTTTTTATTTAGTGCATTTCTATGATGTCGGCCCTTAACTTTAAGCATGCGTGCTGGTGTCACAGAGCAGATCTGCAATACTTGTGTTTCTTTCGTCGACACAAACTCGTTGTCTTTGAGAAAAGTTTGCATCTCAAACTTACTCAAGTTATCGACATCCGACGGATGAAAGGCTGAGCGAGCACTACTGAGATTTACACAGAACCTGAGCTAATTGCAAGTTACTTTTGAGTGAGGAAAGCGTCTATAGTGCCTACCACAAACGGGCTTTACTCTATGCGCTGAAGTGCATTAGCGGACGCTTAGAAGGATGTGTGTGGGCTGGTGCGGGTAGTGTGGCCACATGGCCCCATCGCCCCACTTTTCATCTCCTGGGCTTTGCTTTTACATGTCAGTGTTATCAGGGGTGCTGGTCCCGTTAAAATGAACCAAGATTACAACTCCCAGGATGCACTAGTAAAAGTAAAGGCCACGAATGGGAAAGTGATCGTCTGGTGACATGGAGCTATCTTGGGTGTGAGGGCAAGGGTGGCACCTTACTGGTCACGGAAATAGACCTCACCGTGGCTGCAGGAGTTCAGATGGTTTCTAAGCGCTACTGGTTTCGACATCGGGGGCTTGGGTGGCAGTTGTGTTTATGTAGCATGGGCAATGAAGCGCTTTGCTCAGGGTAGAGGGTACTCGAGGCTCATTTACAAGAGCTCAAGGGTGATTACAGTAGTGCTGTAACAGAGAAATGCGAACATTTCACAGCAGAGCAGCGACCAAGGGGTGGGAGATGAAGGGGTCTCTTGATTTCTCTTCTGAATGTCATGTTAAAGGGATAATATGTTTGGGCACAGAAACAAATACGGTGATGACAGTGACGCGATTAAATAATTTTTGACGCCCACAAGTAAACATCCAAACTTCTGGTGCAACTTTTCAAGGAGTGTTCAGTGGGCGGAGTGCCTGCTGCGGAGATTGGTGTGTATGTAAAGGGACTGAGGTCTGAACTTCATAAGGCCTACTCAGCCTTTCATCTTTCTACGGTTGATGAAGTGTGCACTACCGAGCTGTATAATGACAGCAGGTAATATGTAACCTTCAATCAACAATCCGTGTGACGTCAATCGTCCCGAGCCTTGCAAATGGCCAGATTTGCACACAGAGTGTAATAGCTGCATGGAGCACACTTGCAAACTTGTGATTGTGAGGGTTTGGGGAACAGAAGCACAGGACCATAGCGTGATGTGCCCAGGATCACATGATGCGGTCAAGGGGGAAGCAGAAGTCCTCCTTGTGTAACATTTGGTCTCCAAAGGGGGCAGTGGCAGTGACCACAACTCACGCGACTCAACGTCCAGTTTCTCCCTCATTGCTTATCTTCAAATAATCTTTGGAAAGTTATATACTCTTTAAAAAAACAAAAAAAACAAAAAAAATCTCGTGGTTTTGCAAAGGTGTGTGGATGTCACGGAAAATCAATTTTTTTTCAATATCCTCCGAAGATTGCTTTGTAGCCAGGAATTGCTTTGTAGCCTGTAAAGCTGCCACCTTGCAACACGTCAGCCCACTACTGTTTTAGATTATGTTAAGATTTCAGTTTTTCCTAGTTTTCGTTGCAGGGTGTTCATGCCTGTTGTCACTCACTGAGTGTTTGCATGCTGCTTCACCGAATTTTTAATTAAGAAAAAACAGTTTGAAAAACAAACATCAATATCCTATTAGGGTCAGAGGTCAAGCAATGTCACTTCCCGTCATATCATCAGTGCAGGTGGCATGTGTTATTTTTACACCACTCCGTGCATGATTTGGTCGGTTGAACCCACTGTCAACAAGTAGTGAATATAACAAACACGACAGCCCTGCCCGGTCACACAATGCCTCCTGTGCCAAGCCTTACCGGCGACCTTCATACCGAGCGCGGGCTAATGCTAGCTTCAGCCGGGGACGTATTCGTGGAGCTGGGAGTCGGGACCCTTCGGTGGTGTGTTTCAGGGTCCTTTTCAGGCGGTAGGGGGGGCCCTGCCTGAATCAATCCGGGGGTTTACATCCTCCCCAAGGCATGGGAGGCGCAGCACGCGGCTGCAGCTGAACAGGGACGCTGGGCCCTTCCCAGCAGGCAGAGGGTTCATTTAACACACAGGGGCAGATTTACAATAAGTGGCGCATCCCTGCATATCAGCAGCAGGGATGCGCCAGTTATGTGCACCGCAGCTCCACCACCCTGGATGCGCCGCATTTACAATGCGGCGCACCATGGGGAAAAAAACGGCACAGATGTGTGACGCATCTGTGACGTAAAAGCGGCACATTGCTGAAGTTGCGGCTCAACTGCGACTCAGCTCCAGCAATGCTCTGGGGGGCCCAGTCTTTCAATGCTGCATCAATCCTTACGCCTGCTTCAAGCAGGCGCAGGGTTGTGACGCAGCATGGGCTGAAAAGTGACTGAGTGAAATCTTGTAGATTTTTCCTGCGCCGGAATGCCCCCCCTGTCCCCCCTGCGATAAATGCGTCCTTCTGGCACAGGGCTTTACAACGTAACGCATCTGAGAGATGCGTCACGTTGTAAATACCCCGCACCATGGCGCATCTTTTGTGCCGCCACTGCGTCACAAAAGTGACGCAACAGCGGCGTAAAAGAGGTGCAGGGGGATTGTAAATCTGCCCCACAGTGCCCAGGGATGGCACCGCTTCCGGAATACCCAGGGCTCTAGGCGGGCTGGGCACAGACCTGGCTGTAACTAAAAGCGGGTATCGACACTGCGCCCTAGCAGGTCCTATATTCGTGTCCTTAACTTTAATGGCAAAAACACTGATCTGTTTCTGAACAATTAATTTAAAAAAAACTTTAAGGTAACCTATGTCCGCGATTTAGTTCCTGTTTATATTTCACGTTTTGCTTAATTTCTCATTCCCTAGAGTTTTAGCTACTTCCGGGCTGTTCCGTTTCTGTATGTTATTTCGTGCAGTATATTACTCTTGTATAGCACATACTTTCAACTGAGTCCTCTCCGGCCACGACTGAGAGCTCGGAGCTGAGGCTGAAGGCGGAGCGAGTTTCTCACAGTGCCTGTCAGTGAGTCAGAAAGGTGTTCAGAATGCATGCTCATCCAGTTCTTGGCCTCCCTGCTGAGCGCTCAGAGCAGTGGTCAGGTATCTCAGTTGCAATTGTGATTCTGTGCAAATGTGTATGAAGGAGGTACAACGTCTCAAAATATTAACAAGCGAAAATGAAAGGAAGTGAGTGAGTGAGTACCTTGTGTGTGTGTTGTTGGGTGGTGAAGTGAAGGAGTTACAAGGAAGTTTCCACAGGAGGGATGGGTGAGAGCGTGCTGAAAAGGGGAGAGAAGAGGTGTAAGATATGCAGGTGTCCGATACCCTGAAGACCACTACCCCTCCAACAGGTCCCGTATTGTTTACATTCACAGTCTCACAATGTCAGGACTGAAACAGTTTCAATATCAATTATTTACAACACAATTACTGTGTTACACATTTATCTTAAAGAGCTAACAACTACTAACAAAGCCAATAGTCCTGGCTGGTTTAGGCGCATGGCAGATGTTGTTGGAGCTGGCCCTTGCTGTAGAGCGCCATAGGCGGAAAGCCGGAAACAAAGTGGCGTCTTCGCTGCTGAATGTGAATTATTATTATTATAATTATTTATGCGTTTTTATATAGTGCAGACTTTACCCGAAGGTGTCAGAGCGCTTCACAATAGGAACAGAATTGATACATGAGAACATTACAAGTAAACAAATTACAAAAGCAAAAGTTACATTACATGAGGCAAAAGTGACAATCGTGAGCCAACAAAATGCAAGAGGTAGCAAACGGTGCATTACAGGAGGAAAAAGTGACATGTGTGCAGGTTACAAAAGCGTACAAAGTAAACATAGAGGTATAATACTGCAATAAATAGAGGACACTCAAACACAAGAACAAACGTTATGTAGGCAATGGTGGCACTTGTGCAAGTATCGAAAGCAAACAAAATGTTAGAGGTAGCAAACAGTGTGATACAAGAGAAAAGTGACGTGTGCATGTTACAAAAGAGTACCAAACACAGGTAGAAGGATAATACTGCAATAAATGGCAGACTCTCAAACCACAAGAACACACTGGGAAGGCACTTCCATAGTCATGGAAAGAAGAATTTTCTATAATGGAAGGTCTTCCTTCAGGTAATAGAGAGGGCGTGAATTAAGTTTGGAAGTGTCTTTGAAGGAGGAGAACTTTGAGGTCAGTTTTGAAGGCCTGGGAGGAGGTGGTTGCCCGGAGCTGAGGCTGAAGTGAGTTCCAGATTCTCACAGGCACGTTTTGTGTTCACAAGTCAGTCACTGGGTGATTACATCGAAGCAGTATCTGGCCTCTGAACACGTACATCTCGGCACCGCCCCCAACTCTCTGGATTTACTCCAGTCTAGCTCCATCACGCTGGGGTGCAAGTTGTTGGTGGGGCTGATGGGTTATTAGTGCATGGCAGCAGGGGGTAAGGGGGAGATGGGAGGGGAAGGAAGGGGGCTATTGGGGTGTCAGAAACGGCACCTGAGGTAAATTAAAAGAACCTGTAAAATCAGTTTATTTTGAATAATTGTAGTCATATGCGAGGGATGCTGCTTTTGGGTTGTATGATGGAACCACGCATGCATTTATCATGCATGGTTTTACAAGGTGGTCTAAACAACGAATGCATCCTTACCACGCCTTCCATTACCTTGCAAGTCGTTACAATGACTTGTCTTAGGGAGGCGCTGCACTTTTGAATAGTATGATTAAGTATTCCAACTCCAGTCTGCGCAACAGTAGGGAAAGAGTTAGACCTAAAATCCAACACCAGTCCAACAACTGGTGCTTCCTGCCACGTGGTAAAGGCTGTTTCCCCGGCAGTTGGCATGACCTTAATGCAGACAGCTTCCTGCGCCCCCAGCTTGCCCATGCCAAAAGCTGGCTGTGTTATATATCTGGATGCAATGACAGAAATATCACAGAGGAACCAAAATAACTGTTTGGTAGCACACTATGGTAATCACATACATTTAGTTTATATGCCACGCCCATAATTGCAGAGGCCACGCCCCTTTTAGAGATTTCCCACCCCACACTTTTTGCATCCCACATGCATGCCCATGAATGCCAGCGCCATTCACTAGCAGTGGCATCGCTTGGTCCTCACCTACTCCAAGAAGGCCGTGTACCCACACACTACAGCAGCCCCACCGCCTCGCCCGACAGATCCCTTCTCCCATGCCCCATCTCCCCAATCTGTGGCCAGTCTGGCTAATGATCAGGCTTTAGACACTTTCCAATGTTCACAGACCACAGAAGCGTTCGGTCTCTTTTGATTGGGTACATGTTGTCTATAAAGAATGCACTTCTTATCAGGAGCTAACAAAATATTTCTCTGTGGCAACAACCTATGATCACGCCTAAAGGTACATTTCGTGCCTGATGGAAACATTTGCACAACAGGCAAATAGAACACATTGTGTCACAGACGAAGCTGTAATCGCACACAAAGGGAAACATTCTGGTTTCAAATATAGTGGCAAGAATGCCCCTCGCATCTCTTGTGACAGAAAATAAATATATGTGATACAAAAAAGGCTGAGCTGTTCCTGAGAGCAAAAAGGAATGTACTAGTTGTGCCGGTATGTGAGGATGTTGTAGAATCTCAATGGGAACTACAGTTGGGCATCCATAGTGTTGGATGTAATGCCCTCACACACCCTTGCGGGTGTCACGCTTCATCATCTGGGCTTGCTCCTCGTTGGGCCGGCGGTGCAATACCCAACGGGCGACACCTAAAAGAGGGGCACTTTGGCGGAGATCTTTTATCCAACTGCCGTATGATGAAGTGGGGGTGTGGGGCCAGAATAACATGGATAAGGATAACATTACACGGCGCTATGATGGCAGAATATTTTAAGGCTAAGATCGCCCCCAATGGACTCATTGTAAAAAACTTCCCTAGAATTTTTTGGGAAGATGGTCAGTTTAAAATTTAATGGTCATTAATATCCTGGAAGTGCACACACGATCTTCTCATCTTGATTGTGAACACAGCTAAAAGGTTAGCTGACGAACGACTGGTACGCATCCAAGCGGCAGAGAGTGCACTGAAAAGCTCGGTCCCTAATCCTGGTTTTAAAAATAAGCTAGCCGATCTGAGCAAGGAGTTAGCTGAACATAAGGATTATTTTATGAAACAAAAAATAACCAAGTTGCAGAAGGATATCCAACGTTTCTCGAAGGAGAAGGTATATCCTTACCTTAAATCAGATTATGTCCCACCAGGTACGGGCTATCTCTCAGACTCTAGCACTACTTCCTCAAGAAGAGGCTCCAACAGTGACAGCAATTCGAGTGGAGATGATTGGCAGCCTAACCAGAACAGAGGGAGAAGAGCAAAAAGGCGTGGACAATACAATTTTCCACTAGCTCCCACCAAGGGACCGCCTTTTTGGCAGTACCCTCCTTCCCCACAACCAATGCCACAATTTGGCCCCCAATACCCACCGCAGTTTGTCCCACAAGGTAACAACCAGCCTTTTTTAGACAGAGGTTGGGGCAGAGGGCACGGACGAAAAAGAGGCTACGGGCCAGACAAGAGAGTGCAATGGGAGGACCCTCCAGCACAAGGGATGGACACCAGGAGCAAAACAAGCAGGAAGTAAGTTTGGTAGTTAATCTGTCCACACGTCAACTTACAACTGAGGAGGAAAGGAGATTATAATTTCTTGAATCACTAAATGAAAGGAGAACCACACAAGGTATATATAAAATATATGTATTTATTTCTAAACACTTACTACTAACCCCTTTATGAGATTAGAGTCCAAGATACACAAAAACACAGTTCTAAAACGACAGTAAATAGCACAGTATACAATGGGCCCCAGGGGCGGACCAAACTATTGATTAAGAAAGTGTTATAAGAACCACAACTTGACTAGACACAAGGCCTAGAGCCTGTAGAATCGCCGGGACCCCAAGGAACTACCCAAAGTAGTGACACAGGGGACCCACGGGGGACGTGTGCAGTGTGAGAACACAGCCGCAAGCTCCGTTAGCTTCTATGGGGAAAGTCGCGGTTGGAATTTTAAAGTTAAAGGACACTTAGGAGAGGACTTTGAGCAAACCCCTTTAGACTTAGGGGGTTCTAGGGCCAACACCCACGGGAGCACTGTAGTACTTGAGTTACCTCACCCAGAGAAGCCGGGTGCATAGGTATCAAATGGTGTCCGGAATCGTCGTTGATTTCAATGGTGATCTGCTGCAAAGTGCTGCTGCCGTGGAGAAGGAAAGTGTCCAGTGTGATCCAAGCCTGGATCGAAGATGTGTAGAACCTGAAAGCAGAGGGGACAGAGTCTGGGTCACTTGCCAGTGACCAGGGGTATGATAGATGAATGTCCACCGATGTTGGGTGTTTCAGGGATGAAGAGGTGAAGCTTGACTCTGCAGCCACGAGGACCAGCAGGTGTCGACGATAACCAGGAGCTGGATCTGTACTGTCCCATAAAGGATGTTGAGTGCTGTGGCATTGGTGCTCGGATTGAACAAAACAAGCCTTGGCAACAGCAAGCCACGCAGGATGAGAAAAGATACTTCGGTGCGAACCAGCAAGGTCCGGAGGACTCCCCAAGTGGTGGAGAGTCGGGGCACATCTGGAGCAACCAGAAAAGATACTTCGGTGCGAACCAGCAAGGTCCGGAGGACTCCCCAAGTGGTGGAGAGTCGGGGCACATCTGGAGCAACCAGGTACGCTCAATCATAGTTAAAGTTGCTTTCACGGGGACCCACCAGTCGACGGACTAGAGATCGCGAAAGGGCCTTGAGAGAAAACGCAAAGAGCCAGCTCACGGAACACTCGTGGAGTGTAGGCTGGCAAACTTCAGTGTAAATGCTGCTGAGGGTCTGGGCTACAAGTAACCCAAAGCTCAGCTTCAGAGGTCACCTCAGAGCTGATGCTTCTGCAAATGGTCGTGGTGTCCAGGGGTTTGGTTGCACAGTCTTCCACGAGGGATACGGGCTCCCGAATTGTTGAGTGCACAGATGAACCTCAGAAACCACGGAAACCCACCTCCTGTGTTGCAAAATTCTTCGGAGTCCGGCGGGGGCTTCAGAGATGCAAACCGGTCAGATGCGTCTTAGGTGCCTGCCTTGCAGAGGAGTAATTCCTTTACTCCAAGGGAGATTCTTCTGTCATCTAGCACATTGTAGATCATCGAAGTTCCAGGATTCTGTATCAGAGTTTCATCCAGGTAAATCGAAAATCCTGTAGCCAGGGGTTCCTATCTTATACCCAAAGAAGGGGTGGCACAAACTCTAGAGACCCACCTATGGGAGGGCCAGGAAAGAAGGGTGTCTACACCCATTTCCTTTGTCCAGTTTTGCGCCAGAGCTGGTAGCCCCTGCAACTGGTTTCAACTGGGCTATGCACAGGGACACCAAATGTGCCCCCAGTGCAGACTTCAAAGCACTCTAAGAGTGCACCCACCCAGCCCCAATACACTAAAGCCTGTCTGGGAGGTAGTTACACCTCCCTGTGACAGGAAACATATAGTCCAGGCCTCCCCTGCCAGAGTTTCATCCAGCAGCAGGAGGCCAGACTCGTGTCTGTGACTGGGAGCATCCATTTTGTGATGCCAGGGCCTTGTTAGCTGGTACCGGGTATACCGGTCCTGTCATGTCTCTCCCTCTAGAAGGGTGGAATCATACCCCCACACCAGTAACTGGTGTGGGAGTATGATTCCGAAGTGTTTGACACCAAACATGACATGTTTCCATGCAGCCATCCCAAAGTTAGCATTTACCGCGAGGTTATAATGCACTTAAGAGTATAAGGTTTGGCTGCATCACAAACAACCCTGGAATCAAGGTTCTGAAAGCTGCAGAAGAGCTCTTCTCATACATATGCACACCCTCTCACATGAAACCCAGCACCCCGCCTTCAGGATTGTTAAGGCCTGCCATAGGGGTGACTGAAAGGTTTACTTGTGCCGTGATATAGGGAGATATAGTGAACCTATATCTCAGTAAAGGGTGCATGCACCACCTTACCCAGGCTGCAGACCTGTGGTGTCATTTTGGAAGGCTTCCCAGGGGTGGCTTTATGCATGCTTCAGCCCCTGGTAGGCTTCTGGGGTACCTATGCCCTGGGTATATAGTATACCATATACTAGGGACTTATATGGGTATCCCAGAATCCAATCTGGAGTGTACCTAAACTACTGGGAATTAATTTAGAGAGGAAGCAGCTAGGCTGGGGTCTTGGTTAGCAGGGCCCCAACCAGACTAAAGGCGAACATTAGTGAAACATCAGCAAAAAGGGGGGGGAACTATAAGAAGTAGATCCTACTCTCCTACATAGTACAGGTACCATTTCCATATCAGTAATTCACCTACAACCAAACATGTAAAGTGCAATATCCAGTCCAGTGGCCTTAATTGCCACAAGCATGTACAGTGCCATTATCATACCAGTAATTTACAGAGCGCCTAACTTGCCCAGTGCCACCACCATTCCAGTATTTCTAATTGCCTCTATCATGTACCGTACAAGTGCCATACCAGTAATTCACATACCAGCACCTCTCCAGTACCCACAATAACCCTAACATGTTCCTACGCCGTACCAGCAATTCGAGAAGCCCCAACATGTAAAGCACTATCGTCCCCATGGCAGTAATCTTCATATCTACCAGTATGTAATGTATCATTGCCATTCTAGTATTTCACAACGGTGTCTGACCCCAACACGGACTGCCACTTACATTGTCATTGTGTCTGCTCCAGAGAAGGATTACCACGTACACGGCAAGAATCAATACTTACAAATAAACATGTAAAGCTTCACAACTATTCCAGGAATTCACATTGTCCCCAGCATGTAAAGCACTATTGCCACCATGGCAGTAATCTTCATATGTACCAGTATGTAATGTACCATTGTCATTGTGTCAGCCCTGAAGAAGGATTACCACTTACACGGCAAGAATCAATACTTACAAATAAACATGTAAAGCTTCACAACTATTCCATGAATTCACATTTGCCCCAGCTTGTAAAGAACCTTCATTATGCCAGTAATTATCAGTTGGCCCTTTGTTTAAAGTGCTGTCACCATACAGGTAGTTTACATTGGCACAAGCATGTAAAGAAGTGCCATTATGTGGCAGCAACAGTCAGTTACCACAAGCATGGAGTACCATCGCAACAGCAGTAATCAGAAATTTTTCCCAGCAATGTCGTCATCAATTAATTAATCCACAACTGCCAATTACTTGTCTCTTTCTCCTCCACTCACTTTAAGCTTATCACCTGCCACCCTGCACTGCTGTCACACAAGACCAGCCATGGCACGCTGCAGCTTTTGAGAGATATGCCTGGAAGTTTGATTTGCGCATGCATACACGTGCACAAACCTGACAGAGAAATGCAAGCCAATGAAATGGAAAAGCCAATAGGGTGGAGTCTTGCACTTGAACACTGGCCAAGGAATGCAAAAGTGGCGCTGCTATAGCGCAAAACAAAAATTCTTTTTTTATTTATTTATATGCTTGTATAGCGCTAGACTTGACTCCCGAAGGAGTATCTCTGCGCTTGGTTCAACCATAAGACTGAATGGACAGTGCTCTCAGGATCCAACAAAGAGGGAGACGCTATATTTAAAACGGAAAGGTCTTCAACAATTTTCTGAAGGCTAGATGATTAGTGCATAACCTAAGAGTAGCAGGCAGTCTGTTCCAGAGACTGGGGCCCAGAAACGAAAGAGCTCTTCCGCTCAGTCTCGCACTACTAATAGACGGAATCTGTAGAAGATGTTGGTTGCTGGAGCGGAGGGTACGTACAGGATTGTAAGGGACAAACTTCTCAGCCAGGTACAAAGGGCCTGAGCCATAAATACTCTTATGGATAATGCAACAAGTTTTGAATGTAACCCGTTGTCGGATTGGTAGCCAATGAAGCTTTACCAAAAGAGGACGGGAGGGGGTTCTGGGCGGAGCATTGAGAACTCGCCTTGTAGCGGTGTTCTGAGACACCTGGAGCCTACTTAGCAAGTTGTCGTTTGCTGATATTAGTAGCCCATTACAGTAATCCAGGCGGCTAAGCACTAAAGCATGGACAAGGGTCTTTCTGGAAGCGTCTGGCAGTAAAGGAAACTCACGTCTAAGGAGTCTAATAACATGAAGGCAGGGCCCAGTTATTTGGTTGACATGCTCCTTTAAAGACAGGCCTTGGTCAAAACGAACACCCAGGTTCTTTATTGTCTGCTTAGGACTGGGGACGGGGCCCAGATCTAATGGCCACCAGTCCAGCGACCACAGTATTGGAGCCTCCCCAAACAGCATTACCTCGGTTTTCCCTACATTACATTGCAGGAAATTCGAGGCCATCCATCGAGACACAGCCCTCATACCTTCAGAAAAGGAATGCTTGACTGCAGCAGTCAGGGTCTGAAAAGGAAAGAGCAGCTGAGTGTCGTCAGCGTACGACACAGGAATAAATCCAAACGATCTCATAAGATCAGCCAGGGGGGCCACATACACATTACAAAGTGTAGGACTCAAACAAGAGCCCTGTGGCACCACCTTGGTGAGCTCCACAGGTGCCGAGCGAAAAGAACCCAAACTGACACTCTGCGAGCGGCCCGATAGAAAACTCTTCAGCCAGGACAGAGCCAAACCCCTAACCCCAACCTCCTGCAGGCGACTGAGCAAGATTTCATGCGATATCGTGTTGAAGGCTGCGGACAGGTCCAATAGCACCAAAATCACAGAGCTCCCCTTATCCTGTGACATTCTGATGGTATCAGTCACAGAGAGGAGCGCCGATTCCGTGCTATAATTGGGCCTGAATCCGGACCGGGATTGATCTAAACCTCCAGTCAGCTCGATGAAATTCGACAGATGGGTGTTGATATGCTTTTCTGTAATCTTGCTCAGGTATGGGAGAAGAGATACGGGCGGAGGTTGGATAAATCCGTCCAGGGAAGAGCAGAATTCTTACGGATGGGATTTACAAGAGCTTTCTTCCATTCCTGTGGTACCTGACCCTCAGCAAGAGAGAGATTCACCAAAGTCTGAATCATAGGACAAAGAGAGTTGCCCAAGGAAGAAACAGTTCTGGCAGGGATAATATCTAAAGGGGACCCTTTCTTAATTTGACCAATTAGTGTCTCAATATTGCTCTGACTGCTGGGAAGGCAGTGAGCGTGACGGTATCAATGGTCTGGGAGTGATAAAGGGGTGTGGGGGGGCAATCCCTAAGGTTTGTAGACTTGGTGATTTTATCATATATCAACTCTATTTAATTTCTAAAAAAGAGGGAGATATCATCACATAGTGATTGTGAGGATACGTCAAGACTTTCGCAAGCCATAGGTTTAGTAAAGGCATGTAAAATCCGATATAGTACCTTGGAGGAATTGCCAGCCTCCGCTAATTGCGAGGCAATGTGTTTTTTTCGGGCCAGTCTAATGTTTTTGTGATATATAGATAAGGCAGTATAATAACTCTTTTTATCTTCCTCAGAATGCGTTTTCCTCCAGGCTTTTTCTAACTTTCTACAAGCCTGTTTATCTGACCGTAATTGATCAGTATACCACGCCTCCTGACAAGATGAAGGATGCTGTTTACATAATTTCATGGGGGCCAAAGAGTCAACCGCAGTTGAAATGGCAGAGTTGAACTTAGATAAGGCCGATTCAATGTTGTCAGAGGCTGTAATAAGGGGCTCAACTAATGCCTTCTGAAAATCATCTAATATCACTTTATGCCATTGTCTACGCCAAAAAGAAGGAGGGGGGGCGTTTGCTAGGTTTATCCAAACCGAATAGGGAAAATTCAATTACAAAATGGTCTGACCAGTTCACCTGAATGGAAGGTCGGCATGCGATCTTAGAGGAGTTGGAAAAGATCATATCCAATGTGTGACCTGCTAAGTGAGTAGGGCCTTTGTTGTGTTGTGTGAGTCCTAATAGAGATAGGTCCGCCAAAAAAGATAAGGTCTCGGGGTTTTTGGGGAGATCCCCATGTACATTAAAGTCTCCTAGAAGTAAAAAATCATTTCCAACTTTAAAATACGGGGCCAATACTTCAACTAGGGAGAGTGTGAAGTTGGCACTCGGCCCTGGAGGACGATAGACCAATGCCCCCTTCCAGTGGGCTTTAGACGGAGTATTGATCATAAAGATCATAATTTCCATCGAGGGGTTACTCCTTTGTTCCAGTATAGAGACATTGATCCCCTCCTTATGAATGATGGCAATGCCACCACCCGTTTTGACAGGTCGATCCAGCCTTATCATTTTATATCCTGCAGGGATGCCCAGGGTAATAGCAGGGACCGTATGGGGTTTCAGCCAAGTCTCGGTCAAAAAGCATAACTCAGGCTGTGAGGTGGAAATAAGATCCCAAATTTCAGTATGATGTTTCGGTAGGGAGCGGGCGTTGCATAATAGGCTCTTCCAACCAGTCAGCAAATGTGATTCCCCCCTATAGCACCCAACCGAAGTAAATAGATGGAAAGCCTGGAACCGGCAGTATATGCACGAAATGGGACCCTCCAGACATGGCCAAGAGTCTCGGGCGCAGCCTTGTAAGGGGGCTGACTGAAGGTTCAATAATTCCTGGGCTGAATAGCTGATGCGACTTACTACAGCAGGATCTACACTGACCTGGACGGAGTCCATGGCCCCATCCAGTCGCGGACGGGTGCAGACGGGCTACTCTTTGGCTACTCTTTGGCGCGTCTTCGGCGCTTCCCTGCGTGCGAACGCTGCGCGCTCGAAGTCAGACGAAGGCTAAATAGCCCTGGAGTTCCTACGACTAGAGCTCTAACAGCTCCAGTGGTAGGGCGGAAGTGCCTGGCTCTCCCTGACCCGCCCTCCGCGCAACGGTACTGGCTACCGTATCGGACCGGGGCGGGCAGGAGTGATGACTGAGCCCAGGCTTCCTGTAGTAATCCTGTGAGTGCCAAGCCCCCCTTATGATTCCCCAAAATGGCACAGATAGCGTTTTTGATAAAAATGCATTCAGAGTTGCAGTCAGAACACAATTACAAATTTAAAATGCACGTTTTAAAAATCAGCGTTAGCATGAGGAGCACTGAATTCTACCTGTGGCAAACAAAGCGGCTCGGGAAAGACACTGCCACCGTCTTCCCTACCATACAATTTATGGATACATTTAAGAATTAAATGTGTGATGAACTTTTCAAACATAAAAGATAGTCCCTCGTACATTCTTAGGAGAAGCGGAAGCATACGACCAAACAGCCAATAGAAAGAAGGTAGATTAAAATACTCCTGTCAGCTGATCTAAGATTTGATGGACTGTCTCAAGTCGGTAAGTGAAGGCCCCTGAACCAAAGAAGCCAATAACTGCAGGCGGCTAAACCCGAGCCTCTCAGAGTAAACGTTGATTACACTATGTTCACCATGAATGGTCCATGTCCCATCACAGGTCAGACCGAAGACTTGGGCAGGAAAACTAGTTTGGAAAAGCCTTGGCCCATTCTTTTTTTTTTTTTTTTTTTTTTAGATTGTGTTGTTGCAGTTGCATTCTAGATTCTTCTCTGCGCTATCTGCTACTCCTCACCACCAGTCTGAGGTTTGGCCACGTCCACCCCCCAAAAACAACAAATATCGAAGATGTATAAAACCTGAAAGCAGAGGGGACAGAGTCTGGGTCACTTGCCAGTGACCAGGGACATGCTAGACGAATGTCCACAGATTTTGGGTGTTTCGGGGATGAAGAGGTGAAGCTTGACTCTGCAGCCACGAGGACCAGCAGGTTTCGACGATGACCAGGAGCTGGATCTGAGCTGTCCCATAAAGGATGTTGAGTGCTGTGGCATTGGTGCTCGGATTGAACAAAACAAGCCTTTGCAACAGCAACCCACGCAGGATGAGAAAAGATACTTCGGAGCTAACCAGCAAGGTCCGGAGGACTCCCCAAGTGGTGGAGAGTCGGGGCACATCTTGAGCAACCAGGTAAGCTCAATCAGAGTTAAAGTTGCTTTCACGGGGACCCACCAGTTGACGGACTAGAGATCGCGAAGGGGCCTCTCAGAGTAAAAGTTGATTACAATATGTTCACCATGAATGGTCCATGTCCCATCACAGGTCAGACCTAAGACTTGGGCAGGAAAACTAGTTTGGAAAAGCCTTGGCCCATTCTTTAAATTTATTTTTTAGATTGTAGTGTTGCAGTTGCATTCAGACCCTTCTCTGCGCTATCTGCTACTCCTCACCACCAGTCTGAGGTTTGGCCACGCCCACCCCCCAAAAACAACAAATAAGGATTGTTTTTTACCCTTGATAAAGTGCAGACGAGCTGAATAGCTGCTCGGTGCTGAAGACGCAACAAGGGTGACCTGACCTGGATGAAAAGATGAAGGAAGCAACATGGATGAATGAAGGGGGTGGACGGGAGATGCAAAGAGCATTGAGCCCCCCGTTATGCCATTTTCTAGCTCTTTTTATTCTCCCTCTTTCGCACAACTACCTCTCACGAGTAAACTGTCAACTGGATCTGACCACAGTGAGAAAATCTGGCATAGAGAACAAGACCTCCACCAGGGCTTAATTTGAGCCAGTGGTTTCCGGTGCTCATCACCAGCACTTTATCACCAACACCAGCGCTTTTCATGAGCACCAGATAAGGACACATTAAATTACAGGGAGATTGCGTGATTTGCCCAGGATCACAGGATGTTGAGCCGACGCCGAGACTCAAACCTCGTTCGCCAGCTCCGAAGTCGGCAGCTCTGGCCATTACGCCCCATCCTCTTCCCCCTTTCATGGTTAGCAGTTGGTTCTGTTTTAGGCAGCGCTAACAGGAGAAATGGGCTGGTGCAAGCTGCCTCCTGACGAGAGCCCCCGCACTTATTTTTTTTACAAATTAACCACAGACCTCCACGCTACGCCATCTATTTGTCTAAGCCGCAGAGGGCCTTTCTGAAGGTATCAAGGACTGGAGGACAGCGATGGGTGGCTCTAGAGGTGAAGCTCTTGGAACATGACACACATAAAACCAAACAGCCATACGGTGACTGTTTTCCAAGTAGTCAAGCAGTCAGATGTTGTGGCAGAGGTGCAGACTGTGACAGAGATGCAGATGTGCGATATTAGCCTGGTACTGTGTGTCAATCATAAGACCTGGAGGTTGATCCAGACACCAACAAAGTTCCATTGCAGGATGAGCAGTGGCAGGGTGTCTTTTGTTAGCCTTTTGTAAGAACAGTTGAGCAAATCCTCTACTGCAATGAATTTAGAGACAGCATAAAGGTCTCCAGCGTTAGAGTCGAGGCATAGATGCTTTGATTCCAGGAATGGCTTTGAGAAGTG